>NC_080175.1:94841233-95471233 GCF_950295315.1 Erinaceus europaeus
TATATTTCTCCCCCTTCTTTTCTCTCTCTTTTGGATAGTGGCAGAGAAAGAGTGACCATGACCACAGCACTAAAATTTCCCTCAATGTGGTGGGTTAAACATAGGTTTTGCACCTGGCAAAGTAGTACCTTGTCCAATTGAGCTCCTTACTAACAGTTTGGAAAGAAAACAAATAAATAAATGATCAAAATTTAGACCACTCACCTGTTTGAGCCTTGAAAATTCTCCTGTGACTGGACCTTTAGAACTTCCCCTTAATTACGGATCCCAAATATAATTTTTATTCTAGAATAAATGCTTTCTGCCTTATAGTATAGTCTGAAAATTTCTGGCAGTCATTTCTGGTCATATACTTTATAGAAATCTTAAATCCATGATTGGATAGAAAATCTGTATTATCTTTACCTTTCGATACAAAAATGTTGGTTTCCTTTTTAGTGTTAATAGCACCATAAGTTATGCAACTGCCTAGTTAAGAAACCTATGAACCATTCTGATTCTCATGTCCCTGTAATTTCAGTCTTATCACTCACCGAGGTCTGCTGATTTGGTCTAAACACTAACCCTTCAGTGATTTTCCTACTCTACCCCTTCTGTTACCACCTGAGCTTTCAGTTCATTTATCTCCAACCATCCATGTCTGCTACGATCATTTAAAAGCATGAAAGGAATGGATGACAGTACCCCAGGCCCTAGACTGTATCTGATACCTGTAACTTTCATATCTGAAATGGAACCAGGTAGTCCCACATGCTAGGAAAGGTCTCCAAAGCTCAGAGGAATTGGGAAGCTGACATCTCAGGCTTGGTGTATATGTGTCAACAAGCAAGGGGCAACTATCTAACTCAAAGTAGGTGGTCAGGCAGTAGCACACCTGGTTAAGCACTCACATTACAGTGTACAAGGACCCAGGTTCAAGCCCCTACTCCCCACCTGCAAGAGGGAAGCCTCAGAAATGGTGAAGCAGGGCCGCAGGTCTTTCTCTGTCTATCTCCTCTTCCCCTCTTAATTTCTCTCTGTCTCTAATAAATAAATAAATTTAAAAAGACTTAAAATAGGTCATAATGTACTTTACTATGCAAAAATGCATCCTGACTTTTTTGATAACCTGATATAAGAAACCTTTCAGGGAGTCGGGCGGTAGCTCAGCGGGTTAAGTGCACATGGTTCAAAGTACAAGGACCTGAGTAAAGATCCTGGTTGGAGCCCCCGGCTCCCCACCTGCAGGGGAGTCTCTTCACAGGCAGTGAAGTAGGTCTGCAGGTGTCTGTCTTTTTCTCCCCCTAGCTGTCTTCCCCTCCTCTCTCCAGTTCTCTCTGTCCTATCCAGCAATGGTGACATCAATAACAACAATAATAATAACTACAACAATAAAACAACAAGGGCAACAAAAAGAAATTTAAAAAAAGACGTTCCAAGTTATGTACTACCATTTCAAAGCATGTAATGCAGGAGCCACTCATTTACATTTCAAATTGTAGTTTACATTACATTTCCAAATTATAAACTATTCAAAGATAAATTCTCCTACTCTCTCCCTCCCTCCACAGAAAGTCAGTAACCATACTCTAATTCCCATGTAAACTGAACATTTATTATCTTGAGGTACTTTTCCTCTGCTATAAATCCTTTTACACACAGTCATAACTAACTGACTCATCTTTTTGCCTCTGAGAAAGGCATTTAGACAAATAGATTTTGATGTAGAAAACTCAAGTCTGTTGTCAAGATAATAAAGATAAATGAATATGTTAGGAATTTATCTGAGAAAATTAAGGGTTACTTCTCTATTCCCCCACTGTTACTTGTTCACACCTCTAACAACTTAAAACAATGGTGTATCAATTTAAAAGAAAAAAACTTATTGTCTTATAAATGTGAGTTACAATATAATAGGAACTGTCATTTATTTATCAAGTCACAAGTTATTTGCCTGTTTCCTATTACATTGGAAATAGTTGACAAATCAAAGAAGAAAGGAATACAAATAACAAATATTCTGGTATAATTTAATTCCTTGGAGATATTCAGCATTGCCTCTAAATGAGAATAAAATTGGCATCATATATTCTTATAGTACCATTCCTTTTCCCAGTCAGCCAAATTTTATATTAAGTTTACATTAAATTTATTTATAACTGGAGATTATACTGACTATATCAAATTTCTGTATAAAGTATAGACAATAGGAATCCATCAGCTATGTGACATTCTTTAGCAATGAGGTAAAATAGAGGACTAAGAAGCTGGGGAAAGGTCAGTTTGAGCGGAAAAAGACAGATAAATAATTTATTCCTACCCTACCTCAAAAATGGAAATAGGGTAACATTTCCACTTTTGACTTTGGGAGGCAAAAATAGAAGGACCAATTCCTCCAAAATTAATCAACTTGAATTCCAGAAAGCTTATTTAACTGATAGAACGAAAGTGCAATAAACAATAGACAAAACTTTTTTTTTCTCTATAACATTTATATTCCCTAACCAAGTTAAAACTTGAGTTTTGCTTTTGTGAAGAGTAGGATCATCTTTTAAATTCTGCATCAAGGTGGATTTCATGAGGCTAGAAATCGAACGCAAACATTCTTTTTATTTATTTTTTTTACCTGCAGTCATTGGGGTTCCATGCCTGTACTAGGAAGCCACCATTCCTGGTGACCTCTCCCGCCGCCCATTCTATTTGATTTGACAGAGGGGAGAGGGAGCTAGCGGGGGAGGGAATAAAGCTAACACACCTGCAGGCCTGCTTTACTGTTATGAAGCATCCTGGCTGCAGCTGGAGAGCAGGGGATCAAATCCAGGGGATACTCACAGGGGTCCTTGCTCATGGTACTATGTGCGCTTAACCTGGTACCCTGAAACGTAAAATTTCTTAAAATAAAGTGAGTATGCATATTTTGACTGTGTTTTATGGAAGACTACAAAATTGAACACGTGTTTACAGGCTGACTACAAAATAAAGGCTTAGGGAAGTGTACCAGTGAGAATTTACTTTTTCCTCCCCCTCTTTTTTTAATACTTAAATTCTCTCTGGGGAAAAGAGAGTCTCAGTAAATCCGTGCTGCTCTCCCACCGCTCTGATCATTACTGTCAGGAAGTCAGTTGAGATCATAGTTTGCAGCTTTGCATTCAAGGGGGGCATAGCATACGGAACGTGTCCAGTAGATTTAAGCACAAAGCAACAAACAATGACAACAGAAAAGGCGGCAAGTAGACCTATTGTAGTAGCACATGTACTTAAAAGGGCTTGAGGTTCTTTTGGAAACGTGTAAGTGTGAGTAGTAATGATCTTTAGGGTGAGTGCACTTAAATCAAGCTGTGATTTCTATGAGGAGGACCTGTGGGGCTCATTATTTTCAGACGGAGTAGTTGGAGTAGTTTGCATTTTATTTTCAGCTCTGATGATTTTATTGAAACTGCTGTCTTGAGGATCACCTTTAACCCCTCATAGCCAAACCTAATGGCCTTTGATTTCCCATCTTCCCAGATGCGTTCTTTGATATCACAGACTCCTTCTCCTTTCGTAAATTGATCCTTTCTCTCTCTCTCTCTCTGTCTCTCTCTGTCTCTCTCTGTCTCTCTCTCTCTCTCTCTCTCTCTCACACACACACAATCCAGTGGTGTGTATCCCAGGAAAAATGCCTCTGTGTCTGTACTGGTTTGGTCTTTTTGGAAATTTCTTAGCAATAAATGTAATTAAAAAACTAGGTATAATTTATAAACAGATAATCAGTGTATTAGGTATTTCATAGATGAGAAATCTTAGAAAGGTTACCAAAGAATTAAAGCTGAAACATACACAGAGGCAATGAGTTAAGTCAGAGGTAGGTAGTCACAGTTATAAGTTAAATTTCAATTTTTGTAGCTGAAGTTTCATTTCAAGAAAGACCAACTCATGTATTTAGATAATGTCTATATTATATATTGGCTGTATGTCATTATATCTAGATTGTCAAGGTGTTCTTTTACTGTTAGAGCTAGATTGAGTAATAGCCATAAGCACAACTTGGTCATCATGTAAAGTCCACAGTATTCGCTATCTACCATTCGGCAGAAAATTTCACAGACACAGACTCTAGAGGATAAGTTAAATGACCAGAGAAGAGGACATTCATCTTTACTGACTTAAAGAAAAGACATTTCTCTTGCAAGCTCTTATGCTAAGATGGAAAGATAGTGTGTATGGGGTTGGAATATGAAGGCTTTTCTAAATCTGGCTGTTTAGCTATGATCCTTTTTAAGAGGCTCAGCTCAATCCTAGCACACCCATAAAAAAACAGAGCTGAGTGGCATTAAAGGGGGGATATTGCACGTGAGGTGCCTGGTTCCACATTCAGGACCACAAGTAACCAGAATTCAGCAACTATCAGAAACAAGTAAACAACGGTGTTTTGTTTGCATGTTCCACAGGATCAAGGAGTGGGCCTAGCACGTGCCTATGACGCCATGTTATCTCATTCACTGTTCTCACTTTACAAATTCACATAGACTCACGTAGACCCCATCTGCTATAGTTGCCTTATCTCCAGGATTCAAGCATGGCAAAATAAAAGAATGAAAGAAAAAAAAACTGATAGATATGCTTTCTCCTCAAACAACTGCACCTCAGTGAATCAGTCTGAGGAAGGACCTCCAGGTTGCTGGTAAAAACGGGTTGACTTTATTCCAGGTAAAAGGGATATTAGAAACTTTGTCAACATAAAATCCCTACAAGTTATAGTTGCACTTCGTTGTTTTCTGAGATTCCACTTTGTCTCTGTTATTTTTAACAATAGTTGCTCCTTCCACTTGATCATTACCTGGGCTAGCCTCATCTCATCTTGGGGAGCCCACCCTAAATTTCTTAGCTCTAAACATCATTATACTCAGAATTTCATCATATAAATTCATGGGGGGAAATAAATAATGCAACAACAGTTCAATAGAAGCTTGGATTAATAAATGTATCATCACAGTGAGTGAGAGTGCACAGTGTTTATGTAAAAAGACTCCAGTGCCTGAGGCCCCAAAGTCAAATGTTCAATCTCTTGCACCACCAAAACCAGAGTTGAACAGTTTTGGTCTCTCTTTATCGTTAAAATAAAATAAATTATATATATATATATATATTAATTTTACCAGATATAAGTCAGATTGTTGACTCTATCAAAAATTTTAAGTGTAATTTATATGGTCCATAAATTAAACTCCATTAGAGATTTTTCAGATATCTTTAAAGACTAAATCTCTATGACTATGCTCAGAGTAATATATAGTTTAGACTATGTATATAGACTTTATAACAAAATCACCTCTCTATAAATACATGCATTAGTGTACACACAGACCTATGTGGTAGAAATAGCACTTAAACACATAACTACATAATCTATGTTGCCCTATGGAATTATAGTCTTTTCCTGGAAGTATCTTTGAATAGTCTTTTCAATCATTGACATTCCAACTTGAGACAAAGACATCCAGTGACATGTTCCAGTCATACATGTAACCTGCTCATCCTCATGGACAATGTTCAGAATTCCTCAAAAAAATAAAAAAGAGACTTGCTGGGGCATAGAACAAAATGGGCTTAGCTTAAAGCTTCTTCCACACTACAACAACTCATGACTGACAGAGGAGTTTCATTAGTTATCTGACCGCAGATATACTGTTTGTTCTGTAGCACTTTCTCTACTGATGGCATCAAGGGAAGAACAACGTGACACACTTTCATATTGTCATGAAACCTCAAGTCATCATTGTCTAACAAGTCTGTATTCTGAGTCTCAAACTTAAGGAAAGGATAAAGTTGTTTCAGTCTTTCATCTAGAACAATGTGACACACTTTCATATTGTCATGAAACCTCAAGTCATCATTGTCTAACAAGTCTGTATTCTGAGTCTCGAACTTAAGGAAAGGATAAAGTTGCTTCAGTCTTTCATCTAGAACAATGTGACACACTTTCATATTGTCATGAAACCTCAAGTCATCATTGTCTAACAAGTCTGTATTCTGAGTCTCAAACTTAAGGAAAGGATAAAGTTGTTTCAGTCTTTCATCTAAAACATTTAAGTGGCATCACCTACATAAATAGTACTCGTTTTACATGATTCTTGTATGCTTCTGCATACAGACTTAAACGATCATAGTTCCTTTCAAGGCAGATGGTCTACATGACTGTACAGCTCCCCAACAACAGTTCAAATTTCAGTTACTATTTTATATTGACTTTTAATATATTCATACATTCCTTCTCTCATTTTTAATGTATTTTTATTCATGACTTAATATTGACTTACAAAATTGTAAGATAATAGGGGCATAATTCCACATGGTTCCCACCATCAGAGTTCAGTGATCCCAGACCCTCCAGTGGAAACGGGGGTCTTTCTCTCTAGGTCACCTATACAGGCTGATTCTACAATTATCTTTATCTAGTTCTGTATTTTTTCATATATATATATATATATATATATATATATATATTATATATTATATTATATATATTCCTTCTAGGGTTGTCTCTGGAACTTTGCACTATGAATCCACAGCTCCTGTGATCCCCCCCCTTTTTTTTTTTGGTTAGAACAGAGAGTAATTGAGAGGGGAGGCGAAGATAGAGAGAGAGGGAGAGAGAAAGAGAGAAACCTGTGGGCCTGCTTCACCACTTATGAAGTGCCCCCACCTCCCCTCCCCTCCCCTTCCCTCCCCTCCTTTTCTTTCTTTTTTTTTTTTTTACCAGAGTGGTGAACCTCTGGTTTCTGGGGACACTGGGGTTTGAACCTGAAGCCCTGTTGCCTCCGGCCTGAACGCTTTTATGCTATGGAGCCACTACACTCGGTCAGCACTCTGCCCATCCCACCCCATCCCCACCCCATATATATATATATATATATTGTTTCCAGGGTTATTGCTGGAGCTCAGTGCCAGCTCCATGCATCCACTGCTCCTGGAGGCCACCCCCGCCTTTTGTTGCCCTTGTTGTTGCAGCCTTGTTGTGGTTGTTACTGTTGTCGTCGACGCTGCTCCCTGCTGGACAGGACAGAGAGAAATGGAGAGAGGAGGGAATGACAGAGAGGAGGAGAGAAAGACACACACCTGCAGACCTGCTTCACCACCGTCAAGCGACACCTCTGCAGGTGGGGAGCCGGGGCTCGAACCTGGATTCCTATGCCAGCCGTTGTACTCGAACCCCCATATTTTTCCTGTCTTCACTTCCTAAGTCACCCCTGTACCTCTTACTGCTTCCGGATGACTTTCGTTTCTTCTTCTTCCCTCTCAGATAAAAGAAACATCCTCTGGCAACCTCTGATTTTTTTTTTTTTTCAGATTTGTTCCTTTTCATTGTTGGTATAAAAACAAGATTCCTGGTTGCAAATGCTTCAGGAAATAAGAATGCAAGATCCTCTAGAGTCAATATTGCAAAAAACAAGTCATTATTAGAAATGTACTAACAATTTAAGGCCACTGTATGTGTGGAATGGTTACCCCTCTTATCATATGGTTTTGTCAATGTTTTCTATTTTTCATTTTAGAAATAAAGTTTAAATAAAAGAACTCTCTAGAATATGTCCTTGTCATATATTCCTCCAGGAGTATGAACCAACATTCTGTTTGTGGTGCTGAAGGCAGGAGTTCTGGCTTCTATAATTGCTTCTGTGCTGGACATGGGTGTTGGTAGACTCCTACGTTTCTAGATTTAGTGCCATCTCTCCAGTTCACAAGTGACATATACACAAAATCTGAACATCCTAATGACCATTTGTGTAGTTTCTTTCAGTAGCCATGCTTGGTCACTTAAAATCTGCTACCGCATTCACACAAAGAAAGTAAGTTTGAGGTTGTGTTGACTCCTTGACTCCCAGTGGGAAACCCACCTGTTGTTTTCCAAAAATGGGCAACTGGCAGAGGAATTTGGTCCAAAAAAAGATCATCTCAAATCTGTCAGGATGGCTATTATCAAAGAAGATGGATGAAGCCGAAACGGTGTCACTGCCGTGTAAAACAGTGCAGAGGCATCTCAAAAAAATAAAAATAAAAATAAAGAAAAATGCTATAGGATTCAGAAATTCAGTTTATGGATACATATTCAAAAGCATAAAAATAACCAGAGCAAGGTGGTAGCTCACTTAATAGAGCTCACATGGAACCATATACAAGGGACTGGGCTCAAATTCCCAGTCCACATTGCAGAAGGGAGTTTCACCAGTAGCAGAGCAGTGCTGTCTGTAGCTGTCTTTCTTTCTCACTGTCTCTCAAGCTCTATCGAAACAGAAAGAAGAAGAAGAAGAAGAAGAAGAAGAAGAAGAAGAAGAAGAAGAAGAAGAAGAGGAGGAGGAAGAAGAAGAAGAAGAAGAGGAAGAAGAAGAAGAAGAAGAAGAAGAAGAGGAAGAAGAAGAAGAAGAAGAAGAAGAAGAAGAAGAAGAAGAAGAAGAAGTGGAAGAAGAAGAAAGACTACTAGGAGCAGTAGAGTCCTTCAGACACTGAGTCCCAGTAATAATGCTTCCAAAAAAAAAAGTCATCTTAAAAAGATATGAGCTCTCCTATAATCATTGTCATGACATTCCTAACACAAAAGAGAGAAAAATAAGCTAATGTGGTATAAATATAATACAAAATTGGGGCTAGGTACATCCAGTAGAGTGCACATGTTATAGTGCACAAGAACCTGAGTTCAAGCTCCTGGTCCTCTGTCCTCACCTGCAGGAGGGAAGCTTCATGAGTGGTGGAGCAAGGCTATGTCTCTCTCTTTCTCTCTCTCTCCCCCAATCATTTTCCTTTTTGATTTTTATCTGTCTCTATCCAAAAACAAATAAATAAAACATTAGAAATATATAGTCACATTTTGAAAACAGGAAATTCTGGAATATGTAAGAAAGAATGCTAAATTTTGAGGACATTATGTTAATGGTAATGATCCAATTTCAAAAGAAAAATATCACATTTTCCCACTTACATATGATATTAAAAATAGTAAAAAAAATATCATTGAGGCACAGGACAGATGGGCTGTTGCTATGGCATGGGTGGGGAAGGGAGGAATAGAGAATTGTTATTCCATCAATACAAAGCATAAATAATTCCCAGAGATTTTTTTATCACACTGTATCTACCTATTATCAGCAATAATGTACCGTATACTTACAAATTTTGTTGAAAGTCAATCTGCACTCGCTATTATAAGAATATACAGCCTGAGATTTACTCTCAAAGGAATTCTTCAGGGTTAGACATAACTCTGGATAGTTAAATCCAGATTTGAGCCCTGTTACCACAAGGGGGTGCTGTGGCCATGGGAGAGGCCCCACTCCTGTTACGTCTCTCTTTTTCTTTTATTTTTCAAAATATTTATTTTCCCTTTTGTTGCACTTGTTTTTTATTGTTGTAGTTATTATTGTTGTTATTGGTGTCATTGTTGTTGAATAGGACAGAGTGAAATGGAGAGGGGAGGGGAAGACAGAGAGGGGGAGAAAAAGACACCTGTAGACCTGCTTCACCACTTGTGAAGTGACTCCCCTCAAGTGGGGAGGGAGGGGCTCGAACCGGGATCCTTCAGCTTGTCCTTGCACTTGGCGCCACGGCCTCTTAACCTTCTGTGCTACTGCCTGATCCCTCTCTTTTCTATTTCTAAATAGAAATGAAAAAGTGGCCAAGAGCAATTACACCGCATATGCACAAGACCATGTGCCACAGGGAGAAAAAAAAGTCAACATACAGTAGCAAATCAGAAACTCATGACACTGAAAAAGAAATTCTGATTGAATGGTGATGAAGTTTTAGAAACCAGACTCTTGTGTGAAAGTCAACACTGTCACACTCCAAAAATTCTTCTGTTATAAAGAGGAAAGTAGCTATGGAAAAAAAAATATATATATATGACCCAGAGGAAGGGATATTGCCAAAATACACATTAAAGAAATCATTTCATATTGGAATCACAAAAAACCTAATAGTTAAAAGTTAATCCAGATTTAGATGAATTATAAAAATGTACAAAGGTGAAGAAATATGGTATATTTCATAGGGTGACATAAAGTAAGTACGCAAGAATTATTCTAAAGAATTTTGATCAGGTTTTATATAAAAATAATAAAATAGCAGTTCTCAATGTTTTTGATTACAACATGCTGAGATTACTATTTTTAAAATTACATTCTTTGTAACATCAAGTGGATTTACATATATATATATATATATATATATATATATATATATATATGTTTTCTTTTCCTTTCTATTATACATGACGAGATAAAGATATATTGAGGGTGGAAGGGAAATAGAGAAAGGGAGAGGAACACACCTGTAGACCTGCTTTACCACTGGTGAATCGAACTCCCTGAAGGTCCTTGCACATGATAATGACATATGTGCTTACCAAGCTGCAATGCCACCAAGCCCTGATTTTTATATTTTTGACCAAAAACTTAAAAGGTCATCGAACCATGACAATTTTCCCACTGATTTCTAAGATTTCCTTACAGTTTTAGTCTACACGATCAATTTTACAGTCCTGCCTACTTTAAAATGTAAGAACTGCTTGTACTAATTTCAGCATTTCCTTTTCCTTTTTTTTTTTTTTCCAGCTTCAGTAATTTACAGGATTGATGTGCTCATAGGGGTACATTGTCACATTTCCCAAGATGGGAATCATCATCTTTCACTTTCAAGCAAACCATCATCCTGTACTCTCTGAGCCTTAGATCCCCAACCTCCTTTTAGCACTCCTCTCTCCCCCCTTCTGAGTCCCCAAGTCTGTTGTAATAACCCATAGTCCATGAAGGTTTCATGCTCTAATGTCTCTTGCTACAAATGTGTTTTAGATTCCACCTATGTGTGAGATCACTCAGTATTCTTTCTTCTTCTTTTTCTTCTAGCTTATTTCACCCAACAGGATTCCCTCTAGTTTGATGACCTATGTTGTAGAAAGAGTAGTTTCGGTAAGTTTTAATAGATCTGTATTATGTGATTTTTTTTTAAACAAATACAGTGTTCTGTTATATATTATTTGAGAATTAGAAAAGTTTGAGGAGAATCTCTCATTAGAGAAATGATACTTTGGAATTTAAGCTTTTATATGTTGTTTAAGCTTTTATATGAATTTAAGCTTTTATATGTTGTTGCCAACATAAAAGGCCATTTCTGTAAGAGGAAACATAGTAAGGTCAGTAGAAAAGAGCAAACAAGTAAAAATAAAAGAGCATGAAAAAGTTCTAAAGGAATGATCAACTATTATGTCAGCAGCAATGATATTCTGAAGTTCAGAGATTAAATGACTAGAATCCAAGTTCATGAGCCGTTCTCTCATCTTCCCTGATCTAGTATTTCTTAGAGGGTTGACTTTTCTCACTCTCATTCACAGTTATCATGCTTTCTTCCTCTTTGTTACCTCCCTCTTTCCATCGAGTCTTATTCATATAACCCATGTTAAAATAAATTCTAGCATTGCTACCATGTGTGTTTAACAGATGTAGGGATTTTAACAAAACTTTTCATTTTATCTGCTGTTTATCATCACAATACACTATCTCTTTTGCTCAGAATATTCAGTATTTTTTTATTCTCTTCTCTCATACACACATCATCAAAATAATAATAATCATAAAAAACCTCTCAGTAAAGTGTTTTTCCTTCTACATGAGCCTCGATGGATTTTTCCCTTGTTACTGTGGCACTGGAACTATGTGCATGAAATGGAATTCATTTTCCAGTATTAATTCTTCAATACTTAAACAAGTCTCTTGATACACAGGTTAGAAAAATGTTAATTGCATACATCAATTTGGATCCAATTCATCACAGTATCCAAATCCTACAAACATAATTGGTTTCTAGTAATGTGAATGACATTAACCTTTCATAATTTAGTGTGCTTATTGCCAGGCGATTATGTTTCTAATCTGTTAATTGAAATTATAAAACTGAAAAAAATATAAACATGAGAAAACGGACTATAAGTTTCTTCTAAATACATAAAGCGTAATATACAGTTATTAATTCTGGGGAAAACAATGATTCAGTTCCTAGTGTAATTTTATGGAAGGGGACATTCATTAACAGAATAAGTAGATATTCCCCCAACCTTGGGTCTCCTACTCAGGTACACATAATTTTGAGTGATATTTCTTCTTTTCTTCCTTTCAAACTCTCACCCTTTCTTTCTCTCTCTCTCTCTCTCTCTCTCTCTCTCTCTCTCTCTCTCTCTCTTTTCTCTTCTTTCTCCCTCCTCTCAATTTAGGGGATAAAGAGACTAATTTAAGCAGTATCTAAACATCTATTTGACTGTGAATTGGCAGATGGCCCAGTAGATCGTGCTGGACGTAAAAGCATGATACTTTCTAGTTACTTTCATTTGTATTGGGGGGTTAATAGGTTACAATCAACAAGTTGTTGATATATGTATAAAAATTATCTTTTCTCCAAAACACTCTCACTCCCAGCCTCGGTCTTCCATCTTGCATCAGGACCTGAACCCCACTACCACACTACCAGAGTCCTTTACTTTGGTGCAATTCATCAAACCCAGGCCAAGTTCTGTTTTCTGTTCTTACTTCTCAACTTCTGCCCATGAGAGAGATCATCCCAAAGTCATCCTTCTCTTTCTCATTTATCTCACTTAATAGGATTCCTTCAGCTCCATGCAAGATGAGGCAAAGAAGGTGAATTCATCATTTTTACTAACTGAATAGTATCCTATTGTGCATGTATAACACAACTTACTCAGCCACTCATCTGTTATTGGACCTCTGGATTGCGTCTAGGTTTTAGCTATTGTAAATTGCACTGCTATGAGCATAGGAATATACCCATCTTTTTGGATGGGTGTGTTTGATTCCTTAGGAAACATTCCCAGGAAAAGAATTGAAGTGTCATAAAACATGTGCATCTCTAGACTTCTTTCTACAGGGATTGGACCAATTTACATTCTCACCAGCAGTGTTAGAGGGCTTCTTTGTCCCTAACAACCTCTCTAGCATTTGCTGTTGCTATCTATTCTGATGTATGACATTCTCACATAATAAATAAAATACTTTAAAGTATTAACATAAAAAGTCATTGGCATTCCTTTATGTAAACACTAAGTCAGAAGAATAAATCCAGAAACAAGCCCCATTCACTATAGCAGTAAAAATAATAAAATATCTAGAAACAAACCTAATAAAAGAAGTAAACTATAGGTATACTAAAAATTATAAGCCACTATTCAAGGAATTAGAAAAAGATACCAAGAAGTGGAGAGACATTTTATGTTCATGAATTAGAAGAATTAATACCATTAAGATGAATATTCTACCCAGAGCCATATGGAAATTTAATGCAATCCCCACAAAGGTCTCAACATTTTTTTTAAGATAACAGACAAAAGTTGTAAATGTTTATCTGGTGTTGGTGGCATAGTGGTGAACACAGCTGCCTTCCAAAAGTTCATCTGGAACTAGAAAATACCTAGAATTACCAGAACATTCTTGAGAAAAAAAAGAACAGAATTGAGGAATCACACTCCCATAACTCAAACAAGGCTTTTATAGTAAAAACTGCCTGGTACTTGAATAAAAACAGACACAGTGACGAATTGAATAAAATTGAGAGGCCATAAATAAGTCCCCTCTCTACCTACTGGCATATAATTTTGACAAGGGGGCCAAAACTACTAAATGGAGAAAAGAGAGTCTCTTCAACAATTGGTATTGGGAAAATTGAGTTGAAATGCTTAGAAGAATGAAACTGAACCACTACATTTTTACCACATACACACAAAAGTAAACTCCAAATAGATAATGCACTTGGATGTTAGACTAGAAACTATCAAATACTTAGAGGAAACTATTGTCAGCACTCTTTTCCATCTAAATTTTATAGACATCTCCAATGATACAAATCCAGTTGCAAGTAAGACTAAAACAAAAATAAACCAATCGGACTACATCAAATTAAGCATGAGCTCCCCTGTATCACATGTGGCATAATATTGCTACATTTTCCTCTCTTTCTCCCTCCCCCTCTCTCTCATTAAATAAATGTATCTTTAAAAATTAAAAATTAAAACAATTAAAACAAAGCTCTTCAATTTATATATATATACTTATGATTATCTGAAACAACTTCTTTAATCAGGAAAATAATCGTTTTTGCCCAACTCCCACATACTGACCTAAGTACTGAGAATTTTGTTAGATGGAATACCTCAAAGCTTAAACCAAAATTATAGAGCAAAATGCCTCCAGTTTATTTTCCGCTTTAATGTATTTTGTAAGAGAAACTACTTTAATCTAAGGGCATTCTTTAGGTTGTATTCTATTAAAGGGGATTGGACCAGAATTGATCTAGGTAGTGAAATTGATCATTACCCACAGAAAGTGGACAATGAAATGTGATTAGGGCTACATGTGCCCATCACTGCCTTTTTCAAGAGCAAGCCTTGAATAGAAAAGCCTGGATTCAATGAATCAATAACAGTAAAAGCAAAATTGGAGGGCTGTCAAATCAAGTTAATTCCTTTCTTCTGATCAAGTGGCATCCAATCACCTAAAGCACAATGCTAATAATCAAATTAGATTGCTTTTGACTCCTTTCACCCAGAGTCAAAACACACATCTGACTGTAACATTGTATATACTCAAGTTCGGAGGAGAAAACAGTAACAGACTGATGTATACTAGAATTAAATGCTTGTTGCTTTCTCAGGATGAGGCAGAGGACAAAATTACTTTTGATTATGCTCTTAAACTAAATGGAACAATTAAAATAATAGGCTGCATTCATCCATCCAACAAATATCTCAGACCTAAAGAACGGTGCAAGCATCAGCATATTAACATGGTTTATCTCTTTCACTGACTTTTATATTTGCGAAAAGCAGGCATTTTTCACTCTTCACATGTATGGGAGACCTAAATATAGCATCCATTCAATCAGATCACATGCTTTGCCACCTGGCCTCTAGGTACTGTTCTTAGGAGTTCATTTTAACAATTTCTATCACAGCCCTTATTATACAGTGTGATAATGTCCTATGTATAATGAATGAGTATGATGACTCAATATTCTTTCCAATGTAACTAAATGTTCAGCAAAGTGATATCTGTTGAGTAAATGACTATGAAAAGATAATGATATGGATGTGGTTCATTCTTAAACTTTGAATTTGTTTGGAGTGACATAAATTTAGCTTTAAAGAAAATAGAAAGAAAAATTCCACCATAGATACCATTGGGGGCTCAGTGACTTCACAGCTCCATGATTCCTTGCAGCCATTTTTTCTCTCTCCTTTCTCTCCTCTCCTCTCCTGCCCCTCTCTCTCTCTCTCTCTCTGTGTGTGTGTGCCTGTGTGTGTGCGCAAAGATAGGAGACAGAAATAGAGATGGGGAGAAAGGGAGAGGGAGAAAGGGAGAGGGAGAGGGAGAGGGAGAGGGATAAAGGGGAGAGGGAGAGGGAGAGGGAGAAGGAGAGGGAGAGGGATAAAGGGAGAGGGAGAGGGAGAAGGAGAGAGAGAGGGAGAGGGAGAGGGAGAGGGAGAAGGGGAGAGGGAGAGGGAGAGGGAGAGAGGGAGAGGGAGAGGGAGAGGGAGAAAGGGAGAGGGAGAGGGAGAGAGGGAGAGGGAGAGGGAGAGGGAGAGGGAGAGAGGGAGAGGGAGAGGGAGAGAGGGAGAGGGAGAGGGAGAGGGAGAGAGGGAGAGGGAGAGGGAGAGAGGGAGAGGGAGAGGGAGAAAGGGAGAGGGAGAGGGAGAGGGAGAGGGAGAGGGAGAGGGAGAGGGAGAGGGAGAGAGAAGGGCAACATTTGCTTCCTTGTTCTAGCCCTTGTGAATCCTTTCCCCTGTAGGTGGGAGGCAGAGACTAAAAATCCAGTTCCTTGAGCATTATAAGTATGTAATCTATTGACTGAGTCATTATTTGGTCTCTAAAGAGTTATCTGTTTAACTATTTTACAATTCCAAGTTACTACCTTATTGAGAAGTTACTGGTTTACAGAACGGTTTTTCTCACAAACGAGTATTTCCACATGTCCCTTAAATATATGTTAATATGTTTTACCCTCAACCAAGCCATCGTCTTGCCCTACCATAGGGACTTAGGGCCCAGCCTGCCCTTTGTGCTCTTCCTCCCCCTCTTCTGAGTCTCTAAATACGCTACAGTAGACCACAGTGCATTGAGCTTTCAACCTATTGTCTGTTGCTGTAGATTCTATCTATGTTATTTTTAAAGTATCTTTTAGGGGAAAAGTTTTTCATCAGATAAATTATAAGAGCTCTAAGAACATATCCAATGATGGACTATGCAAACTGCTCTGAGGAAATTGGACCAGCATTGAGTTGAGTGGCAAAATGTATCACTATTATTATATGAAATAATAATTTTTATATTAATTTCTGTAAAGTTATTATTTTATCTCTTTTTTGAGTGTGAAAAAGATTGTCAAGAATGACTTTAGAGTGAAGGGGTATAAAGCATAATGGTCATGCAAACAGATTCTTATGACTGAGGCTCTGAGGTCCTAGGTTCAATCCCCTCACTGCCACAAACCAGAGCAGAGCAGTGCTCTGGAATAGAAAATGACATAAAAAAGACATGCAATGTATTAGAGAGGGGGGGAGGGAAGGGGAGAGAGAGAGAGAAAAAGAGAGAGAGAGAGAATTCCTTTAGAGGGAGTGTTTACCAATGTAAATTCTGGGTAGAGATTAGTGTCTTAGTGAATACTACACTGTAATTCTTCACATTCTCAAAAGAGTATATC
The DNA here is from genome assembly GCF_950295315.1 of Erinaceus europaeus. NCBI lineage: Eukaryota > Metazoa > Chordata > Mammalia > Eulipotyphla > Erinaceidae > Erinaceus > Erinaceus europaeus. The sequence continues at coordinate 94,857,944 of NC_080175.1, forward strand.
AAGCCTGTTGGAAACCAGTCTGCTTTGTCGAGTTTCTTGAGATTAAGAGAAAAAATATCACTACATAGTTAAAAAATGTATTTCTCCTAATACATTTGTATTTGCACCTCGTGGAGGAGATTTTAAGCTAATTATCTGCTTGAAGATTAGAAAGAGGAAAGGAAAGTCTGTGCTTACAGAGCCATGATGGAGAAAAGAGAAGAAAGAAGTGAATTATTCAACATCTGTCTGAGAAGACAGCTTTCTTTATTTGGATACTGTTAGATGTGACTGTGAATTGCTGTGCCTATCCAATAAAATTAGAAGTATAAATTTAAAGCCAGTAGAAATATTAAGGATGATGAGAATACGAGAATAGTTCAGAAAAACAACACTCAAATGATAACAGAGATTTAGAAAACGAAGAGATTTTCGAGAAAAGCCTGAGGAGAAGGCCAGAAAAGTGATGTTGAGGAGGGTGGTGGACATGGGAACATCACCTTCCTGCAATGCTTTCTTTGGTGTACTCATTTACAGGACACGGCTTTCCAACCAGGCAGTGTCCAAAAACTGCCAGCTCCCCAAATATGATCTGAAGTTCCATTTAAGAAGCTCAGTCCTGTGATACAAATCACTAGATTAGCAGTAAAATCCACTAGCACTGGCAACCCCATGTGCCAGAGGAGTCTGGTGTGGAGAAACTGATCCATGAAGAAGTCAGTACATCTTCAAGCACACAATTAGATATAAAGGAACTCAAGTGGAAACAGAGGAAAGAAGGTGGGTGTTAGCAACAGGGTTACAGAGAATGAGCAGAGCATTAGGAAGTGATTAACAGCACCTGGCAAAGTCTGGACTTGAAAAGGCTTCTTTGCTTGTTGCAGGGCTATAAAATGACATGCGCTGTGTTAATGGCCATGCCTTTGAAAAAGGAAACCTGGAAGCATATTCAAAAATGTGCAGATGGAACGGATGGAACAACAACAAAAATACCTTATTCAGATTACACTGCCTTGATTTGCGCACTGATCTAAAGCAAAGGCAAGGCTTAAGGAATGCTTAAATATCAGAATGCAATCTTTTGTAGAGACACACATATCTGCATCGATCGATATGAAACAAAAGGAATCTAGATATCAGAAAGCCCAAATTAAAATAATACTAAAAAGAAGTCTAGATATGGTAAAGGCCTAGAAAAGTTTGATTCAGCTGGGGAAGATAGCATAATGGTTATAAGTCTCGGAGGCCCCAAGATCCCAGGTTCAATTGCACTGCAAGCACCACCATAAGCCTGAGCAGTGATCTGGTAAAAAAAAAAAAAAAAAAAAATGAAGGGTTTGATTCATTCTCATAAATTCACCCTTAGCAAAAGATAGCCAACTGTCAAGTATTTTTTTTTCTCACAAGCAAATTTTGTTGATTCCACAAAATTTGGATACAGCCAATCTGTTAGTAACTTTATAAAGGAAATATTATAGTTCCTGCCACTAGCTTACAGTAATTAATAGTAAGCTGAAATCTGATACTTTACACCCTTAGTGGCTCAAATTGACAGACAAGACACTTATGAAATGAGATTACAGTTGTATTTGAATGTCTCTAGACTTTTATGTCTTCATGTAAACATTCAGAAAGACATCAGTTATATCTTCAATGTTCCCTAAAAATATAAATACGAGGTATTTTTTGTAAAGCTAACTTTTGAAGGTAATCACCTTCAAAAGTGGAGAAAAGGCTAGAAATCAAAATACCTATAGAAATCTAGAATAAACTTTATTTTTATTATAACAAAAAATATTAATAAGCTTTATTGCTTTTAAAAAAATTATTTATCACCTAGAGGCAGAGAAATTGAGATAAAGGGCAGTAGGGAGGGAGAGATAAGGAGGGACACTAATGTCACTGCTCAGGACGTGTTCCCCATGCAGATGGGGCCTGGGAACTAGAACTCAGATTCTTCTGCTTGGTGAAGAGTGCATTCAGTGAGGTATGTCACTCCCTCACTCTTTTTTTTTTTTTAAATATTAATTTTATTTATTTATTCCCTTTTGTTGCCCTTGTTGTTTTATTGTTGTAGTTATTATTGTTGTTGTCGTTGTTGGATAGGACAGAGAGAAATGGAGAGAGGAGGGGAAGACAGAGAGGGGGAGAGAAAGACAGACACCTGCAGACCTGCTTCACCTCCTGTGAAGCGACTCCCCTGCAGGTGGGGAGCCGGGGTTCGAACCAGGATCCTTATGCCGGTCCTTGTGCTTTGCTCCACCTGCGCTTAACCCACTGCGCTACAGCCTGACTCCCCCTAGCTCTTAATAATCTATTTTTTCAAAGCATCCAATGATGACCAGTAAGTAAGCAAAACAAACAAACAAACAAACAAACAAACACAATTGTGCACTCCTTTTGGAGGAGGGGGGTCAACTGAAGGGGTATAAAATTAATATTGCCTCTTGAGAGGTAAATAATTGGCTTTTTAACATGACATGAGTAAGACTGACTTCCAAATAGATTCCTTGTAAGGACTTCCGATGGACCTTGGAAACATCTTACATCTGACAGGAGTCAGAGGGACAGATTTAATGACATCACTGCAGCTGAACACACCACACTCAACCAAGTTTAACAGCGGTTACTTTATTTCCCAGAAAAATATCCAGCACTGTAGACATGTTGGAGTCAGTCACAGTCAGCTTTAAAGATGTGAATGTGTACAGTTTTCCTCAGCTTTACGTTGGTGTCATTGGGTTCTTAATTTATAATTGACCTGATAAATTGGCAACAGCAATTTATCAGTGCTTCCTCCTCTTCCACAGAGTCAATTGCTTATTTAATTTTTTATTTATAAAAAGGAAATATTGTCTAATCGATAGGATAAGAAGGGTACAACTCCACACAATTCCCGCCACCAGAACTCCGTATCCCCTCCCCTCCCCAATAGCTTTCCCATTCTCTATCCCTCTGGGAGCATGGACCCAGGGTCCTTGTGGGATGCAGAAGGTGGAAGGTCTGGCTTCTGTAATTGCTTCCCCGCTGAACATGGGCATTGACAGGTCCATCCATACTCCCAGCCTGTCTCTCTCTTTCCCTAGTGGGGAAGGGCTCTGTGGAAGCAGAGCTCCAGGACACATTGGTGGGGTTGAACAGAGCCAATTATTAAACATTCACCAACACACCATTGTCACCATGTGCGGCTTTCCATCTTCTGTCTGACGGGGCCACAGTAAGTCATTATCACTCTGTCAGGAAATCTACCCATAAGACACAGTGTCAGTGGTCGATGTCGATTTTCCTTTCCAGCCCATAGCCCACTGGTGCCTCAGGGCTTCCTGATCCTATTTCCACAGACATATTCATAGAACTGACTTCCTAGAAAGATGTAAACCCACAGAGCGACCTGGCAGGTAAAGAGAACTAAACACAGGGATAAAATAGCAGAGCTCTGGCAGGCATTTTAATTCTCTCAAATTTTTGAAGATATTATTCAAATTCAGGAGGGATTACTCAAAGATACACTACCTCTGTGTAGCTTTTTAATTTCTTTCCATTGCCTGCACTCATTGAAGGTGACTTGTATTTACATGATAAAGATTTTATATCAGTAATTGCATGTAGTTAAAACAAATACAATCAATGGTTTAATGTTTTCTCCTTTCCTAGTGTCAAGTCTTTGAAGGTTGAGACTGTTTGCTTATCTGCCTATACAGCTCACATGTAAGTAGATATAACATTCTAATTAAGTGAGTGAGAATCAGAAATACAGAATTAAAGAAAAAATTTCAAGAACTGATAAATTTAGAGTAGAAGTAAATTACTGACAAAGCAATAGCAATCTTCTTTTGCTTTTTTCCCCTATTTATTTATTTATTTAAAAAATAGTAGCAAAGTATTTCCATCAATTTCAAAATACAAATGAAAGCTGATAGCCACATACCTGTATACTATCAATGTTCACACAGGAAAAAGCAAAGGAAAATAAAGTTTAACAAAAACATCTGGGAACAGGAAAGCCTGAAAATAACCAACAGGTATTCCTAGGAAGCTTCTGTTGCTTTTTTTAATGCATTTGAACACACTCCTTAGGTCTGGCTATGACAACACTAGCATTAAAAATCTCTTTTATGTATTTATTTATTATTGGGGGGTTAATGGCTTACAATCAATAATAAAATGCAATAACAAAAAATAACATATCTCAGTTTTCCACATAACAATTCAACCCCTTCTAGGTCCTCTGACATCATGTCCCAGGACCTGAACCCTTCCCTCCCTTCCAGAGGCTTTTACTTTGGTGTAATACACCAAAATAATCTCTTTTATGCAGTATGTATTCTATTTCACAAGTGCATAGTCATCTGGAGTTTCTGTGATATTCTAGCTATATATTCAAATTGACAGATTTACATAAACATTTTTGCAATTTCATTTATACTTGGAGTATTAGCATACCATAGAATATGTATTAGAATATGTTTAGTAAGGCTGGTAAACAAATTGGCAAAACTGACCAAGACTAATATACATCCAGGGTGAATTGCTTTATTACCGTTAGCATCATTGATCTACTTTGTTTTCCGAGAAGTGAACAAAGTGTACAGCAAGACACATAGGTAGACATAACCAGGAAAGATTATGTAGCACAACTAAATTACAAAGAATAGCACCCGTGTATAAGAACACAAAACAGAGGGGGGAGAAGGCAATTAATAATTGTGCTTTCTCCCTTGTGACAATAGAGTATGTGAGTGAAGACAGACATCGCTCTTGAATTAGCTGCTAACATATCAATAGGTGTAAATTGCATCAGGCAGTGCTGACTTCTGTAGGATGATCTCGATCGTAGCTGTAATTGTAGCTTTGGGGTGCATGAACAGAAGTCACTTTATTCTGTCACTTCATATCATAGTGGAGAGGAAGGGCAACAAGTTCAACTAAGACAAATAGGATATAAAACCCTCCCTTTATCTAAGAGAGTGTTTTGGTGCAGTGACCCAGTGAAGGGCAGATGCTAATGATGTCTGATGTTTTATTAAGGCTAGATGTACATTTTGCATTGTGTCTAGTCTAACAGAAAATGTTTAGTAGTAACTAGAGTGAACAAAAGGAAAGGCAGTAATAAATATTGCATCTTCATTGATGGCAACTTAAAAAATTTATAAAGCAAAGAATGATAAAAAAGAGTGTCTTTACTACAACTTGGTATTTACAATTTGTTACTATAATTTCTCCACTCAATCTCTTAGTAGCTGGGGCACAGAGGAAAAGACATTGGATCAGTATTAAAGGTGCATTTATTTATTTATTTTTAAAAAGGTGATTTGATAGGTTATCATAAAGTAAAAGAAAATGAAAACCTCAAACTTATCTATTACCAAATTATAGAACAAACTTTTCCAGACTCTGTACTGAGAACAGCTAAGGCAGTAGGGTCTTATGAATATGTAGGAAGTCCAAAGTTAGAGCAGTAGATTGGAACAGCAATGTGTCTTTATCTCTGGAATAAAGGTTATATAACATGATTATTTACATGAAGAAGTCACATTCTCTAAGTTCAGATTACACTTCCTATGTAATTTTTTTTCAAATTGCTCATCTCTCTCTCTCAACCTCAGTTCATCTCACTTTAAAATAGGGAATGAACCAAAACTCCCTCAGAATTACTACAAAGATAAAATGAGTTAAAAAGGAAAATGTTAGGGAGTCGATGGTAGTGCAGTGGGTTAAGTGCATGTGGCGCCTGAAAGAGGAGGGGAAGACAGAGAAGGGGGTAAAGAAAGACAGACACCTGCAGGCCTGCTTCACCTCTTGTAAAGCGACTCCCCTGTAGGTGGGGAGCCAGGGCTCAAACCAGGATCCTCACGCCAGGTCCTTGCGCTTTGCGCCAGCTGTACTTAACCCTCTGCGCCACAGCCCAACTCCCAACATTATGAATCTTACATAGAATAGCTTCTTTATGTTTACGTGTTTTACAAAAGCAAATTTTAAAATGCTAGCAAAATTTTTTTTTTTCATTACAAGTCAGAAGTACACTACACCAGAAAATTGTTCAACTAAGCAAATGGCAAGCATTCTTTAAGGAACACCATGGAAACACCATGGAGATGGCATGTTGGAGGTAGTTGTTGGGAGCCTTTGTGCCACTTTTTGATTGGTGAGAAAAGTAAGAAAGCTTCCCCTGAGCACAGAGAAGATGACCTCTTTTGACTAGTTTGGGCTTTTAATATAACAGTCACTAAACTAGCTAATTAGCTTGGCACAATTTCAAGCCCTGCAATCATAGGAAATGATAAAGTATAACAGAAGGCCTCTCTTGGCAAGAATAACCATAACTCATCCTTTAGTTGTTAGGCATTCTTGTGGAAAGGACTTTTATCAGTGTTTTGATCCCTGGCACTGACTAGGAATGAAAAAAGCACCCATCTAATTCATCATAGTAATTCTAAGTAGTGTGTAAGCACAAGGAGATACCAAAGCATGTCCTATGTGAATAAGGTATTAAGTTCTATCATTGTCTCTTCTCTAGCTCCCCCTTACCTCTCAAGTTCTCTCTGTCCTATCCAAAAAAAAAAAAAAGGGAAAAAAAGAGGGAAAAGTACTTGTGAACACCAGGGGCAGCATGATAGTGTCCGAACTGACTCCACTTGATAACCCTAGTGGCACTAAACAAATAAATAATAATAAATAAGTATTGCTAATTCCACAAATGCCAAATGGATTTAATACATTCCTCTCAAGAGATTTTTATATTTTAAGAAGGATTATATTCACTTAAATATAATATAACATTTTACAGACTTCTTATATTTCAGTTACTCTGCTTATGTCAATAAATAGTTGGAAATTAAAGTGAAACAAATACTTTAAAAAGTTTTTCAGAAGCGCTGGGTGGTGGTGCACCTGGCGAAGTGCAGATATTAAAATGTGCAAGGACCTGGGTTCAAGCCCTCAATCCCCACCTGCAGGAGGAAAGCTTTGTAAGTGGTGAAGCAGGGCTGCAGTCTCTCTCTCTCTCTCTCTCTCCTCCTTCTCAATTTCTGGCTGTCTCTATCAAATAAATAAATATAGTAAATTAAAAAAATAATAAAAGTTTTTCAGATGAATGATCACACCCAGAATGTTTTGATGATAATCCATGATTTATAGTTAGAAATTAGGGCTGTTATGATAAACCAGAGATTCCTGGAGGACCCAGATGAAAGTACAAAGTTGAGCCCCAAAACAAATCATCAATGTACTACTTTTGAGTTATATGTTTTTCCTTACTTACGACTTTTACCTTCCTGGCAAACAATAATCACTCAGAGAATCTGACAACTAAATATCACATACAGGACAGGAGGTATAGCTCACCTGGTAAGGCCACCTGGCCTGCTCTGTCTCTGGCCCAGGTTAGACCCAGTGTGGCACCTTGGAGTTCAAAGCAATAAGGAAGCTCTGGTGGTGTGTTGTCTCTAACTGTCACTCGCTGTCTCTCTATCTAAAAAAATTTGACCCAGAACAATGTATGCAAAAGCTCTTTCCACTCCTGCTTCCATCCCCTCAACTCCTGGCCATTTTTTTAAAGTACTTTGTTAGAGTAACAAAGTTATAAATATCAAAGATTTTCAGTGTGGACATTTGTCTCAAACAATGAGTGTTAAAATGCCAATGTGAGTTCTAGGATTGGAAAGCTTTTATAAATCTCTTCTGAGATTTGAAGGAAGACTCATGGGTAAGTGGCTTATGTAGAAATCTCACCATGATCTCCAAAACAGGAAATAAGAGAACCACAGGCCTCCGGAGCTCTAGTTCCTTATTGTTTTCTGCATCACAAATCCACCGCTCCTGGAGGCTTTTCCCCCCCTCTTGTTGCCCTTGTTATTGTTGTCATTGCTGTTGGATAGGACAGAGAGAAATTGAGAGAGGAGGGGAAGACAGAGAGGGGGAGAGAAAGGTAGATGCTTGTAGACCTGCTTCAAAGCCTGTGAAGCGACTCCCCTGCAGGTGGGGGGGGGGGGGGGCTCGAACCGGATCCTTACTCCATTCCTTGAGCTTTGTTCCATGTGCGCTTAACCCGCTGAGCTACCACCCAGCCCTCCTGAGCTCTAGTTCTTACTGCATTTTGGTATTTGTAGATTGTTGCTGTTGTCACTGGGGCTTTGTTGTTCTAGACTACGTTTTCCAGATAGCCAGAAGGAAAGATGCCACAGCACCAAAATTTCCTCAAAAGTGGTGGGGTTCAGCTTTAATATGGGTCATGTGCAAAGCAAAGCAGGTCCATTGCCCAGGTGAGCAAACTGACCAGATATCATAGAGTAATGTAAAGCAAAATATTATCTCACACAACTTGTTTGGTAAACAACTTTTCTTCATGGATACAGTAAACTGAAAATACAATGACTAGCATCAAAGGTTGAACATAATAAATGGTGTAATCAAACAATCTTACTGGGAAAACTCACTCGTATTAGTGAATTTTAAGTCATCTTTAACTCCTCACTATTTTGTGAGATTTTCTTCTTTGATAAGCAGACTAATTCAGCCATAAAACTAACAGGGGGACCATTCCTAGTAGTCATCTTGGTTATAGACATCTCATTGAACTGAAGAGCAAAGAGATGGTCCCATCTGTCCTCAACTGCAATTCCCACCCATCAAATTGGATCACTATCACCGAATTTTTAGAAATAAGCATATAAAACCTGGAGTCAGGCAGTTAAGTGCAAGTGGCACAAAGCACAAAGACTGGTGTAAGGATCACGGTTCGAGCCCCTGGTTCCCCACCTGCAGGAGAGTCGCTTCACAGGCGGTGAAGCAGGTCTGCAGGTATCTGTCTTTCTCTCCCCCTCTCTATCTTCCTTCCCCTTCTCTCTCCATTTTTCTCTGTCCTATCCAACAACGACGGCATCAATAACAACAACAATAATAACTACAAACACAATAAAAACCATAAGGGCAACAAAAAGGAAATAAATAAATACAAAAAAGAATGTAAAACCTAGATTTTCCTTCATTTCTCTTCTTTTATTTATTTATTTATTGAAAAGAGGGGACTGATTCATTTGATTCATTGTAGCTTGGGGTATTCATTAATTTTTTTTGCTTCCTCTCTTGAGTCTATCTTTCTCTCTCTTTTATTTGAATTTGGGTAAGGACCAAAAAGGAAGGCTGTTTTCTGTAATAACTTGCAAGCCAGAGGAAATAAAATTTAAATTACAAATTATGTCCATATAAATCCCTTAAATAAAATTATACATTATTTACTATTCATTATTATGCTTTCATATTCATCTACTTTGTCCAAGGATTTATTGTAAAGAAAATACTCAGGTTCCAGTTATAAATGCAAAATTAGCATGAAAATTACATTTTTAGGATGCTACTAATGTTTTCTTCTATAAAAGCACCTAATTTTACTTTTCAAAATTTTATTGTCAAGGGGGTCCTAAAATCTGGATTACAAAGATATTTTAAAGAACTGAGCTAAAGCACGTAAGACTCATCAAATGAAACTATGAAAAGAGAATTAGAATTGAGTCAGTAATGCGTAAGGGTCTTTTGAAAATCAGTGATGATTCATGATTGCATACTATATAGTTTTCTTCATTTGCTAGCTTTTGATGACTGTCTCTTCTATTTCCTCATCGATACATTTCTAAATAATTTTAAATTTTGCATCTTACCAAAATCTATTTGCTTTAAAACAGGAAACACAGCATCAACCCTGAGGAACAGGCTATCCTATAGTATCACCTTATTCTTGAGTACTCGCTATGATACAAAGTATTTTTGGGGGCACCTCTTTCTTTCTCCCAAATGCTCTTTTTTCTAGTACTCATTAAGCTAAAATTACTGGCAAAAATAAAAACAAAAACAAAAACCATGAATAGTGTTGTGGCAGGGTGGTCTGTGATTTCAAAAATTAGTTATGGTTTTACCAATTAGCTTGTGTGATTACTTTGTACACATTTTATTGGAAAAACATCCTATGCAGAGACGTTTCTTCCTGGGGGTGTGTGGGAACTTTATTTCTTTCCATGTGCTGGTGGGCATACTTGTGCATTGGCAGAGCAAATGTTACGATTTATTTAAAATGCTATAATAAATTTTTGCCTGGGGTTTAAAATTCTCTTTTAATCAAGTGGTACTGAAAATAAATACACTTACAAGTAATTTTCTTTACCTGAAAACATGGCAAGGAGTAAAGAAAGACAAATCTGTGTGACATTGATTAATGATGACAGCATTTAAAAGAACAAAGAGAACATTTAAATTGATGCCATCAGTTTGCCAGTATAAAGGGGACAACATTAAGGAAACACGTTTTTATTTTATTTATTTTTGGATAGTAGTATAAGACAATATGTAATGTTAGTTAATGCAGTTTCTACAACTAGAAAGTAGTTTTCTTGTTCTTTGCTTCATATGGAAACCTTTACTGTAATATTCCACTAATACAAAATTAACACCAAACTCAGAGAAACTAAGGAATTAAGTAATGTATGGATTTTCACTCACTAGTACTGACCAATATGAACTTAGTTACAGATTACTAACAACTTTGAGCACATCTTGGCAACTTCTTCATAGGTATCTAAGTCATTTAGTAACTTTTCTCAAATCCCTAACTAGATCACTCGACTCCTAAACCAGAGGATGAAGAAAGAAAAATGACAAGGAAGAAAAAAGGGAAGAAAAAAGGGAGTTTTAAAATTTAAAACTCTGTGTGTGTGTGTGTGTGTGTGTGTTTACTTTCTTTTTCTTTCATTAAATGACTTACTGTTGATTTACAAAAGTATAAGGTAACAGGGGTATAATTCCACACCGTTCCCACCACCAGAGTTCAGTGTCCCCATTCCCTCTGTTGGAAACTGCGTTGGTTCTCCCCATATCACAGGTGTGGGTTGGCTATTATTTCTAGAACTATATTTTATGTATAGTTGCCTATTGTTTCTATGGTAATGCCTTTTCTTTCTTTCTAAGTTACACCTACTACTTTTGAGTGAATAGTTTCATTTATCCTTCTTGTAAGTTTATCTCTTCTCTCTTTGCAAACCAGATGAAATTATGTTCTAATACACATTTTTTTTCTCAACAAGTTCCAGTATTTTGAAAAAGAGTTCAGCTTTGATTATTATTATTATTTTTTTAGAAATAAATAGAATTCAGTATGTTTCATTTAAAGTGAGAAAGAAATTTTAAGGAAATTAAAAATCTTTAAATGGGGCTCAAAATTGTTTCTATTATTACTCAATTCTTTGTTTGGGGTGTTATAACTAGTTTTTAATAAAATAAGGAAGGCAGTACATAGAATTCTGAAATAACCTAGAGACCCTCAATACTATTAGAGCAGGAGATGGTAGCCCAAGTTTAATCTTTTCCTCTTGTTTAAATCCAAACAAATGTCTACGATATTAAAATTAACCTCAAAAACATGTCTTAGAAATCCTATCACCTAAAATTATTGAACGTGGATGTAAGGACGCATTCATAACCACATGGAGAACCGAAAGTAACGAATTTGAGGGAATAATTGTAACCTACTGCTTGAAAGAGATAAAATGACAAAGACATGCATAGTTTTCAGTTTGGGAGCTACTTTTAAAAATAACTGTATCATCTTAATGTCTGTTAAATGTGATCACATATACTGAAGCCAATGGAATTATAAGCAGCTTGTCATCTGTAGAAGAACTAAGTACATATCAAAACTAAGAAGTTATCTGTAATATTAAACTAAAATGTTTTTGATCAGATATGAGTTGGCTCCCATTTCTCAAAATGTCTTTGGATATACTTAAAGTAATTAAATTATAGACATTTATATTACTCTAATTTCATTATCTTTGGTTAGCATGCTTATGCCACAGAGTGCAAAGATTTCTGTTGCTCATTTTCTTTGTAAAATACATAAGACTGAACCTATTTTTTTAAATGAAATATCTGTTTAGATCATTTACTGAATGGTGTACGAAATTCTTCAAGGCTCAAATCTCGGCCTTCCTCAATTCTTGGTTTTATTTCTCTGCTTCACTAATGTTAGAAAGTATCATTTAAATCTTTTCTTTCTACAAGTAATTCCTAAATTTACATTCTCATTTGGAAATATTGCTCTAAACTCCAGCTCACCTATGCAATTGCTTATTTGACGTGATCTCTTGAACGTTGTGCATTCTAGCTTAATAGTAATGGACTAGTCATATTTTCCTGCGTGTCTCAACATTCACACATCCCAAGTTCTAACTGAGGTACTACATGGCTGATGCTATGACAGAGAAGAATTTCAGCTGCTGTGGTGTCTGTCTGTCTATCTATCTATCTATCTATCTATCTATCTATCTATCTATCTATCTATCTTTGCCTCCAGGGTTATCGCTGGGGCTTGGTACCAGCATTACGAATCCACTGCTCCTGGAGGCTGTTTTTTCCATTTTATTGCCCTTGTTGTGGTTGTTATTGTTACTGTTGTTGTTGTTGGACAGAGCAGAGAGAAATCCAGAGAGGATGGGGAGGCAGAGGGGGGTGTGGACAGAAAGACACCTGCAGACTTTCTTCACCACTTGCAAAGTGAATCCCCTGCAGTTGGGGAGCTGGAGGCTTGAACCCAGATCCTTACTCTGGTCCTTGTTGTACTTTGCCCTTAACCCTCTGTGCTATCACAGGCCAGGACTGACTCCCTCTCCCTCTCCCTCTCCCTCTCCCTCTCCCTCTCCCTCTCCCTCTCCCTCTCCCTCTCCCTCTCCCTCTCCCTCTCCCTCTCCCTCTCCTTCTCTCTTATGTCTAAAGAGTGAAAATACGGCCCAGAGTGAGTTAAACAGACATGCATGAGGCCCACAGATCTAGGAAGAAACTCCTCACAGTCTCTGTTTTATTTGTGAGTTGAATAAATAATAAGACTAGACATTTCATAAGATTGTTGAGAGAGGGTAAGCAGGATAGTTCACTCGGATAGTGTGTTTGCCTTACCCAGGTTCTGCACTAAAGGAATCATCAGTGTTGTGGTATCTCTCTGTCCATCCTGCTAGCACTGTCTGTGCTTCTATCTGAAAAAATCAACAAGGAAACTCCAGTGATTGGGGGGGGGGGAGAGAAGTTAAGTGGTTAATGCCTGTCAAGTGTTTAGAATGTAGGCGCTATGACAGGATAAGCACACAGACACCCTCATCCTCCTACCAAGCCTGTTCTTCTTCCAACATGTTCAGATCTTTTTCTCAAATGTACTCAGCCAAGAATGTTGGATTTACACCGCTGAATTCTTCAATTGTCCATTCCTATTCCTTCTAAATATTAAAATGCCTTATGTTAAAATTTAGTTTTAGTTTATCTCTTCTTGACGAGAATTTTCTCATTTGGAGAGCTTAAAATAATCGCAATAAAGTTTATGTGAAATATAAACCTTTTTCTACTAAGTGATGATAATTATCATAATTGATAAGCTACCCTTCAGATTAAACTTGTGGTATTTACAACCATCTTTTCAACCTTGTGCTTTATATGCTAACATTAAAGGTACTAAGAAATAACAAAAAAAAAAATCATGGGAGTCGGGCTGTAGTGCAGCGGGTTAAGCGCAGGTGGCACAAAGCACAAGGACTGGCATAAGGATCCCGGTTCGAGCCCCGGCTCCCCACCTGCAGGGGAGTCGCTTCACAGGCAGTGAAGCAGGTCTGCAGGTGTCTGTCTTTCTCTCCCCCTCTCTGTCTTCCCCTCCTCTCTCCATTTCTCTCTGTCCTATCCAACAACAACAACAATAATAATAACTACAACAATAAAACAACAAGGGCAACAAAAGGGAATAAATAAAATAAAAAATAAAATAAAAAACATTTCCCCCGCAAAAAATCATATGATGTCAGATACTGAGACTACTTTCTGTGAGAAGAAGGAGAGTTAGTAGCAAACCAAATTACCTGATATGTTAGCTTTTGTCATTTACCTACTTAACTTTTCATTTATCAGCATCACATTCCAATAAAACTTAGATCAGTGATGTCTGGAGTCAAGGTGGTATTTTTGGCATCTTTAAAAAGAGAGAGACGAATTCTGAAAGTCTACCTTCACTAGGTTTTAGTATATCCATTTCTTTAGTATATTCATTTCAAGAACTATATGACTTTTTCAAAACTAAAATAAGCATAGCAAAAAAAATAAGTTTCTAAGATCTTTAGACAGCGCTTGTTAGAAATAAAAATTACATATTTTAGGGAAAAAATGACAATTTCAGGTATTTGATTAATTCTAAACATGCCACCATCTTTAATATAAATTAGTTTTTAATGCATATTGTGTCAAGTTTTGGGTATGAACAAAACAAGATTTCTTTGTGAATTGAACATTTTTAATCATCTTTCTCTGCACAATGTTTAGCTTTAATTACCTTCGAAAACATACCAACTGCACACAGCAATAATTTTATATTTATGTTGACAAGAGCTTAACTCGACTCAGTGCACCACAAAATCCATCTTCTCTAATCCCAAAGGCTCTGAGAAAATAACACTAAAGAAACCTCAGCTTAATTTAAATCTGTAGTAAGCCAAAAAAGGAATAAAGATAACTATCCCCAGATTAGCATACCTTCTGACAATTTTAAGAAAATAATTACCACAACTTTCTTATGTGGAATTGCTAATTTTGCCAGCACAAACTAGGATAAATAGAAGAACAAAAAGAATTTCACCACAGAATTATACTATACCTCAAGCAGTAAAATCTTTAACTGCATTTCAATGCCTCCTACCCCACCAAGTGGACTAATAGTGTTATTTTTTCTTGTGTGTGTGTGTGTGTGTGTGTGTGTGTGTGTATGTGTGTACACGGTTTTTAAAAATAAAGTATCAAAAATGTAGTTTTAAAAAGCAGAATGTGTTTCCATACAGTTAAAAGGTGCTTGCTTCCACGTTTTGGTTTATAGCATTAAATTGTAAAGTATGCAGTCTATGCAGCTCCCACCTTATGTAACTACACAGAAACATGTAACTTCCTCTGTGGCATGTTTTTTTTTTAATTATTTTTCTTTTTTCACTATTTTATTTATTTATTAGATACAAAAAGATAGAAATTGAGAGGGGGGAGGAGATTGAGAGGGAGATTGAGAGGGACCTGCAGTCCTGCTTCCCCACTTATGAAGCTTTCCCCCATGCAGGTGGGGACCAGGTGCTTGAACCCAGATCCCTGTGCACGGTAAGGTGTGTGCTTAACCAGGTGCGCCACCTCCTGGCCTCGTGACATGTGTTTTTAATGTGTAAAATATTTCAGTATAGCTCCTACTAGAGATTGTATAAGGTGAACTGATGAGAAGAAAGGTACAGACATTAATACAAACTTGAGATATTGTGAGAGACAGAGATGCTCAGTGAGTGCATGCCTGAGACCCTAACTGTGAGGCCACACAGAACAACACCAATAAGTAAACAAACAAACAAACAAACAAATGCACAAACAAATAAATGCAAGAAATCTGTGTTAGCCCCTTGGCATCAGTTTGTCGAAGTGAAAAAAGACCACCAAGATAAATTTATGCAAAGCATCTGCAGCTTTCAAAGGTTGTTAAAAAATACACGTAAGCGGGGGTCCGGCGGTAGCACAGTGAGTTAAGCACACATAGCGTGAAGTGCAAGGACCACTGTAAGGATCCCGGTTCGAGCCCCTGGCTCCCCATTTTCAGGAGGGGTTGCTCCGCAAGCAGTGAAGCAGGTCTGCAGGTGTCTGTCTTTCTCTCCCCCTCTGTCTTCCCCTCCTCTCTCCATTTCTCTCTGTTCTATCCAACAACGATGACAACAATAATAATAACTACAACAATAAAACAAGGGCAACAAAAGGGAATAAATAAATAAATAAAAATACACGTAATTATAACACTTGAATGGTGGTCAGGAATCAGACTCTTGGGCTAGAGAAACAGTACAATGGTTACTTTAAAAGCTTTCATGTCTGAAGCTCTGAGGTTCCAGGTTCAATCCCCAGCACTGCCATGAGTCAAAGATGAGCAGTGCTCTGGGTCTCTATCTCTCATAAAATAAATAAAATATAAGCCATCAAACTGTTGGCATTTTGTTAGAGAGAAAACAAAGTGTGTCAGAACTCTACATAATTTTGGGAAATCTAGATTGGTTGAATTCATTTTAGAAAAGATAAAACACAGAGAAAAGTAGTACTAAAAACAAGTAAAAACACCTAGAAACCTACAAATTAAGATATTTATGACCTACATTTTTGTTGTCTAAATTTCTCTTAAAATTTAATGATTGTAGTGTATACTGCGAATACATCCATGTATAAAAATAGAGGTGCTAATTCTATTTAATGGCAAGAGTACTTTTTTTTTTAAATAAAAAGTAATTTTAAAACAAATCATTTAGAATTCCTGGCCCTAAGTCAATGGATTCATGACTGTCTCAACCAGCCTAGTAGAACATTACCTCCAGTAAATGTAGAAATAAGCATAACTTTAAGTCTCTTTCCCAGAATTTTCTGCTTTTGGAATATTAAGACATATATAATTTTGCATTTTCTACAAGTGTCTAAATTCTGAAATTTGAGGGTAAAAGTCTTGAGTTTTGCATTTTTAAATAATTTGTATGTATTTTTTTACTATTATTTTTATGTATTTATTTATCATTGGATAGAGACAGAATAAAATTGAAAGGGGAGAAGGAGACAGAGTAGGAAAGAGACAGAGAGACATCTACATCCCTATCTCACCACTCATGAAGCTTTCCCCTAGCAGGTAGGTACCAGGGTCTTGAACCTGGGTCCTTGTGCCCTGTGTGTATTCATCCAGGTGCATCACCACCTCGCCCAGATTTTGCACATTTTAAAATATTTTATTCTTAAAGGTTAGCAGTACTCTGGTATGAAAACAAAAAAGGAGAGAGAAACAAAACTTGGTTTTCAGCATTTCTGTAGCATACAGGCTGAACAAACCTTGGAGTTGATTCAAATTCCCACAGGACACGCTATAAAATTAAATCTTATCTGAGTCTGTCAGCACTACTCCCCCACCTCGGTAAGCTCTGTGTATAGAAGAATCGAAACCAGGGTTAATGGGTAGGAGAAGGTCTCTATAAAATCTGGACTTCAGGGAGTCAGGCTGTAGTGCAGTGGGCTAAGCGCAGGTGGCACAAAGCACAAGGACAGGCATAAGGATCCCGGTTCGAACCCCGGCTCCCCACCTGCAGGGGAGTCGCTTCACAGGCGGTGAAGCAGGTCTGCAGGTGTCTATCTTTCTCTCCTCCTCTCTGTCTTCCCCTCTCTCTCCATTTCTCTCTGTCCTATCCAACAACAATGACAACAACAATAATAACTACAACAATAAAACAACAAGGGCAACAAATGGGAATAAATAAATTAAATAAATATAAAAAAAAGAAAAAAACATCTGGACTTCAACGTGTTCAGAAACCCTATGAAGTTACATATAAAATCTCTATATGTATGCATATGACTTTTTTATTTTTCAGGAGGAAAAGTTATGTCCTCACAGGGAGTCAGGACTCTAGAAAAAATAAAGAAGGTGTTTTATACAGTTTTCAGATTGCTTCAGGTACTACTTTTTATCTGAGGATTATGGCAAATTAACTCTGCCAAGTAACTCTGCTTCTCAGGATAATTATTGGATTATCAGACATAGGGGTTCCATCAAGTCTTTATGTCCTTCAGGAAAATTGTTTACCAGAAAAAAGGTTGGAGTTTTAAACAGACAGAATGGAGTTCTCAGCTAAGATGGAGTTAAAACTAATTCAGAGATTTTTTTGTAAAATATTGTTTTATTCCCTTTTGTTGCCCTTGTTGTTTTATTGTTGTTGTTGTTGGATAGGACAGAGAGAAATGGAGAGAGGAGGGGAAGACAGACAGGGGGAGAGAAAGACAGATACCTAAAGACCTGCTTCACCGCTTATGAAGCAGCTCCCCTGCAAGTGGGGCTCAAACTGGAATCCTTAAGCTGGTCCTTGTGCTCTGCGCCACATGCACTTAAACCGCTTCACTACTGCCGGACTCCCTAATTTGGAGATTTTAAGTACCACTGTCAGTGGTGTTCACTTACATTCTGAAGCAGAGTCTTTGGCTCTAGGTCATATTCTGGCCTCTGCTACTTTTGTTCTTAAGCAGCAAACACAATAAATACCTTATGGCACTCTCAAAAGGAGTCATCCAGTTTCATTCTAATCAATAAAAGGTTGTATTTTTCAACCTAGTCTCAAAACTCTAAATTTAAATCATAAGGCACTAGTAGAGTTTTGATGACATATTAGCAAATATATATGTGGCAGGCTTCCTCAAAAACTAACCCAACACAAGATGCTGTTCAGTATGATTCCCCAACCTCAAAACAGATTCTAAATGCAGAATTTGGACCGCTCTGAAATGTGGCCTCTTGAAAATCATGTAGCTATGGTCTCTTTGGATTAATGTTTTTTGTTTCCTTTGGGTATATCTCCAGGAGAGGAACTACATATACCCAAATGTAGGTTTATTTGGGAGAAACTCAAATGACTATCCACCGATGAATGACTAAGAAAGTTCTGATAATATACTCAGTGCAGTAAGACGTAGCTGTTAAAAATGGTAAAGTCAGTTTCTTTGCCAAATTATAAAAGGGACTTGATGGCATCATGTTAATGGTAACATGTTGAGGGAGATAAGCCAGAAAGTATCAGATGATCTCACTCATAGTTGGAACTTAGAGCAAGGACAGCAAGGAAAAACACAATGTGCAAATTGAACTGGATGTGGAATATTGTACCAGTGCGAAGGACTCTAGGGAAAGAGAAAGGGATTGTGTGGAGAGGCACTGGGGTCCTGGTACTTGATGTTGGAAGAAGAGCTAGATTGAGGGAGAGAGTGTCTTACAAACACCTAAGGTGGGAAGGTAAGCAATTGTACCTATGTGCCAATAGCGGGACTGCAAATCATTATTACTAAACAAGGTAAAGAACGAAGGCAGCAAGGAAGGAAGGAAGGATGGAAGGAAGGAAGGAAGGATGGAAGGAAGGAAGGGAGGATGGAAGGAAGGAAGGGAGGATGGAAGGAAGGGAGGATGGAAGGAAGGAAGGGAGGATGGAAGGAAGGAAGGGAGGATGGAAGGAAGGAAGGGAGGATGGAAGGAAGGAAGGATGGAAGGAAGGAAGGAAGGATGGAAGGAAGGAAGGGAGGATGGAAGGAAGGAAGGGAGGATGGAAGGAAGGAAGGATGGAAGGAAGGAAGGAAGGATGGAAGGAAGGAAGGGAGGATGGAAGGAAGGAAGGGAGGATGGAAGGAAGGAAGGGAGGATGGAAGGAAGGAAGGGAGGATGGAAGGAAGGAAGGGAGGATGGAAGGAAGGAAGGGAGGATGGAAGGAAGGAAGGAAGGATGGAAGGAAGGAAGGGAGGTAGGGAGGAAATAACAAAAGAAAGAAAGAAAGAAAGAGAAAGACAAAGAAAGAAAAAAGAAAGGAAAATAAAGCAACAAAGAAAGAAAGAAAGAGAAAGGAAGGAAGGAAGGAAGGAAGGAAGGAAGAAAGAAAGAAAGAAAGAAAGAAAGAAAGAAAGAAAGAAAGAAAGAAAGGCAGAATCTGAGACCCCATCCCAGTCCTACTAAATCAGAATCTAAATTTGGACATAAGCATCAGGTGATTTGTGTGTACATTAATTCTGAGAAGTACTGTTTACACAAATTTGCAATTTCTGCAATTTGTGTGTATTCTAGCAAGGTAGAATAAATATGAGATATAGTTCCTTCAATATGTTTTTTCACTTTTAACCTTCATAAAGCTTTTTAATTCCCTTTATAAAAGGACCCAGGCAAGGGTCAAGGGGATGGTAAAGCAAATGTCCTGCATACTACACTGACCAGTCCTGATGAAATCTGAAGGGTCCCTGAGAAGAGGGCAAAATAATGATGGCAGGCCACAGAAAGATCAGATTGGGGAGTAGGGCAGTAGTGCAGCGCATTAAGCAAATTAAGCGGATTAAGCATGGTCCAAAGCACAAGGACCAGCATAAGGATCCGGGTTCCAGCACCTGGCTCCCCACCTGCTGGGGAGTTCCTTCACAGACAGTGAAGCAGATCTGCAGGTGTCTGTCTTTCTCTCCCCCTCTCTGTCTTCCCCTCTTCTCTCCATTTCTCTCTGCCCTATCCAACAACGACGACATCAACAACAACAATAATAACTACAACAATAAAACAACAAGGGCAACAAAAGGGAATAAATAAATAAACATTTAAAAAAAGAAAGATCAGATTGACCATCTGATATTTTATTCTTAGCAGAGCTCAACTTATATAGTAAAGCAATAACAATGATTTGAGTTCTCAACTTAGACAGCAAAACATGTTAGCATAGTGTTCAAAGTTCAACTCAGTGAAGTAGTGAAGACATAACAGGAACTTGTGTTGACTTTCTCTTCACTCAGCTGCCGCCTGCACTCGAGGTCAGAGTAACCTTGGTCTGTCTGCCAATGACATCTACACCACCTGTGTGACTGAGTCCCCATATGGGAAAGAGCAAGAGGTTCCTGGACTTTGTCTACAAGAACTGCACAGGCCTTCTTTGAGGTGACTATACTGTGTCACTCTGTCCAATGTCCCCAACACTACACCACAGGAAATATCCACACACACACACCCTTCTCTCTCAGTTGACAACAGGGCCTGGTGGTGGCACACCCGTATGAGTGCAGATGTTACAATGTGCAAGGAATGGGGTTTAAGCCCCCAGTTCCCACCTGTAAGGAATGATCTATCTTTGCAAATGGTGAAGCAGGGCTGCAGGTGTCTCTCTGTCTCTCTCCCTCCCTCTCTATCTCCCCCTTCCCTCTTGATTTCTGGCTATCTGTATCCAACAAAGAAATAAAGATAAGAATTTTAAAAAAGAAGAAATTTACAGCTATCAGAAGTGAAGATGAAGCTAGACTTTAAGTAAACACTGAATGACAGTTAAGAATCATAAGGGCCCTGAACAGGATACCACAGTGGTTTACACAGCAGACTTTTAGGTCTGAGTTTTGGAGGTCCCTGGCACCAGCGTAAACCATAGATAAACAGTGCTCTGGTTGACAGACAGACAGAGGGACAGATGGTCAGAAAGAAAGATGGAAGGGAAGATAGAAGGAAGGATAAAGTCCTTATCTCTTTCGCTACAATAAATCAATTGGAATTATAATTTGTAGTAAATAAACCTTTGCACTTTATGCAAACTAAGCAATCACAAATTTTAACCAGTGATAATTCTTAGTATTTTGTAGTATTCCAGATACTAAATGTTACCAAGATACCTATTACACCTGATCCGTGAGGTGTAAACAGATAACCTGCCAGTTTGGAGTATTTTTTTTAAAATACAGATGGTATTTGCTCTTGCTCTCCATTCTGCTGCCTGCAAAGTAGGTTTGGAGTTTGAATTATCTTAGACTACAAAAGAAATGCCACGTTTTGAAATGGCAAAATGGACAGCCAAAAGTTGGTTTGGTAGCACTAAGATTTCTGTATCTTGGCTTTTATTTGTTAGATAAATACATATATTAATCCATTAAATAATAATATAGGGTTACTAAGAGATGTAATATCTATCTTTCTGAAACTGCTTGAGAGAAGAAACTCTAGTTCATTCACTAAACCTGTTTTTAATAACCCATCCTGGAATTCTGAAGTTGTCTTCATCTGCTAAATAAATATGTTACAGGATTACCATAACATATACCTACATTGGGAATTCCTTCTTGTTTATTCAAAATCCAAATTTGTAGGGATATGTTGAAACTTCTTTCGCTAAATCTGCCAACATTAACTTAAAGTCATTTTGAAACACCATTTCCTAGTTACTTCTCGGTGAATTTCATATTGAAATCTAAACTAGCAATGTTAAATTTGGAACATTTGACTTATATGAAAAAATTGTTCCATTTGGTCATCATGGAGTATTGAGAATTATTTCAAAGCACGAGCATATGTGAACAGACCTTTTAAAAATTCTCTCTCTTTTTTAATTATCTTTATTCATTTATTGGATAGAGACATCCAGAAATTGAGAGGCAAGGGGGATAGAGACAGAGCTATACCTGCACCACCTCCAAAGCTTTACCCCTGCAGGTGGGGAGCAGGGGCTTGAACTCAGGTTCTTGTGCACTGTAACATGTAAGCTCAACAAACCAGGTGCAACACTGCCCAGTTCCTACAAATACATCTTTTAAATTGTAGAAATACAATGTTAGTTGCGGGTTTATTTTAAATGTTTTTCCCCAAAATACCTTAAACTAAATAAAATACAAATATTATAGGGAGCATTCAGTTATTAATAAGATTGGGTAATAATTAGCTTCATCTTAGAATTTCCTCTCTCCCATTTTCCTATCATGTTACTAAACAAAATTTTTCATTTGAATTTTCAAGAGGGTTTAAGTGTTTCCTTCAGGAGTACTCATATTCTTTCATTTTAAAAAACATATAACATGGACAACAGCACAAGAGAGGCACATTTCAATAAATAGAGATAGGTATTATCACATTTGAAAGTAACAAAAGTATCTCGAGAGAGTGATTTTGAATACGTACTGTAGTATCCAGTTATATTAAAGTAACAAAAGTATCTTGAGAGAGTGATTTTGAATATGTACTGTAGTATCCAGTTATGCTAAAAGTAAAGTTGAACAGGTAAAGCTAAATAGGTCATGCGATTAACGCTGTTTGAAGTATGTCATATCTTCTAAAAGCACTTGATAAACATTTAAATTTATTTGATTCTTTATCTTTAAGATTATACAAATAAAGGCATTTTATTTCTCTTCAAATCACAAAGAACTTGAGAACAGAGAGTAGAAAATTTTTGCTTTTATGAACTAAGGTATAGAGAGATAAAAGACTGAGAAGAATGATGAATGAATTCACAGAAAGGAACAGGCTAAAATCTCAGAGCCTAAAGAAGGGATATCACTAAGAAGCTAGCTTGCTTTCCCAAAAGATTTGAGACATTTTTTAAAAATTCTAGGCACTAAAGCAAAGATTGGAAAGGAAATTTTGCAAAGAGGGTGCAATTAGAAAAAAAAAATTACTTAAAAAGCAGTTAAAATCTCAGGTAATGACTCCATTGCTCCCAATAACATAGGACACTTGCATATTATTCTTGGCCAATCCTATGCATGATGGCAGACAGACAAAGGACACGGAAAGTGAGATGAACGGTGGACTAACTGACGTAGGCTATAGTACTTCAATACCCTTTCTATAGGGTTTTAGGTCAGAATTCAAAGTTCTTGGGCAAGAGATCAGTAGACTTTTTTAAAAAAAAAAAAAAAAAGATAATCTGAACCAACTCTTAGAAAAGATTCATATGCGGCGATAGGTTAGAGTGCTAGAATGTTGTGAGGACCAAGGAAATGATAGAAAAAGAGACCAGGAAACTGACAAAAAAAAAAAAAAAACATAAAATATGGAGCCGACTGAAATGCAATTGCTTCTGTTTCTCAGAAGAACTTCTCAGGCCCAGAGTGATTTGAGAATTCCAAAGATTCATAAGAATAAGTGACTGAAATCATCAGACTTATGCTTGGAAATTATTAAAAAATAATGAAAAGTATTGTGTGAGGCATTCTGTTTAAATAACATTGTAACATTTAAGACACATTCAAGAGAAATAGGTATTTCTTCAGACTATAGGGTATGTTTGACTAATGATTCCATATCAAATAAGAAATAAGGTCGATGTGAGCTCAGATCTACAGGGATGCAGAGGTCACATAGGCTCCTAAGCTGAATATGGGCCCCAGATCACATCAAATTGATGGGGTTTACAGTCAACAATATTTATATACCTTTCCCATATTAGGGAGCTACTCTCTTCCCTGATCCAGCTTTCTGGTCCTTTTTCCAGCCATGACATCATCTCCCCAGACAATAACTTGGATCCACTGGCATATCAGATTTCAGGTTCAGGGAAAAAAAAAAAAAAACTAGTATAGCCACAGGCCCTTTGGAATATACAAAATATACCTACTAGCTATCTACAAAAGGGAGACACCCCCCACCCAACTCTTCATCTGCACTACTCTAGTTTTTAGGTTCATGAGAGGTTTGGCTTTATATATTAACACTCTTTTCAGGTTTCAGATGCTACCATGATGCCAACCAGACTTCCCTGGACAGACAACCCCACCAATGTGCCTTGGACCTCCAATTTCCCAGAACCCTGCCCCACTAGGGAATGAGAGAGGCAAGCTGGGAGTATGGATCGACCTGTCAATGCCCATATTCAGCAGGGAAGCAATTACAAAAGCCAGATCTTCCACCTTCTGCATCCTACAATGACCTTGGGTCCATACTCCCAGAGGGATAAAGAATAGGGAAGCTATCAGGGGAGGGGATGGGAAACGGAGTTCTGGTGGTGGGAATTTTATGGAGTTGTACCCCTCTTATCCTATGGTCTTGTCAGTATTTCCTTTTTATAAATAAATTAACATTTTAAAAAGGAAAGAATTTTGGCATTTAATTTAATTTAAATTTTACCAAAGTGCCCGCTCAGCTTTGGCTTATGATGCAGCTGGGGACCCAATTCAGGACCTTTAAGCCTCATTCCTGCGTGGTTCTTTGCATAACACTTCTGTTTTCTCTTTAGCATTCGGCACAGATTTTATATTCCATGGAGACAGGCAGGGAAAGCATACATTGCTCTCAAAGTACTTATAAGCACATGCCATTTGTAATCTAGGTGTGCAACACCTTAACTGAATAAATACACACACAAACACACACACAGGGATTAGTGGCTTATAGTAAATATAGTTGTTGGTATATGGTGGATGACACTTCTGCAAAACACTCTCACCATCCTCCCCTTCTAATGTCCATCTACCATCATGCATGAGGACCTAAAAGCCCCCCTCCCCCCAGTGTCCTTAATTTTGGTGCAATTTAGGTTGTATTCTTATGAGATCTGGCTTGTTCAGGGTGGTATGGTTACGTTTTTAATAAGCTAGTTTTATATAAACTGTTCCAAGAGTCTTAGTTAGATATTTTCATTATTCTGCCTACCGATTTTTTTTTAAGTTGGAAAGTTAATTATTTGATGTCATAACATTCTTCAATATTTCATTTATGTCTAATTTCTTCAGCAAACAGATAAAGTTTCTGAGGACAGCTGAGGACAAATGATTTCTTGGGAAGTGCTCATTGTATCAACTTAGTGCCTAACTGTGGGGTGGAAAATAAAGTTTAGGTTTTCATTTAAAACAAATCATTTAGTTTCAGGGATCAGAAGTCAAGCATATGAAATGATCATTTTTTTAACAATAGCACAATAATATAGGCATCTTCTCTACAGCCTGAGTACATTTGTAGAGTGAAATTAACTTGTAACTAGAACAGTAAAGCCCATTCTTCTAAATACTATAAATGCATGCCGTCTTTAGAGCGAAATGCTGTCATTTGGGCATTGTGATACCAAGAAAACTCTAGTTACAAACAGTAATCAAAGCTAGGAAAGTCACAGCTTCATGCTTCTTCCAGCAGGTAATATATCAATATGAATTAAGGATGCAGATTTGCCCAAGGGGAAGGAGTGTGAATGCAGCCAGATAGCTGTGAGTTTCAATCCCTGTTTTGAACCTTGCTGACAGACTTTTGTGTAGTCTATTAAAAATGGGTGACATTTCTGGCAGTTAGACAAAAGCTATTTGATGCCTCATACCTCACAAATTCCATAGGACACAGAAAGCCAAACAATTTGACCTTTTTGTGGCAAGAGGCAGCCTAGAAGCACACCTGAAAGAAATTACTATTTCTTCCTAAGCATTTTCTTTCCTGTTTTTTATGTCTGTGTATGAGGATAAAACCAAATTAAAACCACTAAGGGGGCTGGTGCTGGAACACCTGGTTGAGCACACATATTACCATGAGCAAGGGACCCAAGTTCAAGCCCCAGGTCCCCAGATGCAGGGGGGAAAACTTCACAAGTGGTGAAGCAGGATTACAAGTGTCTCTCTGTCTCTCTTCCTCTCTATCTACCCTTTCTCTCTCAATTTCTGACTATCTCTCTATCAAATAAATAAAGTTAATAAAAATAGTAGTAAAAAAAGACTCTCACAAAACTACTACTTTTTGAGTGATGGTTTCTCTTGCTGTGCAGAAGCTTTTAATTTGAATTAGTTGCATTGGTTTATTTTTTAATTTAGTTTTCTTTGTCATTTGTGATTTATTTTTAAAAAGCTATTATAGTAGAATCTGTGAACTTTATCTTAAGTAAAATAATTTTTAAAAATATAGACATTTTATAGATAAATATATAGGACACTTAAATGAAAATAGTAATTAAACAAACCTGAATGCAAGCATTATAACACTCCTTGATTCTTTTGGCTTTTTCTAAAAATGTGTCTATATATACATATATACAGCACATATATATATATATATATATATATATACACATAGATATATATTATGCTAGATATTTAAGGTAAATGGAAATAATTTGCAGTTATTTTGTAAATGTATCATGAAATATTTTACTTTAACACTTTTATCTCACATAAAGCACAGATGTGTTATAGTCAATCTTTATCATAGTAAGAGAAATTATTACCTGTATGAACATTTGCAAGAAGAAAAGTCTAGACCACACCACGGTCAATCAAGTAGCATGAAAGAGCACTCCCATTTGAATCTCTTTAGAGATTCTATTTAAAATTAGAATCCAGGGAAGATAATACAAATGTGTACTGAGAAGGAACCTCGTGAAGTTAATGTACTGATAAAAACACAGACTGAATCAGATTCATGAATATTGTGGAAAGCACTGGGAACCAATGGTAAACAAGCTACTAAGTGGCAGTTTCTGCAGGCAACAGGCGTTACATCCCTTCACCATGATTGCCAAGGAGAACTCTGGTCCCTGCTGATGGGAGTCTATCAATCTCCTAAAGGAAAACTATCTTTGAGAAATGTGGAAATGTACCTGGTGACAACAACAATAAAGTAAATGAATATTTCCTCAATAAAGTGATACTGGGGGAAAAAATAGAAGCTAGACTTATATTTTAGCTAAGAAAGAGGTTTTTTAGCTAAGAAAGAGGTTTTTTAGCTAAGAAAGAGGTTTTTGTTTCTTGCCTCCAGGGTTATAGCTGGGGCTCAGTGCCTGCACCAAGAATCCACTGCTCCTGATGGCCATCTTTTTCCCTTCCTTGCTGTTGTTGTTGGACAGGACAGAGTGAAATCGAGAGAGGAGTGGAAGACGGAGAGGGGGAGAGACAGATAGATACCTGCAGACCTGCTTCACTGCTTGTGAACCAGGATCTTTGAGCAGGTCCTTGCTCTACGCACTCTTGTGAGTTAAGAAACATTTTGCTGTTTCTCTTATAATGGATGGGGGTTGTGTATGGACCAGGTGGACTAACCGTTGGAACAAAAGTCCATCCTAGCTGGGGAACTAAGTTGCTGGTAGAGCAACAGACTTGCTTTCCAGAGGCTCCTGGTTCCATCCCAGGCATAGCATGTACAATAGTGGTGCCTGCCTTCTGGTTTCTTCTAATTCTCATTCTCCTCCTGCTTCATCAGCTTCTCCTCCTCCTCCTCCTCCTCCTCCTCCTCCTCCTCCTCCTCCTCCTCCTTTTTCTTCTTCTTCATCATCCTTCTTCTTCTTCCTCTTCTTCTTCATCATATTCTTCTTCTTTTCTCCTTCTTCTTTCTCCTCCTCCTTCTTCTTTTTCTTCTTCTTCTCCTTCTCCTCCTCCTTTTTCTTCTTCTTCATGCTTCTTCTTCTTCCTCTTCTTCTTCATCATACTCTTCTTCTTTTCTCCTTCTTCTTTCTACTTCTCCTCCTTCTCCTCCTCTTCCTTCTTTCCTATCTCATAGAGAAACTATCTCTATAGTGTGTCAAATGAATAATTTTTAAAAATGTATTGCAATTAGATGCATATTCTAAAATTTCAGATTTGTATCCCTTGGTATTATTACAGATTTTTTGCAGAGTCAGGATGGGGCTCAAACCCTGACTACACACATTACAATGAACATGCCCTACCCAGTAAGAAGTCTCCAACAGACCCATCAAACAACTTTTCTATTATCAGATTCACTTTTATCTTCCTTCACCCTCTGTCCCAGAACACAAATGGTCCCCCCACCACCACCTCAGTGAACCCTGATGTGTGAGTTATCATTTTGCCAAAATGAATTTTAAGTTTGAAAAGTTAAATGGAAAAATGCGCTCTACTTTTACCTTTTGTAAAGAATGTGAACCTACTAAATATTTTACCAAGGTATTTGAGCAGGAATGATGCTACAGGAAGCATTTTTTTTTTCTTGAAACATCCACAATGCCTGGTGTATTTTTGTGCTCTAGCCTGCAAGAGAAGGACTCAAACCACCACCAGAGAGCCTTGGAACCATTTATTGGACAATTCAGTTGGGTTTTTATAATCACAACAGAGTATATGTTGACATACATAAAAGATCAAAGTAACATGGTTTTGGGTTAGGCTTTTCTTTAACAAAAGATCAGAGTTACAAGATCTGTGTATGTGGGAAAAAATCAAGATTAGTATTCTGCATGTATCATACACCGATAAAGATTGATAATATTCTTTTTCTTTTTTTGCCTCCAGGGTTATTTCTGGGGATCAGTGCCTGCATCAGGAATCCACTGCACCTGGAGGCCATTTTTTCCCCTTTTTGTTGTCCTTGTTGTAGCCTTGTTGTGGTTATTATTGTTATTGTTGATGTCGTTCGTTGTTGGATAGGACAGAGAGAAATGAAGAGAGGAAGGGAAGACAGAGAGGGGGAGATAAAGACAGACACCTGAAGACCTGCTTCACTGTCTGTGAAGCGACTCCCCTGCAGGTGGGGAGCCTGGGGCTTGAACTGAGTAAACACAGAATCGGCTATAATCACTAGAACTGGAGATACCAACTCTGATAGAGAGTGGTCTAGTAGAAGGGAGATCACTCAATTATGCACAACCTCAAGATAGTTATGTGTACCTTTAATTTGCTTATGTATACCTTTATGATGCTCATATTTGGCATAGCTGTATACACACTGCCCAATAAATAGAGGAAGGGAATGGTCCGCACAGGGACATTCTGCAGAACCTCAGTGTGAGATTATGCTATGTGTCTGACACTTTAAACCGCTCTCTTTTCTGGCACTACTAATGGTGCAACCAAGTTTGTTTCTCAACACTGAGACATGAATAAAACTCTGTTTACTGCCAGCTAGAGAACACCTGGATGCCTTTCTAGACATGACACTTTTTTTTTAGACTTGCTGTCTTTTGTCTGCAATATACCAGAAGCTTTTTCCCCACCAAATCATTCTATATAATAGGCATTATATTTCATTTGATTGTGTCCAATTGAATGTTCAGAATTTATTATTTTAAGATGTAGATATATATTTCTGTTGTTCATATAATAATATGTATTTAATTGGGAAATGTTTATTCATTTAGCTAATAAGAGATTGAGGACAAATAAAAATAAATTAGAACATCACTCTGGCATATTTGGTGCAGAGGTCAAACCTGGGAACTCATGGAACTCATATATGCATCTCACTATTGAGTCATCTCTCTGGGTGCAGGTCTATATGGCTCTAAATGTTGTGTGGAGGTACTAAGAGTCAACTCAAAGGAAATGCAAACAGAAGGAAAAAGCTTAAGATAGGGTGGTCGGGTGGTAGTGCAGCAGGTTAAGCGCACATGGCAATAAGCACAAGGACCGGCTTAAGGATCCCGGCTCCCCATCTGCAGGGAAAGCGGTGAAGCAGATCTGTAGGTGTCTTTCTCCCCCTCTCTCTGTCTTCCCCTCCTCTCTCCATTTCTCTCTGTCCTATCCAAAAATAACAACAATAATAATAACCACAATGATGATAAAAATCAACAAGGGCAACAAAAGGGAAAAAAAATAGCCTTCAGGATTACTGGATCCATGGTGCAGGCACCGAGCCCCAGTGATAACCCTGGAGGAAAAACTAAAAAAAGCTTAAGATAGAAATAACTACAATAACATATAGTCAACATTAACAAAATTTGCTTGTTATTTTATGCCTCTATCATCCAAAGCACCTTTGCATATCTAGTTAAAATGCATATGCGTTTTGCTTTGTCTGATCTGAATGCTCATCCACTGGTTTTAAATTTTAGCTTCAGGTGTGTTATTAAAGAGCTCACTGGTGTTCTGACTACTCCTGCTTAGGTGTCGTTTTCGCCGGGCTGGCTTCATGGGTGGGTAACAGACGACCCGGGACTCGTGGCTGGGTTGTACTCAGTATCTCTTTATTCATGCAGGACGCAGCACAATCTGTACCAAGCTAAGCTAAAACTAAACTACAAACAATCTTGTCCTTATAAATATACTAGCCCAGTAGGGTGGGAACAGGATGCAACACAGAGAGGGTGGAGAGAAAAGTGACTGGTGAAAATCAGGGTATGACAAGGAGAGGGGGCAGAGCAGGCAAGAATTCTACCACTGAACCACCAATACCCTGGAGGGAGAGTGGTGCTTGTTAACAGCGGTTATGTAAATAGAATACAGTGGTTATGTAAATAGAATGCAGTGTTAAGCAGGGGGGATTTAAACCAAATGAAACAGAAGGGGTTTTTAGAAGCATACCAACAATTCCCGCTTTCTTTTTAACTAATGGCCATAATATCAGGATTGTGGGGTGAACAGAAACCTATATCGTACAGGTGTTTTCAAAAGAACTGGCATAAGACAGGGAAAACAAAATAGGTGAGCAGCAATAACCAGTGTGATGCCAAGGGGAACGTTTCTTACCTCAAAGGGCAAGGCCTAGCAGGCAAAAGGGCATTTCTTGCCTCTGGGAGCACTTCATGCCTCTGGGGGCACTTCATGCCTCTGGGGGCATCTCTTGCCTCAAAGGGTGTTTCCTGCCTCTGTGGGCATAACCTAATAAGGAGGGGAAGTTTTCTGTCTCTGGGGACAGAGTCTGCAGGTGAGGGAACATGGTCTATAAAATCTCAAGGCAATTGGCTGAAGTTAGTCTTTGAGAAACACAGCAGCGCGTACCAGTAAGTCTGATGGAAGTGTCAGTCCAAAGTAGATGACCACGGAAGAAAATGCCAGGGGATGAAACGCTGCATGTCTGTCTCGATGGGGAATGCCGGCCACCAGAATTCTGCTTTTCTGTAGAGAGTGATCTTTGGAGTCTGTGAATCTGTTTCTTCAGGTCGTGCCAGGTCACATCATTGGTTTCCGGGGGTGTGTTGTAGTCATTCCATCTTCTGGGCGATGTCAGAGAACAGGATCCAAACGGATTTCCAGGAATTCCATTTGAGTAGATGCTTTTTCATGTGAAGACTTGACAGCTGAAATTTACTTACTTGTCAAACAAAACTTGTAGCAGATTAGAAGTTTACTATAATTGATAACTCTATTATAGTTGGAAGTCCTTTCTAGTATGATTTTAAGGTTGTTTAAACAGTTTAAACTCAATAAAATGTGGAAAGGTAAACAGAAGAACCACGGTTAAAAGCCTCCAGCATGAGAATAATTAACATAATCATTCCACTATCTGCCCTGCCCATAACTCATACAGTTTGCAGGATTAAACATTTCAGATTTATGCCAAGATGTAAAAAAAAAAAAATAAAGGAGAAAAAAAACAATTTTTTGGATTGTTTCTGGATGTCTCTAGAAATCATGGCTGCATCCAGCATTTTTTTTTTAAGTCAATGTCATACAAAAATTCAGTCATTCAAATCACTCTCTTATGATACGCAACTTAAACCAGATTATCCAAATCTCACCATGTAGTATCATGAGTCCCTGGAGGGCGTCCTAGTCCATAAAGCTCTTCAAAATTCCATTTAGGGTGCTTCTGACTGTTCCTGCTATATTGCTTCAGGCATCTACTTTTAAAAGTGTCTTCCCATCGAAGAAAGAATCCAGTCAGGAGAGTAGAACTAACCACGTGTCTCCATTCTTGGGGACTGCCAGGGTACTGGAGAACGCTCCTCAAATTAGAGTAGTTCTTCTCCATGGGAAACATGCGAGAAGAAGTCAAGAAAGTCCTAGTGAAAATCCCCATGCATATCCCAAGGTCTATGACCACAGTCATAAAGAACCAAATTGTGGCCCGGAGCAAAATGTAGTCCTTTTCCTCAGGAAACATGGGAGAGGGAATCCAGAAAGTCCAAGGAGAAATCTCAGTGCATCTCTCAAGCTCTATGATTAGGGTCACAAGAAACCAAAGTTCCTGGTCAGGAAACAAAGTGTGGCCCAGAGAAAAATGTTCCAGAGACTGAGAAACTGTCTCATGATGAAACAGTAGAGGCTTTGGCAAACCTCTTAGTAAGCAGAAGAGAAGACCATAGTGCATAGGTAGGCAAAGTCTTCACTTATCTGGGAGTTGCGCAGGTCCAGTCCCACGTTGTAGGCGCCATATGTCGTTTTTGCCAGGCTGGCTTCACGGGTGGGTAACAGACGACCAGGGACTCATGGTTGAGCTGTACGCAGTATCTCTTTATTCATGCAGGATGCAGCACAATCTATACCAAGCTAAGCTAAACTAAAACTAAAAACTAAAATAATATACTTGCCAAGTAGGGTGTAAACAGGATGTGACGTAGAGAGGGTGGAGAGAAAAGTGACTGGTGAAAATCAGGGTGTGACAAGGAGAGGGGGCGGAGCAGGCAAGAATTCTACCACTGAACCACCAATGCCCTGGAGGGAGGGTGGTGCTTGTTAACAGCGGTTATGTAAATAGAATGAAGTGATTATGTAAATAGAATAGTGTTAAGCAGGGGGTATTAAACTAATGAAACAGAAGGGGTTTTTAGAAGTATACCAACACTTAGGGTGTGGGTAAAGGAACAGAGAGGATGCAGAAAACAGTGAGGAGTTCAAGGGACCTTCATATTTTTGGTGCACGTCATTTTATTTGGACTTGATGTTCAACAACTACTTTTAAGAAAGAGCAAGTCTTTGCATTTATGAGTCTTATTTGTAGTGTCTGTGTTACATACTTGAGCTAAATGTTATTCTACATAGATTGGCAACGTATGATTTCTTTGTGTCCTCATGGTCATCTATCATTAATCTGAAAAATCATTTTGAGTGAGAACTGTCTTCTTTACATTACTCTAAAATCCAACTGCCTTCACCTATAATCACTCCTTTGGGATGTTTTATCCTATAAATATACATATTTTGGGGGAATGGGGCGGTAGTGTAGCGGGTTAAGCGCACGTGGCCACGCAAAGCGCAAGGACCTGCATTAGGATCTTGGTTCAAGCTCCGGCTCCCCACCTGCAAGAGATTTGCTTCACAGGTGGTGAAGCAGGTCTGCAGGTGTCTATCTTTATCTCCTTCTCCCTGTCTTCCCCTCCTCTCTCCATTTCTCTCTGTCCTATACAACAACAAGGACATCAACAATAGCTATAACAACAATAAAAAAGGGCAACAAAAAGGAAATAAATAAATAAATATTTTAAAAATACATATTTTTGAAAAGTTTTGTCAGTTTCTTAATACAAAACGTGTTACAATCATAAATATCTTTGTGAATGTTTGCTTTGCCCAATCTATGCAAATGAGCATGTGATATTTCCTCTGAACATTCTGAAATGTTCTGTGTGTCATATTCGTGAAATAGAAATATTATCAGAGAACAAATCAATAAGGTATTCATGCAATCCTTTCACTGCTGAGGATAAAGACTTTCTAAATCACTATTATCTTTTGAACACATCAACAAGATTTAGAAATAAAATCAATAACAGAATGACTTGTAGGGAAGTGTGCCTATGTGCTGAGAATGAAGCAAATACACAATAAGCTGGTTTGATTATAATTTTCTGGGATAATAATTGAAATAACTTTGGTGATGGGAAAATAAGTTAGAGATGACATAATCAGTTTGATTGATTATTTTCACTTCTTAGCAGAGTGTTGGAGTCCCATGAAACTCAGGATCTGAATAAATTAACAATACTCAACTGTTGGGAATTTTCTTTCACTTAAGACCTGTTAATACTAGCAACGTTATCCTTTGTCTCAGACAACCTAAGTTTATCCATGTTTTTTATTGTGCAATCTAGATAAACATGAAACTATTATGTTGCTTTTTATAATGATTTGCAAGTAAGATTTGAAATGAGTATTATCAGTGAGAATATTAGGTTATAATGAATATATTCCATGGCCCACTTAGAATAAAATCAACTCACTTGTGAGGATGCTAGTTTTGCTATGTGCTTGGTCCAAATTCCAGTACTCACATACCCCAGGGAATTATCATGGCCCTGGTGGGGTGGGTGAACCCCGGTCTATAGTATCCCTCTTCCCTCTTTACACAAACACACACACACACACACACACACACACACACACACACACATACGAAGAATACCATCTCCTAGTTTATTCAAGTAAACAAACTATGTAGGGACAGTTAAACATCAACTACTACTGTATAGTAAATGTTTGAAAATTCCCATATATTTCAAGTATAATATAATTATATTAAACATGTATTTTCCCAAAAGTAAAAATAAAATCTACAGTACAGTATTTACAGGAGTAGAAAAGAAATACAGTTTGGTTATTTAGTTTATGTCAGTACACAAATCAACATTTAAGAAATTGAATACAGTTTTTAAAAGTATTAGTTAAGTGAACTGAGTTTTGGGGATCTGAATGAGATTTAAATGATATCACTGAGTGATAAGGTCTAAAAAAGATTTTATGACTTGAATCCATAATCTGTTTATTGACAGCATCAATAAGGGCTGGGTGAGGGCTGGATGAGGGCTGGGTGTTGGGTGTGCCATTAAGTGCACATGGTACTGTGCACAGGGACCACGTTTGAGCCCCTCTCCTCAGCTGCAGGGGACATTTCCCAAGTTGGGAAGCAGGTCTGCAGGTGTCTTTCTTCCTTTCTCTGTCTCTTTCACTCACTTCCCTCCCCTCTCAATGTCTCAGCCCTATCAAATAAAAAAAGAAAGATTAAAAAAATAAAAAGGAATAAATGTCTAGGAGCATGGATTTGTAGTGCTGGCACTGAACTGAGCAAGAACCCTAGTGGCAAAAAAAAATAAATAAATAAGGAAGGAAGGAAGGAAGGAAGGAAGAAAGAAAGAAAGGAAGGAAGAGAGAGAAGAAGAAGGAAGAGGAGAAAGAGAAGGAAAAAAGAAAGATAAGAAACAAATAACTTCCTTTTAGAAAGCTGGGGTATAAAGTCAAGGATTCCCACTCTAATCCTTGAAAACTTTGCACATGGAATCGAATTACTGGCACTACCCATTCAAAGTATCTATGAGGTAGGAATTTGCGAAGAGCGAGGTAAAGTCTGAGGACATGACAGGCTTCTGTGATGTAGGCATTTGGAACCTCAGTTTAACAAATTACAAACAGTAGGCGGAGGTTGGGCACACAATTTGCCATTAAGCATAATTTCTGTCTCACTACTATCAAGCATTTTTAGGACCTGCAGTTTCAATTTTAAACTACAGTGTTATTCAACTGTAAAGTGGGATAATAGCAACTTCTTGGCTGAGCTGTTTGAAAAGAGTGTTAAGTGTGGGGGTTGATAAGATCGCTTTGTGAAACAATACATCTTTCTATCACATGTCAACTGTGATCTTCTGATGAATGAATCCAACCAGTTCCTTTTGCTTGCCGCACGTCCTCAGATTATGTCCTCAGCACTCCACTGTGTTGATGCCTTTTTGAGAGAGTCTTGCCTGCTTCTCCTTATCTGAATCCACTTCAGTTCAATTCTGGTTCTGTCTTTCTTATGTGTCATTTGAATGACAAGTTGGTCACTTCTAATTAAATTTCACTTCCTTCCATTTAGCTCAGATAACTAAATCTTTACTGAACTTATGAATCTTCAGCAAGGAACAGGAAGTTAGGCAGTGTAAGTTTAATGATAACTCAGACTCTATATCTGACTTTAAGTAAACACATGTTACTGGAAGATACAAAGCCCTCTATATATTTTTGGCATATACTAAAACTACATGAATCTGAAGTCTCTTAACAACATTTAAGATAAGTTCTCTATATATGTATCTGTATTCTCAATGTACATTTCAAATTCCAGAAACAAATTCATATATACCTTCTTGACATGTCTCTATGAATGTCCCACCAGCTTCAAATTATTTTTTTTCAAATGCCATCTCTTATTCTCCTGCTAAACAATGTGTCCTTTTATACAGACCTGAACTCAGTTACTAGTTATAAAATTCTACTTGTCAGAGTCAAAATAGCTATTTTCCCCTTGTCATTTTTCATTCTTCCAAACACTAACAAAACCTCTCTTCCACCCCCCCATCTTTATTCATTTCCATTAGTCACTGCCCAAAACCAGATTCTTATTATTTCTCAAATATGAAAATTAGATGCGACTGGGAGGTAGGAAGGATTTGGTGTTATTCTCTCTAGCTAGCAGTCCCGAGCTCTATCTCAGGCATCACATATGCAAGAGTGATGTTTTGTTTCTCTCTTGGAATACCTCCTGTCTTTCATAAATAAATATGTAAATAAGTCAGTCTTTTTTTTTTAAAGGATCTTCTTAAAAATTATCTTTATTTATTGGATAGAGATAATAAGAGGCGGGAGAGGTGGGGGAGAGATACCTGCAGCCCTGCTTCACCACTCACAAAGCTTTCCCCCTTCAAGTGGGGAACCAAGGGCTCGAACCTGGGTCCTTGTACATTGGAACATATGCGCTCAACCAAGTATGCCACCATCTGGACCTATTAAATCAGTCTTAAAACAAAAAAGAAAATTAGGGGCCAGATGGTGGTGGCACACCTGGTTGAGTGCACGTTACAATGCATAAGGACCCAGGTTGGAGTTCCCATTCTCTGATGTTTACAAAACCCTTTTATACAGTTTTGCCAGTTCAATTTTAGTAAAATTCTTCCCAAGCCTTCACCACATTGCTTCCGAAATAAAGCTTGTTCTCTTTTACCTGGAACAAAGATATCCCACTGTCTGAACCAACTAAAGTATTTCACTTTTATTTTTTTAAAATATTTTATTTATTAGATAGAAACAGAGAGAAATTGAGAGGGGAAGGGAGATAGAGAGAGAAAGAGACAGAGAGATACCTGCATCCCTACTTCATCACTCAGAAAGATTTCCCCATGTAGGTAGGGACCAGGGACTTGAACCCAGTGTGGTCATCTACCATTGTTATATTTTTTCCCCACATTCTTCACAGACTAACTATTCTAGCAACAACTCACAAATTCAGATATTTCACAGTTACAAGTCTTCTCCTGTACAATCCCTTATGTAAACCTGTAATGTGGATGGGGTAGATACCATGAGGGTTGTGCGGTGACTCATGCCTGAGGCTCCAAAGTTCCAGGTTCAATCCTCCACACCACCATAAGCCAGAGTTGAGCAGTGCTATGGTAAACAAACAAACAAACCTATAATGTCTTTGACTTACTTTATATAATTAAGTCATTAACTATTCAGGTCTCAAATTTCACATCCAGTTGGAGAATTCGCCCTCATTCCACTCAATTGCAGTCATAATCCCTGGCAAATTTCTGTTTCCCTAAGTAATTTCTTATCTTTGTTTATGAAGCCAGTGGTTATATTCAGTCAGTTATCCATCATAAATCCTAGTTCTCCCTGGTAAAGTCAGGAAACATTTAACAAAGGAGCACATTAGACATTGGTTGGTTAGAATAAAGTTAGTAAAGAAGGAATGGTAACTAATATTTGAAAACACCTGATAAGCTGATAAGGGATGTGATATGCTTATTACTTCCAATGCTCCCCCAGAGACTCCCATCTGTAATCATTACTTCAATTAACAGTTGCATGCTGAGGACAGCAGAATGTACATTAAAAACCAGAGCTAAAGCTCTTTCTGAAATTACACTCTTCACCTGGTTGTTCTACAAAGTCCTCAAATTCAACCTGTCAAAGTATGAATGCACTTCCTTCTTCTTTTCTAAAATAGAGCCTCTCTTCCTAAATATTCTCTCTTTTGGTGATAGCAATACTCAACCAATTTTCTAAGGGGAAAAATGGATCTTTCATTTTTTTCCTGCCAACATTTGGCATAGTTTGCTACACACGCACACACACATTTCATGAGCATGTTCATTCTATTTTGATGCTGATGTTTACTGAACTTTCGTATTCCTTTACCTAATACATGTAGAGAGATTCTCTCACCCATGGTGACAGTGTTAAGAGGCGAGGCTTTTGAGAGGATTTTAGAACATGAGGGTGGATTGCACCTGCACAGAGTTAGTGCACTGTAACAGAGACCCAGGAAAGATGCTGGCTTTCCGCCATGTAAAAACCTAGTGAGAACACTGTGAAACAGGCTGTCAGGAAACACTGATCCTGACAGTACCATCATTTGGAACTTCTCAGTCGCTAGCACTGGAAAAAATTCTAGCGTGTGTGTGTGTGTGTGTGTGTGTGTGTGTGTGTGTGTGTGTGTGTGTGTGTGTGTGTGTGTGTTTTAACCAGAACACTGCTCAGCTCTGGCTTTTGGTGGTGCTGGGGATTGGGGATTGAGCCTGAAACATTTGGTGCCTGTTGCCTACTGGGCTCATTTCTGTTTGTTCTCTTGCCTCACAGTGGGATCAACGACATAAACTTGTCATTCTTGTCCCTCCTACCTCCTCCACAGTTCTCATGGTGTTTCCTGTTGCCATTATGCCTTTTCTTCCATTTTCTTTTTTTAATGTTTATTTATTTATTTTTAATATTTATTTATTCCCTTTTGTTGCCCTTGTTGTTTTATTGTTGTAGTTATTATTGTTGTTGTCATTGTTGGATAGGACAGAGAGAAAAGGAGAAAGGAGGGGAAGACAAGGGGAGAGAAAGACAGACACCTGCAGACCTGCTTCACCGCCTGTGAAGTGACTCCCCTGCAGGTGGGGAGCCAGGGCTCAAACAGGATCCTTATGCCGGTCCTTGTGCTTTCAGCCACCCACACTTAACCCGCTGCACTGCAGCCAGACTCCCTTTTCTCCCTTCTCTTCCATTTTCTTTGCTCCTTTGACACCTGTCCTCTGCTAACATATGCTTTTGTTGTTGTTATTCATGCTGAATCTGCATCTCACACTTGTGTAATTTCAGTGCTCCAGGCCTTTTTCATGATTTTAACTTCAGCAAGAGAGGAAGAGGAACACACACACACACACACACACACACACACACACACACACACACACACACCTCACAGAGCATTCCCTGGTGTCCTGCTACTCAAGTGTGTCAGACTGGAACCAGAATAGCACACCTGGCAAGGTACATACATACCTTACAAGATACAATATCTTCTAGCCCTAACACATGACTTCGTTTAGATGAGTGACTACAGTGAGAAGTCTCCCTGACTTCCTGAAACTGGAATTAGTGGTCTTTACTCTTCTCTCACTAGCATTATCATGCCCTTCCCTTTTTCATGATGTTTATTTTCATCTACTGGAGAAAATCTGATTTCTTGACCAGTAGGGCACATGCCCTAGTTATCTCTGAATTCATTTAAGAGTAAAATTCAGGGTAAAATGGGGTTGGAGGCGGGGTGGGGGGATGGAGTGACAATCAGCTGACTTGTTAGAATCAGTCTGATCTCAGAAGAGAACTACTCAATATGCATTTCATTTCATGGACTCTACAGTGTTTTGAGCCAACTGGTGTATTTGTTTCCCCCCTTGAGATATGCTCTGATGACCTAAAATTTAATATTCCAAATTTCTAACTTGGCCTACCCAGAACCATTTAACTTCCAGAAAATGAGCAGTCACTGTACCCACTTCAGAGAATTTTCTCTCAGCGACGATATACTGACCAGGCTATTTGATGTAAAGAAATGTCTCATCAGTAAGATGGATGATAAGGTCACTACTGTTAAAAGCCGTCTGACTATTATTTTATTTTCCCCAGTATCACTAGGGCTTCACTGCACTGAAAAGAAAAAAGAAAAAAGAAAAGTTGACTTTTTCTAAGATCAGGAAATAGAAAGAGAGTGAGGGAAAGATACCAATACACAGATGTTTCCTCCAATGAGCTGGGGGCAGGGCTTACATCCGGGTCATATGTATGGCAAAGTAGCACAATCCAGTTAGTATTTTAAAGTGGTTATTTCTATGGCAAATCTATCACTCATTTCTCACTACTCTAGCTGAGAAATTTTCTTTGTCTTAGACATTATACACTGCTCCATTACCTTATTGCTGTATTAGATTTTGAAAAGAAATTATATACTCTAATTCATTACCGGAGTACCCACATAAGAGAAAACTTTAAAAGATGAGCAAAATTAAATGCTTAAAATGAATAAGGCAGTAAACATTCAATAGCTGTAGTTTTTTTTTTAGTGTCTAAATGTCAAAATAGCTTTGATTTACATAATTAAATTTGCCAAATCATTAGCCCACAATATAATGGCTCTAAGTATTATCTAAGTATTATTAAATTGGAGACAATTTCCGCATAGTAACTAGGAAGTGCTAAAATGAAAATGATTCATTGACAATACACTTATAGATCTTGTTTTTAAACATCCAAGTGTTGTTTCTATTTAGCGAAGCAATTATGCCAGTGTCCTTGAAAGATTCTCTAGGTAAAAACAATCTCCTCAGTCATGGATGCAGAAACATCCTGCATACATGCTTTTATACCAGGTGTGAGTCTGACTTCTGGGTTTCATTCCTGAGAAATCTGAAAATACACCACCACTGTAGCCTTGTTAAATCTTAGCTTTTAATTTTCCTCAGTCTATTCATACTTCCCCTGGCCCATTTTTTAGTGCTCCTCAGACCTTCCGTGTCAAACGCTGAGCACATCTGGCACAATGCACAAGAACCCAGATTTGAACTCCCCGGACCCGACCACCTGCGGGGGGAAGTTTTTGGAGTGGTGAAACAATGCTGTGGGTGTCTGTCTTCCTCTATCTTCCTCTTTCCTCTCAATTACTGTCTTTATCCAATAAATAAATGTAACAAAAAATAAACACTTAAAAACAAAAAAAAACTTTCTAATACTTTGTATATGAATTTTATGTTAAATATACTGTAAATAAAGAAGTCAAAAATGAATGGTAAACATGTAAGATCAAATACATCCTCAGTTTTCCAATAATTTTTAGACCCCACAACAAAATAACTGTAAATTGCTTAAACTTTTCCATTGAATTATCTAAATTACGTGCTTATTTCATTAATGGCCAGTATCAAAGTTCTCCAATTGGTACTCCATTGGGGGTCATGACATCCACAGCTATGTCTTCAATCACAAAAACAGGTATGAAAATAAGCAAACTTGCTGCTCAGTTTTCTGAAGGGTCTTTAAGTACAATAAAGAAGGAACATTTACCTAGCATTGTGTATTCACAGTGTCTCCTCCATACATTTTACTTCAAAATAAATCCTTATTTTCTTATTCATTTAGTTTTTTTAAAAAAATTTTTAGTGATCTTTATTTGTTGGATAGTGACCGTCAGAAATTAAGAGGGGCCCGGGAGATAGAGAGGGAAAGAGAAAGACACCTGCATCCCTGCTTCATCACTTGTAAAATTTCTCGAGTGGTGAAGCAGAGATGCAGGTGTCTCCCTGTCTCTCTTCCTTTCTATCTCCCCCTCCCTATTGATTCCCAGCTGTCTCTATCCTATAAACAAATAAAGATGACTAAACATATTTTTGTAGTAAGTAGACAAAGATTATCTAAAATATGTCATCTCGAATATAAACTATTGTTGAGTAGTGGACTTCAATATTTACATGTAATTCTAAACTTCATGCCTTAGCCAGACATTTCTCAGAAAGCTGAGATGTTGGTGTGTCCCACATTCAATTCCTGACTGACTCCTGGAAGGCATTTTCAGTTTCAGCTAGTGAAGGCTATGTCAGAATACCTGGTCTGAGGGTGTTATCAAGTGAAAGTCTACAGTCAATGCAACTTTCTTTATAAAACTCTCATAAGTTCTTGGGGAAAAATATATACCTAAAAGCAGAAGTACACAAGAGCATGCAGGGAA
The DNA here is from genome assembly GCF_950295315.1 of Erinaceus europaeus. Lineage (NCBI taxonomy): Eukaryota > Metazoa > Chordata > Mammalia > Eulipotyphla > Erinaceidae > Erinaceus > Erinaceus europaeus. The sequence goes on from NC_080175.1 coordinate 94,899,852, forward strand.
TACCCCCAACACTTCATCTGCACTATTCCAGTTTTTAGGTCCATGATTGTTCAATAATTTGTTTGGCTTTGTATGTTAACTCTCTTTTCAGCCACCAGGTTCCGGATGCTGACCAGACTTCCCTGGACAAACGACCCCACCAATGTGTACTGGAGCACCACTTCCCCAGAGAACCACCCTACTAGGGAAAGAGAGAGGCAGACTGGGAGTATGGACTGACCAGTCAATGCCCATGTTCAGCGGGGAAGCAATTACAGAAGCCAGACCTTCCACCTTCTGCATCCCACAATGACCCTGGGTCCATGCTCCCAGAGGGTTAGAGAATGGGAAAGCTATCAGGGGAGGGGGTGGGATATGGAGATTGGGTGGTGAGAATTGTGTGGAATTGTACCCCTCTTATTCTATGATTTTGTTAATGTCTCCTTAAATAAATAAAAAATAAATAAAAAAGAAACCTGTAATTTCTGACATATTTCAATAAAAAAAAAATCTCCTAAGTGATAAAGTATTCCAAGCTCAACTGTAAATGAATGAGATAGGTAGGATCTTGTATCTTCCTTTTGAAAGATATAATCCAGTATACATAGTTAAGTTACCCACTGTAACATAGTAAATTATTGGTATATTTTTATATAGTAACAGTAGTAACATGACCGGTTAATACACATACATTGCACACAAAAATAAAAGCTCATCATACCTATAAATCAGACAGAGTTTGGGGAGTGGCGGGCAGTGGAGCACCTGGTAGCACGTATACTGCCATCCATGCAAGAGGACTTGCTTCCAACCGCCCGCTCACCATCTTTACCGGGGGGAGGTTCGTGAGTGATGAAGCAGGTCCTCAGGCGTCTCTTTTCTCTCCCTCTCTATCTCTCTCTCCTCTCAAGTTCTACCTGTGCCATCAAATAAAATATAAATAGAGATGCGAGGAGCCGGGTGGTGGTGCACCCAGCGGAGTGCAAACACGTTACATGCACAAATTGGGAATCACTGCTCTGCATAGGTGGGGGGGGGGATGCTTCACAAGCAGTGAAGCAAGGCTGCAAGTGTCTTCTCTCCCTCTCTGTCTTCCCTTCCTCCTCTTAATTTCTCTCTGTTCTAGCAAATAAAATAGAAAGAAAAGAGAAAAAAAAAGAAAATATGGCTATCAGGAGTAGTGGATTTGTGACGGCGGAAGAGAGAGAGAAGAAAAGAAAGAAAGAAAGAAAGAAAGAAAGAAAGAAAGAGGAAGAAAGAAAGAAAGAAAGAAAGAAAGAAAGAGAAAAGGAAGGAAGGAAGGAAGGAAGGAAGGAAGGAAGGAAGGAAGGAAGGAAGACATTTGGGAAAAAACAGATGCAAAAACAGAGTTCATAATGTAAGTCACGAGATTAAAAGAAGCACACTTTCAATTTACTTATATAATACATTGCCTTTAAAAGCTATTTTTATAATTTTATAATCAGAATAAAATATTCTTTCAAAAGACATAAAGAGATCTGATGGCAAATATAGAAAATGGAAGAAGAACCTGAGAGAGGAAATCCAAAGAGAAGGAAAGTAATACTAAGCAAGGTGTTCTTAGACACGCAAATACTTTATAACTGAGTCCCCAAGAGCAAGGTGAAGACCTCACCTTGAGAGCTGAAATTTAACACTATGTAAAATGCAAGTCAAACATATTTTAAATGGTAAAAAGAAGGGTTTTTAATGGTAACCCCTGTTCATTTAGGCAAAAGAGCAGTGCTTGCAAGTTTGAGACTGTCAAAATGTCTCAGAGTTCTGAAGTTTTGGGTGAGCAAAATGATGACTGTAGAAAAGAAAAAAAAAGTGGTAATTAGCCTTTCAACTGCCCACAAAATAGGCAGCTCTTTTTATTTAATTGTGTATAATTAGTTCCTGATTATTGTCTCTTTTGGATAGATGCTTCTCTTTTCTGGCTAGTTTTACATAATTCTTGTAAATGATGCTTTCCAAATAAGTGGAGGTAATATATGCACAGTGAGGGAGGGGGCTGGGACACGGAAGCTTCACAAGCAGCTTAGCTGGTCTGCAGGTGTCTATTTGTCTCTTGGCACCAAGCCTCCGAGATAACCTTGGAGGCAAAAACCAAAACAACAACAACAACAAAAACCACCAACAAACAAACAAAAACCATGACAAGCTATGATGACATAGTGTGAACACTGACAGGACAGTGGTGGATTATCAAGTTGTGTGTGTGTGTGTGTGTGTGTGTGTGTCAAGAGCTTTTTAGCATCGTAATTTGTACAGTAATGAATAATGTTCAATTAACTTATACATAAATATGTCTTAACTTCATAAAAAGGATTCTTTTATTTAAATCTACAAATATCCAAACATTAGTCTTTCCTTTTTCAGCACCTCTGTGATTAACCAGAAGTAGTTCTTTTAAGTCTCCTCCCCAAAGTAATAGTGTTTTCTTTTCATCTTTTTATCTAGAAAACATAAACTCAACCCAAAAAAGAAACATTTGTTTCAGAGGCTCCCTGGTGCTGATGGTCCTAATTAATAATGGCTTTCCAAAGTGAGGGGTCATTGCTTATCCACAAAATATAAAGAGTTCAGTGAAGAAAATGAGTAGAAATGATCATCCACTTTGAAGCTCTTTTGGCAGAGTGCTTAGACACTGGAAAGTTGAAGAACCGTCCTAACCATGGCTGGTAAGTGCGATTCCCTAGCTGAAACTCACTTCCATCTATATTTACACAGTGTCACTACTCAGGCTTCCTCTTGGCAGCCTCGCCTCTCAAAGTGAAAGATTTATGGTGAGTGAAAAACGTCCATATTGAAGAGGGAAGAGGAGCTCTAGATGATGTCTACTTTTGACCACCATAATTAATAACTGAATCTTTAGTGGTAACTCATTGAACAGAGGTCAGTGTGTTGCCATGGTAATGTCTTAGCTAAGCAATTTTACCCATTTTCCAGTCTGCTGCCCCTTTGCATCCCTGAAGGTATAAAATGCTTTAATTGCAAGATTTGCAAAGGATGCAACATCTGGACTTGAATTTACATATAAAGGGAGATGTTTAATGGAGATATTAGCATATTTGTGTGAACTCCTTGGTTTTTCTATTTAATTATGAATCCCTCCGTTTCAGTAGTGAACTCTGCATTGCGTAGAAAATAGCAACATAGTTGGATATAAGAATCAAGTAAGTTTCCACCATTTTACTGTAGGAAGGATACATTTTAAAAGTGTATATTTTTCCTTTAGCTTGAAGTGATTTCAGTAACTTGGCAATGAGCAGAATTCATAAAACGACAAACCTTATCATTCATGTCTTTAGATATGAAACAGTTTAAAAATACGGCACAGACCATGTTTTAGAAAATTCAACAAAAACAAAAAGCACCATCTGAAAATCATGCTACTTCACCCTTGCAATGAGAATGTAACAATATTATTATGGAACTACAGGCATGTGAAACTTTTGATAGCAGTATTATCCTAAAAGTATATGTAAGGGTTATGGATTAACTAAATAAAGAATAACAAAGTTAAAAGATAACAATATTTAAAAAGATAAAAGATCATATTTAAAAAGTTAAAAGATAACAATCTGTAACAATATTTTTCTAACAAAAAAAGAGTAAGATGTTTTCTAAGCTTGATGTGTCATAAAAATGTTAAGGAAAGCAAAATAAAATGAAAAGGTACAGCTTAATATTTACTTTGTTCTATCTTTTGGATTCTAAAATGAAGTCTGCCAAAGAAACTCATCAAATTCACCAACTATTGCAAATATCCTAAATACCCTTTCAAATACATCAGTAAAATGATGACACTATGTGACAGGTGCCATTTGTGGAAAAAAATACTGAAAAAATGGTGATCAGAACCCATAATATATAAAGGAAAGAAGACAGCACTACACACTATCTTTCTATTAGTACAACTTATTCTACAAGCATCACTGAGTCCGGCAGTAAAGTATTTTTTATGCCTTGGGCATCTTTTTAAACCAAAAGCATGGCTTTCAACTTTATTTTTCTAACATGATATAGTGAACTAAGGTCTGAGATCTCTGAATGTCAGTATTACAGAAAAACCGAGCTACAAAAAATGTGTTTATATATAAAGATACGAACCCAGGTATCTGCATCTTTACCACTAAATTGTATGCAATATATTCTTTTGTATGTACCAAATATTATAAATCCAATAACTATATCAAGAAGAAAATTTCACCTGAACTTAAGATACATAGTACACAGCACAAAGGCTAAAAGCATAGAGTCCTAAGTCAGATTCAGATGCCAACACTCAGTTTACTAGAGAATTGTGCAGCATCTTAACACAGTTTCTGCATGTGTTCATTGGGATTGATAATGCCTATTGACCACATTGTCAAAGAAATTCAACAATGCAAATAACTTCTTTGCAAGATTCCTATTGCTTAATAAGTCTCAGATGATCGTAGGTGATATGAGCTTAATTATCTACATCATTTGTGGAGACAGCTACTACCTCTGACAGAAGGGGCTGAAATTGGTTAGCAGAAGATAAAAACCATGGCTGACTGGTAATTCGGAGTTAGCCTTGGGTCTCCTAATGAGAGCACAATCTTTGGCTAATAGCCAATTTGTTGGAAATGAAGCTACTTTAAAGTCCCGTCTATGGCCATATATTTGCACTACTGTACTGAAGTCTTCGCTGCTGAAATCTTGTAGTGAATATCTTGCTCTTTATAAGACAGAGGCATTAGAGACATGTCCTTTCCAAAATGCTAAAATCCAGTACACGTTATAAGTTTCCTTTGTGATTTATATGACTACATGTAGTCATATAAATCACTAGTTAATATAATATATCTCATATTTGAGAGGGGGAAAATTAATTGAATGTCTCGAAGTTTTTAAAACACAGACTGAGTCTTTTTAATATATAGGCTGTGTATTTGATACGCAGATTCTCTCAATAGCCTAGACCAAGTAGATCAGAAGCAACCAATGGCACAGCTACATACAAGATACTGGGTACTATACAGCAAACCCTAACAAAAGGACCTTTCAAAGTTAACCCAATTACCAAATAATGTGATGATAACATTAACTATCCATTGTCTTTTTGAACCCTAAGACAGCAGGAACCTCACATCTCCACTATAGAGCCTATATTTCCCCCAGTCCTGGAACCTTAGGATAGGACCACTTTCCCGCATGCCTCTCCCAATCCATATCAAATAATATCACATCTGCCGATCGCAACCTAATCAACGCAACGATTGCCACCTCAACATGCTTTACTTCAGACTGTGTCCAGAGACTTCAGGTGTGGAATGACAACCCTTCAGCTTCATTACTCAGGTGAGACCTCTTTCCTTTCATAGTACACTCTAATTCATCCCAGGTGGTTCACTTTCTAACAAAGTCCCAAAACCTACATATAGACCAGGTTCTGTGAGAGAGAGCATATGTTCACACGTATCCATAAACTAGTGCAAAATATATACCTGAAAGCAGAAGTTCACTAGAGTTTGCAGTGAGTACCCTCCTAACACTTCCTCTCCACTATTCCAAGTTTTGGGTCCATGATTGCTCAACAATTTGTTTGGCTTCGTATGTTAACTCTCTTTTCAGTCACCAGGTTCCAGATGCCACCAGGATGCCGCCCAGGCTTCCCTGGACTGAAGACCCCACCAATGTGTCCTGGAGCTCAGCTTCCCCAGAGACCCACCCTACTAGGGAAAGAGAGAGGCAGACTGGGAGTATGGACCGACCAGTCAATGCCCGTGTTCAGCGGGGAAGCAATTACAGAAGCCAGACCTCCCACCTTCTGCAACTTATAATGATCCATGCTCCCAGAAGGGCAGAGAATGGGAAAGCTATCAGTGGAGGGGGTGGGATATGGAGATTGGGTGGTGGGAATTGTGTGGAGTTGTACCCCTCCTACCCTATGGTTTTCTTAATTTATCCTTTCTTAAATAAAAAAATAAATTAAAAAAATAAAATAAGTTTCCTTTGTGAGTTCTTCGTACTCCCTTCTATGCCATTTCTCTCCTACTGGCTTGCAAATCTTGTTTTCATTCAGAAATGCCAATATCTGAACTTATTTCTTGAGCAGTCACCCTAGCTGTTGTATGCATGCAGTCATCTTGACTCCACCCCCTTGACTTCCTTTTTACTTGACTTTCAGTTGCCCTGGGGTCACCAGACTTATACTTGTATTTACTCTTTCCACACTAGCTTTTAAATTCCTTTTCTCTCATAACTCATTCTCTGGACCTCTTGTTTACATTTACCAAGGAACACCCTCTCTGCTAGAGTTCATCACAGCATTTTGGAAAGACAGGGTACTGAAAAGGACAAAGGCAAGAGGTAAGCTTTCTGTCCACCCCCACTCCCCACCCCTAAGCCCAGAAGCTTGATTCAAAAAGGAAGAGTGGCCAGGCTTCTACATTCCAGAGCTAAGAACCCCCAACAGAGAGAACTAGCCTGTCTGCATTCTAGAGGCTAATAGCACCTCATATCTCTTCAGTAAATAACTTGCTGTTAACTGTATCTTAGACTAATCAAAGCAGTAAAACAGGTGACAGCCATAAAGGGATACAAAAGATCTCTTTTATGAATTCCTTTTTTTATATAATATAATTTTATAATATATTTTTCCTTTATTGGGGGATTAATGCTTTACATTTGACAGTGAATATAATAGTTTGTACATTTCTCAGTTTTCCACACAACAATATAACCCCTACTAGGTCCTCTTCTCTTTTGTGAATTCTAACCAAAGCAGACTGTTTAGGGGAGTGAGGCCTTGCCAGCAAGCAACTCTGTCTCTGAAGAATGCTTTGAGGAGATGAATTACAGGGAGGTCTGGGGAGTGAATTGCAAAGATCTGTTTGTGGCTGCCTGAGGCCAGGGAATTGACCTTCATAGGGAGTGCATCTTTTGTCAAACCTGCCCAAGCCCTGCCTATCAGTCATGTGCCTACATTGAATTCTCAGGGGGAACAAGGACACCAACAAGATGCACAGATAATATTGTACAGCTTAAGTGGCAGTGGGGAAGGAGAAGTCAGGACCCAAAGCAGGAATTTTCTCAAGGGACAGTCTGCCTTAAAGCTATTCTGACCTCTGGGTCGGATCACAGTGTGGGTACCTGTGAACTTCCCTGACTGAAACTCAAGGAGGCCAGCAGCAAATTGGCAGGGTGACTTTTCTGCCCATGAAACCACAAGGTTGCCACCCCAGCAACCAGACCTGCAACCCCGCCCACTCACCACTGGGCAGAGACTCATAAATAGAGGTACTTTGGAATGGTAAAGGGATGCTGCCTAAATCAAACCACAATGCCCCTTTCCTGACTTTCAAGGAATTTCAGGCAGCTGATTACTGGCCTACAAGGGCTTCTTGCCAGAAATTTCACCAACATACAGTATTTATGGCCTACAGAGTGGCCAACAGCTACAGTGGAAACTCACAGACTATTGAAACTACAACCACAACTCCTACTCTAACACAAAGAATTAAAAATCCCACCCAGGCTTCAGTGGCAACCGCCACTGGAACATTGCTGTCAGAGAAACTTATGGACTAGGATATGTTTTTCTGTTACTTGGAAGTTGCTTATTTGGACTGAGCTTCCTCTGGGTAGGAAGACTGGTACAACCCACATTCATCTCAAATAAAGCAGTCAGCGAAATTCATTTCCTGGAACTCTGTCATATCAGCACAGAGATGACTACATCAAAGGGGAAATATACACAGACCTGCAAAGGTAAACACACAGGACACAAATATCAAAAGACACCGAATATAAAGATCAGAAGTCCAGAAAAAAAAAATCCAAACAAGCCAGAAGCAAGTAAGAATAATGAAAACACTCAAACATTAATCCATGTGCGAATCACAGGAGTGAGGAAAGTCTTTGATGGAAATATTTTTAGAAATGGGTAAACAACAAATGAGACTGTGAAAGAAAACATGAACTATCTCAAGGTAAGTAGAGCTGAAACCTGAAATAACTGAGTTAAGAGCCTGAAGACCTGCATCAGCTAAAGCAAATAAGCTCTTCCAAAACACTGAACACACAGGAATACTCCCTCACACCTTCTATAAAGCCAATGCTACCTTGATACCAAAATCAGACAGTGACACACACACACACACACACACACGAAAACTATAGACCAATATTTCCAATAAACAAAGAAGCTAAAATATTGAACACAATTCTAGCCAACTGGATATAGCAGAATATTAAAAGATTATACATCACAACCAAGTGAGTTTTTTTTTTCATAGGGATGCAAGGCTGGTTCAATATATCTAATAAGCCTATCAATATGATCCAACCATGTCAATAAAAGAAAAAAACAAATAAACACATGTGGTCTGGGAGGTGGCGCAGTGATAAAGCTTTGGACTCCCAAGCATGAGGTCCTGAGTTCGATCCCCAGCAGCACATGTACCAGAGTGATGTCTGGTTCTTTCTCTCCCCTCCTATCTTTCTCATAAATAAATAAAGTGTTTTTAAAATAAAACAAACAAACAAAACACATGATTATCTCAATAGAAGCAGAGAAAGTCCTTGACAAAATCCAGTATGCTTTCATGATCAAAATACTACAAAAACTGGGAAATGGTGGTCAGTTCCTTAACCTAGTGGAGTCCACATCCAGCAAGCCTACAGCCAATATTATACTCAGGAGTGAAAAACTGGAGCAATTCCCACTTTGGTCAGGTTCTAGACAGGGCCACCCACTCGGACTGTTACTATCACAGTTACAATTCAACAGAGTGTTGGAAGTTCCAGCCTTAACAATCAGGCAAGAACAAATAACAAAATGAATACTAATTTGAGAAGAAAAGCTACACTGTAGCTATTTGTTCCCTATTATTCCCCTCTCTGGAAATATATACCAAAATTAATGTTTTCCCCTCCCTCTAGGGTTATTGCTGGGGCTCGGTACCAGCATCATGAATCCCCTGCTCCTGCTAACTATTTATTTATTTTTTTTTCCATTTTATTGAATAGGACAGAAAGACATTGAGAGAGGAGGGGGGATACTGAGGGAGAAAGACAGACACCTGCAGACTTGCTTCAAAGCTTGTGAAGCACCTCTCCCAGCAGGTGGAGAGCTGGGGCTGGAATCCAGATGCTTGCATGGGTCCTTGCACTTCGTACTATGTACACTTACCCTAACGTTCTTATTGATAATACTTTTTTCAGATCTGGCTTCTGTAATTGCTTCTCAGCTGGGCATGGAAGTTGTCAGGTTGATCCATACCCCAAGCCTATTTCTGCTTTTCCCTCATAGGGTAGGGATGAACTAAAATTAAGATTTGAAGAAATGAAGACATATAATTCAACAAAATTTCATTGAAGATAATATGTGAGTATGGCAAAATATTTCAAACTGAGCCTGTGATCTTCTGGACTTACTGTTATAAGAAGTGAGCACCTGAATCTGGTTAGGTCAACAGGAGAACCGCATGGGATTACAGTGGTACTGGGATGGGGTGGGCATTTTCTCCAAGAAATGTAGATTATTTGACCCACTGTAGAACTGTTATGAGGGTATGCTTATTTTCTTGCAAGCATGTCAAACTAGAAACCTGGGCCATCTGGACACCATTGTTGTCAACATATGAGAAATTCCTTTCTAAAAGTGATAAATTTAGCTGAGACAGAGAGATTCCTGATGTGTTGAATGCCTAAAAATTCATCTGTGACAGAGATAATCTACCTTTTAAAATATTAGTTACGTGAAATTCCAGTCATTCTTTTTAAAAAACACTAAAGCCATCTGAAAGGAGTTTCTAACTTTTGCATGTATAGTGAGAGTTCTGACTAATAAAGTTGGTTTAGAATTTGTAAGGGTGGAAATATATGTAGACAACCAAAATTAATTTTGTTTAAAGAAAAGGCCTTTTAATAGAAAAGTTTATGATCCAGTTAATGTGAGTGTGGTTACCACATTTTACCCACTATTAAAGTGTTACAGTTTAATCCTTTTTCTGCATTTCCTTGAAATTTAAAAAATAATCCAAGTATTCCAAAACCAATATTCCTTCAACTGACCATACTGTTGCTTAAGCTATAGCAGAACATCTGTAGAGGTTAAAAAATGTTCGCAATTTTGGTGGTTATTTCTAGCCTAGAATTCTGCTTACACACAGCTTGAAGCCACCATTCCAAGCCCCATGCCTATATATTGCATTATAAATAGAATTTTTGTGAGCAAAATGTGATGGCTTGGAAATAACTGCTACCTAATTGAACATTCATATTGTAAAACTGTCAAATACTTTGAACTGTTAATTATCAGAAAACAGAGCTTTGAATTTCTTCAGAGAGGATAGAAATAACCTCTCTGGACACTATAATTAAAGGACTAATAAAAACAGAAAAGAAGAAAAGTAATATAGTCTTTCAGTATTTAAAAAAGAAGAAGAATACAGTAGGTGTACAAAGACATAAGACAAATTTACAAAGAAAGAAAGAGAAAACATCAAAAAAGAAAATGGTAGTGTGGTTAGTTAGTTCTGAAGTGAGCGAAGGGGATAAGGCAGGAAACTCACGGCGCTGTCTTCTGATGTGAAATAAAATTCTCTATAAGCCCTGTGAGGACCCAGTGAGTGATCACTGCATCTGTAAGGTGGATTTTTAACATGATTTCTTGTTTTTCTTTTTTCTCACCAGGGCTATTTTGGAGCTCAGTGCCTGCTTGATGACTATCATTTCTGGCAGCCATATTTCTTTTTCTCTTTCTTTCATTTCAGATACAGGAAAGGAGAGAGAGAGCGAGAGAGAGAGAGGGGAATGGGAAGAGTGAGCAGGACTGGAGACAGCTGCAGTAGTGTTCCACCACTCTGAAGCTTCCCCTCTGCAGGTAGGACATGTGGGCTTGAACCTGGCTACTTGGCCATGGCAACATGTGCACTCTACTGGGTGTGCTATTAGTTATTACCTAGTCCCTTAACATGTCTTTTAATGGAATGTCTTTCTCAAATCATCATTGTATTTGGTTTCATCCTTTCCCCTTTTTTCTAGCAAGTTTTTGAACAATCTCAATTTCCTTTTCTATATCTGTGAGTTTCTCTGGGGCTGAAGATATGTTAAAAATCTCAGAAGGGGAGAGGAACTTGAACTATAGTAAATGAATGCATGTTCATCTGCATGCTAGAGTAAATATAAGTAGTTACCTAAAAGATACTTTATTTCTTCGTGAAAATATTAATGCTTCACATTGTAAAATGACAAAAGGAAAATTATATGTGTAAGATCTAAGTAGTAATAAACCCTCAATTTGATTTTATTCCCTTTTTAAAGCAGATTTAAATGAAGGCAACATTACACTATAATTTTCATCATCTAAGTTTCAAATGTGCATCACTGAAAGTCAACATTTACATGCAATACACTGCATCCACCACAGAAAGGCCAATTCTGTGAACCCCCATGTAATTGAGCCCTTCTGCCCTATTTATCTACCTTCTTCCTTTCTAGTAACCATAAGCCTGCCTTGTAATTTAAAAGATTATTTTTACTGAGTTCATGTATTTGATTTCTTTATATATCACACATAAATCAAATCCTTCTGTTTATCTGCCTTTATCTGATCAACTACATAAGCATGACACCTGCCAGGTCCATTCAAGTTGTTGCAAATGAAAAACATATTTTCTGAATATGAGTCATCATTGCACTACAACCAAAATTATTTTCTAGCGTAGCACTAAGAATGACAGAGGACACTAAGAAATCTTTCTGCCCCAGGACCTCATGGAAACGCCATGCAAAGGAAGCTTCATGAAGAATAAAGCATGATGGTGGTGTCTCTCCTTTCTAATGTTCAAAAAAAAAGAAAGAAAAAATTCTTCAAGAGTGGTAGAATGTCCATGTTGAAACGCCCATGTGGAAAAAAACAAATATATTTTAAATGTCAGTGTCCTTATTTCATAGTTAAAATAAAATGAAAATCATGTAAATGCAAATATTAATTTTGACTTTCAAAATTGTTATATCAACTTTTAAATTTTATAAAGAGTAAAACTAAATGAGAATGGTTATATACAGTCTCAGGGTAAATTGAATGTGCCAAAACTCTTATCCTGATGTTTTTCCCCCTACAGAGCCTGTATCTTATTTACAAGATATAAGCATGAATGGGACAGCTTAGAAAATCAGAGACTGGGGAGGTAGGGGTCACCATGTGGACTTGGAGAAGGCACCTGGCATGAGCTCTGCTAGGAGGCTGCTTTAAACCTGGGAAGGTTGGGTGAGCTTAGGAGTTCTGGGCCAGTGGTTGAGGAGGAGTGCGGGGGTGGGTCAGGGTTATACCAAGGAAGAGTCCTATAATTCACTCCTGGCCTGGGGGGCGGGGTGATATTTCCCCAAGCAAAGGCTTTTTTGTTTGTTTGTTTTTGAAGGGGTCTGAGCACTGGGTGACAGAATTCCTAGCTAATCAGGGGCGTCCGTTTTGCCTCTGTTAGATTACCTTCCCTCTACCCCTTGAGCTTGTTTGATAGTTGCTTCTTGTAATTGTTTTTCTTGGTTTAGGAAGGGGACAAGGCTGTGTGCAGACAATCTGGAGTGGTTAAATATTCAGACTGTTGGGATACATTGTTATTATTATTATTATTATTTTCACTTGTCTCTTTTCCCTCTCTGCAGGTTGACCAAAATTATCTGTTGTTGCTTTCTCCATTGATAGGTGATTGGATGTTGCCGGAATAGCCTGAGGGTGCTTCTTCCCGAGCTAGTGCTCTCTGGTTTGGAGAGAACTCTACTGGAGCCACTGATCTAGACTGCTGCGTGGGAGAGGGATCAGGAACTGCTGCCGCACTAACTTCCGCAGGAGATACACTCTGGAACTCTCGGAGTCGGAAAGCAATTTCCAAGTGTCTTTAATCAGAAGAGCAGCTGTTTTTATACTCTCCAAGTAGGGTGGAAACAGGATGTGATATAGAGAGGGTGGAGAGAAAAGTGACTGGTGAAAATCAGAGTGCGACAAGGAGGGGGCGGAACAGGCGAGAATCCTATCACTGAACCACCAATGCCCTGGAGGGAGTACTTTATGTAAATGTAAAAGTGATTTATGTAAATAGACCAAAGCTTTGAATGGGATCAGTAAATCCCTATATAGGCATATGGTTAAGCAGAAGCCAGGGGGAGGTGGCATACTACCCAACAGGATGTGCTACCTATTGTGGGAGGAACTGGCTTCTCTCTCTCTTTTCTCCACTTTTCTTTTTCTTTCCTCCTAGCTGATCTGAAAAATCTCTTTCCTTTAGTTGCTCCCCCCTCCCTTTTTTTCTTTCTGTATTAACTGGCACTCCTTTGTGAATTATCTTGTGGAAGAAGTCTGGCTCGGAGTGTACTATTTCTCTCTCTCTCTCTCCCCCTGTTCTCTTTCTCTCTCTTTCTCCCTGTGTCTCTCTCTTTTCTCCTTTCCTTTCTCTTACCACTATCTCTAGAATTAATAGTTGACAGTTAATTTTCATAACTATCTTTTCTTAATTCTGCAACTCAGACTTCCCTAGGGCTATAAGGGTACCTTAACCACAAAAAAAAACTTGCTGTTTGTGAATCTACACAAATTATCTCTGACAACGTGGGTACAGTGGAAGGTGGTGACTTTGGTTGTTTTCTGGTCAGCATGCCCTCTAGGTATATCATAGTAAAATATCTCCCCAGGGTCTCATCCTACAGAGACAGGGTAAGGACAGAATAGGTAGCTCTGGAGGTAGGGACCAACTAGATGACAGGTTCATTCCAGTGGAAAAATAATTAAAGAAACCAGATATACTTTCTTCAACATCCCCCAAATAATTTTGGTCTATACTCTCAGAAGGGGAAGTATTAGGGATAGTTTTGAGGGGCAGGGGGGCTGGAACTTCAGTGTAGAAAGCTAACCACACTTGTAAAACAGTAACCCAATAGTAAAGACAGGTGACCTCAGTGGATCAGTAAGAAGCTGGCTCTAGTGATGATAATTGGAAACTGAAGGGAAGGATGAGTGCATGAATAAAGCACTCTCCTTTGCACTTGTGTAGTCTGTTCTGTGAGCTAATCGTCACCAGAACATTATTTTTGCATGACTTCTAGTGTACATCTTTGTAATAAAGTTTTTACTTTGCACTTAAAATAAAGTTTTTACTTTGCACTTAAAATAAAGTTAATAAATAAACTTAATAAAGTTTTTACTTTGCACTTAAAATAAAGTTTTTACTTTGCACTTAAAATAAAGTTTTTACTTTTTACTTTTGCCTGATTCGAGTTACTTGTGATACTTTCAAAGATGGCGCCATGACAAGACTTAACTCTTGGGAGTAAAAAAATGGTAGTCTGAAAACTTTCAGTTTTCCCTACAACGATGCGTGATAAATTTGTTTTCTCAAGTTCAACTCCTAGAATTCTATTAGATATAGGGAGAGCAAGTTGGAATCTGTAATGCTCACTAACAATCTCACTCTCTTCAGTAAAGTGTCCAAAGGTTTGCAGATACCATGGAATCCAAACTCCAAACCCAAGGCCATCAGCCAAACATTTCATTTGTGAACAGACCCAACCCAATTTTCCAACTTGAAGCATTGAGTTCTTTTCAGATCAAGTGGTTGTGGATACATCCAGGGCATGGTATATTGGCTGTCTTTTTACCCCTTAACCATGCACATGATTGAAGACATGGGACATCATCAGTGAATCAGTTCCAGGATAAATAAACATCAGAGGCACTGGGTGGTGGTGCAGCTGGTTGAGTATACACATCACATTGCAGGAGACTTAACTTCAAGCCCTTAGCTGCAAGAGGGAAGCTTCATAAACTGTGAAGCAGTGATGCAAGTGTCCATCTCTCTCCATCTCTATCTCCCCTTTCCCTTTTGATCTCTCTGTTTCTATACAAACTAAATAAAATAAAAAATTAAAAAATAAAACCAAAATATTATTTACTACTACAGGAAATTTGAAACTTTTTTTTCCAGTTAATTTTTCTCATTATTAGTCTCCTTTGAATTGCTTCCTCTTTTTCTAAATGTCAAATCCCCTTTTACTTTCACCCACTCACTGAATCCATGAATCTGTTAAAAAAAAAAGAAGTCTTTAATTGGGCTCATTCTTCAACATCTGTCTCTAATCCTCTAAGGCTTCACTTATGAAGCCTATTCTGAAATCCCCAGATAACAGATGTTCTCTTTTCTTTCTCTCTTATATCTGTATTTCTACCTCTTTTCTATCCTTCCTCTGTCTAGTCTGAGCATTCTTATATTACTGTCCTTATAACATTTATATCCATTTGTATGTTGAGTTGAAAATTTCTCAAAGAGAAGAACTGCCATTCAAGTTTAATTCCCCAAAGTGTCTTTAAAAAAAAAGTCCAGACAACCTTTCAGTTATCAGAAGAAAGGATTCTTTAGAGAAAGCTGCAAGTTCAGGTTGAAAACACTTAAGTTTCTGTATCCTATGGTCTTGGGGTGGGGGAGAAAGGCAGGGTGGGGTGGAGTTCTTATATCTCTTCCCAGCTCACCTATAATAAAAAGGCTAGAATTCTAAAGGGAGATACTGTGGAAAACAGGGGCTTTTGAACCTCCCCTCCACCTTCTCATAAAAGAAGCAGAGCTTAGATTTTAAAATGTCACTGTAAATCATTCATTGTCACAGCATTGCTGGAGTTTAACATAAATTACCAACTCCTTATAAAGATTTCCAAATGATCATCATCAGTGATTTTTTTTTCAATTTTCTCCTATTGAACAATTTTTTTTTCAATTTTCTCCCTGGCAACATAAAATCTGAGTTAGATATATTTGAATTTCAAGTTGTGGCCATTATTTTCAAGAATGTTGTTGTTGGAACATTACCTCATTTAATTAATATTCATTTTTCTCTTAAGTGAAACACAAATACTGTCTAGTTCTTAGATTTCTCATAATGATGGACTAATAGTCCATTTAACCTGTTGTCCATTATGTATTATGGATCATAAGTAAACAGTGTGAATAGCAATATTGACAGCTTAACATCCCCCAGACTATTGGGGTTTACAGTTAACAATATTTATATACTTTCCCCATATTTGGGAGCTACTCTGTGCCCTGATCCAGCTTTCTAGTTCTATTTCTGACTCTAATACCATCTCCCCAGACAGTGCCTTTAGTCCACCTGCATGTTAGCAGTCCGGTTCAGGCAAAACTTAGTAAAGTCAAGGGCCTCTTGGAATATACCTTAAATAGATCTACTAGCTTTTTCCAAAATGGAGACCCCAAATCTCATCTGCTATATTCTTACCTTTAGGTTCCTGATTATTAAATAAGTCATTCTGCTTTATATATTAATGCTTTTCAACTGCCAAGTTGCAGATGCTACCGTGACACCAACCTTGACTTCCCTGGGTAGAGGACTTCACCAATATGTCCCGGAGCCTCACCTCCCTAGAGCCCTGCCACCCTAGGGAAAGAGAGAGACAGGCTGGAAGTATGCACCTGCCAATGGCCAGCCCATGTCCAGTGGAGAATCAATTCCAGAAGCCAGACCTTCCACCTTCTGCACCCCATAATGACCCTGGGTCCATACTCCCAGAGGGCTAAAGAATAAGAAAGCTTCCAATGGAGGGGAGGGGATACAGAACTCTGGTATTGTAATCCTCTTATCCTATAGTCATGTCAATTATTATCAAATCAATAAAATAAATAAATAATGAATGAATAAATAAATACTACCTCCAAAACCAAAGTTGTGGCTGCAGTTAATGGAAATTCAGTTCCCAAGCAATCTCAGTCCTTAAATGGACTGTGTAGAGAAACTAGACACCACTGCACTGGCGTGAGGGGGGTACAGTAAGGAAAATTGATTGTAGGCTACCCAAAATACTCATTAGAGTGAAGACTTGAGGTCAGTCCTAGGGAAAGGTCAATGCTAGTGGGTGTAAGGGCTAGTGATCGGGGGAGGATGGAATATATTGATACAGCTGGTGACACTGTGGTTGGCAGTGGTAGTTATAATATATGGACAGCCAGACACAGAGACACCCTTTGAGTCTCCAGGCAAGATGAATCTTTACTAGAGGATTCAGGGAAAAAGTAAAAGCGATCCAGATAGGAAGGGTAGTCATATGCAATCAAATTAAGATATTATGCTCATCACATTTTTTTTCTCCTTGTTTTCATTTGTCAGGTTTTCTTGATTTAAGAGGGTTTTAGGCTCTTTGTTTTTGATGTACAAGTAGCTTCAGTCAGACACTGTGGGAACCAAGGGGATATGCTATGAAAGAGCTCAAAAACCAGAGTTAGGGGATTTCATGGCAAGGATTGTGGCCGCTGTTATTGACCTTAAGGGAAAAAGAACCAAGGAAGTGTGTTGTTAGTCAAAGATAAGGCGAGTAGTGTCACATGTAGTTTTTAATATTTAATGAATCTATATGGGCACAATCCATTATGTGACAATTTAATTATATGACAAAAAAGTTTGATGAATAATATTGTGGTAGGACATCTAATTCATTATTTAACAAAGAAATCAATACTTTCATAAATCATAGTTCTCCACAGATGTATTTTTTTTTCCTCCAAGTGTGTAAAACCCTTATTCAGAATCCATAGGCAATTTATTTTCTGGTCAGGCCAAGTTTGAATGGAAGTTTAATTGGGCCCAGGACAGACATAAATTCTATTTACTTTTTTTTTTTTAACCATGAAATGGAATAGCTTTCATTACAAGCACATTTCAGGATGCCTTAACTGTATGCAGATAGCATTTTCCTAAAATGTGTGTTAAAAGCAGAAAGTAACAATAGTTATAAATTTTGTATCAAGGAATTTCCCAACCAGAAATAACACTAAGCTATTTTGGCACTTGTCTTTTCTTCCTGTTCTTCTTGGTTTTACTTTAGTATCTATTAAGATGTTTTTATACCCCATTATTTCTCAGCAGTCTTAGGCTTGTAAATTTTAGAGATTACATATTCTTAAATACATGCTTCTAAATCAGGGCTCCTTTCAATTGCTTGGATATCATATTCTTACAGAGTAACATGATTTACTGAGTTCTAGTTTAGAGATGTATAATCTAGGAGCTAATTATTTTATGACGTTTTTAAAAATTATTTGATTGTGGGGTTTACAGTGTAATTACTGAGACATGAGTACAATAAGTACAAATTAACTTTTTTTCTTTTCTTTTCTTTTCTTTATTTTTCACCAGAGCACTGTTCAGCTCTGGATATTTGAGGTGCTTGGGATTGAACCTTAAACCTGAGGGCCTCAGGCATAAAAGCCTTTTTCTGGATTGGGAAAAAAGCATGATGGTAATATAAAAAAATTCTGTTCTAGAGGCTCTGATGAGGACACAGAGTCTATCCCTAGTGCCACACTAAATCAGATTTGAGCAATTCTTTTGAAAAGAAAGCAAGAAACAAGGAAAGAAAGGAAGAAAAAAAGAGGAAGAAAGGAGGAAAGAACTCACTTGCATAAGCATTTTACTCATTGACTTTCCTTCTTTAACTTAAAACCCTGTTCTTATTTTATAACTATGATAATGTATATTTACACACATAACATTTGTATATATATTAATTTAATAATTTTTAACTTGAATTACTGTACACTACCAACTTCATGCTCTAATTACATATATTTTCAACAGAAGAAAACATCACCAATACTTTATTTCACTTTGTTTCTGTTGCCAAATATGTATGTGAAGAGTTGTAACTTACCTGAATCCCTCAAAACAATGAGTAGTTTCAACACTACATTCCAATAAAAATGGGTAAAATAACCGCTTTTATACAAAGGCCCAAAGTACTAATCATCTATAACAAATTCTGAACCATAGTACAGCCTCCTAAAGCCTTCTCTGAATTTCATAAAATATATTATTTGCAATTTCTCATTTCTTTTAACCAGCTTTATTGCATGAGTCACTGTCTGTCTTTATATATTTCCTTATTAATGACTTTTAAAAGTAATGAAACATAAAGCCTTATGGGCGCATTTTAATTTTTGAATGAAAATTGTCCTATTAAGTTATTAGGCAAGATCTCACTTAGAAGTTCATGGCTTGACATTTGGCTACAAATTACTTGATGAAAATGAAATTTTCTTACATGAATTAATATTGAATATTATAAAAGAGCATTTCTTTTTCCAAGGTTATGTTTTATGTAATTTTGTAGTACCCACACAGACTGTCAAAACAGAGTCAAAGTAAAAATATTTTTGAACTAGTTGAGCCTCAGGCTATGTAAAATAGAGGTTAAGGATTTGAACTGCAAATGTAGTTCTGGGGTTTCCTGACTTGGGAATCTTGGGTAAGTTTATTAATTCCTCTGTTCTTCAGCTTCCTCTAGTGTGAAGCGATGATTTATTTCCTTTCTCCAACTGTTGACAAAGGGAAGACTTTTTTTTTTTTTCTGTTAAGAAGTAGTGAGTAGACTATTGTGTACTTTTGCTTTCAGGTCTATATTTTGCCCTAATTTATGGATACATGTGAAATCATATGCTCTGTGTCTCATGGGACCTGGTCTATATCTAGGTTTTGGGACTTGGTTAGGAAGTGAGCCACCTGGAATGGAATTGGAGAATCCTATGAAAGGAAAGGTCTCACCCGAGTAATGAGGCTGAAGGGTTGACATTCCACGCCTGACATCTCTAGACACAGTCTGAAGTGAAGCATGCTGAGGTGGTACTCCTTGCGTTGATTAGGTTGGGATCAGCAGATGCAGTATCAGTTGGTATGAATTGAGAGAGGAATGCAAGAAAGTGAGTCCCACCCTAGAGGTTCCAGGACTGGGGGAAATATGGGCTTTATAGAGGAAGCGGGAGGTTCCTGTTGTCTTAGGTTTTAAGAAGGCAATAGATATTCCTGTAATCACATTATTTGGAAATTGGGTTAACTTTGAAATACCCCTTTGTCCATGATGCCAACTGGACTTTCCTGGATAGACAACCCCACCAATGTGTCCTGGAGCCCTGCTTCCCCAGAGTCCTGCCCCACTAGGGAAAGAGAGAGATAGGCTGGGAGTATGGATCAACCTGTCAATGCCCATGTTCAGTGGGGAAGCAACTACAGAAGCCACATCTTCCACCTTCTGCATCTCACAATGACGCTGGGTCCATACTCCCTGAGGGTTAAAGAATAGGAAAGCTATCAGGGGAGGGGATGGGATACGGAGTTCTGGTGGTGGGAATTGTGTGGATTTGTACCCTTCTTATCCTATAGTCTTGTCAGTGTTTCCTTTTTATAAATAAAAAATAAAAAATAAAACAGTAGTGAGCATATGTAGTTCTTCCTCAACTTCTTGCAATGTTAAAGATTTCAAACTAACAAAATGACCACAGAACAACTAATTACAGACCTCGTTATATAGTAATCTCTTTTTCATCAAATGCTCTTTTTTTTTTCCAGGTTTGAACCATGATTCTCATGACAACTTGCTCTTATTATCTCTTTTGGCTCCCTTCAGTGAGAGATCACTTCTCTGCCCCTATCTTTCATGACCTTGACAGTTTTAAAGAAAGTTAGTTAGCACAAGGAAGACCTCTTAATCGGGGTATATTTTTCCACATAATTATGCTAGGTTTATGTGATTTTGATGAGAATAACTGGAGATGATAGCAAGTCTTTCCTATATCATGCCAGAGAGTACAGCACATTGCTGATTATTTATAGTCAGGTTAACTCTGATTACCTTTCTAAGTCAAGGTATTCTGGATTCTTTATTATACATATAGACACACTCATATCTTAACTAAAATATTTTATTAGAACTAGTTTCCTATTCTGAATTTATTATTAATTTATATTTAACATTTAAACAAAGACAATTACCTTGGTGACTGTGACCTCCCTTTTGTCATGCTCTGTTTCTGAGCCCATTAAAAAAAATTATTTTAAATATATTATTTATTTATTTATTTTCTAGATCCACAAGATGGTTCAGGCTCATTTTATAGTTTTCTCTTTTTAAAAAATTTATTTATAAAATAAAAGTAACAGGAGTCGGGCGGTAGTGCAGTGGGTTAATTGCACATGGAGCAAAGCACAAGAACTGGCATAAGGATCCTGCTTTGAGCCCCCAGCTCCCCACCTCTAGGGGAGTCGCTTCACAAGCAGTGAAGCAGGTCTGCAGGTGTCTATCTTTCTCTCCCCCTCTCTGTCTTCCCCTTCTCTCTCTATTTCTCTCTGTCCTATCCAACAATGACAACAACAATAATACCTACAACAATAAAACAACAAGGGCAACAAAAGGGAATAAATAAATAAACATAAAAAATAAAAATATCAACAAGACCATAGCATAAGAGGGGTACAATTCCACACAATTCCCACTACCAGAGTTCTATATCTATTGGAAGCTATCCTATTCTTGAACCCTCTGGGAGTATGGACCCAGGATCAGTATGGGGTTCAGAAGGTCCAGCTTCTGTCATTGCTTCTCCACTGGCTACGGGTGTTGGCAGGTAGATACATATCCCCAGCTTGAAAGAGTCATTTTTATCATTCTGACTTTCTTTAGAGATAATGATATTATATTTGTATAGCTGCTTCTAGATACGGTTTAATATTTACCGGATAATATGCCGACAAACATTTCTAACCCATGATTTAAACTTTTCTAACAAATCTGAGTCTTAATACTTACACATGTATATACATATGTTTATACACATACGTATGTGTTGATCTCTACCTAAAAAAAAAAAGTGTTTGGCTTCGTATGTTAACTCTCTTTTCAATCACCAGGTTCCAGATGCCATCAGGATGCCGCCCAGGCTTCCCTGGACTGAAGACCCCACCAATATGTCCTGGAGCTCCGCTTCCCCAGAGACCCACCCTACTAGGGAAAGAGAGAGGCAGACTGGGAGTATGGACCAACCAGTCAACGCCCATGTTCAGCGGGGAAGCAATTACAGAAGCCAGACCTTCTACCTTCTGCAACCCTCAATGACCCTGGGTCCATGCTCCCAGAGGGATTAGGAATGGGAAAGCTATCAGGGGAGGGGGTGGGATATGGAGATTGGGTGGTGGGAATTGTGTGGAGTTGTACCCCTCCTACCCTATGGTTTAGTTAATTAATCCTTTCTTAAATAAAAAAAAAGAATTTGATCTCACAAATGGAGAACAAATTGACACAAATTTGGTTTGGATATTTTTATTCAAGGCTAAATATTTTCCATTACTTTCTTTCCTGTGAGAGAAGGAAAATGTCATCATTTGCTTTTCTGGAGCTAGAGTTAACAGGAACTGTGAAACAGCATATCATTCTGAAATATTGACCAATTCATTCTTTTGGAATTATTTGCCCTTCCAACATTTTAAATATTCATGTTCCAAAATGGAATGAGCAACAGAACTTCAGCTAATCAAATTACCATCTTATCAAGGCTAATGATAGGTCTGTCTCCTTCATGAAGCATCAGCAATTCACTTCACACAGTTACGAGTGCCTCCACATGCATTGATGGGTGTCCTCCCATAACTGGATAAAAATGTCAGAAGGTTATTTTGGCAGTATTCATTAAACAAAGTTGAATGGTAATGTCTCTCAGCTTCTAAATACTACTAAAATAAATGAGAAATTTTTAGAAAAAAAAATGCCTGTTATAACTCATACTACTATAGGTGGAGGTAAATTATATAATTGAGATTAATAAGAAAAAATATATAATATTAATAAACAATATTGCATCAAGAAGTTCTATGATGAATTCTATGTATTTTTTTCTCATGAATGTTTATTTTGATAGCATTATCTTCTTTTCTTTAGAACTCAAGTTTATATCTAGTATGATTTCTACAAATAAAACACTTCTTTGTTTAATAAAATACATAAAATTTATGGCTGAAAGGGTGACTGAAGCATTGCTCCATCAAATGTGGTACTGAGAATCCAAGCCAGGACTTCACACAGGCCAGGGAGGCATGTATGCATACAATCTCTGTGACCACTTCTGCATTTTCTATATCACTTATTTTTAACATCACTTCATGTACCTTTCTAGCTGTTGAAAGGATCACTTTTCACAGAGGCATATCAAACTATCAAACAGGAATGCAGACTGTTACCTTTCAAATTATTTAAAGAATAATACTAATAACAAGCATGGGGAAAAAATTGTGCTAAGATTTAAAGTAAAGCATATGTATGTCAGTCCCAGTTCAGGGCACCAGTATGCCAGGCTAGCTTCGCGGGCAGGAGACAGATGACCAGGGACTCATGGCTGAGCTGGAGAGCAATATCTCTTTACTCACGAGCGAGTGGGGATGCGGTTGAAAAACTAATCTCTAATCACAACCCCATTCTGTCCTGCATCCTTCTTCTCCTGCCACAGTGTCCGGAACCACGGAATGGAATGCGTAGGTAGGATACAGGGCGTGGAGAAGAGAAAAGTGCCAACCAGCGAGGACTAAACCAAAATCTCCTGGAGGTGGGGGGAGTGAGACCAAACCAAACAGACTGACCATGTAAATAGACCACAACGTCAAGCAGTGTAACAGAAGGATCCTAGAAGCAGAACTAGAAGCATAGCAACAGCTGTACATTATCATGTTCCTCTATCAAAACAGGCATAACTCCACATACTTGATGCATAAGGTATCATCTTCTTTATTAAAATTAGAAATAGTATATTCATCCCAAAGGAGCATAGATGCTGATATATAAAGAAAATGTATGCATGCTATTTTTTAGATGTTGGGAGATAAACAGATTGAATATTATTGCCATAAACAAAGCGATATTCTTTTCATTCTTCTGGTAGCCATCAGGTAAACCAAGATAATTACTTACACTGTACTCTTGCTATGCTTCTAATTTTAATAAAGAAGATGATACCTTATGCGTCAAGTATGTGGAATTATGCCTGTTGTTTTCATCATAAACATGTGGCACATGGCCATTCATTTAATAAAATATGTTCAAATACTTCAGTGGATAATGGAGATTTAAATGCATCTCTATTAAGTCATCAACATAAAAATGAGATGCTTGGGTGGGGGTACAGCATAATGGTTATGCAAAGAGACTTTCATGCCTGAGGCTCTCAAGTCCCAGGTTCAATCAATCCCCCACACCTCCATAAGCCAGAGCTAAGCAGTGCTCTGGTGAAAAACAAACAAACACACACACACACACACAAAAAAAAAAAAACCCACAAAAACGAAATGTTTCAAGTTTCCACTGGTTACTTGTTGAGTCAGACAAACTGGCTGGGGCAGTGTTCAACTAAGTGTTCAACTCCATGTGGATGTGAGGGCGATCTGGCTGCGACATCTGTCACCCCATTGATCGCCAGGGTTGATTAGGCTGATCCAGCTGGCTTCCTCCCTCAGGGATCCATGTGCGTCCCCTCCTCCCAAAGCTGCGCACGTGGTGGAAGAAGACCCCCTTCCCCGAATAGAGACCAACTGCTGGCTGGTTGAGGGTATAGGAGTCGCTGCACTCCCCTGCTAGGACCTCCGAACAAGCTCTCAACTCTGTGTGATGTAAAATGGCTCTGAGATTTTACCATTATCTAAGGTAAAGCCGGTGAGCTAGGGAAGTTTGGTGACCTGGCTAAGCAGAACATTCTCAAGACTTCATCATGTTAGAAGTAAAAGTGGATTATATAGTCTCTTGATTATAAACTTGTATGGAGATATCTCAGTACATGTGCACCTACGTTTTCAAAAACCTCTGTATTACTGAAGATAGATGTGTAGCTCATATGATGGCTGACAAGAGTTAACGTTAGTCCCATGTTATGGTTCAGAGAGATCAGAGTATATCAGTGAGTCAGTAAAGCAGTGAACAAAAGCAAATGTTCTACTTAAAAGTTTTGAATTGTGGTTTAAAACAGACAAACAAACAAACAAAAAACCCTTAGGACAGAATAACCCACGAAACATATGCACATATGAAGATGATAGAGAAATTCATAGAATTAGAAATTGTCAGAATCAGAGAGCTTTTGCCCATCCTCCAACAGAAAGGGGTTGGCTTAGCCGAAGTCACAAAGTGACCCAACCAGAATTAAAATTTCAATCAAAACTCTAGTTTTTATGTCGATTATAGATTGAACTGTGTTACCCCAAAATTCATTTGTGGAAGCCTTAGCCCCACAGTATTTCAGAATGTGATGACCATATTTAGATACAATTCTTTAAACAGGTGACAAAGTTGGAATAAAATCATGAGGGTTGGTCCTAGTTCAATCTGGCTGGTATCCTTACATGAAGAAGAAATCAAATACACAGAGCCGAAGGGAATCCACACAGAGAAATGACCATATGGAAAACACGGCAAAACAGTGACTGTTTTTCTTAAGCCAAGGAGAGGGGCCTGTATGTACAGAATCCATAGCTAGGAGAAAACATACCTCCTTTGTTATGCCACCCGCCTATGATATTTTCCTGTGGTAGTCCTAACAAAATAAATTTTCTTCATATAGTGTCGTCTCTTTAATGAATGAATCTCATTTAAAAATAATTTTGTAAAACCAATATGCTGCACAAATAAATCTAATTGTGGATGCCCAGAGGTATGTGTTGATTCTCACTCATTAAAACTTGCTGGCGGGGGTGGGGGGGTAGGGTTCACTAAAGCTTAGTGGATTAAAAAATAAAGGCTACAGGCTAGTGCACATCTAAGATCTGCTACTTTCTAACTAACTATCCTTGGTCAGATTTCTTAACCATTTCCTATCGTGATCCTCATCTATGAAGTAATTTTACTTATATATTATAGGTGTGCAGATTAAACAGATTAATCCATATACACCTCTTGGGAATGACCTGGTAGAGGCTTATTTACATCTCCTGGGGCACTAGGAAAAGCTCCCTACTTGCAAAGGCACGTCCAGGGGTATAACCAATCCGATCAGACCATGTTCCTTTGTTACAGTTAGCTCACTATGGTTGTGGTCTTTGTGAAAGAACTTTCACAGCCCTCAAAAAGATACATGCCTTTCTTTTAAAAAAAGATACCTTATTTACTATTTACTGGGTAGAGACAGAGAGAAGGCAAGCTGGAAGGTGGGGGTTAGGGATAGAGAGAAAGAGAGAAAGAGAGAGAGAAAGAGGAAAAACAGCAAGACCAGTGGAGAATCCTTTTCTAGGTTGGCAGGGACCAGGGTTTTGAGTCCAGGTCCTGGTGTATTGTAGTAAGTGTACTCAACCTGGTGCCACTCCCAATATATGCCTTTCTGATCCCTTTTTTTCTTCTTTATCCTAGTTGACACCATGGCACCAAGGCTTCCCTCAGAGCAATGGGGAGTCCTGCAAGAATCTGGGTGCTGTTGGAAGACAAAGCAGGCATATTCCTCAGTGAACTATCTTGAAGCCTCTCCCTTCCCCCAGCGCTTGGCCCCTCCCTTTTTTTCTTATCTCAAGTCGAAAGTAACTCCTTTGACTCTGATTCACAATCGATTCATGAAAATCTCCTTATGGAAGGATCATCTGAATCTATCTATTATGACCTCTGAAAGACTCCTATGTCTTAATTCATGTCCTGAGGCAGAGTAACAGCAAATAAGAAAACACATCTTACAGTCTGAATGATGAGTCATCTTCCCTTTGCAATTTAATACCATAAATACTATTAAAAGTCATAGGTGACATAAAATATTTAACATATTTGGCTTCTCAAGTTTCAGCTATAACTATATTGCAACTCTACGTTGGAAAATTTAGTATGGGCCCAGTCAGGAAATCCTGGGATTCCCACATAGACATGATGGGTCTAGACCTCTTAACAGATCCCTCTCTCCACTGCCACTAGACATCTCCATCAGGAATAACATAGTGGACTCTCTTGTGGGCCTCTCCAAGACCTTGCCCTCATTGTGGGTCAATATTGGTAGGGACAGCCCCATTCTCCAAAGGGAGGTTGGGTCAACATACTCTGCCAGTTAAGGAAGACAGGTCCTGAAATTACTGCAGCTGAGAATGTTCCTAGGTATAACCACAGAATGAGAGCTCAGACTTACAGGGATACAGAGGTCACACAGGCTCCTGTGCTGAATTTGGGCTGCAGACCAAAGTGATGAGGTTTAGAGTTAACAATATTTATATACTTTTGCCATATTTGGGAGCTACTCTGCCCAGATCCAGTTTTTATTAGTCCTATTTCCTTCCTACTCTGACAACATCTCCTCAGACAATACCATGTTAGCTACTGGGCTCAAGAAAAAAAAAAAAAACTAATAAAGTCAATGGCTCTATTGGAATATACCTTAAATAGACCTACTATTTTTTTTTCTAAAATGGAAACTTCAAATCTCACCTGCTATATTCTTATTTTTAGGTTCCTGATTATTAAACAATTTGTTCTGCTTTATATCTTAATGCTTTTTTAGTCACCAAGTTGCAGATGCTACCATGATGCCTACTTGCCTTTAGGCAGAGAACCACACCAATCTACCCTGGAACCCCACCTCTCCAGAGCCTTGTCCCATCAGAGAAAGATAGAAAAAGGTTGGGAGTATGGATTGACCTGCCAATTTCCCTATCTAGCGGAGAAACAATTATAGAAGCCAGACCTCCCACTTACTGCACCCTAGAATGATCCTGGGTTCATTCTCCCATAGTGATAAAGAATAGGAAAGTTTCCAATGGAGGGGATGTGACGTGAAATTCTCATGGTGGAAATTGTGTGGAATTGTACGCCTCTTGTCCATTGGACTTTTTGATCATTATTAAGTCAATAATATTAATTAAATCAAAAAGGAGAACATAAGGCCTAGTTGAAATTACTATCTTTCTGTAAACATGTCAGGATATATATCATGGCCTGTGGGATAACTGAGTAATATTCACGTGAAAGGCACAATCCTAAGTAAGATACACTTTTCTTTGTCCTTTCAACTAGCTGAGGAAAAAAATTATATTTTCCGCAACCTATTCAACTAGAAATTTGATTAACACATTTTTCATTGTATTGTTACCATGACAGCTATGTCTCTTACATCAATTTGGCTTAATAGATGATGAGAAGGTCACACAAATAAGAAGGTTATTTTTTGCTTATAAACATTAGATGTCTCTATGCAGATAACTTTACAGAATGCATCTTAGTATGTATAATATATATGTTTCAAAATTTATTGCATGAACAAGATCCCCTTGTCTGTATGTCTAGTTGGTTTACTATAGAAGTTAAAATGCGTCCTGGAGCTCCACTTCCCCAGAGACCCACCCCACTAGGGAAAGAGAGAGGCAGGCTGGGAGTATGGATCCACCAGTCAACGTCCATGTTCAGCAGGGAAGCAATTCAGAAGCCAGACCTTCCACCTTCTGCAACCCACAAGGACCCTGGGTCCGGGCTCCCAGAGGGATAGAGAATGGGAAAGCTAGTGGGGAGGGGATGGGATATGGAAATTGGGTGGCGGGAATTGTGTGGAGTAGTACCCGCCCATCCTATGATATTGTAATAAATAAACAAATTTAAAAAATACAGGTAATAAAAAATAAGAATAAAATAATAAAATAAAATAAAATAAGAATTAAAAAAATTAAAAAGGAAGTTAAAATTCTCTCTAAATGATCTGCATTACATAGATAGACATATTCTCCATATATTCTCCATGTGATACTGCAGCTCTTGGAATGTATTATTTCCTGCATCTAATTCATTTAGTTTGAGGATTTGCTGTTTGTTTTCCAAATTATTTCCTTGGTTCTGTGGCACCTGGCAAGGCTTCTGCTCTAAGCTGTCTCATAGTGACGCCAGTGCTTTTAGGCATCATGCATTAAATTCTGGTAGCACTTAATGCCGAGGAAATGAGTTAGCAGGTGGGGCATGGGGCACTACCTCAGTGTACTTGAACAGACTGATACACAAAAGTGAACTTGATATGTGGCCATGCAGCAGTGACAAAGGAACTAAACTGGTCATTACTTTCCCAAGGTCTATTTACCAAGTGCTCAAGCAGGACTTATGGATAGTCTCATTTATGAATGAGAGCATTACAGAATTTCACCGAGGTTAAGTGACTTTCCCAATGTCACGCTGTGAGTGACAATTCATGTCTACAGCTCACAGCCCCATTTGACAGTTATTTCCCTCAACCATCAAAAATTCAACTTCTAAAGCAGAGAAAATGGCAATGTTAACATCAACTGAGACTGACACTATTAACATTGGCATACAAATGAAGAGTTCTTTTTTAGTTTAACAATTGGTTAAGCTACTTCTAGATAACTATTTAACTTGCTATTTTTTTAAAGACAGTTGATTATTATTTTAGTCTAAACCATCATGATAACTGATGCAGAGTGAAAATCCTTTCTGTCCTAGATGGCTAATAATTATTTATCAACTCTAACATCTTTCTACAAGTATGCCATAAATGATATATCATAGTATTTGAATTATCAACTCTAACATCTTTCTACAAGTATGCCATAAATGATATATCATAGTATTTGAATTATCAACTCTAACATCTTACTACAAGTATGCCATAAATGATATATCATAGTATTTGAATTAAAATTCAGCACTGAAGGACCAGGAGATATTTCAGTCAGTAGAGTATATATACACCTTGATATGATGGAGGGACCAGTTTTGAACCTCTAGTCCCACAGCGGCACAGCATTCATGAGCCTTAAAGTGGTGCCATGCTGCCTCTCCATCACTCCTTCGGTCTCTCTTCCTCTGTGTTTCACTGTTTTATGTGTGATTGAAAAAAGAAAAAAAAAAAAGTCTTCTCAGGGGTGATGGAATCCCATAGGTATGAAGACCTGCAAAGTCCTGACAGCCAAATAAACAAAGAGAAGAATATAAAATTCAATATTTAATTTAAATACCTAAGGAATATATTCTAAATTTGTAATGTATATTAAACTTTATTTATTTATTTTATTTGATAGAACAGAGAGAAATTGAGTGGAAAGGGCATTAGAAGAGAGAGAGGGAGAGAGAGAGAGAGAGAGAGAGAGAGACTACTGCACTGTTTCACCATTCATGAAACTGTTCGCCTGCAGGTGGGGGCCAGAGGCGTGGGTCCAGATCTTTACTCTTGGTAATACATGCAGTTAACCAGGTGTGCTACTTGGGGCCTGGTCCCAAGTGTGCAAGCTGTTTTCATATAGATTTTTTTAAAAATATGTATTTATTATATTTGATAGTACAGAAAGAAACTGAGAGGTCTAAGGAGAGGTAGAAAGTGAAAGAGAAAGAGTGATACTTACAGCATTGCTTCACCCTTTCACTGCTTCACCTCATGAAGCTTCCCCCCTGCAGGTGGGGACCAGGGGCTTGAACCCACAACCTTGTGCATGGTAATGTGTGTGCACTCACCCAACCCCTGGTGGTTTATATTAACTGAGCTGTTTGCTGACTATCCCTTGATGATGCTTCTATTCAAACTTACTCAAGACTGAGGAGGGTAAATCAGCTGTTTGTAGTAAGGAAAACTATTGCTGTGTTTAGATGACTTTGGAGGACAACACAGGCTCTGAGTAATTTAACTCATCTTCTTTTCTCTCCACATGCTTTATTTGTATCATAGAACAAAACTCATCATGGTAATTACTAGAAATTAGTTAGATTTATGTAGTGACACATTTTGTAAAAATAACTACCTTATGTCAGCTTTGTACCTAGTCTACATCTTTGGATTGATAAATATGATAAGCTCTATAATGACAGCTTCTACTAAAATTGCTTATATTAAGTCTGTTGGATAATTTTATGTTTCAGAGACTACTAAAATATATATTGTCCTGGTTTTTATTAATAGAGGAGACCTTGAAAGTTTCAAATAAAAAGCGTAAAATGGAAAGAATTAAGATACGTCTAAATGTGAGCGAGTAAAACAAACATTCCAAGTGGAAGAGAAAAAGTCACTGTTGGAATCCTTGATATGAGTAGTTTCAGTATATAGAAAATAGAATTCCAGACACACACACACACACACACACACACACACACACACACACACACACACACACACTCCTTGTAATTTTGTGCAGCTGGACTTCTTGCTTACACAGTTTCATCATTCCTGGCAGATTTTTTACTCGGAGAGAAAATGGGAGAGAGAAACATGACAACAGCAGTTTCCCCCAGAGCTCTAACACCTCTCGTGTGGGGAACCAGAAGCTGAAGTGGGGCCTCTGGAATACCAGGCAGACAGCCTACCTAGGGAGATAATTGGTAGAGTTTACAACCTTCTAGATCAATTAGGACACATGAGGCCCCTCCTCTCCCCTCTCCTCTCCTCTCCTCTCCTCTCCTCTCCTCTCCTCTCCTCTCCTCTCCTCTCCTCTCCTCTCCTCTCCTCTCCTCTCCCCTCCCCTCCCCTCCCCTCTCCCTCCCCTCCCCTCCCCTCTCCCCTCCCCTCCCCTCCCCTCCCCTCCTCTCCTCTCCCCTCCCCTCCCCTCTTCTCTCTCTCTCTCTCTCTCTCTCTCTCTCTCTCTCTCTCTCTCTCTCTCTCCTCTGTGTGTGTAGTAAAATGATAAAGTCAGTATGACCTAGTTTGCTTTCTGACTATTGAAGAGGAAAAAAGAATGGGTATTTTGATCTAAACAGTTGATAAAGATTAAGTGAGTCCTGAAAAAAGAAGATATCCCTAGTGAATGAAAGGATTATATACCAAGTAGGAGAGTCATGCTTAATCTGTTTTGGCTCATTTAAGGTTTAAGAATCATTTTGGTATACATTAAAATTTGGTATACGTTAAAACCAGAAACATTATTTCTTATAAGTTATTTTAACTTCCACCATGAAGTACTTCTATTTTCTATCTCAAAGGACTTAACAGTATCACTGCTTTCTTATATTCAAGGTAACTAAGTTAGAGTCATCAATCATCTCTGCCATTTTTTTTGTATCCATTTATGTTTCTAGACTTAGTTTTAGGATTACAGTCAAGATTCGCATGCCAAAATTAAACAAGAAAAAATATTCCTTAAATCGCATAGGGATTAATTTTACATTCGGAGACTCCATTTTCTGCGGTCTCACTGCAGAAATAATTAATACAAACAAGTGAGCAGCCCTGAGAGATCCTTCATTTATTCACTGAACTCCTATTATGTTCGCCTTCCTTCCAAATCAAGTTTTGCAGTGTTTATCATATTTTAACAGTTTGCTTATCAATTTTTGAAAAATCAAATAAAACAACCCTTCAAGGAAATTGAAGCTTAGAAAATGTAAATTTTATTAGTTATGCACATGGATGTTTTGCGACGTATTAACAGTTTAAGGGATTAGAGGGCTGTTTCATCTTCTTAGAAATTTGAACTGCGGGGATATGACAGTCTCTGCGAGAAATTCCTTACCATTCATCATCTGTAAGCTAAAGCCAGTGACTTTCAGACATGAATAATATGCCTATCTAGGAGCATGGCTTAGCCGGTCTCCTTATCCCTTACACTATGCATATGTGGCTTGCTCTGCTCTCTCTGGAACTGTTAGACACAATCCATTTAGATTTGCTCTTTGAGGTGAACTACAAAGCTCAACAAAGATTTCAGACTTGGATGACTGACACCCACATGTAAAGGCTTAGGTTTCAGTCTGAGGGATTTCAAACTGAGCTTCCTAAGTGAGTCAGGAGTACAAAGGAAGATGAAGGTGCTAACAGCCAAATTGTGCTCACCTCAACATTCTTAAAGTTGGAAAAAATAAAATATAAACAGGAAGCCTTCAACAGTGATAGAATGAATAATTTCCTGCAAATACATCACATACCCCTAAAAGTTATTTGTGCCATCACAGCTCATTGAAATAGAAACATAAAAATTTGCCCCTTATAAGTCAAAGAAGATAAAAACAGAAAAAAATAACAACAAAAATAAACAGCTCATGTGAAAACAAGTCACAGAAGCAAATACACTTTATTCTAAGAAGCATGAGAGTTCGAATGTGTTGGATAGTATCATTATATTATTTCTAAACGATGCATGATTTGTATCTGTGCCGTTTATCCTGGCTGCAACATTGGTCACCTGGTTGCAACATTGGTCACCAGGTTGCAATATTTGGTCACCTGGTTGCAACAATGGTCACCTGGTTGCAACATTGGTCACCTGGTTGCAACATTGGTCACCTGGTTGCAACACTGGTCACCTGGTTGCAACACTGGTCACCTGGTTGCAACATTGGTCACCTGGTTGCAATATTTGGTCACCTGGTTGCAACATTGGTCACCTGGTTGCAACATTGGTCACTTGGTTGCAACATTGGTCACCTGGTTGCAACACTGGTCACCTGGTTGCAACACTGGTCACCTGGTTGCAACATTGGTCACCTGGTTGCAATATTTGGTCACCTGGTTGCAACATTGGTCACCTGGTTGCAACATTGGTCACCTGGTTGCAACACTGGTCACCTGGTTGCAACATTTGGTCACCTCACCCCGTGACATATTTTCTTCTCT
This sequence comes from Erinaceus europaeus, assembly GCF_950295315.1. NCBI lineage: Eukaryota > Metazoa > Chordata > Mammalia > Eulipotyphla > Erinaceidae > Erinaceus > Erinaceus europaeus. The sequence goes on from NC_080175.1 coordinate 94,933,172, forward strand.
CTCCTGGCTTTGTGACACCCTTTTAAATGTCTTTTTAGCAGGCTCATTTGTTTCTCCTACCAGTTTCCTAACCCAGAACTCGTATCTCAAACTCTTTGCTTAGTCATCCACAGTCACTCAGTGTGCCACTTAAGAATGATCATGCAGAGAGAAGGGCTGACAGACAAAGCAGACTTTATTATAGAAGAGAGTCCCTGAGGGATAAATTGTAGCACATTGATGGCCAGAGAGAGCCCTGACTCAGGCTGGAGACAGCACAGGTGTATATAGGTGGCAAGTTCTGGGAATGTGGGCGGTGGGCAGAAAAGAGGGAATTCTTTATTAGTCTTGGCCTGAGAAAGTTCCATCCAAGTCAGGCAGATCTTGGGCTGTGGAAGGGAGGTGGTGACGTTTCTGTTATGGACTGACCTTCCTGTGCTGGACAATAATAATCTCAGAGATGTCTCCTTTACCTAGAAGGCTTAGGGTGCAACTGGTTGTACCACCCTGAGCCTTGTGAGGGAAAAGGTGCCTTCTGACAAATGAGTAGGAATTGGTATGTCAGAATTCAGAACTGGTGGTTTTGAGAAGTCTCCTTCAGTCACTATCAAGTCTCATTATGGCTCTGCGCTATTATACTCCAAATTCCTTAGTTTATATGTTTAGAACTGGTCTCTCTGTCATATCTAACAATTTGTAAGTAACTTAACACATACAACACTGATTTCTGATTTTTTTACACACCCTGAGAATCCTTCCTCTGACAGTGTTATTCACTTCAATATTCCGTTGCTTGCCACAGAAACACTGGAACCATCCGATTAATTTTTAGAAAATTAATATTAAGATGTATTTATGAGAGACAGTTCCTTTGGCTCCTCAACCTAATTTCAAGTTAGCTGCTCAACAAAATACATATGCTGACTCAAGGCAATACTCACTCTCTGCAATCCCATACTGAATTAACTAATTCCCTATTCTCATCTGTTCTATTCGTATGTTTTGGTTCCTGTTCATTAATCATCTTGCTATACCTTTCCACTTTTCCGCCACCAAGTTGCAGATGCTATCATGAGCCCATTCTGACATCCCTGGACAGATGACCTCACCAATGTGTCATGGAACCCTGCCTCTCCAGAACCCTGCCCCACTAGGGAAATATACAAGCAGGCTGTATGCCAATGCCCAGTGGAGAAACAGTTACAGAAGTCAGACCTTTCACCTTTTGCACCCCAAAAGTCATTTTAGTCCATACTCTCAGAGGGGAAGAAATGATAGGGGAATATGACTAAAGGCCTCTGAACTCCAACTCCATCAGGACCTGGAAAGGGAATAGGAAAGAAGGAAGACCATTCAGAAGTAGTAAAAGGTGTAGATGTAACTGAGAAAGGAAGCGAAGGCAGAATCATAGGGGAAAAAGGCAAATACATATAAGTATGGACAGACAGTTATAGAATAGTCATCAACCCATATCTGCAACCTTGGGAGAACTACTATAGATTCCAAAGGAAGGAATGGGGATACAGAACTCTGGTGGAGGAAATGGTGCAGAATGATACCTCGTTATCTTATACTTTTGTAAGTAAACATTGAGTCACTAATAAAATGAAATAAATAAACACAATGGAAAGTTTGATTAAAATTAGTTACAACCAACTTATTTGCTACGTGGAATATCTAAAATTCAAAGATGCATTTACATAATCTTGCTAACGCAGTAATGAAGTAGAGAGAGGGATTAAGGAAGTTTCCTTAAACAGATTATGAAAAGAAGGAATAGAGAAAGACAAAATCATAATTGGGAACTATGAAATCAGAATTGATTTACAATTTCATTAGTAAACCTGAAAATGTTTTCACTTTATATTATTAAGTATTGATCTTGGTGGTTGGATCAACTTACTTTTTTTTTTCTCTTAGCACAAAATTTTGTACACAAGAATTCTAGTGAATATTTGTGATGCTTTCTGAAGAGTTATCTTTCCTGAAGTACCGGGGAATTTCAGGTTTATGAGTCAAAACAGAAGACAGAAAATCTAGTTCTATTGACCCTTGGAAACTAAAGTACAGACATTTGCCTTGGTTCCACCAGTCAGATTTACTCACATGGGACTCTGAACTGGAAGAGAGGTGAAAAAGAAAACATCATTTACCAGGTTCTGTTGTTAATTCTAGACTAAAATGAGTATCTCAGGTTAAATATGAGCACTTGTCAGAGCTGTCACTGCTTATTATAGTTCATAATGCATGTTAAATAAAGGACGAATTATCAGCGAAGTCTTTTGTGCAAATATTAACCTAAAACCTACTCAATGTTGAGTGCTCTGTATCCCCAAACCATCTTTGAAACCCTTCCCTACTACTGGTATAAATAGTTCTAAAACAAAAAACAAACAAACAAAAAATTAGGAAGGTGACTTGGGTGATGTTCCACCCACCTTCGAACACCTTTGTACTGCAATAGTTTGACTTTCTTTATGCTAACGTGTGTGGGTGAATGACTTTCTGTGGTACCAGACAGTATGAACTCTGGTTCAGCTTCAAGTTTTATTAAAAAGTAGGCAGAGTGTGTTCAGGAGGGAGAGTCTGTCATTTTGGAAGTAACAAATATTGACATTCCCCAGCACAACTGCATGAAAGTATTCTTAGTAATTTCTGTCTTTCTTTCCAAGGTTATAGCTCAGTGCTGGCATTATGAGTTCACTGCTCCTGGAAGACATTATTTCCCCCCCATTTTATTGGGTAGGACAGAGAGAAATTGAGAAAAGAGGGTGAGACAGAGAGTGAGAGAGAAAGATAGACACCTACACACCTGCTTCACTGCTTGTGAAGCGTCCCCACTGCAAGTAGGGAGCTGTGGGCTTGAACCCTAGTCCTTGCACTTAGTACTATGTGTGCTTAACTACGTGTACCACTGGCCCACCCCCTCTTCTTAATAATTCTTTATTTCAGTTTCTCCTGTGAAATAAGGATGATTGTGCTTAATTTGTTGATCAGAGGTAACAAAACTATATTTTAGCAGTTTGTACCTGTTTGATAGTTCAAATAGTAACCGGTACCTACATTATTAGTGATTTCAGAATTACTGAAAACTGAAAGGTCTGCATACAAATCTATGTGTTTAAGCATATCAAACTCTATTACCTGGAAAGATAATTTTAGAGTATAGGTAGGACAAAATGTGTCAGAGAGCAGTCACCTCTTCTGTGGAGTTAAAACGAGAGCTGGACATTTATACATCGCTAAGAACGGGCCTAAATGTTTATTTCTTTAGGGGGCTGTAACCATGTAGCCTAGTGCAAATTATTCAGCAACAATTTAGCTATAATTTGCAGAGTAAGAATACCCATTTCCACCATGGTTACTCTAACCAGAACCAATGCGACTTACTAAAACTCAAAAAGCTATCTAGTACACCACTGCCTTAGTTGACAGAAATAGAATTGAGAGAGTCGGGTGGTAGTGCAGTGGGTTAAGCTCAAGGACTGGCGTAAGGATCCCAGTTCGAGCCCCCGGCTCCCCACCTCTAGGGGAGTCACTTCATAGGCGGTGAAACAGGTCTGCAGGTGTCTGTCTTTCTCCCTCCCTCTCTGTCTTCCATTGTCTCTCCACTTCTCTCTGTTCTATCCAAAAACAACAACATCAACAACAACAATAATACCTACAACAATAAAACAATAAGGGCAACAAAAGGGAGTAAATAAATAAGAAAATTTTTTTTAAAAAAGAAAGAAATAGAATTGAGTGCAATGATGGAGTATCTCTTCAGTTTTTACTCATCTTCAAGTAACATGTTTTTCAATTTTTCATCAGCAATTAGAATCCGTCAGTACATTCAAAGTACACATTGGGATATAAATATATTTGCATATAGCCGTGTGTTCACTACATACTGAAAATACATTTTCTTTATTAGTTAGTCATCAGTGTAGTAGAGAATATGACTATATTAAACCTGAAAGATCTGAGACAGTACAAAGATTGACTTTGCATTGGTTTCCCTGTGAAGAAAGTTAACAGCAACATAGGAGCAAGAGAGGAAGCATGTGATTGAACGAATCTCTGTAACATGAGAGTGATGCGTAGGGGGGTCCTTTGGGGAGAAGGTCTCCTACTTCAGGGAAGCCATTTGTAAGGTCTCAGAACCTCAGCACTGGAGGAAACATTTTCGACAAGGGTAGGAGTTCCTATACTGACAGATGTCTGAAACACATGTCGCTTCCCAGGACTATCTTTAGGGAATAAGAATCAAATCATAAGCTAAGTAATGAGGTATACTTAGAAGCTTGGCAGATGGACAAGAGGTGGAAAGAGATTTTAGGCAAAGAAGCAATGTGTGAAAAAAGAATGACACATTTTGGGAACTGTTAGTAGCCAATGGCTATAGTGGAGAGGACAGTCGGGAAGTCATAGGAGATTCAAACTGAAAAGACAGACAAGGGCAAAATAGTGAAGAATTTTGTAGGTCAAGATATATGAATCCTTGGAGTTTTAAAAAATTATATTCAGATAAAAGGGTGATTAGGAATAGGACTGTTTATAGATCTCACCCAAGAATAGCTATTTTCTTCATGGAAAATTATGCACGTTCAAAGGGTAAAGAGATTGATGCTAATGGTGGCTTATTTGAGTGTCTTAGTGGCAAAGAATGAGTGAAGGGAGATTTAAAAAAAAGCTATGTTAAAGTCACAGTTTATGATACAATCAATGGAAATATCCATGTGAGTAATCTCTAGGCATTTCAATATAGTGTCTATTTGGTATTTTTGTATATATGCTATAGGGTTGTGGGTAAATTTCTTTCTATACATTCTGACTTTCAGTTATTTAACTGTAAAAATTCTTCAGAAGTAAAAATAAAGTTATAAATATTTACACAGCATGTATTTTTGAGGAGCTATTGTTCTAAATGCTTTATAAATATCAATACATCTGCCTTCATCCCAACCCATGAAAAATGAACATTATTATTATTTCATTTAAAAATGGGTAACATGTGGCTGAGAGAGAATATAATTTGTCTAAAGTTGCATAAATTGTAGGTGATAAAGTTGTACTTCTATCCTTTAGTCCTTCACTATTGTCTGTGCTTAGGAAAATATGTAATAGCATTCAAAACCCCCATCAATAGAGCAAACAAATGAGCTAGGCATCCCACTTGATTCTACTGCTCTCTTTTGATGTAGTATTTGCAAGAATTTGGATAAAGTCATCTTTAACATACAATGCAATTTGAAATAGAAGTATAGTTTTGTGGCATCTTCCAAGGCTAGAGTGTAAGAACTTCTTTTATAGCAGAGGGTTACTGACAATATATAGTCAGTAAACACACAAAGCATTTAAGTAAAGCTATCAGATGACAGTCATATAATTTCTGATATGAAAATATGTGAAAAACTAAAGGAAAAGGATCAGTCTCAGCTTTCTTATATACAAAATTAGTGTGTGTGTGTGTGTATCTGCAGTAGGATGAAAGACTTATCTTGACTAGGAAAATATTGTCAAATATGTCTCCATTTTGACCTGGTGACCTTCAAGGGTAAAAAGTACATATAACTTATTTCAATAGTTAAGGTAGAGAGTGATTTTTTTCCCCTATGTTTACTGTCACTATGCATCAGGACCAGTGTTTTGGCATTTTCATGGATAACATAAATTCAAAATTGGTCGGTTAACTGTGGTATTTAAAAAATAACTAAGGGGGGGTGGTGTTGGGAAATAGTGCAGCGGGTTAAGCGCACGTGGCACAAAGTGCAAGGACCAGCATAAGGATCCTGGTTCGAGCCCCCGGCTCCCCACCTGCAGGGGAGTCACTTCACAGGCGGTGAAGCAGGTCTGCAGGTGTCTGTCTTTCTCTCCCCCTCTCTGTTTTTCCCTCCTCTCTCCATTTCTCTCTGTCCTATCCAACAACGATGACATCAATAATAACAACAACAATAATAACTACAACAACTATAAAACAACAAGGACAACAAAAGGGTTGAAAAGAAAATTAAAAAATTATATAAAAAATTAATTAAGGGGCCAGAGTGGTGGTGCACCTGGTTGAGTGTACATATTACAATGCACAAAAATCCGGGTTCAAGCCCCCTGTCCCCACCTTAGGGGGAAACTTCACGATTGCAGGTCTGCAGGTCTGTTTCTGTCTCCCTTTCTCTCTATCTCCATCTCCCCTCTTGATACCTGGCTGTCTCTATTAAATAAAGATAATAATATAAAAAATTAAGAAGGTATACGTTCTGTGATAATGTTATAATCACACAAATATGCATGTACAAATCAATGCCTTATTTTATAACATTTCAACTGACAACTTAAAACATTTTTAAAATTTTATTTATTTAATTCCCTTTTGTTGCCCTTTGTTGTTTTTTTATTGTTGTAGGTTATTATTGTTGTTGTTACTGATATTGTCATTGTTGGATAGGGAAAAGAGAAATGGAGAGAGGAGGGGAAGACAGAGAGGGGGAGAGAAAAACACCCGCAGACCTGCTTCACCGCCTGTGAAGCGACTCCCCGGCAGGTGGGGAGCCAGGGGCTCGAACTGGGATCCTTATGCAGGACCTTGTGCTTTGCCCCACCTGCATTTAACTCGCTGTGCTAATGCCCAACTCCCAACTTAAAACATTTTAAAAACGATTTCTGTTGGCAAAAATTCTTATTGGGTAATAAAGTGATGAATCTTACGAACTTTCTTCCTACTTTTATATTCCTATGTAAAAATAGGTACTGAAATATGACCAATTATAAACAATCCAGAAACGTACAGACTCCTCAAGTCTGATTCATCTGACATGCACATTCCAAAGCATACCTTTTTCTTTTTTTTTTTTGCTCTCCTACAAGCTCTTTATTTGCAAATGAGCCTTTGTTACCCATGGGAAATGCAAATGCTGTAACTTTACTCATTCAAGATTAATTTTTATTTGAGAAGTGCAAAATTTGTGGCTCTTCCTTTTCACCAGCGAATACCCACAGCATACCTTAATATTTCATGAGCTTACCAGCATAGTAAAGGAATCCTCATGAAGAAATGCCATTCGAGTCACGACATACAGATAGTTGACATTTGGCAGGACAAAGAAACATCACTTTGACATTACCCTCCTCAAAGGTTCTGACATGAAACATTGTGCTGCTCTTTCTTTTGTTTCATTCATGTATCCTCACTTTGCATCATTTATAATTCTCCCCATATGCCGGTTGTGCTTTTATGCACCAGAGTTTTTAAATGTTCACTTTCCTCAATTCAAAATCATTTGATATTTTAAAGTTCTAAGCTAAGGACTGCGGATAATTCTAGTTATTATTATTTTCATTATTATTATTGAGTGTGTATGAGCCTTGTCTGCTTTGGGAGCTTCACTTGGACTTCTATTTAAAACAGAACAAAAAGAAGGAAGTATTTCTCTGTTTCTCACAGAATAAATAAACACTGAGAGCTCAAAGTGATAGTAGGTGTCAATCATGGGATTTAAGTTCACCTCATCTGAATGACTTAATGCTTGGAGTGCTATTACCCAGGAGGGCTGTGATGTTATGAATCTATCCTCCTCAGTAGGCTTTGCAGTCACAACTATTGTCTAATGGTGTGTGCTAATACATAATGATAATGTCCTTCCCTGAGTCTCTCTCTAATGGTGTGTGTTACTTTATAATGATAATACACTGGAGTGAGACAATGACTTCAATATCCCTTCTTTATTGAGAAGGATATACTCAAAATAGCATTGTCCTCATGATGGACCTCAACTCGTGGCTTTGTCAAATTGGAATACGGAAAGGAAATAAAATAAAAAAGAAGCATAAACTCAGCATCTCTTTTTAGCCTCATAAAAGAAATGTCCCTGTGGCAGTTCATTAGGAAACAGGGTAGTCTGAACAACTGCAGGCAGCCATTTGTTGTTGTTGTTCTCTTGTTACTTGTTTCTTTTAGCATACATGCTCAGAGGTTTATAACTAACTCTCCAAGTAGCCCCTGAAAATGATTCCTTTTCAGTGGAACAGATGTTAGGGGAATCACTGGGTTGAATTACTCATGGCGGAGAACATGCTTTAGTTTTACTTGTAGATTCTTTCACTCTTCTATTCAATGAATATAGTGATGAAGTTAAAGTAAATAATACTATTTTATGGAAAAGTATTTAGAACTTATAACTTATTTTACATGGGGAAATCACTGAATAAAAACATTTTCATATCAGTGTTGTTGTCATCATTGGGGTTTCACTGCTCCAGTCCTCCTTTTTTTCAGATAAAAACAGCCAAGAGGGGAGTCGGGCGGTAGTGCAGCGGGTTAAGCGCACGTGGCGTGCAAGGACTGGCATAAGGATCCCGGTTTGAGCCCCCAGCTCCCCAACTGCTTCACAGGGCAGTCACTTCACAGGTGGTGAAGCAGGTCTCCAGGTGTCTATCTTTCTCTCCCCCTCTCTCTCTTCCCCTCCTCTCTCCATTTCTCTCTGTCTTGTCCAACAACAACAACATCAATAACAACAATAATAACCACAAGAATGTTAAACAAGGGCAACAAAAGGGAAAATAAATAAATAAATAAATAAATATAAAAAAGAAAAAAGTAGATAAATATTAAAAAAAAAAAAAAACAGCCAAGAGATTGAAAGACAGGGAGAAAAAAAATTACAAAAGCACTGAGCCTTCTTCCAGTGTGCTGTGGGCCAGGCACAAACCTAGCTCAGACACTTGACAAACCAAGCACACTATCATTGTGGGCTATCTTGCTGATCTAACATTTCTACATTTAGTATCTGTTAATTTAAATATAACATGGATGTCAGTGACTCATACATAAGAATAAACACTTTATTATTAAAAGAAGACATTCAATAAGGAAAAGCTGTATTTTATTTCCTTAAGAACATATGAATATGAGTAATTTAACACTGAAAAAGAAAAAGTTGACAAAAGTTCTAGCTGTCATAAAATATTTTATAACTTAAAATGAGATAAGATAGTTAACTTTTTAATAAGTCTATCCATGTCCTCACTTCCTGACTTTTTTGAATTTCACTTTTCCTTCTATGGAAATGTATTGCAATATTCTAATAAGAGTATTTGTAAAATTCCTCATTTATAATGTAACTTTGTTATACTAAGTGGTGACAGAAAAAGTGATACCTGTTCCTTACTTTTTATATGGATTATCTCACTTAATTCTTGAAATAAAGTCATCCCATGAGAGAGTTACCGTTCATGTTCTGATTTTAAAAGTTAATACCGTGAATCCGACCCTGAATCAAACTCCATTTTGTTTCTGTGCTGCCATGGAGAAAATTCTAGGTGCCAAACATATAATCTGACCTGCTTCTTTATGTGGTACCCAGAGAGGAATACTCATATTCTGTCACTCCTCTTTTTTTCTTTCTGTGATTATGGAAAATAAATGTTAAAAAAAAAAAAACATTTATACTGGTTGTTACCCCAAAGATTCCACCTTGCAACACTCTAAAGATTTTTTATCAACAAATATGCCAAAACAAACAAACAAAACCCTTGAAACTACAGGTCTAAACTTAGTTAGATGACTCCTGTTTAAATCACTAAGTTTCCCTGTTCTCTAATCATAAGGAGACATACTTGGCACTGCTCCTGTATTATAGACACGGGTAATTATCTCATTCCCAAATACATATTGCTTACTATATTATTGCCTGGGCATTTGTAGATCCACCTTTTTTTAATCTTTTTTTTAAAATTTATTTGTTGCATAGAGACAGTCAGAAATTGAGAGGGAAGGAGTGATAGGGAGAGAGACAGAGAGACATCTGCAGCACTGCTTTACCCCTTGTGAAGTTTTTTCCTTGCGGGAGGGACTGGGAGCTCAAACCTGGGTTTTTGCACACTGTGACATGTGCGCTCAAACAGGTGCAACACCACCTGGCCCCTAGATCCACATTTTCATTCCTCCATCTCAAACTGATAGTGAATGAAGTAGTTGCTTTTATAAAGAATAAAATATAAGATATATGAAGCATCACGTTTAGTGACACAAGTCGGAAAAAGAAAGGCCAACTACTGAATGATCTTACTTAGAGGTAGAGCTTAAAAAGAAAGGATGATAAGGGAGGAGATAAGGTGAGACTTGCATCAAAAAGGACTCTGGGGAGAGAGAGAGAGAGAGAGAGAGAGAGAGAGAGGAAATGAAGGGACATTGACGGAATCCATGTGTGTTTCCTAGACACTAATAAGGAGCAGATAAGAGGCTGTGCCTATGTGTTAAAGACTATATTGTGAGCCATTAACTCCCCAATAAGAAAGAAAAAAAAGATATAATGTATACTGAACTCTGTGACAATATCTTTTTAGCAATGACGACAATTAAATCAATCCAGAGAAAAACAAAACCCTAAATAGATACACACTTTGGAAAGTTTCAAACACAATGCTTTTTTTCCTTGATTATAATATTAGGTAAGAAAATAAAATAGTGGACAATAATCTTTAAGAGAGGTTTTCCCTGTTTGTAACATATCACAAGCAAAATATTTCTAGGTTGCATGAAATAAAAAGCTCAATTAATAGACTTGTAGGGTTCAAATTCTACTGTATATAGCAAGAAAGCAAAGGCTGGACCCTGGACAGAATCCTGGAAGATAATTTCTTTTTATAAATATTTTATTTATTTTCCCTTTTCCTGCCTTTGCTATTTTTATTGTTGTTATAGTTATTATTGTTGTTGTTATTGATGTTATTGTTGTTAGAACAAAGAGAAATGGAAAGAGGAGGGGAAGACAGAGAGGGGGAGAGAAAGACAGACACCTGCAGACCTGCTTCACTGCCTGTGAAGCGACTTCCTTTCATAGGGGGTATCTGGGGGCTTGAACCGGGATCTTTACGCCGGTCCCTTTGCTTGGAAGAGAAGTTTCTATGTGCTTGCAGTAAGTTGACTTATAAGAGTATCATTGTAAGTTTAAGACTTCAGGATATTCTAGGGTGTTTATGCTAATGATATCATGTTTGGTGAATTTCTATAAGTTTTTGTTTGGTTATCTTATATTTAGCTGATGTATTGGAAATTATTTATTGAATTGATTTCTGCATTGATAGATTTTAAAGGTTGAAGAACAAGCACCTAAGGTCAGTAATAGATGGTTTGTGCCTCTGATACTATTTCTAGTTCACATTCTAGAGTCAAATGAGTTTCTTAGTTTGGCAGAATCATGTATCATCATCATCATCACCATCATCATCCATCTTTGGTTAATAACTTATCACTGTTGCTGCAACTCTAGTGAGAGGACAACTAGACACTCTGGAATCTGTCTTTTTACTAATGTGATGCTGTATCTTTCACCTGTCATCAGTCATACCTTGCTTTTTTGAGTTTTTTCAAGTATACTAGAAAACACTCAAACCAGAGATACAGAGGAACTGCTAAAGGAACAATAGGTGGTGGGAAGTTTCGGGGATATACACGTAATTTTGATAAGGTAATAAGTATTCTTCTACCTATGGGACAGAGGCCAGGAGAGGTAGATATTAAAAGCCAATTACATAACTTCCTCTCTCTCTTATAGGTTTATAGCTTTAAAACTGGATCAAATTTGAAAAATTACCAGAATTCTGGCATGAAGTATGATTGCACAGTGAATATATCTCAGATTCCCCCACCTGCAGGGGGCAAATTTTAGGAGCAGTGAAACAGGGGTGTAGGTGTCTTTCTTCTCACCACTTCTAACTCCCCAACCCTCTCAATTTTACTCTGTTATATCAAATTAGATGATAATAATAATAATAATAATAATAGAAAAAAAAGGCCACTAGGAGCAGTGGATTCCTTTTGCAAGCAATGAACACCAATAATACTGGTGTCAAAATAAATAAATAAATAAAAGGCTTGGACACACCCATCCAAAATATTTGTGTACACTTATATTCATAACAGCACAATTTCTAATAGCCAAACCTGGAAGCAACCCAGGTATCCAACAGCAGATGAGTGGCTGAGTAAGTTGTGATATACATTACTCAGCTATTCAAAATGGTGAATTCACCTTCTTCACCCCATCCTAAGGTGGCGGTGGGGGGTGTGTGTCCTGGATCGTGATGGCATGATGGCAGAAGAGGATGGGGGGGGGGGGGATGTTGAATTGTTATGTGGGAAACTGGGAAATTTTATGCATGTAGAAACTATTGTATTTTACTTTCAACTGTAAACCATGAATTCCCCAATAAAGACATTTAAGAAAAATGTTTGAACTAATTAGGACTCAGGTAGGTCAATCTTAGGTCCAATTCTGTCACTTATAATGTGTGTGCTTAACCAGATGCACCACTGCCCGGACCCCATTTCTGTTACTTGTTAGTGTTGTAGACTGGGTGAATCATGTATATTCTGAACCGCTTTTTTTCCATCTTCAAATAATACTGAATTTCATGTATATGAGGCTCAACATCTTAAAATAGATTTAATTTTTTCATTGGATAGATACAGAGAGAAATTGAGAAGGAATGGGAAGAAAGAGAAGGAGAAAGAGAAATACTTGCACCCTTGTTTCACCACTTATGAAGCTTTCCCTTGCAGTTGAGGCCCAGGGACTTGAACCTGGTTCCTTTTGCATTGTAACAAGCACTGTCTACTGGATGGGCCATGGCTTGACCCCCAAGGTTCAACATTGATGACATATAAATGTATTTTGACATTAAAACAAATATATGGTATGCTTTTTTATCAAGAAATAAAATAATATTGCGCTAAGCTAAATGTCTTATGAAATTGTAAAGTATAAAGACATTAACAAGATTAAAGCATACATCTACACTTATTGTCTGATCAACTTATACTTACTACAAAATATTTTTTGTTTATGTTCATGTGGAGCTTAAATATCATTAAGCCATTGCTTGTGCTTTCTTTGTAGCAATTATCTCCCTTTGCTTTCCAGCACTGTCACTAGTATTTATGTGTACACATCTCTGGAAACAAAGATTGTTTTGGTAATCTTTAACACTGAGAACTTCATTTTTAAATGATACACTAAGAAGAATTCATGCCGGTAGTAAATGATTTGATGTTCTATCCAAGTAAGATACATCACTTAGTGTGTATTCCTGACCAGAGTCCTGAGATAGACAAGGATTACTCACTCCTACTTCCCCATTTATCATTGCTTATGGAATGTAAAAACTAACAAAATAACAACAAAACTCAAATAGTCTTAAAAAAAAAAAAAAAAAAGAAGTAGAACAAAGAAATCATCCCAGGACAGCTTATTTGGAATGCTTAGGGATGAGATACAGCATCAATTTTAAAAAAAAAGCCTAAAAGTAACACGTGAAACAATTTAAGAACTGTTGAGAGAGTGAAAACTTGTTTTGTGCCCATTGGTGGACATTTTGAATGTGTAGATTGTGGATTATGCTAAATGGATGATATTTCAGTTGAATTATTTGCAAGTGTAGTCTCTGATACTATTTCAAACACTCAAATTTTCTGAGGCATGGTGAATGGCCCAAGATATGAAGATTCATGTGTATTATCAGAAAAGGAAACTGAATCTCATCATCAGGTCTTTGATTAGAAGCTGAGGCAAGACAACTAGCCTCCTTTCAACGTTACCAGTAAGTGAAATATGATAGTTCCTAACTATGTCACTCCGATTTGTTGCAAATTATTTATGCACAGACATAAACAAGCCATTATTTAGTACAGTTAATAACCCATGACAAGTTTCCTTAAAATAGATGGGGTCTCAGAATTCAATTTTATTTATTAGCCAATTTGAATTTTTTCCTAGGCATTTATCCATCAAACATGGCACTGTTTTGCACATGCATTATTCAGCAGGCCAAATTAAACCACTGTTGATAAAACAAACATTAGTTATTGAAATGATCCAAATGCCAGTTTGAGATGCTGTGTTGTAGCTAATAAATATGTCTAACTTCCAGTGCAGAAAGAGTGGGCAAACATCATCATTTGATTTCTGCACCTGTATTTCATGGAAAAAAAAAAAAAACACCTCTTGGAGAACAATGCTTTTGTCTTATATTTAATGAAAGGTTTAATGAAAGGCATATGGTGCTGGCACAAATAACAGATAATCCTAACAAGTATTATGGCAGATACTAATAAGTTTTCTCATTATATTTCTTTAATCTAAAATACATTTGTTAGCATCCTTAATCATGAGAAAATTCCTTTCTAGTGCTCATGTTGATGTCGTTTCTAACATTCAAATTCTCTGGGGCATGACAAATGGCCCAAGATATGAAGATTCATATTTATTATAAGAAAAGGAAGCTGAATCCCATAATTCTTCATCACTTGAGAAGCATAGAACTTAGGTCTATAGTTAAAATTCATCTCATGCTAATAATCTTTTTAAGTTTTATTTATCGTTAGATAGAGTCAGGTAGAAGTTGAGAGGAGAAGGAGACGTAGAGAGGGAGAGAGACAGAGAAAACACCTGCACTTCTGCTTCACCACTTGTGAAGCTTTTCCCCTGCAGGTGGGGACCAGGGACTTGAACCCAGGTCCTGGCACAATGTAATGTGTACTTTCAATCAGGTGCACCACTGACTGGCCTTCCAGATACTCTTTTTTTTTAAATAATTCATTTTATTTGTTATATATGAGAAACAGAGTTCCTCATATGACAGAGAGAAAAAGAAAGAAACAAGTCAGGGCTCTATATCGGTGCATATGGCATCAAAGATGAGACCTGGAAACTGGCATATGAGTCAGATGCTCTATCAGTTGAGCTATTTCTCCTGTCATCCATGTTTTCAATCTTATTTGGAGTCTCTGAATTTGACTCTGCACATTTGTGAGAAACAATTTTCCAGGTGCTTTAATACAATCTACACAGAACAAAAATCACTAGAGTGGTGGTGAGAATAATTCCAAAGTATTCTATATACTTCATATTTACATCTCACCTCATTATCTTCATACCACTCTTCTTTGAAACCCTCCACAAAAAAAAAACTTTTAATGTTATCATAAAAGATCTAAAAAGTCAATGGCATCCTTTCAGTAAATTTTGTGGAATACATACCCGTTGATTAGAAACACGAATCCATTTATAATGTAGCAACTTGTAGAAATGGAGATCTATTTTTTTATTGGCTAGAGACAGAAAGAAATCAAGAGGGAAGGTGGTTTGGGAGATGGCACAATGGATAAAGCACTGGACTCTCAAGCATGAGGTCCTGGGTTCAACCCCTAGCTGTACATGTACCAAAGTGATACCTAGTTCTTTCCCTCTCTCCTCCTATCCCTCTCATTTAACTAGCTAAATAACTAACTAACTGGCTAAATAACTAAATAAATATGAAACCATCTCAAAAAATGAAATCAAGTGGGAAGGAGGTAAGAAATAGAGACACCGCAGCTCTTGAACATGTATCCTAGTGCATCATGACATGTGCACTCAACTGGGTGCACCATTGCCCAGCCCAAAGAATAGACTTTGCAAAGAGAATGCTATTTGAACTGAGTTCCTCAAAATTAATAGTATTTTGTATGGCAAACCTTAGGACAAGGTGATAAAAGGGGACAACAGAGAGTCTGAGATACATATAAAAGGAGTGAACAAAAAGAGGGAATACATCATGCTTTAAGAATTAAAATGAGGGGGGAGTTAGGAAGATGGCGGACTGAGAAGTCGCTAACAGCGAGTGCTCTGATCGCATCGTCGGCAACGGTTCCAGATGCCACCAGGATGCTGGCTAGGCTTCCCTGGATTGAAGACCCCACCAACGTGTCCTGGAGCTCAGCTTCCCCAGAGACACACCCTACTAGGGAAAGAGAGAGGCAGACTGGGGGTATGGACCGACCAGTCAACGCCCATGTTCAGCGGGGAAGCAATTACAGAAGCCAGACCTTCTACCTTCTGCAAACCTCAATGACCCTGGGTCCATGCTCCCAGAGGGATAGAGAATGGGAAAGCTACCATGGGAGGGGGTGGGTTATGGGGATTGGGTGGTGGGAATTGTGTGGAGTTGTACCCCTCCTACCTTATGCTTTTGTTCACTAATCCTTTCTTAAATAAAAAATAAAAAAAAAAGAATTAAAATGAGATGCTCCACCAGAGGAAGACGGGTCCTGATACCGGGCAGCTTGGAATGTTCCTACTCATGACCACAGAGTGTGAGCTCAGATCTATAGGGATGCAGAGGTCACACAGGCTCCTAAGCTGAATATGAGACCCAGATTACATCAAATCGATGGGGTTTACAGTCAACAATATGTATACACCTTTCCCATATTTGGGAGCTACTCTCTTTCCTGATCCAGCTTTCTGGTCCTTTTGCCAGCCATGACATCATCTCCCCAGACAATAACTTGGATCCACCTGCATATCAGATTTCAGGCTCAGGGAGAAAAAAAACTAGTATAGCCACAAACCCTTTGGAATATAACTAAAATATGCCTACTAGCTATTACAAAACAGAGACCCCCCCCAACTCTTCCTCTGCACTATTTCAGACTTTAGGTTCATGATTAATCAACAATTTGTTTAGCTTTGTATGTTAATTCTCTTTTCAGCCACCAGGCTCCAGATACTACCATGATGCCACCTAGACTTCCCTGGACAGACAACCCCACCAATGTGTCCTGGAGCTCTGATTACCCAGAACCCCACCCCACTAGGGAAAGAGAGAGGCAGGCTGGGTGTATGGATCGGCCTGTCAATGCCCATGTTCAGTAGGGAAGCAATTACAGAAGCCAGACCTTCCACCTTCTGCATCCCACACTGACCTTAGATCCATACTCCCAGAGGATTAAAGAATAGGAAAGCTATCAGGGGAGGGGATGGGACATGCAATTCTGATGGTAGGAATTGTGTGGAGTTGTACCTCTCTTATCCTATGGTTTTGTCAGTGTTTCCTTCTTTTCATAAATAAATAAAAAATAATAAAATAAAAAATAAAAAAGAATTAAAATGTGGCTAATATTTTTATCACGGGAAGGGTTAATGGTGTACAATACAGTTGTTGACACACCTGCATAATTTCTCATCTCCCCATGAAAGGTATCTACAGAGCACTCCCTTCCCCAGCGTAAGTCCTGTAACATTATCACACACCAGTACCCCAATGATCCCTCTAACCTTTCCTTCCCACTCTTTTCCCAGAATCTTTTGCATTGGTACAATATAACCTACCCAGTTCAAGTTTCTCTTTGTGTTGTCCTATTATTTTTAATGTTTATTCTGTAACAGTTTCTCACCCTTTGCACTGTTGACATGTTGGGTTGGATCACTCTTTCTTATATGTTGAGTTGGGGAAAGGAAGGCTTATATTCTTTCACAAATGATAATGGTGGGCATCCTCCATGATCTATGCCCACTGGACACCTGTGTCACCGCATCTACAATTTATGACAAACAAAAATAACTCTATGCACAAATCCTCTAGGATGAAAAAGCACCCCTGTTGAGAATCATGAGAGGCTTGGAAGAGTGGTGATTGTGTAGTAAGATAAGGTTACAGAAATGAACAAAAGAGAAGACTGTGCCTCTTTACTTTATTTTTGTTCTTTACCTTTCACAGTCCATTGGAAGCTTTTGACCTAGGCCCAGTTCTTCACCATTCCACCCTCCTATCTCTATCCAAAGAATGGAGAGTATTGGAAGACAATTACACTCCAAGATAAAGTATAACTCTCCAAGTCAAAGAGGGGTGAGAGAGGATAATCTGAATGATGACCCTATAAGCTGATAAACAGTACCTATGTTACCTGTATGAAAGAATAGCCAGACAACAGATTGAGGAAATGTCATTTTTGACTTTGAAAATGACACTGAGCACATTAAGAAGTTTGAATTCTACTGAATAGAATGCAGAACTCAATGAAGGGTTTGTTAACAGGGGTTTTCTCTTTTAAGAGAATTGCTAGGTGGTCTGCAAGGTAACTCACTGGGGAGGAGGAGGTGCCATGCTTTGCCATGGGTGGCTTCCCATTAGCTCCCATTACACTGAGGGAAACCAGTACTGTGATGTATCTCCCTCCCTTTCTTTCTTTCTGTTTAAAAAGTTTGGCTCTGAGCAGTGAAATCATTGATATGATCCTGCCTGAGGCATGTGGAAGAGAGAGAGAGTCTGACAGTCCTTTAGTTTGCAGGGAAGCAGGAAATGCTGGGGGGGGGGGGGGAAGAAAAGAAAAAAACTGCTTAGAAGAATAGGCTTATAATCTTAGTGAGAAATAACCTTAGTGACAGGGGTCAGGCGGTAACACAGCGGGTTAAGTGCACATGGCGCAAGGCGCAAGAACCAGTGTTAGGGCCCCGGTTTGAGCTCTTGGCTCCCCACCTGCAGGGGAGTCTCTTCACAGGCGGTGAAACAGGTCTGCAGGTGTCTGTCTTTCTCTCCCCCTCTCTGTCTTACCCTCCTCTCTCCATTTCTCTCTGTCCTATTCAACAATGAGGACATAAATAACAACAACAATAATAATAGCCACAAAAGGGGAAAAATAGCCCCCAGGAGCAGTGAATTTATGGTGCAGGCACTGAGCCCTAGCAATAAACTTGGAGGCCAAAAAAAAGAAGGAAAAGAAATAATCTTAGTGACTTAGTGAGAATCAGAGTTACCCAGTATTGGTGGAAAGATAACAGATTTGAAGGACACTTAGATAGCATGTTCATCAAAAGATGCTTTATACATGTTGAAAGGGAGGAAGTTATTCAGATGAGTTCCAACACTTACTGTGTGGTTACTGATGTCATTCACCGGCGCTGGGAAATAAGTTCTGTGGATGTTAAATACTCAAGACTTAACCCCTCTCCCTAGAGCAGACAAAATATGAGGCAAGACATACCATCTAATCATGTACTTTGCCCTGTAGACGTTAGTCACAAAGAGAAACTTTTTTAGTGAATCATGCTTTATTCTAATTTGCAAGTACATAAATAGATTTAAACTGCTTTATTTCAGCAGAAGTACAGAAAACTGTTATAAGTTAATGCTTCTTCTAGCATGAAATATCATCGTAAACTTCAATGTAAAGCAAGTTAAAACAAATGTAAATAATTTCCACAGCATACTACACAAAATGTCATGGCTGATTCAGAAAAGATTTATTTGAAGGCAGAATTTAGCAGGTCACAACAGGCAAACCACTGTAAATTCATATATTAGCAATTATTTATTTATTTAATTTTAAATCATGATTAATGCTGTTTATTCGATAAGAGTAGCTATATAGAAGGGACCAGAACATTACTCTAGCAATATGTCATAGAGGGCATCATCATACCTGGGATGTTAAGCTCGCACATCATGGGCTCTGCCCGACTGAGTCACCTCTGTGGCCACTTAATTTATTCCATATTTAGCATCATATGCAATATCATGAAGACATTTAGAGTGAATAGAATTAAGACCACAAGATAAGTATGGCAAAGATTTTTATTGTAAGCTAACGTTATTTTTTTAAAATTTATTTATTCCCCTTTTTGTTGCCCTGGTTGTTTTTTATTGTTGTGGTTATTGTTGTTATTGATATTGTTATTGTTGGATAGGACAGAGAGAAATGGAGAGAGGAAGGAAAGACAGAAAGGGGGGGAGAGAAAGATAGACACCTGCAGACCTGCCTCACTGCCTGTGAAGTGAATCCCCTGCAGGTGGGGAGCTGGGGGCTAGAACAGGGATCCTTGCACATGTCCTTGCTCTTTGCGACACCTGTGCTTAACCCGCTGCGCTACCAACTCCCAAGCTAATGTTACGTTATTTAATATGTAAAAGTAAGAAATATATGGGAATAGGATCTCCTCCCACATTAGTAGCCATTATAGTATGAAATGTGTAGCTAACCATTCGTCCAACTCCTGACAGGCTTCTTTTTCCCTTCTCCCTTCTCATTTCTCGTTATAATTTTGTGTTTAGTTAAAAAAAGAAACAAACAGATGAAAGAGACAGTTGCAGAAATAAAAACAAAAATAAGAACACATTAATATGACTGTAATAGCAAAACACCACTATTGCTCTCCCCAAGGTATGTCTGACTTTATTTTAGATAATGTGCCATTGGAGACATATCTCTCTGTTCCCCAGAGCATTTTGAAATAATTACATTTAGGTCGCCTTTCTTTTATCAAGAGACTGAAGATGCTATCAATCTATTTCTATTCCACAGTGCTTAGAAACCTGCAGTGGAATCTTGGATGTGTATAGCAGGTATTGTAAAGAAAAGATAGACCATAAAAATTGTTCTTCCATTACTCTTTGGAGTGTTTTGTTCTGACTTGATCATAGTTCTTGAAATGATATTACATTGTGTTTACTGTTTGAATACTAGTTTAAAAAAACCTGATCCATAGTGTGCCTGCAGATATGGTAGTCTTTAAGATATAGGGCAAAAGTAGGTCATAAAACACAGTGAAGTAGTGCCACCTCAGATACTATACAGAGAAAAATATTCCTTAAAAATGAAAATTAAAAACACCTTATTTCTCTAGTAGGAAAAAATTTTGTTCTTTTGCGGAAAACTTATAATCTCCTACAAGACACAAGATTTGCAGACCATATGTATAGACCATAGATCTTAGTGATTAGATGATTATTGTGGAAAGAAACTTGGCAGATTTCTAATCTAGTTTCTTTTCAAATAATGGGAGTTTGCCCAAAGCATCTTTAAAAGACAACTAATGTATTTATACCAAGTCTCTATCCTAATTAAGATAAAGCTATTTGCAGTGGGAAAAAAAAAAAAAGCCTTCCAATTTGTATTTGTATTGTCCTAGCAAACATGGAGGTTCAGGAAGAATCTTTTTCTACATGAACATGATCATGTTTTAAATGCCAAGGATACCTGGTATTATACCCTGTGACTTTGCTAAATATTCTAGTTACCTTAACTGCTTATGTGTGGTACAAATGTCCTAATATTTTTTATTTCCTTTTCTGGGAAATCTTCAGTTTTACTTTTCAATTACGATACTCTTCTCTTTCCACTAGACTCTGCCATGTCAGAACATCTAGAATCCACTACTCCATCCTTTTTCTATTGTTGTTGGTGTTTCTATTGTTACTGTTGCTGCTGTTCGATAGGACAGAGAGGAATTGAGAGAAAGGGGAAGATAGAGAGGGGCAAAGAAAGACAGACACCTGCAGACCTGCCTCACTGCTTGTGAAGCGACCCCTATGCAGGTGGGGAGCCGGGGGTTCGCTCTGGGGAGGTGAGGTTCTAGGATACACTGAGGAGCTCCTCTGTTCAGAGA
This sequence comes from Erinaceus europaeus, assembly GCF_950295315.1. Lineage (NCBI taxonomy): Eukaryota > Metazoa > Chordata > Mammalia > Eulipotyphla > Erinaceidae > Erinaceus > Erinaceus europaeus. The sequence goes on from NC_080175.1 coordinate 94,954,333, forward strand.
GGTCAGCATGGTATCATGGTAGTGTCTGCAACCACGGTGGCTGAAAGATGGTATGATAGAAACCAAATTGTTCAGTAAACAGGAGCCCCCAAATAGGAATAAAGCCAATGAAGCCTGGGGTTTTCTTGTGGAAGGAAGCTAGGAAGTCTTTTTTTTCTAGGTTTGTTCCATGTGTCCCATGACTTTAATAATATTTGCCCAAGTCTGAAAGCTAGCACCTATGAATTAGAGCAAGCAGGGTTTATCTTTCTCTTTTTGGTTTATCTTAGTTAACATGATTTATGTACACCTATGTTTACAACAATTCAATTTATAATAGCCTCGATTAGAAGATACATATACATATACATATACATATACATATACATATACATATACATATACATATACATATACATATACATATGCATATTGCTCAGCTGTTATAAATGATGATGCTATCTTCTTTATTTTTAATATTTATTTCCTTTTGTTGCCCTTGTTTTACTGTTGTAGTTATTATTGTTGTTATTGATGCCATTGTTGTTGGATAGGACAGAGAGAAATGGAGAGAGGAGGGGAAGACAGAGAGGGGAAGAAAGACAGACACCTGCAGACCTGCTTCACTGCTTGTGAAGTGACTCCCCTGCTGGTAGGGAGTCAGGGCCTTGAACCAACTGAGATCCTTACGCGGGTCCTTGTGCTTTGGCCAGTGAAGTTATCTTCTTTACCTCATCTTGGATGGAGCTCTTTGGAATCATGTTAAGGGAGTTGTCTATTTTAATGTTAGCTGTGATAATACTGAGGTGGAAAAGAGAATTTCAAGACAAAGAGAGAGTTAACTAACCAAACTGTCCGAAGGAGAGGAGCCACAGATGGCGGGAGACCTGGAGAAAGGTCCCCTAATGCTGGAACTTCAAAGGCCTAAGGCTGAAATTTCCCAGACAAATTTATGCTGGAAAAGATCAATGGAACCAGGACGGTAATTAAGGCAGCTAGGCCCTGTTCCGTGGGCACAAGTTGCACCCCTTAACCTTGCAACCTCTGTTTCTGTCATGAGGCTTTCTCTTCCCATCCTGCAGGCCCCTCTATAAACTGCACCACTCCTTTATTAGGGGCACAGAATTCCATAAGTCAGGAGCTCTCTCTGTAGCCCATTCACCTGAATAACATTCTTTCTTGTTGACCCTGTAGATTGGCTCTGATTCTGGAACCCTCAACAATAGGAGAGTGGTAAAATCCATGCTTGCTTTAAGTTGCTCTTCCCTGACCACTGAGGATACTGAAAGTATTTTTAGGCAATTGTTTACAAATTATGTTGTTCTTTTCCGTATTATTTTTGTTAAATTCTAAAGAATGTGCCAAATCCTAGATTTTTAAAAATATTTATTTATCATTCCCTTTCATTGTCTTTGTTGTTTTATTGTTGTAGTTATTATTGATGCCAACATTGTTGGATAGGACAGAGAAAAATGGAGAGAGGAGGGAAAGACAGAGAGGGGGAGAGAAAGGTAGACACATGTAGACCTGCTTCACCACTTGTGAAGCAACTTCCCTGAAGGTAGGGAGCCAGGGACTCGAACCGGTTCCCTACACTGGTCCTTGCACTTTGCGACAGGTGCGCTTAACCAGATGTGCAATCACCCGACTCCTAAAATACTAAATTCTTTTTTTTTTTTTTTTGCCTCCAGGGTTAGTGCCTGCACCATGAATCCACTGTTCCAGGAGGCCCTTTTTTCACCCTTGTTGTGGTCATTATTGTTATTATCATTTTTTGTTGGATAGGACAGAGAAAAATGGAGAGAGGAGGGGAGAATGGTAGACACCTGCAGACCTGCTTCACCACCTGTGAAGCGACTCCTCTGCTGGTGGGAGCTGGGGGCTCGAACTGGGATCCTTTTGCTGATCCTTGTGCTTTGCGCCACGTGCTTAGCACTACAGCCTGACCCCCCCCCCATACTAGATTCTAAAAGTCCTCTTCATGTCCCTCTATACTTTAAGTACTTTTTGCATTTTTTTCTCAAGTCTTTTTTACCTTTTATTAACTCAATATTTGTATGCATATGAGGTCCAGGTTGAAAACCTCAAACCACCACGTGGGTGTCTGTTTGCACCAGCATCATTTTGTGAGTGTTTAAGATGACTCAATATAAATTTTGGCATAAGTATCTTATGTCAATGGTATGTAGACATAGTTATTATCAAAAGAACAACAACAAAAATCTTTTTTAAAAAATATTTATTAATTTATTTCCTTTTTGTTGCCCTTGTTTTTATTGTTGTTGTAGCTATTATTGTTGATGTCGTCGTCATTGTTGGAGAGGACAGAGAGAAATGGAGAGAGGAGGGGAAGACAGAGAGGGGGAGAGAAAGACAGACACCTGCAGACCTGCTTCACCGCCTGTGAAGTGACTCCCCTGCAGGTGGGGAACAACAAAAAATCTTTAACCTTTTTAGAATTTCTATTCAGAATACTTATTTCCCCAGAATATGTTAATGAAACCATAAATGGACTTTTCTTTGCTTGTCAAATACAGCATTTGGCAGTAGTTATGAAATTGTATTAAATTTTTTCTTTATTGATTAAATAGTTATTTATAATACTATATGTTAATAGGAGTGTATATTAACACCATGATGGCCACCAAAGTGTCTCCATCCCCCTATAGTGAAGCTGAAAATCTTCTCTCACCCTCCACCAAGAGGTTTTACTTAGATGCAATACTCCAATCTCAGTCATATTCTAATTTGCATTTCCATTTCTGTTCTTCTTTCTCAACTTCTGATTATGACTGGGATCATCCCATACTCATCTTTCTCTTTCTGACTTAAGTCACTTAACGTAATTCCTTCTAGCCCCATCCAAGATGGGTCAGGGAAGCTGGGTTCATTATTCTTAATAGCTGAGTAGTATTCCATTGAAAAAAATATATATCATAACTTTCTGAGTAATTCATCTGCTGTTGGTCATATGGGTGGCTTCCAGGTTTTGGCTATTATGATTTGCACTGCTATAAATATAGGTGTACACATATCTTTTTGAAGGGTGTGATTGAGTCCTTAGGATGTACCCTTAGGAGAGGAATTACTGAATCATAAGGAAAGTTCATTTCTAGCCTTCTGAGCATTCTCCACACTGCTCTGCATAGGGATTGGACCAATTTACAGTCCCACCAGCAGAGCAGGAAGGTTTCTTTGTCCCTACAACCTCTCCAGCACTTGTTGCTACTATCGCTTTTGATGTATGACATTCTCACAAAAGTGAAGTTGTATCTCACCGTTGTCTTTATTTGCATTTCTCTAACAGTCAGTGAGCTGGAGAAAAATTTCGTATTTCTGTTGGCCTTATGTGTCTCTTCTATAGTGGATACTCTGTCAATATCCTCGCCCCACTTTTGAACTGGGTCATTTGCTTCTTTGTTGCTAAGTTTGCTGAGCTCTGTATATATTTTGGTTATTAGCCTCTTGTCTGATGTATGTCATGTGAAGATTTCTTACTCTGTGAGGGGTCTCTTTGTTTTGGGTGATGGTTTCTTTTGCTGTGCAGAAGTATTTCAGTTTGATGTAGTGCCATTGTTTTGGTTTTGGTTTAGTCTTCCTTGCAATTGGGTTTGTTTCATCAAAGATGCACTTGAGGTTTTACATGGGAAAGTGTTTTGCCAATATTTTCCTCTAAGTATTTGATAGTTTCTGGTCTAACATCCAGGTTCCTGACCCATTTGAGATAAATTGATCAGTTTCATTCTTCTGCATGTTTCAACCCAGTTTTCCCAGCACCATTTATTAAAGACAAAAGGACTTTTTCTTGTGTGTATGAGAAAGACACGCATACAGAAAGAGAGAGAGAGAGGGAGAGGGAGAGAGAGAGAGAGAGAGACTGGGGAGAGAGAAAAAGAAAGAGAGAGGCTAGAGTACTGCTTTACTTTCCTTGGGGTTCCACTTTTTTTTTTAATCTTTGTTACTCCCCTATCTTGCCAGAATTGAAGGCAAAGTCTCATTCACAAAATACAGGTGTTATGCCACTGAATATACCAATCTCCTTGGCCCAGGGTCGCTGTTAAAAATTAATGCTTCTTATATCATCTTTAATGTTAGAGCAATACTGGCAAATCTGTGAATAACTTCTGTCCTCCTTTTATAGAATTAGAGCGAAAATCTCTCAAAGGCACACTGTCATCTAACCACACTCTGTTGATTGCCTAGTAGTTTAAATTAACTACCACTGGGAATGAGGGAAAAATTTATTTTGAGAACCATCTGCCATCTGTGTTTGCCCAGCTTGTGATCTTTACCTGTATTTTAGAGAGGACTAAGTGAGGGCTTAGATAGTTGACAGATTCATACCATACTTGTCTAATCAGTAAATGTCAGAATCACTTTTACCTATTGCCAAATTCCTCCATTCTTTGCAGTGCTCACCAGGCCTTCATTGGGTGCCCAGAAGTCTTTTTCTACATTTATGTATGCTATTCTTTTTCGTTGTTCTAATTATAGTATTTAAATTTTTTTTTCATTTTTTATGGGGTTCTAGGTACTGTTGATTGAAAATACATACCACACTTTTAATTGCTCCTATCAATTAATTTTCTCCTTACACTACTGATAATGAGAAAACTAATAGCAGTATTGACATTTCCTTTATAAAAAACAAGTAAGCAAGCAAGCAAACAAACAAACAAAAACACCTAGATAGAAGCAAACATATTTTTTTGCACTTAAAATCAGGCTTATCATTGCCTCTCTCCATAAATATAACAATACTTCACTCTTCTCACCTTTTAATCTTGAATAAATGACGCATCTTTTCTTTCTAACTTACTTTCAAGATGTAAGCATTTTCTGCCAAAGCCCTCTGCTTGGGCTCTGAAGGCAGCTTTTGTGCATTTTTAGCAATTAGCCTGTGAATGCTCAGACCAACTTCAGCTCCTTCTTTCTCGCCACCGAACACAACTAGTGCCTCTGTGGCTTTCTCCATGAGATATTTGGAGCTGAATAGCATATGTGGCTTAGAGACAGACGGAGAGATTCTGGTGCTCAACTGTTGAATTTTAAAAAGAATGTTCAAACATGAAGGATGTGGTTTGTAGAGATCACTATAAGTATTTGGTTTTCTTTGGATGCCTATATGCCCATATTAACCTATACTTATGCAAATAATACCCAAGACACTCTCTTTTGACTCATTTTTGGAAATGTCTGCAATCATAAGTGTTTATAAATATATATTAGAAGCAAGCAAGCTGTAAGATTTGTGAAAACTATCGGGGTTAGCTTTGGGAGGTGGGAGGGTGGGGACACAGAGCTTTGGTGTTAGGTGTGGAACTATACACTATAATCTAGCAATCTTGTAATCTACTATTAATCACAAATAATAAATGAAAAAAATTATGTAACTATTTTTTCCCAGTGCAAATCAGTTCAACTACCTTTTTATAATTTTTATTTATAAAAAGGAAGCACTGTCAAAAACCATAGGATAAGACAGGTACAACCCCACACAGTTCCCACCACTAGAACTCTGTATCCCATCCCCTCCCCTGATAGCTTTTCTATACTTTATCCCTCTGGGAGCATGGACCACTTTTCTATACTTTATCCCTCTGGGAGCAAGGTCATTGTGGGATGCAGAAGGTCAAAGGTCTGGCTTCTGTAATTGCTTCCCCACTGAACATGGGTGTTGACAGGTAGATCCATGCTCCCAGACTGTCTGTCTCTTTTCCTAGTGGGGCAGGGAGTCTGGGGACGCAAGGCTTCAGGACACATTGGTGGGGTCAACTACTTTTAGCTGTTATGCCACACAGTAAGCGTAACCCAGGTTCTCTCGGCTTTCCCTTATAAAACGAGTGACTAAGTGAAATGCAGTTGGGTGTATCATGTATTCCTCAACAAATAAGCTTCCTTATGATTTCCTCCCTTTTCTCTATGTACTAAACACTGTTTTGCGATTAGGGAAGGGATATTCTTTTGGTGATGTGGGACAGAAAAAAAAATACCCAAATTGAGCAAATTAGTAACTTCCTTTTCTTTCCTGATAGCAGACAACTATGAGAGTTGACATCCTAAGGGAAAGGTATTATTTCATTATCAGTCTATACTGTCTTCTGTTCTTTCTTCAAATACTCACTTTTTGAAAATGAGAGCAGTGTACTGAATAGAGAGAAACTAAATTTTTATCTGACCACAGATATCTCTGCAACACTAGAAAAAAAAAAGTCTAATAATTCAGACGATGCTTATGTGAAAGTAAAACCAGGGTTTCTTCAGTATTCTTGCAGTGGATGTTATATTTTATCATTCATCTGGGGGTTTATAGTTGCTAATACATGGGTACAGGTAGGCCCTTTCCCTGCTCCTTGCACCAGGATCCCAGAGCACCTCTATTCTCTTCCTTGCCCTCCTTTACCAGAGTCCTTTGATTTGTTGCAAACCCAAACCTGGAAACAACCTAAACATCCAACAAAAGATGAAAGGGTAAGAAAGTTGTAGTATACATAAACAATGGAAGACCATTCAGCTGTCAAAATGATGAAGTCATGACTAGTCAACAATTTGTTCTGCCTTATATCCTCACTCTTTTTCAGTCACCAGGTTCCAGACGCTATCATGATGCCAACCTGAATCCCTGAGTAGAGGACTTCACCAATGTGTCCCGGAGCCCCACTTCCCCAGAGCCCCACCCCACTAGGGAAAGAGAGAGGCAGGCTGGGAGTATGGATCAACCAGTCAACACCCATGTTCAGCAGAGAAGCAACTACAGAAACCAGACCTCCCACCTTCTGTACCCCATAAAGACCCTGGGTCCTTACTCCCAAAGGGACAAAGACTAGGGAAGCTTTCAAGGGAGGGGATGGGATACAGAGTTCTGGTGGTAAGAATTATATGGAATTGTACCCTTCTTATCCTATGGTCTTGTCAATACTTCCATTTTATAAATGAAAAATAATGATGAAGTCATAATCTTTGCCTTATCATAGATGGAGCCTGAAGGAATCATGTTGACTGAGATAAGTGAACACGAGAAGGATGAGGACCAGATGACCGCACTTATATGTGAAAAATGCAAAACAAAGACTGAAGGGGAAAAGACAAAGTGCATCTGACACAGAGGTTCTTACATGGGCTTCCTACTCTGACCGTAAGGGTTTCAGTAGGATGACAATCACTCTACTGCTTCAGCACAGGACTTGTGAAAAAGTGTTGACAATATAATTTCTCTACAACGACATACTTTCTTAATCTTTGTATTAGTCATCTTTCCGATTAATTTATCTCTAAAATATTATATTTATTCTTATAGAAACATGGAGGAATTCCATTTCTGAGCCTTACTTTCCCTATGTTATTCCCCACGCATTTAGAAATTACAGTAGCTGTCATCATGTGATAGTTTATAAAATTCTTTAAAATTTCTAACCAGTATGTACAGAAGAAATAAAACAAACATTAAGCTGCTATAAATACAACAGTTAGGAGGAATGCCACTATATGTTTGAGCTATCTAATTTGTGTTTACTTCTTAAAGAATATGATTATTTTAAAAATATTGTTTCTCAAAGAATACTGAACAATAAAGTACATTAATTCATCATAACATATAAGGCATAATTTTGGTTCTGTGAACTTTTAAAGAAAGTACTTAATTTCTGAATATTATTGTTCAATTAACATGATAATCTTTAGCTGGTGACATATATCATCTTTATGTGAAACACATCTATTTCAAGGTGGCTAAAGTATATCTAGTGATCTAATCAGATCATTTAGTATGAAAAAAAAAAACATGCCTTTCCCTTTGTTTGCAGATTCCATAAAGATCCTGGCATGTAAATGCAGCTATTACAGAAAAATCCTCTTAGAACTAAGATGATGGCCTCATTTTTTAGACATGCTTGAGATAACCCCTATCCTTCTCTAGGTCATTAGACAATCTTGGTGATCAATCAGTGATTAAAATCAACAGCTTTAGAAGGAAAGCTAGGGTTAGGAATAGCCTTAATATCTTACACACAAAAAATAAAATGTAAAATAATTAGGTTGTGCTTTATGAAAAAATTGAAACTACATAATTCATGTATGTTTTTACCTCTTAACATAGTGAAAAATATACAGTAGTTTCATGAAAAATGTACACATAAATATACTCACTTGTATTAAAATTGAGTTTAAATTTTAAAATTATATGTGATTGTGATTTACTTGTAAATACAACTCTTTGAAGTAGTGACTGACTCTATGTTAGTGACCAAGACACATAACAATGCCAGGACAGACTGCCATAATGCATCATCCCCAAAGTAGATGGAGATTAAATGTGTGAATTTATGCAAAATAGAATCAATGTTTTACTTTTTTTGTGGTTGTAAATCACAAAGAAAGTATGCATCTCAATCCTATAATTATAAGTAACTAAATTCTGACAACTACCCAAATGGTTTTGGAAGTAGAGTCTTTCACATCATATTCAGAATAAGTTTCTGCCTGGGGAACATTTTCAGTTTGGAAGTTTGAGTGGAAAACACTGTGAACGTGAATTTGCTATTTAAAGCCCTAACTTTGGGGCATTTTAATACAGGCTATAGAAAACTAATGCAGATTTGAATGTCACATTTTTGTTTAACCTGTTGATCAAATTTTGATATACTGTTGTTGCTATTTATATCGCAAAGCTATTACTAGGGAATTACGCTTGATCTCTAAAATTGTGTGCCATTCACTTTTGGAAATCTTCACTAGAAATTGGATAGTAAATGTGTAGAAATGAAATCTTGTTATGCATTTTGATATTGCTTTAAATCGATTCTCTGAGTGAATCTATTAGCGAGAGTAGCTCTGTACGTCGGTTATTATTATTATTATTTTCATGAGCTTTGTGGGAAACTGGTTTCAACATGTAAAACAGATGCATCTTGATGTTTTATTCAATATTTCAAGGACATATTTTCTCTGCTTTAATATTTAATAGACTGACTGAACAGAGACAGTGAGAAATCGAGAAAGAAGGGAGAAATAGGGAGGGAGACAACAGTGGAGACACTTGAAGCACAATTACAACACTTGCAAAGCTTCTCCCCTAAAGGTAAGAAACGAGGCCTTGAATGTAGGTCTTTAGTCATTGCAGAGCATGTTCATTCAAACTGGTACACCCCCACCTGGCCCCTCAAGAGCAAAGTTTCTCTCTTTCTTTTCTTCTTTTTAAAATCTGTCTAGGGGGAATAAAATCTGTATGGGGGTGGGTGGTGTGGGTCCAATTTCTCATCTCTCTGTGAAAGTTCTCTGCAGAATTCTCTCAGCCACAACCTAGACCCTTTTATATCATTGTGCACTGGGACCCCAAGGGTCTCTTTGGCACATCCATGTCCATCCCCCTCCTTTCCCAGAGTTCTTTTCTTTGGTGACATACATCATACCTAGTCCAAGTTTTACTTGGTGTTTTTTCCTCCTTGTCCCTCTGTACTAAGTCCTGATTATCAGTGAGATCACTAGGTATCTGCCCTTCTCTTTTTGGTTTACTTCACTTAAAATGATGTCTTCAAGATCAACTCAAAAAGGTACAAAGGAGATGACTTCATCATTATTAAATGATGTATGAATACACCATATATCTTTATTTATTTATTTTTGCCACTCATTTATTATTAAACATCTGCACTGCTTTCAAGTTTTAGCCATTACAGATTGTGCTTTTATAAGCGTAGCTTTACAGAGACTTTTTTCTAACAGATATTTTTGTTTCCTCTGGGTAAATCCCCAAAAACGAAATTGCTGGGTGATAGGGGTAGGTTCATTTCTAGTGTTCAGAGAAATCGCCAGACTATTTTCCATAAGAACTGAACCAATCTACATTCTCACCAGCAGTACAGGTGTCCCTTGAGGCCAAGTAGTGGAGCACCCCGTTAAGTGCACACAGCACCAAGCTCAAGGACCTGCACAAAGATCAGGGTTCAAGCCCCCACTCCCCACCTGCATGGGGGAAGCTTCAGGAGCATTGAAGCACGTCTGCAGGTGTCTCTCTGTCACTTTCCTTCTCTTTGTTTCCCCATTCCCCTCTCAAATATTCTCAGTCTTTTACAATAAAAACGGGAAAAAATGTTTGCCAGAAGCAGTGGATTTGTATTGCTGGCACCACTGAACTCTAGTGGTGACCTGGGAAGAAATAAAATAAAATAAAATAGGTAAGTGTCCCTTTTCCTCTTTAGAATCTCCAACATTTGAGTTGTTGTTTTGATCCTTTCTGACAGATGGTATTCCCACAGGTGTAAATCGGTCCCTTACTGCTGTGTTCACTATATTTCTCTGATAATCAACAGCTTTGAAAAGTTTCTTCTGTGTGTGCTGATTCTCCAGACCATTTCTTCAGTCGAGTTTCAGTCCATGCTCTTGCTCTATTTTAACACGCTTGTTGTTGTTGTTGTGTTTTTGAGTTATTTCTGTGTTTTAGTGATTACTTCTTTATCCGAAGTAAGTTGTATAAAGATCTCTCATTCCTAGCCCATCTTTCTGTTTAGATAAGCATAGGTTTTGCTTTTTAGTCTAATGCAATTCTATTGGCTTATTTTTGTTTTCTTTGCTGTTGGACTTAATTCTTTGCAGACATTTAGGGAGCAAAAGTTGTGAAGTGTTCTGTCAAGGTGTTCTTTTATGTATTTGATAATTTTTGGTCTAATGTTCAGGTTTTTGATTCACTTGGAGTTGACTTTTGTGCACAGTGATCTGTGGCAATCCAACTTCACTTGGTTGCATGTTTCATTCTAGGTTATCCAGCATCACTTTTGGGAGAAACTCTCATTTCTCTACTTAATATATTTGGCCCCTATGTCAAAAATAAGTTGTTCATACACGTGGGAGCTTGTTTCTGGGATTTCAATTCTGTCTCATTGGTTCCTGTGTCTGTTTTCATTCTAACGCCTGGTAGTTTTGATCACAATAGTTCTGTATAGTATTTGGAGGCTAGGAAATGTCATGCCTCCAGTATTGTTCTTTTTTCCTCTAGACCGTTTTAGCAATTCTAGGGATTTTCTGGTTTTAGATAATTTTCTTTTTAGCTTTTAAGAAAGAATTTTCTATTTTATTTTGCAGAGCACATTATAATTTAATTTAGAAGCAGTGGGATAAAAATAATATTTAAAGATTATAATTACTCAATAACTAAAATGACTAAAATGTTTAAGAATATAACTTTATTGAATAGACACTTTATCCAAAGAAACAAACATAGGACCAACAGGTATATGATAAGATATTCATCAAACTGTACTGTAGTATATTGTTACCAATAGTTGAATTGATTTAATTACTAGTAATTTCACTATTCATATATTATGAAATCTGAAATTACAATGAACAATCATCTTACACTCATGAGACTGGCCAACATCCAGAAGATATGAAACAATTGTTGAAGAGGATGTGGTGAGGGTCCCTAATATACTGTTTATGGGGCTGTGAGTTGGTTCCGCCATTCCCTAATATACTGTTTATGGGGCTGTGAGTTGGTTCCGCCATTATAGAAAGCAATGGAGAGTCCTCAGAAAGAGAAAAAGAAAAGAAATCCCATAGGACATAATCATGCTACATTTGTTTATTTGCACGAGACATACGAAACCAGTAACTCAAATATATACAAGAACCCTCATGCTTGGTATAGCACTATTCAGAATTCCGAGAACTGGAAAACACTTGTCTATCTAACCATTGAGTAAAAGGAGGAAGATGTGTGTATATACACATACACACACACACACACACACACACACACACACACACACAATGAAACACTATTCAGCAGTAAAAATGACAAATTATTGCCCTTTGTAACAACATGAATGGACCTATTTGGTCATTTTATGCTTAGTTCATCAAATGAGCCAGTTGGAGAAATATAATCTCTGTATGATTTCAGGTATAAGTGACATACAGAGAAAACAAATGAGTTAAAGAAAACAAAAATAAACTTTTGGACTATAAGACTGGTTAGTAGTTACTAGGAAAAAAAGAGATAATATGGAGAGTGTGTAAATTGAAATATAGGAAACAATGCCCCCCCCTCCAGGCAAGAGATACCCCCAGAGGCAGGAAACTCCCTTTCGCTTGACAGGCCTTTGCCCTTTGAGGCAGGAAAAGCCCCCTCAGGCCTCCCCTTGGCATCACACTGGTTCTTGCTGCTCTCCTACTTGTTCCTCCCTGTCTTGTGTCAGTTCTTTTGAAAATGCCTGTATGATATAGGTTTCTGTTCACGCCACACTCCTGATACTATGGCCATTAGTTAAAAAGAAAGCGCGAAATGTTGGTCTGCTTCTAAATTCTGCTTATAGGACCTTCTGTTTTGATCATCACCACATTAGGTTCACTTGTATTACTTAACACTGTGGTCCATTTACATAATCATTGTTTTCATTGGTTTAATCCCCACAGGTTCTAGCACTTTTTCCTTCTCCCCACCCCCTACCCTACATACTTTCTTTTCCTGACACTTCCACCTCAGGAGATATAAAGGACAGTATTTTCTAATGAATAGAGAGATTAGATTGTTGAACTGCATCCCCAGCTCATCCATGAGTCCCTGGTCATCTCTCTGCCACTTGCAAAACTAACCCCACATATATTCAGTGACAATTTAACAAGAGATACATGACTCAATGCTCTTTCAATTGTACTACAATGTAGATTCCTCTACATATGCCTTGTTGTCACCATTATTTTGCAATTATTCTGGTTATGAGGCCTACTGTTCAAATTTGGCATTTAATGTATTTATAATAAATCACTTATACTACACACATAAACTAAGTGTCTTTGATCTATGAACTCATCACGCCCTTTGATTACTATAAATATGGTATTTTTGGAAGATTCTTTAAGAAACTTCTAGAAAACATATATCGCTCGGGTATATAAACATGATACAAACTTCTATCCTCAAAAGTTGAAGTTCGTTTTGAAATCAAGTCATTTTATGCTGTCTTCTAGTTGATGTGCTCCTGTCTGAAATGTAGATTGATGGTTGACAGTATTGATGTAATAAATTATGCATGACAATTTAGGGAACACAATTAAACTGAGGCAGTATGGGTAATTTAAATAATTACATGTATAAATAGTATTATTAGTCTTGTCAAAATCTGCACCTATACCAAATGGAGGCATTTAATATCAGTGAAGAATGTTAAGGACTTAGGACTTTGCATCAGTATAGCTGGGAGACTGATTTCAAGTTCACTTAGGTGTTAAATAACATTAGCATACATTTGTCTAATAACTTTGGTTTTTGCCTTACCAGAAGTTTGATTAAGACTGTAAAACATAAAATTGTGTTCATTTCTGCTAAGTATTAATGTCAGATTCAATTTAGAAATCAGTAATTTACACTACATGGGAACTTACTACTTATATTTGTGTGTAGTCATTTTTAATAGTTGTAATATTTTTCTGCATGTGCTTGTGTATATATATCAACTATATATCTATAGGGCTTTATATTATCCAGAACATAACCTATTTATTACTATACTGCTTCAGATAAAAGTGGAGGAAGAGTTCTTTACCCAAATTAAGTTTGTTTTCAGACATATTAAACGTTATTAAAGAACTTTGAGTCACTGGTTATCACTATGTTTACCATGTAGTTTATGCTTTAGTGTTGGGGCCATATTCCTAAGTGGATAAGTTGTGTTTGTTGGCATTGGGTTTAATACTTAATTCAGATTATTAATAGAGTTTACTTAAAGATTATTGTAGTCTTCCTGCAATAAGCCAATCACTAGTCCAAGTTTTACTTCGTGCTTTCTCTTTCTGTCCTCTTTCCTCTTCCTCCCCCCATTTTTAAGTTTTTATTTAGGGGGTTAGTGCTTTTCAGTGCAGTCACTGAACTCCATGATGCATCAGGATACCAAAGTTCTATTCTGCACTCCTCCTCTTCCTACCTCAGAGCCCATTGCTTTGATGCAATACACCATTCCCCGTCCACATTTCACTTTGTCTTCTCTGTCACTGTTCCTGTTTCTTAAGTCCCACCTGTGAGCGAGATTAGGACTTTGGGGAAAGGGATGGAGGGAGGAGTCTGGCTGGGTTCTGGGATTCTGACACATGATGGTAGAAAAGGTCTTAAGCTAAAGGTGAAAGTCTTTTGCAGATATCTATCCCAGCGATATGGAGAGTTGTACCCATGCGTCAGTCAACAACTAGACTTCAATCTACTAAAGATTCATTAACACTTTAAAAAAGAAAAAAAAAAGATTATTTAGCCTTCTCTCAGCTAAACAACTGAAGAAGGTAGATGACGGCAAATATTTTAGATTGTAGTGTGGCTTGTGAATAGAAATTAGACAGTCTTTTATTTTTTTAAAGTATTTATTTTCCTTTTTGTTGCTGTTGTTGTTTTATTGTTGTATGTTGTTTTCACTGGGCTGGCTTCACGGGCAGGTAACAGATGACCCGGGACTCATGGTTGAGCTGTACGCAGTATCTCTTTATTCATGCAGGACGCAGTGCAATCTATACCAAGCTAAGCTAAACTAAAAACTACAAACAATCTTGTCCTTATAAATATACTAGCCCAGTAGGGTGGGAACAGGATGGGACGCAGAGAGGGTGGAGAGAAAAGTGACTGGTGAAAATCAGGGTGTGACAAGGAGAGGGGGCCGAGCAGGCAAGAATTCTACCACTGAACCACCAATGCCCTGGAGGGAGGGTGGTGCTTGTTAACAGAGGTTATATAAATAGATACAGTGTTATGTAAATAGTATGCAGGGAGGATTAAACCAAATGAAACAGAAGGAGTTTTTAAAAGCAGAATTAGAAGCTTACCAACAGTTATAGTTATTGATATAGTCAACCTTGGATAGGACAGAAAGAGGAGGGGAAGACAGAGAGGGGGAAAGAAAGATGGATGCCTGCAGACCTGCTTCACCACGTGTGAAGGAATTCCCCTGCAGGTGGGGAGCCCAGGGCTCAAACTCTGATTCTTACTTAGGTCCTTGTGCTTTGAGCCATGTGCACTTAACCCTCTGTGCTACATCCGACTCCCTACAGTCTTCTATTTTCAGATCAATCTGTAGCACCATTTGCTGAATCCTTTGGCCAGTTCAGTACTTCTTACTGTATTGCATTTACTTATTTTTAAAGAGCAAGTATTTGCATTTCTACTTATGTTAGAAACTAACCTTAGATAATTTGGAATTTTTAACTGATATTAGCTTTACTCATTCGTCTCCATATATTTTAATGTAAATTATTGAAAGGACAATAAATATACCTTTACATTCTAAGAGACATTACATATTGACTAGGAAAAAATGACCTGTAATTATAAATCAGATGAATTAGTAAAAATACTATATTAATCCATCCAGTTAAATATAGAAGAATGTCAAGTATATCTTCAACTGAAAGTGATATATTTCTCACATTAAGTGTCTTGCACAAGAATATCTTGTTCTTAATATAATTTGTAATATTCTCCAAAGCATACACTCCTTAAAATCAGGTTAATTAGTATTTAAATTTTCTTTATTAAATATTATACTTTTTTTCATTCCAGTGTACTTTACAGAGAAGTTTTAGCTGTAATTTTAATTTAAAATAAAAAATAGAATTGGCTGTAAAATTTATTATTGCCTGATATGTCCCCTGTAAGACATCAATAAGTATACTAATAAAGAAATTAAATTCTGAATTACTGTGAATAAGAAGACTATTTGAAATGCAGAAAGGAACCTACAAAATTGAAAATTATTAAATATTTTCCTTTTATTTATGACTCTGGGACTGATCAGGACTTTAGAAGGACTTTGCCTATACAAGGCAGTGACATACTACTATAGGGTCATAGAGTTTAGTTTCTAAATGATTAACACAGATAGAAAGTTCTGCATACTTCAGGGAAAAGGAAGATCAAATTTAATACAGAAGCAAATCTGACTTTGATATGAACAATTTTGAAGATTCTTTTTCATCCAGTGTTTACATATGATTTTATACACACACATACACACTTTGACATTTCTAACTTTACAAAAAATAATATAGTATATGTAATCATCTTAATTAGTCCATGAAGTTATTTACTTATTGTTTTCCCACTCAGTAACTAATTGAGTTTGCTAAGACATGGGGAAGCCTGGACTTGCCCTTGGTAAGTAAGGGAAGGATGAAGAAGTCCTCTGCTGTCCTCTGTCCTCAGACAATGTCAGATGGTGAAGACTGGGCATCAACAAAGATTCTTCACTTTAAAAGATAACTTGAAGTGAAATAGAAGATTATGTTGAAATACCTTATTCAGGTTTAAAACATCAATTTATTTCTTCATTTGAGTACCTACCATGTGTTTGGACATATATTGAAGACACAGTACTAAACTGCAAAGTCAAATCTCAAATCTCTTGGATTTCACATTAAAAGGAGAACAATACCAAATAAGTAGATAGATATAGGTTATGGCTTCACATAGTAATAATGTCTCCTCATCTGAATAATCAGGTCCAAAGGAAGTCATTTCAGTCAGGAGCTTTAGCATAATAATGCTAAAAACTGTTAAAAATCCATACAGAATGCTTCTGTTTCCTGGCAGCAGAAAGCAAATGTTTCAAATATTTGGACATAGCAATTTAAAGATAAGCAGACAGCTAGTGTTACAGAACCATAAAGAGGATGCAAACAAAGATTTCTGAGTTCATAGGGTTAGCTTTTCAATATGCAAGGTTCCCTGTTATACGCACACAAGTTTCCAGCTTGACTTTCCTGGCCGCTCTCTGTAGACATCATCATCTAAATGGAGTCCTTCCTCCCTCCCTCCCTCCCTCTCTTCCTTCTTTTCCTCCTTCCTTCCTTCCTTCCTTCTTTCCTTCCTTCCTTCCTCCCTTCCTCTCTTTCTCTCTCTCTCTCCCTTCCTTCCTTCCTTCCTTCCTTCCTTCCTTCCTTCCTTCCTTCTCTGTCTCTCCTTCCCTCTCTCTTCTTTCTTTCTTTCTTTCTTTCTTTCTTTCTTTCTTTCTTTCTTTCTTTCTTTCTTTCTTTCTTTCTTTCTTTCATCTTTTTGCTTTCCTCCCCATCCCTCACCTCTGCTCTTCTCCCCCTCCCTTCCCTCTCCTCCTCTTCCCTTCCCCCTCCCTCCCCTCCCTTCCTCTCCCCTCCCCAACCCTCCCCTCCCCTTCCCTTCTTGTCTCTTCCCTTCTCTCTTTTCTTACCAAGTCACTATTCAACTATGGCTTAAGGTAGACTTGGGACTGAACCTGAGAACTCATAGTCTCAGATAATGACAGTAATTCACCTAACTAGTATGCTGTCTCCCCAGTCCAGATAATTTATTTTTTTAATATTTATTTATTTATTTTTGAATAGAGACAGAGAGAAATTAAGAATGGAGGGAGAGATAGAGAGGAGTGAAGGTGAGATTATCCTTAGCACTGCTTCACTACTTGTGATGTTTCCTCACTGCAGGTGGGGACCAGAGGTTTGAACTTGGGTCCTTGCATACTGTGACATGTATTCTCAATCAGAAGTGCCACTACTGGGCCCCTCCTGATAAATTTTCATATGTGAAAGGGTCAGTTTACCTTACGTTGTGCACTGTTAGCAAAATGTAAAGCATATTTTTATGGGCAAGATCGAACTATTAAAATTTACTTATTTATATTTATTTGAAATATGATTATTATAACATTTAAAATTACCCTATACCAAAAGACAAGGATGCCACAAGAAAGGAAATTACAGATCAATATTCCTAATGGAGACATAAAAAAAATCTTCAGCAAGATATTAGCAAACTATGTCATAGTACATTAAAAAGATGGTAAGATCATACAAAATGATCAAGTGAGATTTACTCCAAGGATACAGGAATAATACAACATCTGAGAAATGATCAGTGTAATAATCAAGATCAACAGAATGAGGAATAGAAATAATTTGTGAGATGCATTAAGCATGGGTCTATAAGGTATAAACATCAGGGTATGTTAGGCAGAGAGTGAACATTCAATAATACTTTTTAAAAGCCATATATATCATCACACAAGTATTAGATTTCATTATGAAAACCTATAACATGAATTCTAAGATTAGGCCCACAAATAAACAAGAAAAAGTAATAAAAGGGCATCTAAGAAGACAAAGGAAGAAAAAAAGCTGAAGCTATTTGTATATGATACACGATTGATACAAAATCCCTGAAGTCCAACAAAAACAATGTAACAATGTTACAGAATTGATATATAAAAACTCAGTTGCATTAACATAGATTGTGGTCAACTATGAGATACTAAGAAGAAATCTCCACTTTGATTCAAGAGAATAAAATTCATACAAATGTATTTAATTTTTGATGTGGATGAAATATATGCTAAAAATTATAAATGGTGAAGTAAAGAAAGGAGAAAACATTCTGTTTCCATGAATTTGAAGAATGGGAAAACTGGACAGTCCTTTGCAAAAGAATGAAACTGGGCAGCACTGGGTGGGGTGGGCACACTTGGCTAAGTGCACAAAGTACTAAGTGCCAGCAACCGGCCTCTGTTCCCCACCTGCAGAGGGGACGCTTCACAAGCAAGCAAGCAAGTAGGTCCACAGGTGTCTATCTTTCTCTCTCCCTCTTTATCTTCCTTCACCCCTTTTAATTTCTCTATATACCATCAAATGAAAGGGAAAAAATGAAACTGGGCCACTATTTTACACCCTATATAAAATTAATTAAAATTTAATTAAATATTTAACTGTGAAAATTGAAGCCATAGAACTCTTAAAACAAAGCATAAAAGACAAGTTGCTTCATTAATATCTTGCTGATTATTATTATTTTTTGTATCTAACAACAAAAATAAGGACAAGAATAATAAAAAATGAGTGATACAACATAAAATGTAAAAGCATCTATACAGTAAAGGAAACCATAAATAAATGGGGAAAAAATTCCTAAATAAAACAAACAAAAAAAGGATCTCAGTTCAAGCCCCTGGCTCCCCACTTGCTGGGGAGTCACTTCACAGGCAGTGAAGCAGGTCTGCTGGTGTCAGTCTTTCTCTCCCCCTCTCTGTCTTCCCTTCCTCTCTCCATTTCTCTCTGTCCTATCCAACAACAACAACATAAATAACAACAGCAATAATAACTACAACAATAAAAACAAGGGCAACAAAATGGGATTAAAAAATAAATATTTTTTAAAAAATAAAATAAAACAAAAATATTTGTGATTCTTATATCTGATAAGAGACAAGAGAATAAATAAAAGACACACAAGAAAAATATGTGTACACACACACACATATATATATGTACATATATTCAGTTCTAAAGAAACACAATGAGGTTTAAATACTTGTGACAACACAGTTGAACCTTGAGGACATTATGTTAAAATAAGTTAGAGAAAGACATTTGCCATAGGATCTTACTGTGTGTGGAATCTAAAAACAAAGAAAGAATAAAGAAAAATTAAGTTCATGGGAGTCGGGCGGTAGCGCAGTGGGTTAAGTGCATGAGGTGTAAAGTGCAAGGAATTGCATAAGGATCCTGGTTCCAGCCCCCAGCTCCCCACCTGCAGGGGGTTCACTTCACAGCAGGTCTGCAGGTGTCTCTCTGTCTCTCTTCCTCTCTATCTCCCCCTTCTCTCTCAATTTCTTTCTGTCTCTATCCAATAACAAAAACAAAACAAAACAAAAAAATACCTAAGTTCATACAGAGAACAGAGTTTCAGAGAGGTGTAATGGAATGGGAGAACAGTGAAGTGGGTCAAATGGCTATAAAATTTCTGATGCACACCCAGAAATAAAACAGTAAGTCATATACATACATACACATATGCCAATATACACAGTGTGCAGCATGTGAATATAGCTAATAATACTGAATTGTACATTTGGAAGTTGCTAAGAGTTCTTAAAATTTAAGTGCAAGGGAAAGTTTACAACTATGTAAGTAGACAAATGATAACTAGATTTTACTATGGTGATTAATTCACATTATATACAAGTATTAAATAACAATGCTGTTAATTGTAAACTTATTAATATTATATCAGTAATACCTCAATGATTTTAAAAATAGTTAGGCATGTGGCCTATAAGTCCATTAAGACTTTCTTTCTTTCTTTCTCTTTCTTTCTTTCTTCCTTCCTTCTCTCTCCCTCTCTCTCTCTCTCTCTCTTTCTTCTTTCTGCAACAAGCATTCCCATTAGACAGTCCAGGGCTAGAACATGAATCATTGGACATGAGAATGTGTGCATCCGACTGGATGAGCCACGTGTGGGCTCCTACATTATAGTTATAGCTGACAACACTCATGTCAACAGAAGAGATTCCAAGACTAGGAACTAATCTTTAAAAACTCATTCCATGAATAGATTTAAACTGGAAAAGCTGATTCCTACAAGAATGATAATTCAAAATTTAACTAGATACCTCCAAATTAAAAGAACTTGACACTATTATTGTAAATTGGAAATGTAATAATTTTGGCTAACATACACATAACCAGTCCTTGATGAATAATCAAATATAGCTTATTTTCATTAATATGGTTAAGATACTTGAGTTATTCTTTTTTGCTAGAGGTTACTAATTTTCTAGCCACCAAGAAATTATGTAATTATCTTTAACATGTTATAATATTGGGAAGAAAAAAAAATTCTTTTAAAGCCTAGATTTTTTGAGAGATCTCCAAGTAACTTTTTGAAAACATAATCTGCATCACTTTCTATAACAAGTCATGGACACTAGGGGGAGCCTCAGAGAGTAACACCAGATTGAGAAAAATCTGTGCATTTGAGATCAACATAATTATTCTGGTATTTTTTTTCAAATTTAATCAATAAATTTAAAATGTTCCTTTAGTGTTTCAAATATGTTCATTTTATTTCTGTTAGAATAGTTGTGTGATTAGATATGTAAAACATCTATGAGTAGATGCATATTAATCTGCACACAGATCAGATGTATTTTCCCAAATAATTCTGTATTTCCTCAAGGAGATTTGAAATAGAAATAACCACACTGCAGAGCACAACTAACAAATGGCTGAGGCGTTCATTACAAATAAACCCATTGGTTGCATGTATATAAGTGGTCATAATTGGTCGTTCAAGTCATGTTTTTTTTCCCTGATTTTGGCAGTAACAACATTCTTTTGGAAACTTTTTCGTCGTGCGAAGATAATAGCAGTTTTGAAACCAAAGAAAGACCCAACACTGGCCGCCAGCTATAGACCAATTTCTCTCCTCTCCGTGTGTTACAAACTCCTTGAGAGGCTGCTTCTGTCACGTATTTCTCCTCTTACAGAGAAATTCCTATCACCCGCCCAAGCTGGTTTCCGCCCAGGAAGATCTACCTGCGAACAAGCCCTGGCCCTCTCAACTTACATTGAAAATGGATTCCAGAAGAATTTAAAGACAGGTGCTGTCTTTGTTGATCTCACAGCAGCCTATGACACGGTCTGGCACCGTGGTCTCCTAGTCAAGATCTCAAGATGCCTGCCTCCATGGGTGGCCAACACTATATTGTTTCTTCTCCAAAACAGAAGATTCCGGGTGCATCTGGGTGACAAGTCTAGCAGATGGAGACCTGTCTCAAGTGGCCTCCCCCAGGGCTCTGTTCTGGCTCCTACGCTATTTAATATTTACATCAATGACCTCCCAGAAACTTCTTCAAGGAAGTTCATCGACGCCGATGACATCTGCTGTGCAACTCAGGCATCAAAGTTCGACATCCTGGAGGAAACACTCACGAAAGACATGTCTCTGATATCTGATGACTGTAAAAAATGGCGACTAATCCCTAGCACTGCAAAAACGGTATCATCTGTTTTCCATCTACACCATGCCTCGGCCTCGCGTGAGCTTAATGTGCAGCTTGGCGATACGAGAATCCGGCATGAAGCCCAGCCAGTCTATCTTGGCGTTACTCTCGATCGCACCCTGTCATTTCACGAACATCTCATAAAAACTGCAGCAAAGGTGGGCGCGAGGGATCACATCATTGCAAGACTGGCCAGATCCTCATGGGGCGCGAGCGCTTCCACACTGTGATCATCCTCTCTGGCATTATGCTATTCCACTGCAGAATACTGTGCCCCAGGATGGTTCCGTAGCCCCCATGTCCACTTGGTCGATTCCAAATTATATTCCTCCGTGAGGATAATTTCTGGAACCATCCGTTCCACCCCGGTTCCATGGCTGCCAGTTCTTAGCAACATCGCCCCGCCAGATATTCGTAGGGATGTGGCATCATCTAAGTTCATTTCCCACGTCTATGCTCGACCGGACCTGCCAATATACGTGGAGATCTTCGCCCACCCTGTCCAACGCTTGACGTCTCGTCACCCAATCTGGTCCCCTACGCCTACACTGAACTTCTCTGTTCCAGACTCTTGGAAACAGAGTTGGCAGTCAGCTGAGGTAAAGAACAAACACCTCATCACAGACCCCTGCGAGAGTCAACCCGGCTTTGACCTGGCACGTTATGATCGGGCCCTCCTCAATCGCTATCAAACAGGCCATGGCTGGTGCGCCGCTATGTTCCATCGCTGGGGAGCCAGAGACGACCCGAACTGCCCCTGCGGCTCCAGAAAGACTATGACCCACATAGTCAACGACTGCCACCTCTCCAGATTCAAAGGAGGTCTCGAAACTTTACATCAGGCTCAACCTGACGCTGTTGACTGGCTACGGAAGAAGGGCAAATGCTAGAAGAAGAAGGGAAAGAGAGAGGCAGGCTGGGAGTATGGATCCACCTGTCAATGCCCATGTTCAGCGGGGAAGCAGTTACAGAAGCCAGACCTTCCACCTTCTGCTCCCCATACACCAGAGCTAAGCCATGGTCTAGGCTCTATCATAAAAATAATAAAAAAGGATATTTTTGTAAAAGAAATATGTATGGAAAATAGGAGAGATATGATATTGAGATGCTCTGAAAAGGCAGGTAATATACATTCTGGAAAAGGCTAAGATATTCAGCAATTTGAATTATAAGTACAGTCTTGAAGAATGTTCCAAAGAACATCTGTATAATAGTGTCTATGTGTGTGCATGTGAATATTTATACCACATGTTTAAGCTACAAAGCACTTTGAGAAACAGTTCATCTCATCACTCTTATTCTTCAGCCCTTTCCCTGCTGCAGTTCACAACGTCATCCTAATTTGCTAATTTACTTGCTCAATCAAATATTTAAGAAGCATCTATCAGGAGGCAGATAAACTTCAGAAATACACAGTTGAAACAGCATGCCCTATATCCTCAGGGAGCTCTTAAATTTATGTGTCATTTACATTAATGGAAAGATGTAGTTGTGCAGCCCACTGGGCTCTGGGAATCAAACTTTTTGTTGTTGTTGTTTTTGTTTTTGTTTTTGCCTGCAGGTGAGTTCACTCTATCCTCTAGCAAACAAGTCAGGTGTTTTTCACAAAAATATATCCCAAGATAAAATTTTATAACAGAGTCTTGTGACTCTTCTTGACATTTTAGGCATGACTGGTAGCCCCTCTAGAGCACAAAAGCAGATAAAAATAGAGTTGTCATAAAATAGCAATCGACTGACTACCAATTCTCAAAACAATGTCACGTGCTAGGAAAGGCTGCTAGTTAGTATACATTTGTGTTATCTGAAGTGGCTTCCTAAGACTCAGCCTGCTCTCTTCTGGTTAATCCACAGGGGGATCGTTAGTTAATACTCAGTTAATCCATCCACTCACTAGTCTCACTGCTGTTCTCAATGCGGTTTAAACCACAATGACCTCTACCTGATTCCAAGGAGAAAAGCACAAATATGTCTCATCATAAGTTGAAAAGCATTTTTTAAAAGTGCATTTGTATATCCTGAAGTGAGTAAAATAAATCCCAGTAAGCTGCTAGGCTCGGGTATCAGTCTTTTATTTTCCTGCTGGTTTGTGTATTAATTTCCTATTTTTTTTTAATTTTAGGAAGAAGGATTTTTAAAAATGTACAAGTGATGTCTTCTACATATAGTCAAAAGATTCAATGACTCAAATAAGTGACAGATTTCTGTGTCACAGTGAGGTTTTTCAAAATATCATTTGTGCAATAGAGCTGTTTTTTGTTTGTTTGTTTGTTTGTTTTTACCAGAGCACTGGTAAAAACTGCTCAGCTTTGATTTATGGAGGTGTGGAGGATTTAACCTGGGACTTGATAGCCTCAGGCATGAAAGTCTCATTCCATAACCATTATGCTATACCCCCACCTGCAACAGAGCTTTTAATCACTGAATTCCTTCCATAAATATAATATTCCTTTCATAAATATTATGAACAGATCAGAAAGTAGGTATTTAAGTGCCATTACTATAAATAAACTATGAAATCAGAAGCCTGGCTTAAAGGGTCAGTGTTATGAAGTTACTAGAGAAGAATAATTTTAAGGGAGAGAAATAGTTTTGGAATTATACTATCAATATTTTTTTCCTTTTAAAGGGCTTTGAATTAATTTAATTAAAGATTAAGGATGAAAGTAGGGTTAATTGTGTCCAAAGGATGGGTCAATGGCATTACAATATTTCTAGTTATTTTGGCCCTAAGTCTGGGAATCATCTTTGAACGCTCTCATGTCTTGTCAGTTGCCAAGTTATATGTCTTATTCTCAGTGACTTATTTTAGTCCTGTTCATTGCCATCTTCTGTCTTAAATACTCTTTTATCATGAAATAAAATTGGAGAGAAATTCCATGATACATCTTGGAAATCAGAATACGTTTCCTGAGATGACTTCATTGAACTTTGTTCTTTATTTCCTTCATACTTTTCTTGTGTTCATCGTCTTCCGGTGAACCTGCTGGGGGAATATATGGACTTAGCATTGTGCAAGAGTTAAGGTTTCACCTTCAACCTAAAGAATGGGTTGATAGGGAGTCGGCCTGTAGCGCAGTGGGTTAAGCGCAGGTGGCGCAAAGCACAAGGACCGGCATAAGGATCCCAGTTCGAACCCAGGCTCCCCACCTGCAGGGGAGTCGCTTCACAGGCAGTGAAGCAGGTCTGCAGGTGTCTGTCTTTCTCTCCTCTTCTCTGTCTTCCCCTCCTCTCTCCATTTCTCTCTGTCCTATCCAACAATGACGACAACAACAATAATAACTACAACAATAAGACAACAAGGGCAACAAAAGGGAATAAATAAAAAAAAAAGAAGGGGTTGATTATTTTTGTCCTGATCCATTAACATTTGTCCTCGCCCATTCCTCCTCAAGCTCAGCCTCTTCTTGGTTCCCATAGAAGGGCTTGTTCTTTCTCTTCTGCAAAGTGCTAGGTTCTTTTTCATTATTTACTTTTTTAACTGGGGGGATTAATGGTTTATAGTCAACAGTAAAATACAGAAGTTTGTACATATGTAATATTTCTCACGAACATCTCATAAAAACTGCAGCAAAGGTGGGCGTGGCCAGCTCCTCATGGGGCGAGAGCGCTTCCACACTAAGATCATCCTCTCTGACATTATGCTATTCCACTGCAGAATACTGTGCCCCAGTATGGTTCCGTAGCCCCCATGTCCACTTGGTCGATTCCAAATTATATTCCTCCATGAGGATCATTTCTGGAACCATCCGTTCCACCCCGGTTCCATGGCTGCCAGTTCTCAGCAACATCGCCCAGCCAGATATTCGTCGGGATGCAGCATCATCTAAGTTCATTTCCCACGTCTACGCTCGACCGGACCTGCCAATATACGCGGAGATCTTCGCCCACCCTGTCCAACGCTTGACGTCTCGTCACCCAATCTGGTCCCCTACGCCTACACTGACCTTCTCTGTTCCAGACTCTTGGAAACAGAGTTGGCAGTCAGCTGAGGTAAAGAACAAACACCTCATCACAGACCCCTGCGAGCGTCAACCCAGCTTTGACCTAGCACTTAATGATCGGGCCCTCCTCAATCGCTATCGAACAGGCCATGGCCGGTGCGCCGCTATGTTCCATCACTGGGGAGCCAGAGACGACCCGAACTGCCCCTGTGGCTCCAGAAAGACTATGACCCACATAGTCAACGACTGCCACCTCTCCAGATTCAAAGGAGGTCTCGAAACTTGACATCAGGCTCAACCTGACGCTGTTGACTGGCTATGGAAGAAGGGCAAACGCTAGAAGAAGAATTTCTCAGTTTTCCACATAAAAATCTATTCCCTCCACCCCCAGGTCCTTCTGTGCAATCATGTGCCAGGACAGGAACACATTACACCACAACACACACACACACACACAACCAGAGTCTTTTAATTTGGTACAATACACCAATTTCAGTCCAAATTCTGCTTTGTGTTTTCCCTTTTGTTCTTAATTTTCAACTTTTTTTTAATTGTTGTAGTTATTATTGTTGTTGATATCATCTTTGTTGAATAGGACAGAGAGAAATGGAGAGAGGAGAAGAAGACAGAGAGGGGGAAAGATAGACACCTACAGACCTGCTTCACTGCCTATGGAGAGACTCCCCTATAGGTGGGGAACTGGGGGCTGGAACCAGAATGCTTAAACAACTCTTTCCATGAGTGAGACCATCCCATCCTCATCCTTCTTTTTCTGACGTATTTCACTTAACATGATTCCATCAAGTTTCATCCAAGATGAGGTGAAGATAATATTCCACTATATATATATATATATATATATATATATATATATACATATATATATCACAACTTACTCAGCCACTCATCTGTATCGGACACGTAGGTTACTTCCTGGTATTGGCTATCATAAATTGTGCTGTTATGAACATAGGTATACACAGATCTTTTTGGGTGGGTGTGTTGGGTTCCTTAGGATCTATCCACAGGAGAGGAATTGCAGGGTCATAGGGTTGGTCCATTTCTAGCCTTTTGAGAGTTTCCCAGACTGCTCTCCACAGGGGATGGACCAGTTTACATTCCCATCAGCAGTGCAGGAGGGTTCCTTTGTCTCCACAACCTCTCTGGCATTTGTTGTGATAACCTTTTCTAACGTGTGACTCTGGAGAAGACAGAGCACCTTTACTGCTGTTGACCTAAGCTGGCTCTGTTCACAAGGATTGAAAAACCCAGAACAATAGTATCACATGATTCTGTAAACAGATGTCCCTCTCTGAAGGCAAACCTCAAGAGAGAATGAACTTTCCTGGTTATCTGGAGGTAAGCCACAGATTTTACCTGTTCTGGGAAAGCTCCTTGAGAGCAGAGACAATAAAGGTGATCATAAGCATAAGTTACTTATAAGGTCTAACTAAAGAAGGTATTGTTATGATTAAAGCTCACTTCATGCTTCTTTATCACAACCTTGTTGTATATGAGCTATAGCAAAATCCAATAAAGTGCCTTTAGTCTTAGAGACAGTTGGTCCTCCACTGACATTTCATGTTCATTCTTTGTATCACCTCCTTTGTCAGACCCAGGAACAGAGAACAACCCAACATAGGATGTTCCACAGGAGTGAAGTGGTAGCTGATTGTCTTTTATTTGCATTTCTCTGACAAGCAATGACTTTGAGCATTTTTTTCTCTTACATTTCCTGGTCTACTGGATCTCTTCTTTGATGAATATTCAAATATTCAGATCCTCTCCCATTTTTGGATGGGGTCATGTGTTTTTGATGTAGTTTTTAGTGAGCTCTTTATACATATTAGACTCTTGTCTGATGTATGGCATAAAAAGATTTTCCAGTCCGGAAGGTGTGTGTTGAGTGGTGGTTTCTTTTGTTGTGCAGATGCTTTTTAATTTTATAGAGTCCCATTGGTTTGTTTTTAGTCTTCCTTGCAGTTGGATTTGTATCATTGAAGATGTCTATAAAATTTAGATGGAAATAGGTCTTGTCAATATTTTCCTCTAAGTATTTCATAGTTTCTAGTCTAATATCCAAGTTCTTGATCCATTTGGAATTTACTTTTGTGTCTGGTGGAACATAGTGTTTCAGTTTTATTCTACATGCTTCATAATGAAGCCAAGTGCTAGGTTCTAACCTGAGCACCACAGGGTTTGGGAGGCAGAACATCAAGGAATGCTCTATGGATGGTGGTGCAGTGATGTGGTGTGTCTGCATTTTTTATTTTTATTTTTCTATTTCCACTCTGAGTGTCTCTATTTGAAATTAAAAATTCTTGTAGAATTGTGTATTGCTCGACCACAATGTTGCAATGCATAAAGAAAAAAAAACTCATTTGTTAGATTCTTGCCTTTAGGTTCCTGATTATTAAATAATTTGCTCTTCTTTACATGTTAATGGTTTTTCAGATACCAAGTTGCAGTTGCTACCACAATGCCAACCTGACATAATCAAGCGGACAACCTCACCAATGTACGCTGGCTCCCTACCTCTCCAGAGCCCTGCCCCACTAGGAAAGATAGAAACAGGCTGGCATTATGGACCGACCTGCCAGCACCCATGTCCAGTGGAGAAGCAATTACAGAAACCAGGCCTTCTACCTTCTACACCCCATGCTTATCTTGGGTCCATACTCCCAGAGAGACAAAGAATAAGAAAACTTTCAAGGGAGGAGATGGAATATGGAACTCTGGGGGTAGAAATTGTGTAGAATTGTACCCCTCTTAACCTATGTTCTTGATGGTATTTTTTTATTTTATAAATAAATTTTTTTAAAAAGACTCATATTCAAGCCCCAGGCCCCCACCTGCTGGAGGGAAGCTTCACAAGTAGTGAAGCAGTGATTCCGGTCTCTCTCTCCCTCTCTATCCCCATTCCCTCTAAGCTTCTCTCTATCTCTAGCCAACAAAATAAAAATAAATGAATAAAATATGTTGAGCTTTGTTAAACTCTAAGAAATATTTACTGAACTGGTATTACTACATGTTTAGAAATAATTATTAACTATAGATTATAACTGAAAAAGTAGAAAGCATACCTGAAAACTGAGAAAAATAATAATTTCTAAAATAATGAAAAAAAGAAAAAGAAACCAAACAACTGCTCTGAGTGGCTGTTATCATGAAGCATAAAGCTCCACAAGACCAATGGTGGGAAACGTGTGTGTGTGTGTGTGTGTGTGTGTGTGTGTGTGTGTGTGTGTGTACATGTGATGTTACTTTACTTTCTTAGAAAACTGATTCTTTCTTTTCTTTTTTTGGTAACTAAACCAAGATCCTGTCTTTCGGGAAAGAAAATAAAAATATACCCTATTTTATCAACTTTCGAAGTTCATTCATATGGTTCCAGTTGACCCTCTTCTGGTCGTAACCTGTAACAACACCAGACCTAATATTCTCCTTCAAAATTTTGTTCTGTGTTTTCCTTTCTCACTAAATAGTATAAATATGTATTGAAGAGATATAATTCCACTCTTTCCCTCAGCTAACATTTGCAGTATGGCCTACTTGACAGTATTTCACTGTGTAGGTATTTGTTGAAGCAACTTCCAATATTTTGCTCAATGCTAAGAGATATTTACTAAACTGATATTACTACATATTTAGGAAGTAAATATTCCTAACTTTGTGGTACTTAATCTTCATTGATTAAGAGATTATAATTGGAAAAGTAGAAACCATACCTGAAAACTGAGAAAAATAATAATATACAAAATAGTAAGGTATCCTTACAGAGTACACCAGAGAAATATTATCTTAACTAGGAACTAAAATTCCACTGTAAAGATGTTATATTTCTTTTCTTATTACTTCAATAAGGAGCCAGTGGAAGTTTTGCACAGAAAACAATGTGATTCCATGTCTGGTTTTTGATATATTGTTCTAGCTGTTTGTGAAGAAAGGGCCATAAGAACTAGATAAAGGGAGTCGGGCTGTAGCGCAGCGGGTTAAGCGCAGGTGGCGCAAAGCACAAGGACCGGCATAAGGATCCCGGTTCGAACCCCGGCTCCCCACCTGCAGGGGAGTCGCTTCACAGGCAGTGAAGCAGGTCTGCAGGTGTCTATCTTTCTCTCCTCCTCTCTGTCTTCCCCTCCTCTCTCCATTTCTCTCTGTCCTATCCAACAACAATAACTACAACAATAAAACAACAAGGGCAATAAAAGGGAATAAATAAATAAAATAAATATTAAAAAAAAAAAGAACTAGATAAAGAGAATTGGGGGGGGGGCAAATCTAGTGGTCCCAAGAAGAAATAAGAAGATATTAGACTAATCTGGAAAATATAATAAGAGTTCTGGATGGGTACCAAGAGATGTTTCACAGGGAAAATTGCTAGGTTACAATGAGGGGCATGATAGGAATAAGAAGTCCAAAAGGAGATAGTGATTCTAACCATTGTATATATAGATGGGTTATTTGCTAGAAGAAAGATAGAAAAGAGTGTATATTTGGGGTGGGGGGAATCAGTAGTTGAGCCTAAATCTATGTGTGACCATATGTCTCAGGTAGCAAGTAGCTAGGGAGGCTATGAAACATTTTGTTCTAAAGCTTGAAAGAAAATGCAGTGGAAATCAAACACACATGTCCAGTATTGTAAGTATCACATTGCTAGTCTATGTGAATGGAAGGCACAGTAGAAAAAAGAGGAAGGCACAATAGAAAGAAGGGGCAATGAGAGAGAGAGAGAGAGAGAGGCAGTGAAGGCATAAAAGAGACAGTGCAGGGGCTAAGCAAGACAGAATAACCACCTTTAAAGCAGATAAGACTATATATATATATAAAATGATTGAATGCTTTATTGTCTGTGACGATAACAACGAAGTTACAAATAATCTCGACAAGAGCAAGTTCGTTGGAATGACTGTGGTTAGGGAGGAAAAAAGTGATCTAACAGAAAGCACTGAGCAAGAGGTAAGAAGTGAGCTTGGCCAGACTAGACATGTCTTTCAGAAGCTGGCATGGGAAATCGGATAGAGACACAAGGCAGAGATATGAAATTGTGCTTTAATTTAATTTATCTAAATCTATAAGCCATAGCATATGCTTTATGTTGGTGCAGATTCACTACTACTAATAAAAAGTTGCAATAGCCAACCCTGTGTTTCCAATAGGCCAGAAACCATTCTATATGTTCAGCAACACAGACTGCTTTAATGTTCAGGACAGTGTTATAAGAAAATACTTCCAAATGTTCTATATTTGCAGACACAGCAACCATGGGACAGAAAGTTGAACTTGTCCAAACTCCCAGGCTGGGAAACTATAAAGTGAGGATTTAAACAGTCTTGTTTTGCCTCTAAATATTCTCTATCACATTGGTTTCACAAGTACAGAAGTAAAGCTGAAAGTAAGGAGAGGAAACAACAGATGAAACCAGAAGTCAGAAGGAGGCGGCTCTAAATAAATGTGGAGGGATTCCACATTACAAGACAAAGGACCCTGTTTTTTTTGTGTGTGTGTGTGAATTTATTCACTGTTGTTCATTTACTGTGATTCCTTAGCACATTGATATTCTTCATCCTTTTCTTTTGAGAAGAAAAAGCCAGATATTAATACAAGGAGTGAAAGTCTCTAAATTATTATATTACTAGTGGTTTTTAGGCCAACACCCACATTGTAAACTCCAGAGACTGATACTCTCAACCCACATGTCTTTTTAAGTACCCCTGCTAGGTGTTAAATTGTTTTTAATTTGATTAAACACAAAAGCGCTTATGTGGTGTTATTGGCTAGGTTTCAGGTGTGCTTGACGCATGTGTAAAGTGCTTTTCTGTATGCTCGCAACTCAGAGGCGCTAAGTAAAGATGATGCTATCCATGACTCTGATTTGGAGAGTCCCTCCTAGTATAGTGTAAACACTCAGTTGAACAGCAACAATAACAACAAAAAAATAGGCGGATTTTCAGAATGTGTGTCAGGTCAGTAGCATGTATTGGTCTCTGAGATAGCACTGTGTATCTTCTTATTTGAAGATGCATGAATTTATATCTCACAATGTATTGCAGATATCTATCAGTATGAGAGTGAATTAAAAAAAATCTCAGTGTATTTTTTGATAAAAGGGCTTCTGTCAACCTTTTTAAAAGCACTAATTTGGGGGAGTAGGGCGGTAGCCACGTGGGTTAAGCACACGTGGTGCAAAGCGCAAGGACCAGCATAAGGATCCTGGTTCCAGGCCCAGGTTCCTCCCCTGCAGGGTCGTCACTTCACAGGCCTTGAAGCAGGTCTGCAGGTGTCTGTTTTTTCTCCCCCTCTCTCTAGTTCTCTCTGTCCTATCCAACAATGACAACAACAATAATAACTACAACAACAATAAAAAAACAAGGGTAACAAAAGGGAAAATAAATAATTACTAAAAAATAAAATAAAATTTAAAAAGTACTAATTGATTTAATAAAAAGTATGATGCTGGGGAGTCAGGCGGTAGCACAGTGGGTTAAGCGCACATGCTGTGAAGCGCAAGGATGGGAGTAAGGATCTAGTTTTTTGCTCTAGTCTTTCACTGTGTCTTTCACTCTGTATCTCTCTCTCTCTCTCAATGAAATGAAATATAAACATTGAGAAATATGTATTTTAGTTTAAGTGTTTCATGTAATGTAAATGTTTTGTATACTCATTATATTCTGATTATGAACAAAACCTCTGAAGATTATCTGTTCATAGGAGAGTTATACCAATGTTTTGCTAGTGAGAGAGCAATATACTACTTTACATCTTCCTGAAATAAAAAGAAAGAAATTATACTTATTTTCTTCTTCCTTTACCCATGTCTTTTCATTTCACCTCTCTTTTGTCTTTCTGCCAATGGCAATTACTGTAGATTTACAAAGTAAATGACCACAGAAATCTCATTGATGTCAATCTTTTGCTTTATTCTTAATTTATGCTGAAAATAATTATGAAAGTATTATTAGAGAATTTTAAAGAGAAGAAAAAGATCACTCTAGATTTCTACATAATATGATTCAAAACATCTAATTTGGAATCTATATTCAGAAATAGCGTTGGAGTGGCTTTAAAAGATAAGGAAACATGACTCATAGCCTACTATTGACTACATTTTAAGTGAAATAAATGAAGAATGAAAATGGATAATAGAAACATGTTACAGACACAAATAAATTTATATATAATATATATATAAAGTATCCATTCATAAGTTATTAGTCAGTTGTTAGAATAAACTTGAAAGTAGAGGAAAGACTTGTTAGATTAAATGAAACAGTAACAAACCAGAAATCTTAAGAGAACTACAAATGACCGACAGGAAAGCTTTCTTAACAGAAACTGAGTGCAAATTGCTTGATCTCTATTCTGTGAAGATCTTTTGCCAAGATAACTCATTCAACAATAAGGACCATTTGACCAGAAAATAGCACCCTACTTATCCCCACTTTTTCCAGGAAATTGAACATCAAACAATTCTTTCTCTTTTGAGATGTTACCCAAATTGCTTATATGGTCCCTTGCGGTCACTGGAGACAGCCAAATGTACCTGAAGATCAATTAGAAAGTTCCCTTGCTTTCAAATTTTACCTTAATAGAATGCTTGACAATCACAGACTAGCTCAGTGTTTCCACCTTTTTACTCTACAGAATTGACTCTCCCTTCAAACACCTTTTACACATAAAAGGGAAAGAAAGCATCTTGCTTCAGAGCACATGAACAATATATTTCAAAGTCCAATTTGAACATTCATCTCTAATCCTTTCTCAGTATTTTAACTTATAAATTCTCCTAGGTGTTTTATCCAAGTTATTAATTTTGACCAAGTCATACAGAACTAATACCATATAACGGATTATTCTAGACCTACCTCTGTGGACCAAGATAAAAATCAGTGAGGAACAAAGTGTGTCATATTCCCAGGATAATAATCCCTAGACCAGAGGTGAGTATCCTGCTGGTGCAACAAGTATTTAAAAAGGACTTCATTTCATACTTTGACAAATGAGCATTGAAAAATCCAGAAGATACAGTGAACATTTTCACACCCAAGAGTCAAATTTGCTAAATGTAAATGATATTTCAAACTCTAATATTGTGGGTGCCCACAAACATGCACACACAGACACACATCCCATGTGACAAAGAGGGTGTGGAGCAGAGCGGAGACGAGAAAAAGATGGTGGCATGACTCAGAAGATGGAGCTCTGAAAACCTTGAGTAGCAGAAGTGAAGGGAGAATGAGTTACTGAAAGGAAACAGGCATCCAGAGGCAAGACATTAACTAGAAAATGGTTGGACAAATTTTAATTCTGTTCTGGGTTAGTCATGATTTTTCACCCCAAATTATTGCTTTGGCCTGTGCACTCCACCTTTATAGGTGGACACTCAGGTCCCCTCCACACTGTGGCTAGTTCTTTCCCTCTAAAACCTGTAGCCTGATCATGTATCTTACTGGCTTCTGTTTAAAGCCTCTTGTGATGGTTATGACAGATTTTAGGATGAATCAACTTCCTATGTAGCATCTCTCTAAAGTGCTCTCCTCCTCTCCCCAATCCCTACCTAGCTCTCTCTTGCTTCTTAAACTTGCACTTGGTGTCTACTTTGATTACAATATCTATGGTCACCATTTATAATTCCTCTAACTTTCTGAATTTTCTATTATGCTAGCATGGAAGTATAAAATGATTTATTTTTAACTTTGTCTCAGCTAACTGCTTAGAGAGACCTGTATGGAAAGTCTCATATCCACCACCATCAAGTACCCTGGCTGCTTCAGTAATACTCTTTGATTCCAAGTATCAAAAGAGAGATAGACAGATAGAGAGAGAGAGAGAGAAAGAAAGATAGAGAGGAGAGAGGGGGGAGGGATGGGGAGAGAGAGGGGGGAGAGGGAGAGGGGAGAGGGAGAGGGAGAGGGAGAGGGAGAGGGAGAGGGAGAGGGAGAGGGAGAGGGAGAGGGAGAGAGGGAGGCTGGTTGGGGCACTGATCAGCTGCCATTTATGGTGGTACTGGGGATTGAACCTAAGACCTCAAGCATTAGTCATGAAAGTTTTTTGAATAACCATTATGTTGTTTCCTCAACCCTCTGAGCTCCTGTTTTAAAATGAACTCACTTGTTTCTCTATCTACAAGATCCCTGATATTGTGGGCCATTTGATAATAGAGCCTAGCATATAACTTCCATCTCATTATATATTTAGTAACAACATTTATGGTACTAATAGGTAGTCAATATGAAATTAGCACATATCAAGTTGGCTTAGATAACCTCTAAAATAACAGATAATATATAAAGAATAATGGGCTTTCAAATACTTTTTAGAGGAGAGACAGAAACAACAAGCTTAGATAAAATAAACATATATAAGTCTCTATATAACAATTCTTTGTCTAAATGGTCTTACACACACACACACACACACACACACACACACACACACACATACACACACGCACCCTCTACCTGGTTTTGAAAACTTTTAAGATCACAATAAAATGTAGCCTTCCTGATTGGAGATTATACCAATAGCACATCAGTCGGCTGTTCACTGACAAGATAGAATGCTTTGTAGAGCTAGAAAATTAGATTAAAACAGAAAAAAAAAATGATTGGATTGAAAGATTATATGAGGTCACAGTCTCAAGGCTCCTGCATCTGAGAACAGCCAGTAGGGATGTATTATGTTATCCATAAATCAGTCCTTCACGCAAAAAAAACACATGAGTGACGTGAGTCTGATTAATGCTTTTGTAATTCATTCCTTCTTCTTCTAAGAGACTACATCAGTACATCATGTCCCTAATGTGTAATATTACATGTGTCCTATGTTTGAGTTTCCCTTATAATTTGAATGGGAGTTAACATGGAATATTCAGTGTGTCATGACAGATACTTTTCAACTATATATATATACATATATACGTTTCCACTCAATCCTAATTCATACACGGTTTAAGAATGGCAGTACAGGGCCCAGGTAGTTGCTCCCCTGGTTAAGCACCTACATACCACAGTGCATGAGGACTCATGTTCAAGCCCCTGGTGCCCAGCTCTGGAGGGAAGCATCATGAGTGGTAGAACTGGGATGCAGGAGTCTCTCTGTCTCTTTAGTTATCTCTATCCCCTTTCCTCTCTCAATTTCTCAGTCTTTATCAATAATAAATAAAATTTTTTTTAAAAGAATGGCTTTCCAAAGAACAGAACTTGTGTCCTTATGTTATATAAATCTAGTCAGATGCCCCAAATACGTTCATGCAAACCCTACTTTCTCCTGAAGTTCCTCTTATTAATAAATGCATTTCCTTCTTTCTTTCTTTCTTTCTTTCTTTCTTTCTTTCTTTCTTTCTTTCTTTCTTTCTATCTATCTTATTTTCTTCCTTCTTTCCTTCCTTCCTTTCCTTCCGTCCTTCCTTCCTTTCTTTCTTCCTTCCTTTCTTTCTTTTTTCCTTTTTTGCCTCAAGGCAAAATAACTCACTTGGATAGTGTGCTGCTTTGCCATGTGCACGGCTCAGATTCAAATGCAGTTCTCACATTTTCTCAGTGAAAATACCCATTTTCAAATTCTGCCTCTTGAATAGCAACAATTGAGTCAGATAAGTGTGTTACAGAGATGAGCAGGAAAAAATATATTTCTTTTTAAAAATTTTTATGTATTTATTCCCTTTTGTCGCCCTTGTTTTTATTGTGGTTGTAGTTGTTATTGTTGTTGTTATTGGATAGGACAGAAAGAAATGGAGAGAGAAGGGAAGACAGAGAAGGGGAGAGAGAAAGAAAGACCTGCCTGTGAAGCGACTCGCCTGCAGGTGGGGAGCCGAGGGCTCAAACCGGGATCCTTATGCAGGTCCTTGTGCTTTGTGCTACCTGCGCTTAACCTGCTGCGCTACCACGCGAGTCCCCCCACCCTATATATATATATATATATATATATATATATATATATATATATATATATATATCCTATATCTTTAACCTATCATAGTAATCTTTAACCTATCATAGTAATGACAAATGTAGTTTCTCAGTTTCCCAATAGAGAACAACTTTTTTCCATGTTCTATTTATTATTATTTCAGCCATCAGTAATTTGTTTCATCAAGCTGTTTGCATACTCAAATAGTCTGTTTTGCTTTTTACATTTTACTAGTGATTCATCCCCTGACTTTATTATAATAACCACCCCTCCAACCTGAATATCTTTGTCACTTTAATATGCTTAACTAATTTATCTCATTGCTTTTGGAGGAGCCAATTCTAATAAACAAATATTTATTATTCTACACTAGCTATGGTGCAGAGTGGGGAGTAATTATTATTAAATGATGAATAAAATAAAAACATTTTCTGCAACACACCCGTGTTTATCACGGGAGTTAAGACATGGACACGAGTAATCGTGATTAATTTCAATGACAAAGAAACTAGTATGGAAACACATAGGGTAGTCGCTTCTGATTTGCAAAATTAGTGAAGGCTTCCTGAAGGAGAAAGTGTTTAAACAAGGCCAAGGAGAATGTCTGAAATAATAACAAGAAATAAAACTTGTAAAAGGCCTTTCATGTGTGAAGAGAGCAAGAATATCTCCATGTGGTACTTTATTACAAAAAGTGCACAGAGAAAAGGCAATCACATTTTGAACACTTATTTAAATAAGTATGACTCCAATATTTATGACATCTTACAATAGCTATTTATTAACAAATGAATAGGTAAATAGCGTGATGGTAAGAAAGTCAGCTCAAAAACAGGGGGAAAATATACAGCCTAACATACAATCACTGAGGAAGAAAACACTCAGGGATAATGATAAAATTTGATATACAAGTTTTTTTTTTTTTTTCCAGTCAAAGGAAATTATGTTGCTCGGGAGTCTTGTAAAAATTGAATTCTAGCTTTATAGTCTGTCTCTAATCAATAGTGAGGCATATGCTAGACACACCTGGTTGAGCAAACATCTTACCATGATCAAAGACCTGGGTTCAAGCCCAGGGAGGAAGGAGAGGAAGCTTCACAAGTGGTGAAGCAGGTCTGAAGATGCCTTCCTTTGCCTCTCCCTTTCTATCTCCTGCCCTGCTCTCGATTTCTGTCTTTTAAAGCCAAAGGAAGAAGAGGAGGAGATAAAGAAGGAGAAGGAGGAAGAGGAGGAGGAGAAAAAGAAGAAAAAGAAAAAAATGGCTTCTGGGAGCAGTGAACTCACAGTGCCAGCACTAAGTTCCAGCAATAACTCTGGTGTGAAAAAAAAT
The DNA here is from genome assembly GCF_950295315.1 of Erinaceus europaeus. Lineage (NCBI taxonomy): Eukaryota > Metazoa > Chordata > Mammalia > Eulipotyphla > Erinaceidae > Erinaceus > Erinaceus europaeus. The sequence continues at coordinate 94,992,270 of NC_080175.1, forward strand.
GTATATAAATTTCATATATGAAATTAATTTATTTTAGAAAAAGACTGAGAAATTGAAAGGAGATGGAGAGATTAAAAGGGGGAGAGAGAGAGAGAGAAAGAGAGAGAGAGAGAGAGAGAGAGAGAGAGAGAGAGGAACACCTATAACACTTTTTCACCACTTTGAAGTTTCCCCCTTGCAGGTGGGGGCTGAGTGCTAGAACCCAGGCTTGATCCCAGGTCCTCACACCTTTGTAATGTGTGTGCATTCCACCGGTGTGCCACTCCCTGGCCCTTGAATCATTAGTTATCCAAAACTCAAATACAATAAAAATTAAACAGACAAAAAAAAAAAATCCCTAAGCCCATGAGGTTGAAGGATTCTTATTGCACATATGAAAAGACAGCTTCAAGTGAACAAAGGGAAGGAAGAAGGAAGAATTGCCCAGTCGGTGGTGACACACTGGGACAGTGGCCAGGACATACATTCTAAGACTGTCTGGTTTGTTGAAGGAAAAACAATTCTTTGAGTCCAGAGGATAGAGCAGACAAAAATTATGATGCCAGTTACATATGGATGGAGATATTGCTTTCAGTCTTCCCTTATGGAGCTGGAGTTTAATGTTTTTTAAAGCATTTTTGTCATCGTTTATGAGTATATTAAGAAAATGATGGAGCCTTGCCCATATAATAAGCTTAGGGGATATAATTTCAGACCTGAACTTAGGTATACAATTTTTCCCCAACCACTCAGAGGTGTCTATGGTTTCTGAAGACACTAAATATTCAGCTCTCCATAAGGACACCAATTACTGGACAGGGAAGACTCCTTTCAGCTCTTCATCAAACGAACGTCTCTGTGCATTGCTTCAACACGCGTAGACAAATTCAAGTTTGAAGGAGATGTGCAGGATGGCGTATAATTCAATCCTTAGCTTCGTTCAGGAGCATCAGAACCTCTGATTCTTGTGGTGACACAATAGGCCCCGACACAGTGCATTGTAGGGAGGCAGAATGGACCTAAAAGGGCAGCGGATGCAACTCCAGCTCTCTGGCTGCGGCTTCCCTGGAGGTGCCCCAGCATCCATCCACATCCGCCATGTCTACTACGTCTCCTGGGCACTGAACACGTGTGACTCTGCTAGCCGGTCACCTTCTAGAACCTCTACAGCCATGAGCAACCTTTCCCAGAGCTGATAATTGTTTATCTTACGGGACTAAACTTTTGATGACTATACTCAGACCTTATAGACCTAGCATACCTTTTTAAAAATTTTTTTTTTATCTTTACTTATTTATTGGATAAAGACAGCCCCTCTCTGTCTTCCCCTCCTCTCTCCATTTCTCTCTGTCCTATCCAACAAAGACACCAATAACAGCAGCAACAATAAAAACAACAAGGGCAACAAAAGGGAAAATAAATAAACATAATAATAAAAAAGCTGATGTTTAAAGAAAAAGAAAGTCATGCCTTGATGATTCTATATCGTGGAATTTATTACTTTATTTTTTGGTACAGAATCTTCAACTCCTAGAGCTATTCTTGCTATTTTATTTTCTAAAGAGGTTGTTATTTATGTTATCATATTCTAGTGTTTGTAATTTAATCATAATCTGGAAATTATTCATTGCTATAAATGAGTAGAAGTGTGGTATTTACACATCACCTAAATAATAAAAAAATTATTTTCACAAGATTGACTTTAATAAGAAATTTGTCTCATAACATCTAATTTGACTTAAAGTATACACACTTGCCTCAGACTATTTCTTTTTGTAGTTTGAATGCTGTGCCAGTATTTCAGTGTTTCTTTTTCATAATTCTGAATAATAACATTTAATTCTTCCAGGAGTTTGGAATCTTGGAACACTCAAAGACTGAAAAGACCTTATACATTTTCACCCCACTTGTCCAAACGTGATCCATTGTCCCCACTCTGAAGTTTCAAGCACGTGGAATGTTAAAGCTGTGTTAGCCTGCACTATGCAACCTTTATATTCTTCATGTGGTAGTATTTTCACACATAAATACAGAGAATTTGGATTGAAATTTGGTGCCAGCCAAAAATTTGTAATGAGCATATTTCTATATTCATACATTCTTACAGAAACTGATTTTGCTATTATTTAGGGGCAATATCAAACTATATATGTGTATTTAAATGAATACACATGACTTCACATTTTTGAACAAAGATACTGTTCTTGCTCAGATGATAAAAGTATCTTCAGTAGATGCCATTTTTCTAAACCCCATGAATTTCCACAGCAAATTGCAGTGATGTAACATGCTTATAAATGAACAGTAGAGGGTGCTCTAAATAAGCATAGTAAATAAGTGAAACAATACAGAGCTCCCAAGAATTACTGAACTTGTTGAATCATCAAGTTTGTTTTCAAAAGCTAATTCATTAAATCCTGTAGTGAAGTTTAGTCTTTTGTGGGTGTTCATGATGCAGTCTGTATAGGTGTTAAATTATGCTGTAGACCTAAAACCTATTATGTTGAGAACCAATGCTACTTTAATAAGATAAAGATAAGATAATTTAGAGAATTAATATGACTTCTCATTTTAATATCTTGTACTATTATTTTATATATACATACACATATATACACATATGTGTGTATATATATTTATGTGTATATATATATATATATATATATATATATATATATGTTCTGTTGTTGTTGTTGTTGTTAGAGAGAAATATTGAGAGGGAAGGGGAACCCGAGTGGGAAAGAGAGAGACACACACACACACAAGCAACAGGCTTCACTCCTCCTGCAGGTTTGCTGCCTGTAGAGCTGGGGGGTAGTGATGCTGGTGGTCAACCCGGGTCCTTGAGTATGCTAACGTGTGCTCTCCTGAGTGCTCCGCCATCTAGCCCAATGACTGCATTCTTAAAACACTTATTTATGGGAGTTGGGTGGTAGCGCAGTGGGTTAAGCGCAGGTGGCACAAAGCACAAGGACTGGTGTAAGGATCCCGGTTCGAGCCCCCGGCTCCCCACCTGCAGGGGAGTCAATTCACAGGCGGTGAAGCAGGTCTGCAGGTGCCTGTCTTTCTCTCCCCCTCTGCCTTTCCCCTCCTTTCTCCGTTTCTCTCTGTCCTATCCAACAACTATAATATCAATATTAATTACAACAATAAAACAAGAAATGACTTATGACAGAGAGGAGAAGGAGGGAGAACTAGGGTGTTTGGACTGTAGCACAGCGGGTTAAGCGCCTATGGCTCAAAATGCAAGGACCAGAGTAAAGATCCCATTTGAACTCCCACCCCCCCCCCCGTTCTCCACCTGCAGGTGGGTTGTTTCACAAGCAGTGAAGCAGGTCTGCAGGTGTCTGTCTTTCTCTGTGTCTTCCCCTCCTCTCTCCATTTCTCTCTGTCCTATCCAAGGACAACAATAAAAAACAATAAGGGTAACAAAAAGGGAATGGATAAATAAAATATTATTAAAAATACATTAGAAAGAAGAAGTAGAAGATTGAAGAAGGAGGAGAAGAAGAAGAAGGAGAAGGAGGAGAAGAAGGAGAAGGAGAAGAAGATTGACTAGAGCATAACTCTGGCACATGCAATGCCGGAGATCAAACTTGGGAGCTCATGTTGATAAATCCAATATTCCGGTCAGTCTGCCACCTCCTGGACTGCATTATTCCTGTATTTTAACTACTATTAATACATAACAAATACAGGAGAACTATATTAATGTGTTAAAAATGCTTTAGTCTGCAGTATGTGACCTTTATATTCTTCATGTGTTAGTATGTTCACACATAAATGAAAAGAATTTGGATTGAGATTTGGTGCCAGGGGAACATTTGAAATGAGCATATTTCTCTATTCATATATTTATGACTAGTTTCCTGTATAAACTAAACACAGAGAGGTAGATAATATATAGTGTCATGACTATAACAAGTATTGATGAGTGAAAAACAGGTGAATAAGAGAGTTATACAAAGTATTTTCATCATATGGGAAGTTTTTTTTTTTTTTTTTGGTAAGTAAAAAATCACATATCTGGACTAGCTTTTTTTTTTTTTTTTCTCCAATAGAGACAGAGAATCAGAAAGACAGAGTGGAAGAGGCCACAGCACCAAGCTCCTTCAGTGCAGCCTCAGACCTAGCTTGTGCACATGGTCAAGCAGCAATCTCTCCAAGTGAGCTATTTTCCTGGCCCTTGGACTAGACTTTTTATCTTGATCCTATCCTATGCCTACTGAAGTCACATCAATGGTTAGCTATCACTGAGAACATTAAGCCACCTAGAACTTGATTGTCTCCGTCTGTGACTTATTGACCTTGCCATTCTAAACAAAATTAGATCAAAATGAACATAGGTCCATAAAGACCCAGAACTAGCCAGTGACTGTAACTAGTTACACAATAATCAATACTTACTGAGCATTTATTGAATACTTAAAATAGTCGTCAGTGTTCCAGTCAAATTCAAATGAACTAGAACAAATGAACTGTTCCCAGGAAATGTGGTTACTATAATGAAGAGTTTAAAGAATTCAGGACCAATACTTGGTTCTCAAACTTTTGGTTCTGACTTTTAAAATGAGTAATTTATCTCTATGGAGTCACTCATCTATATCAGACTTGAGTTGAGAATTCCAGGATTTAATGAAGGCAAACTAAGAGTAGATTAAGGCATACTTTGCATGTGTACTGAATGCTTCATCCTTACAATAACGACAGTGATGCTGGGGGCCGGGTGGTGGTTCACCTGGTAAATGCACATGTTACAATGCCTCAGGACCTGGGTTCAAGCCCCCCACCACCTGTAGGGGGAAAGCTTCGTAAGTGGTGAAGCAGTGCTGTAGGTGTCTCTATGTCTTTTTCCCTCTCTAGGTCTTCCTACCCTCTTGATTTAAGAATGAGCTAAAGTAAATATATTTTATTGTACTGTACTTAGAGGTACCATAGATTTTCTTCATCTGTTTATAAAATAAAAAAGTCCTCACACACATTGACTTGCACAGTTAAACTGCATGCCATTCAAGGGTTGGTTGTACACAAGAAATAATCCCATTTTCATGCACATACATTAGGTTAGGGCTAATTCATTATTCCTAATTCACACGTCTACCAGTCTCTGAAGGCCTGCACTTATTGTCTGTTAGTGTAGATATCTAAGATATCTACACTAACTCAACAACAATGTATGAGTTTAGCTGACTAGAAATTACACATAGCAACTATAGTTTCTATTTTTACATACAAGCAGTCATCATTTCAGAAACATTACCATGTTTGGTTAGTTGGTATCTGTCTATACAGGACCCCATGTCAAATTATCTATTCCATCTAGTTTATGCATTCTTCTACTCTTTTAGTTTCCAGGAAATTGCAAACTCTTCTCATTTTGACCAAAAGCAGCTTTGAGCGCGAATCCTGGCCCTGTGCCCCTGCTCCTGTTCCTAAACTGTATTCAGAATATATTGATGTCTACACTGAATTGGCTCTGTTAGAAATTACAAGTGATGCTCTCCTGACACATATCTAAGCGGTCTTCTATCACTAGATAGGCTGTTAGGTACTGAGTGTACCCTCCCAGAATTCATTAGTTTAAATCCTTACTCATATTGTGATTGCATTGGTAGTTAGGGCCTTTGGAAGGCAACTAGAATTCGATGTGGTTCTGAGTGTGTCATTACAGTTCTTATAAGAGTCAAGAGGATTTTTGCTTCCTTTCTCTGGTTTCTGTCTTGTGAAGATTCAAAAGAACCCAGCTTAACACTGTAATTCAGATAGAGGGGCATCACCTGAATTTGACCATGTTAATCCAATCTCAAATTTCCAGTTGACCAAACTGTGCAAAATAGTATCTGCAGAAACTCACATGTACTTCATGTTGCCTAATAATTGGCATGCACGTTATTAAATGTTTTAACACTGTTATATGAAACTACTTTGCATTTTTTAGTAACCATAGATAACCTTCATGAGATGGTGACAACCTCTTTAGTTGAAGATTTCTCTCCATCAATTCTATCATATATTTATTTTTAAAATATTTATTTATTTATTTCCTTTTGTTGCCCTTGTTGTTTTATTGTTGTAGTTATGATTGTTGTTGTTATTGCTGTCGTTGTTGTTGGGTAGGACATAGAAAAATGGAGAGAGGAGGGGAAGACAGAGAGGGGGAGAGAAAGACACCTGCAGACCTGCTTCACCACTTGTGAAGTGACTCCCCTGCAGGCGGGGAGCCTGGGGCTCAAACCGGGATCCTTATGCCGGTCTTTGTGCTTTGGGTCAAGTGCGCTTAACTCACTACACTACTGCCCCACTCCCTTATATGTATACATCACTTAGAAGAACACACAATATTAATGGGCCACATATCAAGAAACCTAGAAAATGTATGAAATAGTGGTTGGCAGATGGAAGAAAAAATGATTCAGAAAAATCATAAAAGGCACCTGATGAAATGGGTTTATGCTATGTCTAGTCGTTTTTTAAAATGAAGCCCTGGGCACTAGCGCAGCAGGTTAAGCGCACATGGCGCAAAGCACAAGGACCACTGCAAATATCCCGGTCCTTGATATATATATATCAATTGTCCCTATTGCTCTTTTATATTATTTAAATAAAATATATTTAAATAATATATAATGTAATATGTATATTATTTAAAAAGAGCAATAGGGACGATTTTCACTTCTTGAACATGATGCATTAAAAAAGCCAAAACACATATATCAATGAATACCGATGTTAGATTTTTCAGAAAAATCAATCAAGCAGTTGATCATTAAGCCAAAAGCATCAGTTGTCCATTTATATTAGGTAAAATAAATCCATATGCCAAATTTTGGTACAGTATTAAAATAGCTTAGCAGGTGCATATGTTCTTATCTTTGTGGTCCATAAAAAAATAAATAAATAAAAAAAAACTTCTCCTGCCAGTAGTTTTCAACAGAAACACTGACAGCAATTTTCAATTCATTTTCAATTTCTGTATAAACAAAAGTGTCTGGTACTTTCATAATGATGACTGAGATGCTCACCAAGATAAGCATCTCTAAAATAAGGTAAGTGGAGTGCTGGTAGTGTATGAACCAGGAAAAGACTGTTTTATTAAAGCTAATGCAGGAAGCAGGGTTCACAAGTCAATAACACTGGATAGAATGCTCTAAGTAATTCAACACGCTGAATATATATATATACTTTTTTCCCTAAAAGCACAATCACACATTTTTAAGGAAATAGAAGGATCGGAGTCATTGCTGAGGCTTTCAACTTTTCTTCCTTTGTTAAATGGTGGGCTGCTTTTCGTTTCTTTTCCTACTGTGGGGCTCATCTATAAAAGTCACAGCTTTATTTTGGTCTTCCCTGCTGTGTTGGTGTTAAAACAAAGTAGTTTAATGCATTTTCCTAAAGGGACATGACTTAACCTTTTTCTTCCCTAGCAATATAGCTATAACTGGTATGAAGATTTATTTTATGATACTTGAATTTTAGTGCTTCTATGACTTACCTTCTGCTGAGGAATCTCAGTGCATTCTACTAAAATCCCCTCTCCATTTCTCTTTACTTACACTCTCCCTTATTTCTGTCTGCCTTTAAAAAAAATATATTTATTTCTCCCTTTTGGTTGCCGTTGTTGTTGATGTCGTTGTTAGAAAGGACAGAGATGGGCAGAGAAAAACAGACACCTGCAGACCTGCTTCACCTCTTGTGAGGCGACTCCCCTGCAGGTGGGGAGCCGGGGGCTGCAACCAGGGGCTGGAACCAGGATCCTCACGCAGGTCCTTGAGCTTTGCGCCACGTGTGCTTAACCCGCTGCGCTACCGGCCAACTCACCCCCCCTTTTTTGTCTTCCCTATATCTCTGCTTATGGGGGGTTATCAGTTCTAGATTACAGGGAACTGAACCTGGAAACAAGAAATCTCAAGTATGCAAGTCTTTTACCTAACCAATATGCTACTTCCAGACCCGCCTTGCCCCTTTCTCCCTTCCCCTCCTTCCCTCCTTCTTTATTCCTTCCATCTATTGATCCACTGAAATTATGTTTGAAATGCTAGTTGACACAATTAGAAATAAAAAAAAAGGAAAAGAAAAAATACTGATCTGAAGCTCAACTTCTTAGTAAAATTACCTGCATTAAATCATGTTCCCTCACATACCTTCTATAACAGGATGAAACTCAGACATTTACTTTTATTTTTTCTTAGCCTGTTTGTTTAGCTTAGGCTACCTTGGGTCCTTCTCAATAGGAAATGTTTTAAGGGGTAGAAAAACAAAAGCAAAAGGTAAAAGGCAATGTCAGAGGAGCAATGGGTCTGAGGAATTCCATTATAGGCGGTGGGTTCTTAGGGCTGAGTGGCACTATTCTTGGAGCTGAGGTTCTGACAAGACCTCTGCACTGTGCTTCATGCTGCTTTGCTAATGGTGCTCTCATTGCAACCCAAGTGATTCTAATTTTAGAAATACCCTCTTTATGGAACTTGTACATTGATCAAATAGGAGATAGTCTCTGCATGCTTGATTACAAAGAGCCCTGAGCACTTGTAGCATTGTAGATAGCTATACCTCACGCCTTTTGAATGTCCCTTGATAGTCAAGCCTCTACTGGGTTGCCTAGTTTCAAAAAGTATCTTAGGCTGGCTTAAACAGAATCTACACTTACGGGAGGAGGAGATAGCATAATGGTTACGCAAACAGACTCTAATGTCTAAGGTTTCAAGAGGTCCTTGCTTCAATCCCTCATACCAACATAAACCAGAGCTGAGCAGTGATCTGGTTAAAAAAAAAAGGTAAGTAAGAAAGAAAAGAAAAACAAAAATAAAAAAAGAACAGGGGCTAGGTGGTGGTGCACCTGATTTAGTGCACATGTTACAATGCACGGGGACCTGGGTTCGAGCCCCTGGTCCCCACCTGCAGGAGGAAAGCTTCACAAGTGATAAAGCAGGGCTGCAAGTGTCTCTCTCTGTTTAGCTTTCTTTTTTTTTTTAATTTTATTTATTTATTCCCATTTGTTGCCCTTGTTGTTTTACTGTTGTAGTTATTATTATTGTTGTTGTTATTGGATAGGACAGAGAGAAATGGAGAGAGGAGGGGAGGACAGAGAGGGGGAGAGAAAGACAGACACTTGCAGACTTGCTTCCCCGCCTATGAAGCGACTCCCCTGCAGGTGAGGAGCCGGGGCTTGAACCAAGGTCCTTATGCTGGTACTTGCTCTTGGCGCCATGTGCACTTAACCCACTGTGTTACCGCCGGGCTCCCTCTGTTTATCTTTCTATCTTCCCCTCCCCTTTCCATTTCTGACTATCTCTATCAAATAAATAAACAAAGCCAAAAAAATGAATCTTACAGAATCCAGACCTCCCACCTTCTACACGTATAATGATCCTGGGTCTATACTCTCAGAGGGCTAAAGACTAGGGAAGCTTCCAATGGAGGAGATGGGATAGGGAACTCTGGTGGTGGGAATTGTGGGGAATTATACCTCTTTTATACTAAGGTCTTGTCAATCATTATTAAGTCAATAATTAAAAAATGAATGTACACTTACAGTATTAAGTTCAAATCTTGGCAAAGAAACATAGATGAGTTCAGGAGAAAACTAATTTCTCACTATGTGTATGTTTACAATGACACAAAGCTCAGTGACCAGCATAGACCACAATACCATTTTCCCATTCAGGAGCCAGTGCTAGGTCATTCACTAGTGGTATGTCTACTATGAAGCTGATATCTATTTTACTGGGTATTTGAGAACACGGTTAATATTCCTGCAACTGTATTTGAATATCATTGCTGAAATCCTAACAGGCATGTTAACACATATCACTAATCTATGGACAAACATTGTGCGTGTGTGTGTGTGTGTGTGTGTGTGTCCATCCAAGGTTATCTCTGGGGCTCGGTGCTGGCACTACAAACCTATTGCTCCCAGAAGCCATTTCCCCATTTTATTGGATAGGACAGAGAGAAATTGAGAGTGGAGTGGAAGACAGAGAGGGAGAGAGAAAGATAGATACCAGCAGTGCGGGAGTTGGGCGGTAGGGCAGCGGGTTAAGGGCAGGTGGCACAAAGCACAAGGACCGGGTAAGAATCCCGGTTCGAGCCCCCAGCTCCCCATCTAAAAGGGGGTCGCTTCACAAGCAGTGAAGCAGGTCTGCAGGTGTCTGTCTTTCTCTCCCGATCTCTGTCTTACCCTCCTCTCTCCATGTCTCTCTCTTCTATCCAACAACGATAACATCAATAACAATAATAACTACAACAGTAAAACAAGGACAACAATAAATAAATAAATAGATAGATAGATAAATAAATAAATACTACAAATATATACCCGCCTGTTGTTTTTGACGGGTTATGTTGTTTTCTCCAGGTTATGTTGTTTTCGCCGGGCTGGCTTCACGGGCAGGTAACAGACGACCAGAGACTCATGGTTGAGCTGTAGGCAGTATCTATCTCTTTATTCATGCAGGACGCAGCACAATCTAAGACGAGCTAAGCTAAACTCAAGTACCCTAAAACTCACAATGCTGTCTTTATATATACTTGCCAAGTAGGGTGGAAACAGGATGTGACATAGAGAGGGTGGAGAGAAAAGTGACTGGTGAAAATCAGAGTGTGACAAGGAGGGGGCAGAGCAGGTGAGAATCCTATCACTGAACCACCAATGCCCTGGAGTGCTTTATGTAAATGTAAAAGTGATTTATGTAAATAGACCAAAGCTTTGAATGGGATTAAATCTATCCCTATATAGGCATATGTTAAGCAGAAGCCAGGGGGAGCTGGCATACTATCCAACACCCGCCATGCTTCACAGCTTGTGAAGCCACCCCCCTCCCCCGCAGGCGGGGAGCCAGGTGCTAGAACCGGGATTTTTACACGCGTCCTTGCGCTTCATATCATATGCGCTTAACTAGGTGCCTGGCCACCCCCAAAAATGTTTTCATGATTTATTCACCAGTAATCTCCAAACAATAACAAAAACAGCAACTTCCATTTTGTGCTGAGAGAGGGACAGAGCAGGAGTAGTTAACGTATCACTCTTCCCCAGATGTACAAGTTGAAGCCCAAAGCCTCAGTCTAATGAGGAAGAGTGGCCTTTTAACACCTAATATAAATGTCACCGGTACATCTGACAGTTTTCACTTATTTGTAGAATTTGAAAAAAAAAGGGAGGAGCAGGAAAAGGTATTTGGTAGTCCACCGTCGCCTACAAGTAGTACTAAAAGTTTCATCTAAAATAGTGGCACATAACTGGAATCTAAGAATCACTGAGTCAAAGAATTTTAGAGTCAATCTTTTCACTGTTCCTCAAATTTGATGAGCACTCTTGGAATACTTGACGATTGTATAACAAAAGCACCTTCACAAATACCTTATTTTTGAGTTCATGTTAAACATTCTCACATATTAAAGCATCGTTTTGATTACATATTGTTATAGTTCTAACAGATGGAAAAATCAATGATTTCATAATACATCAAAGCATTGGAATCAGAACTTAGCTTTTTTTTTTTTTGCATGACACACAAAGTCTATAAAGCAGTGAAGTCTCAGTAGAGTGAAGAGAATAAATGAGTAACAGTTGAGTGCAGAGTCACCTTTTGCCTACGTGGGTAATTTCAAGTCCATTTTCTCTTTAGATGACTGATTATTACAAGAAAGAGGTGTGTAGGTGTCTCAGCCTGCTTAGGGTCATAATTCACACAGTGTTCCCGACTTCATTTTAATAGTCCCTTGTCCTTTCATCTTGAAATCTCCCAATTCAGACAGGAAAGTGCATGATCACCTGTTTGTCACCCTTGTTTCCCCTAAGAAAATACAAATATGCTTGTCTATATTTTATGTGCATTATAAGCGTATGGGGGAAACAAAAAATACTACATTGCCAATCTTGTAATTTTTGAAAGTAAGATAAATCAAGGTTATCAATTTTTATGTTTTTCAATGTTCTATAAGTTTCTGTTATTTGGTTCACTTTGAGATCCTAGTGAAAGTGACATCTCCTGCTGGAGGGATATGAACTATGATTCCCAGATGTAGTGTGTTCCCACCTCTGTGTGCTTGGAGATGAGTTAATCATTCCAGGCCAGGAAGGTCCCATTCTGCTATACTCAGAAAGGCCATGACCGCCTAAGAGCCTGGAAAGATTAACATGCATTTCAAATCCAAGCCATTAACTTCTTGCTCTCTGACTGACAAGTGGGCCACAAATACAATTTGAATAAAAATGTGAGGGCAAAATTCATGACGGACCTGTGATTGTCTTCCTTGTTAAAATGATTTCCTGTTACCACAGGGTCAGTGCAGGCTTAGAGAAGGGCGCTCAATGACTGTCATCAGGTATGCACAAATGGAGTCTGTCTGTATATAGGAAGTAAGAACCTCATAATTTATAGATATATATTTTCCTCTGGCTCATAAAAGCATGTAATATAGCTTTGCAATGCAACATAAAATAGCTTTCTCTGGACAAATGGTAATGCAATGTTAGCATAATTTTGAGGTGAGAGCAAATATTAAGAGGGAATTTACATTTTCAAAAAAGTTTACAAACAGAAATGTTTATTTGTAATGTATATTTCAAAATCTCTGTCATGTGGTAAGGTCAGTGCAGCAGTGGATAATTCATCCGACTACTAATCAAATTCTCAGTGCTATCACATTAGGGTTTTGTTTTCTTGTAAGAATTGCTGAAGATACAGTCACTAACAGGGTAGACAGTATTTAGTTATTTCTTATGATAGCATATAGCATGTCTTGGAAAAAAAATCTGATAACACTGTCTCCTAGCAATGTTCTGTCTTCAGATGTTTAAGCTGATCCAGAGTCCATACATTCAAGTCCTAATGTAACTGCTGTCAGGCATCACAGACATTTTATACCAGCAACAGCTGATGAACAGTTGCAAAGCTAAGACGCAAACACCAAAGACCTGGGAATTCAAAGTAATTATTTCCCCATATTATAATCATTCCATCAGTAATTCATTTTTTCTTTTAAATATATGGGAAAATATGAAAGGACTGTAATGTCCAGTACAATGCCTCATACATCATGGAGCGTAGAAGCTCTAGTCAAAAAATAAATGAAGTTTGCCCCAACAGAATCTTTCCGAGGATGGCAATGTTTTATTTTCTAAATGGTGTTTAGTAAGTATAGATTAATAGGAGTAGAAACGAAAGGGACAACTAAGATTAAAGAAAGGATCTGTTCCGAGAAATAATTCACACTATACTGATCTTGATATGAGACACATGAAGAGACACAAGAGATTACAAATATACATCCGCCAGGGAGTTTTTAAAGACAAAACGGTCCTACAACCTTTGAATGAATGCAATTATTCATTCCAATCTTACTATTATTATCAGTTATCTACTATCTGTCATAATCTAGACATTGTACAAGAGATTATATACCTTCTATTTTCAGTTTAATAAAAAGTCTTCAGTGAAGATGAAATTACACTCAATTTTTATAGGTGGCAGAAAAAAAATTTGGAGAAGTTAGATATCTCATCCAAGCAAAAGTCAAAAAGTGGTAAAGAAACAGTGCATTGTGGTCAGATTGTTTTTACTCTGTCATGGTGTCCTTGTTCTGTGATTAGACGTCCTTTAGATATCAGTCAGTTAGAAGCTGCATTTGATATCTTCACTCTGTTTCAGCCACCAGGTTCCACATGCCACCATGATGCCAACCGGATTTCCCTGGACAGATGACTCCACCAATGTGTCCTGGAGCCCTACTACCCAGAGCCCTGCCCCACTAGGGAAAGAGAGAGACAGGCTGGGAGTATGGATCCACCTGCCAACACCCATGTTCAGCGGGGAAGCAATTACAGAAACCAGACCTCCCACCTTCTGCATCCTACAATGACCTTGGGTCCATACTCCCAGAGGGATAAAGAATAGGAAAGCTATCAGGGGAGGGCATGGGAGACAGAGTTCTGGTAGTGGGAAATGTGTGGAGTTGTATCCCTCTTATCATATGTTTTTTGTCAGTGTTTACATTTTATAAATGAAAATTATATAAAAAAAGAAGTTGCATTTGAGAGATAAGTGAGGCATGCCATTGAATTCTAAGAGGCTTAAGTACCTGAAATCCAAATAACACAATAGTTGTTACTAGCTCATTAATGCATGAAAAAGAAGATGCCAGTAGACATCTATATGCAAAGTTTCCAGAATGGGATTCATTCTACATTATAAAGAAGGTCTGGCAGATGGAGGATGTAAGGATTCAATATCACAGATCTCCAGGTAGATAAATAGCATAAAGGAAAGAATTGATATGTTACCATGAGGAGGAATATAAGATCTACTTCACTAGAATGAAAAAGGACTATACCAAATGGTAGTGAAAACAAAAGGTACTGGACTCAAATCAGTGGACTATAATTAAGAGCCCAGACATCACCCTTCATATTTATGACCAAGAGTGAGATCAGACCCCACCTTCTGTCACACTGCACAAAAATAAACTCAACACAGATGAAATGTTCGAGGCTTGACCGGAAACTACAAATTACATAGAAGAAAACATTGTCAGAGTGCTATGTGATATCTGCATTAGAGACATCTTCAGTCTTGAGCTTAAAAGCAAAACAGAGGGGGCCAGTGGTGGCGCACCTGGTTGAGCGCTCATGTTACAATGTGAAAGGACCCAGGTTCGAGTCCCCAATCCCCACCTGCGGGGGGAAAGCTTCACGAGTGGTTAAGCAGGGCTGCAGGTGTCTCTCTGTCTCTCTTCCCCTCTATCCCTCCCCCCTTCCCTCTTGATTTCTGGTTGTCTCTATCAAATAAATAAAGATAATAAAAAAATAAAAATAAAAAAGCAAAACAAAGAAAAAATAATCTGGAGTGTATCACACTGAAGTTTCTGAACAGAAAAAAAATCATCATAAAAACATCCTGTAGAATGGGGAAAGACAGATGTCACACATCAAAGTGCGAATAACCAAGTTATATAAAAGTCTAACAAACTCAGTTACAAAAATCAAGAAACAAACAAAAATTAAAAACATTTTATTAAAAAAATGGGGAAAATAAATGAACAGAAAAGAAGAAATTTTGATGGTCAAGAGGTAAATGAATAAAGCTCAAAACCAGTGATTATCAGAAATATGAATCAAGACAGCAATCAGATACCATCTCAGCCACGTGAGAATGCCCTGCACCAAACAGCACAGAAACATTAAAAACCAGCCTACCAATCACCCAGCGAATGGTGGCTTTCCTAAGCAATCTGCACAAACACATAAGCACCTATTGGAAAGACATCCACATCAATATTCATGATTGTGCTAATTATAATGTGAACGTTTGAAAACAACCCAAGCATCCAGCAACAGATGAATGGTTAAAGAAGTTGTGGCATAGGTAACTGAAGGATCCTGGTTCGAGCCCCTTGCTCCCCACCTGCAGGGGCGTCACTTCACAAATGGTGAATCAGGTCTGCAGGTCTCTTTCTGTCCCCTTCTCTGTCTTCCCCTCCTCTCTTGATTTCACTGTCCTATCCAACAACAATGACATCAATAACAACAACAATAATAACTGCAACAACAAAAGGCAACAAAGGCAACAAAAGGGGAAAGGAAGCAAATTAAAAAAAAAAAGAAATTAAAGTTAGATGGGTTCATAGGAAAAGAAAGACCAAACTGAATCACAAATGGAGAGTTTTCATGGTTCCTGAAAATTATACACTAAATGGGAAAAAAGTAAGGATTCCAAACCTGACCTCTAATGAATGGGACAGGACTTGTGGTTTTGATGAGGAGATTTCACATAATAAAGATGATAAAATTTCATATGGCAAAACTCTTGCCTTGTATGTTTTTGCCGTAGCTCTCTGGTGTGAACATTATTTCTAAAGATGCTATAGTTGTTATGGTTGGCCCCCAAACCCAGAGAGTTCTGATTGACATTAGTTCACATGCCAACGTGAAGGTGACATATATTTGAAAAAGCAAATCTAAATGTTTTGGGGCAGGTTAGTTCTCTGGTTACATATGTAAATACGACTTGAGGATGCAGTCCTAAATTTGCAGGCATTAAGAATATAAATCTTACTTTGTTCACTTATATATCATTTATCAATAATCCAGAGTTGGGCATATTAAGGTTGTACTAATAACAAATATTGGTTGAAGTGAATATAACTTTGTATTTAACTGTTTGATATCATTGGCAGAGATGTTCTTAGTAATTATTTGGTTCTTGCAGACAAACTTGACCTTACTCTATAGCTATTATAGCCATTTTATATATACTATTCATTATTGCTCAGTGTTTCAAAGATGTCTTCATATATGTTACTATTATTTTCAGTAGATGCTGCTTCTCAAATGTAAAGAAAGTTGACTACATTAAGCCTCATATCACTGGGGTTTGTATAATCCACTCTTAATTATTAGAAAAGATGTCCTTTTATTTTAAGGAGAACCAAAATTCAAATTTACACACAAAGTGTTTGTCTAATTGCACAAAGTTCAAGTTATTCCGACTAGGAGGAAAGGATAATGCCGCTGAGATCGTTTCTAAGGAAGGGTGATCATTATTGCAATGGTTTAATGTGCTGGCGTAATGACATGACGTATTCAAAATCGGTACTTCCATTACATGAAGCAACTTACAACTTCAGTATGTCATTATTTTGCAGTATAGGCAAAATACGATTGTTCCTCTTAGTGATTTTGAAACTCGGTGAATAGAACTAGAAACATGTAATGCTTTTTGGAATAAACTGTATTTCCTCACTCCTAAGTGGTGATGAAATTATGGGAAAGTGTTGAAAGAACAGCCAAAACCCTAGAGAAACTATTAACAATATATTCTTTTTAGTTCACACTGGACCTTTGTGGTACTCACTATATATATATATATGTTTTTTTTCCCTGTTGTTGCCCTTGGTTTTTTATTATTGTTGTTGTTTTTATTGATGTCGTCACTGTTGGATAGGACAGAGAGAAATGGAGAGAGGAGGGGAAGACAGAGAGGAGGAGAGAAAGATAGACACCTGCAGACCTGCTTCACTGCCTGTGAAGAGACGCCCCTGCAGATGGGTGTCCGGGGCTCGAACTGGTTTCCTTACTCAGGTCCTTGTGCTTTGCGCCACAGTGCACTTAACCCGCTGCGCTACTGCCTGACTCCCTTTGTGGTACGTTCATGGCAACTATTACCATCTCTGAAGGAAATTAGTTCAAATAATGTCCAGATTCCTTTTATCTCTACCCCTTCTTGATAGGTTGATCCTAGAAACTTAATAACTATACTGAAAGAAAAAAAGAAAACAGGTGTATTAGACAACAATTATAGTCAAATACAGCAGAAAAATCAAGAATACAACTTTATCAATATAAAAAGATAGAGTATAAAAAGTGGAATGTGAAGAAGAGAAGCTTGTGAGAGAGCAGAAATGATAGGATGCTAACAGTATGCGCTAAACTAGAGAAGATGAAATTGTAGGATTCTAATTGTAATATTTAAAGCTCTACAGTAATGATAGAAATATGTAAAAACTGGGTGGAAAATGGAAGGTGAAACTGTAAATAACTAAAATCCTATCTTTATTTTTTTTTTCATTTTTTTTCTCCAACCAAGATTATCACTGGGACCCCATGCCTGTACAATTCCACTGCTCTGTGTAGCCATTTAAGTTTTTCTGTGAGCTCTGTTGGGGCTGCTACCATCTGGCCCACCATTGCTCAAAATAATAAATACAAAATCTAAAACTAAGTAACATATAGCAGGAGCATATATCACTTAGATCACTAAGACGGAAAAAAAAACAAAAATAGAAAAGTATAATGTTGTTTTCTAGTGGAAAGCCTTAGGCCAGACTGTTTTGCATGTTACTTATATACCTATATGATGTGCTTGATGAAAATAAGAATTATATATATGTGTATATATATATACATATATAATATAACTGAAAAACATTAATTGCAATATAGTTAAACAATGTAAAGTTCAAAATAAACTGTAGAAAACAGCTGAAAATTCAGTGAGTGATCAAAATGATTTTTTAAATATTGCTAATATTGCACCTATATAATATCTCAACCTTCTTTCAAACAACATGCTTCATATAACATGGAAATGTTTCTGATCACATGTACAACCAAACATGGCAACTTTATCTTTTCTGCAATATGTTCAGTGATGATTTTTTCATAAATGTTTTCTATATTCGTACATTATAAAACTCATATGTTTCTTTGCTATGTAATTATTTATAAAGGCTCTGAAAAACTTAACAGACATTTATTATCCTATCCTACTCTCCTGGTTCTTCCAATTCCTTGCATAACTGATGAAAAAGATTTGGCTTTCCCCTATCATGTTAGTTAGGTTTATTCTATTTTATAGAAAATTTAATAGCATGGACCATGACTTACTAATTTTTTATTTGGAATAAAGTTTTTTTTTCTTCTATGAAACAAATCT
Source organism: Erinaceus europaeus (assembly GCF_950295315.1). Classification (NCBI taxonomy): domain Eukaryota; kingdom Metazoa; phylum Chordata; class Mammalia; order Eulipotyphla; family Erinaceidae; genus Erinaceus; species Erinaceus europaeus. Next base: position 95,010,677 of record NC_080175.1, read on the forward strand.
TACACACACACACACACACACACACACACACACACACACACACAGATATTTTTTTTGTTGGTGGTGGTGACAAAATTAGACTTGAACCACCTGCTTGTGTACCACCCTCAGCGTCAGATGCACAGTTCACCATGTCATAAATACTCATGCACTGAAACCGTGCCAGATATCTGGCCATTTCAGCAAAGCAAATTTACCCTGCTTCCCCCACTAAAGAATTATAACTAAAGAAGCTAACCCACCTGGAAGAGACACTTATAAATGTGCCGGTCGATATACAGATGTGCATGAGATCAAGACCCTACTCATTTTAAAATGAAATGAAGTCAGTTGAATGCATAATGTCAACTATTCTGTCAAAGGAATTTCCTTAATACATATATCAGTCCTGTTTTCAGTGAGTAATGGATGATGGAACTTAAGGAAAGTAAAGGAAGATAAGTTAAGAAGATAAGAACTTAAGGAAAGTAAAGATGATGGAATTTAAGGGAAGTAAAGGAAGATAAGGAAGATGATATTGAATGAATATCTAGTTTTTCCTCTTGTGAATTATCAAACATTTTACTATCAAAAAAAATAGCAGAATCAGCATGATTGCCACCACTTACTCTGTCGTAAGTATGATAACTACTCTCACATTTATGTTGAAGCTAAAATGTCTTAACAAATATACAGAGTATTTAATTGAAAGTTACATGTGTATTCTGATCATTTTAAAGGTATAAGACCTCTTAATGATGAATATTTTAAACTTTATTTCACATAAGAGTAATACAATTGAAGCATCTTGGAGAATGTCAAATGGTTAATTTGTGTAGTTTAATATCTAGTATGTCTTTTTCTTATTTAAATAAAGCTTGTTTCTGACCCCAATACTCTGATGCAAGTAAGTTCACAGTGACCTTCTAGTCATTAAATTCACTTTTTTCTTTTAAAATTGCTTATAATCTCTATAGCATGTAGCACTTTGGTTCATGTTTTCCTTGATAATCACCCGCCATTAGCTTCCACTGATTTAAACTGTTGACTTTTATCACACTATCTTGCTTTTCCGCCTCTCAAAAGGGAGCAAAATTTTCTCCTACCTTTCCAAAAAGGATCGCACTCCTCAATGTTCTCTGTTTGGTCCCCTTTTTATTCTAATTGCTATTCCAAAAATATCATAAACAGTCTTATATTTACATTTTCATCTTGAAGATTCAGTTATCTCCTTTTTGTTTGTTTTTTTGGGAGTCACTGGGACTTCACTGTTTCAGGCTTACTTTTTCAGATAGTAAGACAGAGACAGAGACAGAGAGATATACTAGCACTGAAGCTGGACTTAAACCTGAGTTGTGCCCTTGGCCAAGCAAGCGCACTATCCCAGGGAGATAGCTTGCTGCCACAGTCACTCAGATTGATCCAAATACTTTCTCAGGCCTTAAGTAGTGACTATACCCAGCAAATTTACTGAATCCAATCTTCTCTGCTAAAGGCATCAATTCTCTACCTCACCACTTGCTTAATAATACACCTGCCAACCTTTGTACTCAAGGGACGAAGAAGAATCTTTCTTGAATCAACTCTTCCCTTACAGACACTGGTCATTGGCTTCCTTGTGATCTTTCAGCAAAGTTCAGTTATTTCCAGATGAATTCATTAGAATCTCCATTTCTAAAACTCAATAATAGAACAACCTTGATAGATCTAAACAAAACTACTTTCTGCACCTTGAAAATTACTGCTTATTCTCTGCTTGTAGGTAATTTGGAAAATCATTTCTTATGGGGATTCAGATCTGGTTGATACATTAATGTAGATTAACTTTAGGGCTTATTAATATAATAGGACACTGCTATTCCTATTTGCTTTAGTGGAGTTTTATTTAAGTACTTTGTTGCATTTATGAAAAGTTCATTATTATTTTTGCATCTATATAGTAGCCAAAAGAGAAAATGACTTTGTTAATAATTAACTATGGATTTATTATGTGAACAAATGGAGCTAAAAATCAAAACTTCCTAACAGTCTTATCTTCTTCATTAAAGCGAATAAACCTCTTAATATAAATCAGTCTATGTAAAATTGTCACTGAATATAATTTAAAATTATGTCATAATTTGTAACTAAATAGGCACCATATGCTGATGAACTCTTGAAACTCTGTACATACTACATATGTGACATGAAAAGAAGCTTACACAAAGATACACTGGAATCTCCGTTTTATAATTAAGGCTAACGACAAATATCATCCCTTAGAATAAAGGGACACTGAGTTATAAAGCAAAGCAAATACACGAAGGAAAATATCCTGAATCTTAATGATCTAGAACACTGTAAGAGATGGCTCAGTGGTAGAGTAGAGGATTAGCATGTATGAAGTCCCAAGTTTGATTCCCAATTCATGCCAGAGCAGTGTTTTTTTGTTGTTGTTGTTGTTGTTGATTCTCTCTCTTGAGTTGTACCATCATTTTCCTCTGTCTTACATAAAATATGAACTTTGAAATAGAGTTTTATTGATTAACATGTAGTTATTGTTTTAAAAATTCTGTTAGTTTGTCATCGGCATAACAATATGTAACAGTCTATGCTGGCTGCCGCTCTGGGTCCCCCGCCCCCCTGGCCACTGGTGGCGACGTTCAGAGAGGCCCCTCCGGGTGTGCCAGGGTAACTCTGCATGTCAGGAGTGGTGTGCATGGAGAGACAAGAACCCCAGACTCATTCAGTTCCTGAAGCAGTCTCTGAAAGGTGGGAGACTCCTTTATTGAGAGAGAAAGCAGGCAAATTATACCCATTGCACAGGGAGAAGGTTAAGGGTAACCAAAACACAAAGCAGCTTAATGCTTAGTCACATTTTTGACCTAGGAACTATTTGATCACAATTGGAAAGTTACCATACAAGGTTTGACCACAAGATTCACAATGCATATTTCCCTAGGGGAAAAGTACAGACACCTCAGGGCAAGGAGAGGAGGGGGGCGTTGAGTAACAGGAATTTGCAGTGGTTTTTTAAGTTTGGCCAAACACAATGTTCAGTAATCCATGGCCTTTTTAAAGGGGAGAGAAGGCACATATACAGAAAGGTAGCCATCCAGAATGGGGCTACCTTCACCTGAAGGGAGAACTTGGGATCAGCCTGCTCAGAACTCATGGAAACAGTGACCTGGATTTTCTGGGACAGTGGGCCCATCCTCCAACAATTCTAAACTATAAAAGGATAGCAAGATGGAAAGTAATCTTTATTGTAAGAGCAAAAAGAACTTTTTTCGTGTGTGTGCTTGCATAGCTTAATGTGATGACAACCAATTCCCCACTCCTATTGGCCATCCCCCTCAGATTTCTTTCCTTCTTTCTTCCTTCATTTCTTCCTTCCTTTATTCTTTTTGCTATCATTATTATCACTGAAGCTCCATGCTTGTATAACCAATTCCTCACTCCCATTGGCCACCCCCCCAAACTTTATTTTTCTCTTTTCTTCTATTTGAAAAGACAGGGAGAAGTTGAGAGGAGTAAAAAGCAATGCTAGGTAAAATAGCAGAATCTATCAGAAGAAACAACACTAGAATGATTATAATTTCTGAAGATGAAGAAAGAGTAGCAGAGATATTATTCAAAGAAGTCATATAGAAAATTTTTCACACCTGTGAAATGTTGAAAATATAAGTATAGAGAAGGCTGAAAGAATATCCAGCTCTTATAACTCTAAGCCCACACCATGACAGATCACTTAAAACTTTCCAAAGACAAAGAAAAGTTAATGCAGGCCACTAGGGGAAAAAGGATATTGGACATACAAAGGCAGAACCATCAGACTATCTCAAGATTTCTCACCACAAATATTAGAAGCAAGAAGAGACTGGAATGAAATATCCACTGTTGTTAAAGGAAAAAGACTACCATCCGTGAATTTTCTATTCTGTAAAACTATCTTTCCTATAGGAAGGAGAAATTAAAACTTTTCCAAACATACAGAAACTGAAAGAACTCCCCATCACCAATCCTTCCTTGCAAGAATTACCGAAAGCAGTCCTACATGTAAAGAAGCAAACAAACTCCAACTCTAAAAGAATTCTTCAGTGAATAGAAATTCTTCAGTAGAATAGAAATGGCAACAGAGACAACAGCAAAAACAGAAGAAAAGACATTGAAAAAATTAAGACCAAATGGACAGAGTGATATGAACAAAGTGAGTGAACCAAGGTCAAATATCAGAAGGGTCCATACTAGACCAGAAACTCTAAAAAGTCTCAACCTTTCTTGGAAACTGAAGGAAAAATGTTGGGCGGTATGAGTCAGGAAGAGAGGGAGGAATGCTGGTTGACTACACTGTATACATAGGGGAAGTTTGGGAGACAGTTGGGTAGGGGGGGACAGACATTGAAACTTGGACTGAGGATGGGGTGCTGCATCAAAGCCAGGAACTCTGGGGAAGGGATGGAAGATGGGGGAATGGGGTCATAGGCTGGGGGCTGAGAGTGCTTTGTGGATAGTCATGATATGGAGTTGGGGAATGGAGGAATGTATAGACAGTTGTGTTATAAACCACTAACCTCCAAGTATAATGGACATAAAAATAAATTAAAAAATAAAAGTAATAATTGCAAAAACTATAGATTAGTCATCACCATATATACACAAATCCATAGAAAGTAGACATTGAATATATGATCAAATGATTAGCTGGCATTGAGCTCATTGCCTATTTATTTGTGTTTTTTTTTTATTGTTTGTTTTTCCCACCAGGGATTCATGTCTGCACAATAACTCCATCATTCCTGATAGTCTTTTCCCCCCCCTTTCTTTTCTGCTAAAGACAGAAATGGAGATGCAGAAAGGAGATACAGACACCTGAACATTCTGAACATTGTTTCACTGGATGTGAAACATTACTCTCCACCCACACACAGCTAGAGACAGGAGGCTTGAACCTGGGTCCTAGCTTAAACTAATGACGTGCCACCACCCACCCCATCACACAGTTCTCACCTAAAGTCTTTCCCTTTCTCATTCATTCCCCATTTTGCCTCTAGTCTTTCAGTGTGCATAGGCACGAGGTTAATTATACTGAGAAACAGCTTCCCTTCCTATCAATCTCTATATCAGTCTATCTATCTATCTATCTATCTATCTATCTATCTATCTATCTATCTATCTATCATCTATCTATCTACCATCATCTAACATCTATCATCTATCTATCTGTCATTCAGCTATGTCTCATTCTCTCTCATTCTCTTTTTGCACAGCTCAGACCTCATGCATGCATAATTTAACTGCTCCTGGATGCTTTTTTGTTCAGATAGAGGAATGGAAAAAAAAAAAAAAAAGAGTGAGAGGAATCGAGGAGGACGGGACTCTACATCCTCCCTCACCCCCAGCTTCTTCTTGTAGAATAGCAGCTCCCAGTTGACTTTGGGGTTCAAACCTGGCAAAATACATGGCAAGGCAGTTGCCTCCCCTAGTCAGCTATCTCTTCAGCTATCTCTTTGTTTCTCAACTTACTCAATTTTACTTCTTCCTCCTTGGTATTTCCACTCAATTTTATGCCACGAGAAGTCTAACACGCATTGTGCCACAGAGCCAGCTTTCACTCAGTTTTACAAAAGCCACCCTCCATTCTCCAGCAATAATGATGATGGCTGATGTTTATTTTTCTCTATTTCAACATTTGCTTTGCAGGCATCATTTGAAGTACCTGCTATTTACCACTGCCATTGATGGGCAACTGGGGTTCTCATTTGTCATCAGCATTCTTCTCTTACCAGTTCCCAAAGACAGTGTACAGCTTATTCTGTATTCCAACTAATCTCTGTTTCTCAGTCCTCACTCATATTTTCCTTTAATTTCAAGGGCTGGAAATGTATGTGTCTGAATTCAGTTAGAAAACCAGTATATAACTCAGAATAAATACTGACTGCAGAATTTTGTTCTGTTGTCAGCATGTAGAAAATATCATATCTATAGAAGCTTTCAGTGAATGTTTGTTAAAATGAATTGAATGTAAATTACCACTCTCCCTTGAACTATTGTTTTTCACCTCCTGGGAGATGGATAAGTCAATACCAATTAAACATATTCTGAACATCCAAACCAACATGATAAATTTATTTAGCCCCTAATAAAATAATGATTTTTATATACACATCACTCTGAAAAGGGGAAACTGTGATTGATTTAGAAATATGGACTGTTATTAAAGAGATATGATCTCTATCTTGTGAGTTGCTTTGCATGACACTAAAACAAACGATCCTATCTTATCAGGACTGTAGCAGTAATCATGTGATGTCCATCATAGAAGAGTGGCTCTTATCCCCATAGCAAATTCTGTAGGACTTATGCTAATCATTTTAAATTAAACTTTGTATGAAAGACAGAAAAATAAAATTACCATGGGGATAATCTTATTGTCATAGTAATTCAGATGAGTAACATGATTTTCTAATAAAATTCCACAACAAATATTAAGATGACAACAAGATCCCCCCCTTAGCAAATTTCCTTAAATACACAATGATTAGGAGGCCAGGTAGTGGCACACTCAGTTAAGTGCACACATTATCATACTCAAGGGCCCAGGCTTGAGAACCCACTCCCTCCTTGCAGGGGGGAGGCTTCGTGAGTGATAAAGCAGTTTTTCAGTTGTCTCTCTTTCACTCTACCTCTCCCCTTCCCTCACAATTTCTACCTACCCCCCCATCACTCTCAATTTCTGTCTCTATTTAATAATACATAAATAAATATTTTTTAAAAAAAGTAAAAGAAAGAAAGAAAGAGAAACCAGAGGAACATATTGGAAATTAATACATAAAACAATCACTATTTGCTGATGATATGATAATATACAGAGAGAACCCCAAACCACTAATTTTTTTCTAGTAATAATTAATAAATTCAACAAGCTATCAGGTTACATAATCAGTGCACCTATATCTGTGACATTTCTGTATACAAAATATGAGTCACTGGCAAGCTAAATAAAAGTCTCGATCTCATTTATAATATTACCTGAAAAGATACAATTCCTTTGGAGTGAATCTCATGCAGGAGTTGAAGGGCCTTGCCAGGTAAAACTAAAGAGAGAGTTGCCACATAGAAACAGAAGAACATTCTTTCTGCCTGGGTCAGAAGAAAGATCATGATTTAAATAACTAATCTACCAAAAGCAATATCCAACTTCAATGCAATCCTTATCAAGATTCTCAAGGAAATGGAACCATTTGTCCAAAAAAATTTTGTGGAACAACCAGAACAAAGTAACCAAATTACTTCTGAGAAAAATGGAGGTATTATGATCCCCAACTTCAGATTACACTACAGAGCAATATTAATGAAAACAGTAGGGTACTGGAATAAAAGTGGACACTTGGATCAAGGGTGCAGAACTGAGAAAGTATAAATAGGCCTGCTCATATGCAACTGCCTAATATATGACAAAAGACCCTAAATCATTCTATGGGGGAAATGAAGCTTTCTTCAACAAATGCTACAGGTAGAAACATGAAACTAGAGCAGCAGCTAACACCATACAACAAAGTCAAATCAAAATAGTTCAAAGATCTGGATATTAGACCAGAACTCAAAAATTTATAGAAGCAAAATTGGTGGACGTTTGTAGAATCATCATGCCAAAGGTGTCTTTGGGAGACTCAGCTCTATGGACATAGAAAAGAATTGTAAGTAAATGGGTCTTCAGCAAATTAGAAAATTTAAAAAACTTCTACACTTCAAAAGCAAACTATGCAATAATACCCAGACCACCCACTAAAGGGGAGAAAATATTTTCATATTGTATACCAGACAAGAAACTGATATGAGACACCAATAAGGGATTAATACAACTCTACAAAAGAAGAAAAATTAAAAAGTGGCCAAAAATCTAAACAGTTTTCTAAAGAAGAGATACACATGGGCCACAGATATAAAAGGAAATGTCCCGTCTGTCATTTATCAGTAGAGAAATGCCAATTAATACACTGAGACTCCATCTCACATCGGTAGGAATGGCCATATCAACAAAACAGGAAATGACAAGTGTCGGTGAGACTGAGGAATGAAAGGACTCTGTTCCACTGCTAGTGGAAATGTGAACTGGTGCAGTCCCTTTTGAAGACTGTATGAAGAGCTCTTCAACAAATCCAAAAGGAATAACCTTGTGGTCCAGCATACCACTCTAAAGCATTCATCCAAACAACACTCAAACACTAGTTCCAAAGGATATATATGCTCCCCTATGTGGATAGTGGCATTATTCACAACAGTGAAAGAATGTCCATCCAGAGATGACTGGCTAAAGAAGCCATGGGGTACTTGCTCCATGGAATATTACACTGGGATCCAAACATACAGTTTTGGGCGGGAGATGTGGTGTAATGATTATACAAATGACTTTCATGCCTGAGGCTCTCAAGTCTGCAGGTTTAGCCCCTAGCATCACCATCAGTCGGCTGAACAGTGCTCTGAGCTCTCTCTCTCTCTTTTCCTTCTGTACCTTTCTCTCATTAAAAGAGAAAAAAAAAACAGAACAGAGAGAGAATTGTGTTTCCTTTTGGATAAAATGAGTAGGACTGGATTATGATCATGCTTATCGAAATAAGTAAAAAGTAAATAAGTAAAAAGAAAAAAGTAAGTAAGAAATAAGGAAAAAGTAAAAAGAAATAAGTAAAAAGATGAAGAACAACTACTGGACAGTTTCATTCATATGTGGAGTCTAGAGAACACATATAAACTTGCAAACACAATCAAGCAAATAGTTTCTCTGTGTGTGTGTGTGTGTGTTTCTGCTGTGTGTGTGAGTGTTTCTGCTGTGTGTGTGTGTGTTTCTGCTGTGTGTGTATGTGTGTTTCTGCTGTGTGTGTGTGTGTTTCTGCTGTGTGTGTAGTTTACTTTTTCTTCATCATGAAGGCCCAGCAGCAACATTATGAGTTTATTTTCTTTAATTGTTTATGCTGAAGGAAAAATTTTAACATAGGTTTTCTAAAATTTAGTCTCATCTGTCATGAAAATTAAAAAAAAAATTGAGAGGTAGAAATAATATTATCAAACATTGTACGGAATATCTTAACTCAAATTGCATTTGTAAGTGACACATTGAAATTTCATTAAAAGTATTTTAAAGTGGTAGCAATGGCTACATTTGGAGTACTGAGTGTAACAATTCGTATTTCACCTGCTTGCTTATTCTTTACTTCCCTCTACTCCATTTTTATTTTTAAAAAGTATCTTTATTTATTTGCTAGAGACAACCAGATAGCAAAGAGGGGTAACAGAGGGAAAAGAGAGTCAGAGAGACACCTGCAGACTTTCTTCACCACTTGTGAAGCTTCCCCCTGCAGGTGTGGTCCAGGGGTCTTGAACCCGGTCCTTGCACTCAACCAGGTTTGCCACCTCCCGGCCCTGTTCCCCTTTCTCCTTACTGAACTCAAAAAGGCTTCCTCATATCACTACTTAGTCAGTGTATTTTGAGTTATTACTGTTTACCAGACACCACTATTCTAAGTATTGAATGATAATACATAAATCAATGAAACGAAAATATTTTCTCTCCTGACATGTACAAGAAATGTTGTATTAAAAACACACAGAATCATATACTAATACAGAATACTATACAATGATAATAGAACAATCATCTAATACAAAATTTTATATAATAAATATTATATAGAAAATAAAGCTAGGGAGAAGTAATTCGATATTATAATTTTAAATATTATGGTAAGGACTAGCAAAGGCAGATTAGTGAGGGAGTCACACCGCTATCTTGTGAAAGAATATTTGTTTAATTTTATGTATGTATGTATTTGGTAGAAGCAGAGAGAAATCAAGAGGGAGAGAGGAGATACGGTCTGGGAGAGAAAGACACCTGCAGCCCTGCTTCACCACTTTTGATGTGTCCCCCTCTGCAGGTGGGCTTGAGCCCAAGTGCTTGCACATTGTGACATGTATCCTCTACCATGTGGATCATTGTCTGGCCCATGAAAGAGTATTTTTTAACAGCAGGAGGGGCCCATTTGCAAGTTGAAGCAAGGGTATACTTGACCATTTTGTTGACTACTTCGTCTAGCCAAAAGAAGAAAGACTCAGGCTAAGATGAAATGAGATGCAGGGACAGAATTTAAAAAGACCTAAGATTGGGGTGCAGACTTAGGCAGTGACACACCTGGTTGAACACACATATTAAATGACCTAAGATTGTCTTCCTAATGAGATGTGAATTCATTTATTCTCCTTAACTCATCCAACAAATATTTAGTGACCTCCTACTGCATTCCAGACATTTTTTAACTCATCAGAAATACTAAAAAAACTCCAAGCTTTTACTCTGAGACAAATCTGTTTCCATTGGAGAGTTTAGAGGAAAGGAATGACCTAATATATCTTACTTTAAAAGAAACCCTGTGGGCAAGATTTAGCATTAGGTGTATTGGGATGAAACTGGCAAGAGGTGACATGTCAGTGTAATGGCAGCAGTCCAAAGATGAATGAGAGAGGTTTGGACTAAGTAGAATAAAAGGTAGTAGCTCAAATGCCGAACATTGTGAATATGGAGAAAATATATATATATATATGTTGATTACTTAATCAGTACTCAACTATCAATATTCCTCTCAAACCATATTTGGATCAAAATAACTAGAATCACCATCCCAGAATACTTTTGTTGTGTACAGAAATCTGGACCCATGTATTTGAAATACTTTGCTCCCTACAGCAATCTCACTACGTCCTACTATCATATTATCAATCTCCATAGAGTTTGGAAATCTGAGATGCCTTTTCATACAAGGACATTAATTCTATTTATGCAAAGTTTATCTCCAGCACCTTGTTCTTTAGTGAACTTGCTTGAGGTGTGAATTTATTCTTAATTCATCCAACATAAATTTAGTAAGCATGTGGGTATTAAATTTCAACATTGATTTGGTGTGTGTGTGAGTGTGTGTGTGTGTGTGTGTGTGACATTTAGTCCATAACAGTTTAACAAGAATTTCACAGTATTCACCAAACACTCAAAATCAGAATGTCAATTTTAATACTATTGTGATTTTTAATACCTCAAAATGTCTCTAGGTGTGATCAAAAGAGCTTCCTATTGTGTCATTAAAGTTTTCCAGTTAAATGTTAAGTTTTACCAGTGAGAGAAAAAATTGCCTTATAAGTGAATGAGGTGCCATCATGACCTTAACAATTTATATTCTGTCAGTGGTGACAGGTAATTTTTCTCTTTTCAAATTAGGAAACTTTCTAGAAACTCAGTCATTTTGTGTGTGTGTGTGTGTGATATGATTGACATGTATAATAGTGAGCTCTTTCTTCCATTAAAATTTCATATAAGCAAGGAGGCCTCTGTACTCCAATAAAACTAAATAAAAATACTTGTACAAATACTCAAATACTTTGAGGAATAAAGTCAATAAGATAGATTTTAATTTCATACTCATCAATGTCATTGTAAATGAAAGAACAGGGACTGCTTTATCTTAGGTCCTTAGGATAAAAACAGAGTTGAAGTGGTTTGTAAAATGCAGCAAGTATCTGAGAAACTAAAAAGTGATTGATAATTTCAGAAATATGTTAAAAGAAAATTATCCATCCTTTTCAACTGCTGGCTATGCTATCACGTTCATCTTGTTTCATGTTGAATGTTTTACAGAAGTATTCAAATTTTGCAAAAGAGGATATTTTCAGAAAGAGTATTAAATAACAAATTTCCATCTTTTAAATTTATGCCTGCCTTTAAATAAAATAATTTGAGACCTAAATCTCTTTAGCCTATGCAAATGTCACAAGATTTAGTTATGGTTATACTGAAATGCCTGAAGGAAGGTAAGGATTAGATACAATGAAAGTCAACAATGAGAATTCAAGGGGATATTTTTGTCTTCTTCTCTTTTATTTCTGTGAAATTACTTCCCAACCCAGGATACATATAATCTTTGGAGAATAATAAGTCTTTTAATATTGGTTAAAATTCATTGTTCTTTGTTCTTACGAAGTAGACTCCTTTCAAGGATCTTCACTGAATATATAAATCTAAGAATAGGAAGTTTTCAGAATTCTGCCGAGAGATGCAAATTATACCTAGATTAAAAAGACAAAAGTGGGTCATCAACATATAAGCAAAACTAAACCAAAGCTGCTAAGAGGAAAAAGATCTGTCTCCTCCTGCCCCTCCCACATATGCCATTTATGAACCCATTAGAGTTGAGTGAATGTTATGTATGTAGAAAGCTAAGATTCTGTCTCATATGTTGACAAGCACACTGGAGAACAAAAAATTCTAACACTGTGTTTTTGTTTTGTTTTGTTTTGTTTTGTTTTTCCTTTCCCTTTTCTTTATCTCTTTACTCAGAGGTGATTCCACAAAGAAACTGTCTTAAAATTTCAAGTCATACGTATGGTTAATTGTCTGAAGTAACTGCATTATTACATTTACCACTCATTTTCAACTTTCTCTCAATACATTTGTGAACTGAACATCTATTATCTCGTGCTTTGATTTCATTCTTGTGATTTCTTTTCTGAGGTAAGATAGATATAAAGTCTGTGCCTCCCAGAAAAAACTATGTCTTTAATTTTTCAACTTCCACTGTGCATCTTGTAGGCTACTAAGGATGCTGTTTACAAAAATACTGTGTAATGTCTCAGTCATGGAGAAAATTTGTAAACGAATCAAGTGGTATTCATTTTTCACACGATATTTTCTCAGACACAGAAGCTTTAAATTAAATTACCTATCCCCTCTAAATATTCAAGTACAACATATTGAATATTCAGAACTTCAAAATAACTTAGAATTATCTGGTTAAGTTCTTTGCTCAAAGAATGTGAAGTAAGGAAATTCAACCAGAAATAATCCATAAAAAATGTCTAAATATACAGACAAACTAGTAGGTCAGATGGTAACAGAATTGACCTGTTCTCATCCTTCTTTATTCAAGCCTTTACACTTTCATATGTCAGAAAGCATATAGCATTAAAATTTAACCAATAAAAATTTCCTGACACAGTTCAGTTATCAGGCCAATGATTCAGAAGAGGATAAGAGAAAGCTGCTTCTCAATGAAAAAAGAGGAACATTTGGTATAAAGCATGTGAGCAAATGTCCGGCAGTAATGAAAAGCATTATGAAAAATTAAATATACCTGAGGAGATCTGTACTCAGGTTTTGCACTTTGCTGGGCTAGCCTTTCATTTAAGCCAAGATTTTTAATATAGATATTTTCCTTTTATAGAACACACTAGGTATATTGTATACATTTCATTTTTTTCCAAATAATTTTACTTGGAGTTAATGGTTTACAGTACCGTTGTTGACTTGGGTACAATTTCTCACCTCCCTGTTATAGGTGTCTCCAAAAATGCTCTCACTCTAAACTTCCACCATCATGTACTGTGAGCTTCCATGTTTCTCCCTTCCAACCCTCTCTTTTGTCAGAGTTGTTTGTTTTGGAACAATACAACTCACTCCAAATTTCACTACATGGTTTCCCTTTCAGTACTTGTTTCTCAAGTTTGCCTATAAGTGAGATCATCTGGTATTTGTCCTTTTGTTTTTGGCTCATCTCACTTAACAAAATTCCTTCTATCAATAGTTTCATCCAGTTAGGCAAGAGTCAGATATTTAAAGAGATACAGATTGGAAAAGAGAAAGTCAAACTCTCACTGTCTTCAGATGACCCAATAGTATACATAAAAAAAAAAAAAAGCCTAAAAAATCCATCAGGGTGCTCCTGGAAATTATGAGGCAGTATAATAGTAAGGTGTCAGGCTACAATAGTAGTATGAAATTTGTGGGCATTCATTTATGTGAACACTAAGTCAGGAGAAGAAGAAATCCATAAATCAGTCTCATTCACTGTAGCAGAAATATATGAATAAATCTAACAAAAGAAGTGAAGGACTTGTACACTGAAAACTATGAGTCACTGTTCAAGAAAATAGAAAAAGATACAAAGAAGTGGAAAGAGACGCCAAGTTCATGGGTTGGAAGAGTTAAAAGCATCAAAATGATTCTCCTACCATGAGCCATATACAGATTTAATGTAATCCCCATCCATGTCCCCCCAATTTTCTTAAAAAGAGAATAGGGAAAAAAAACTACAAAATATTACCTGGAATCAGAAAAAAACCTAGAATTTACAAATACATCTTGAGAAAAAGAACAAAATTGGAAGCATCACACACCCAGATCTCAAACTATTATTATAGAGACATTGTAATCAAAACTTCCTGGTATTGGAACAAAAATAGACAACTGACCAGTGGAATAGAACTGAGAATTCAGACACGATTATGATGCCATTCTGACTTCCCTGGATTGAGAACTTTACCAATGTGTTCCAAAGTCTTACATTCTACCTTCTAACAGACCTTCTACCCCAATAGGGAAAGATAGATACAGGCTGAGGGTATGGATTAACAATGTCCATGTCCAGTGGAGAAGTAATTATAGCAGCCAGACTTTCCACCTTCTGCACTCCACAATGTATTTTGGTCCATATTCCCAGAGAGGGATAAAAATAGTAAATTTTCCAACGGAGGGGATGAGACATGAAACTCTGGTGGTGGGAACTGCATGGAATTGTACCCCTGTTATTTTATAGTCTTGTTAGTCATTATTAAATCACTAATTTTTTTTAAAAAGGATTGAGAGCTCAGAAATAAACCCATACACCTGTGATCATCTAGTTTTTGACAAAGGAACTCAAACTATAAAATGAGAAGGGAGAGTCTCTGTAATAAACGTTGTTGGGAAAATTGGGTTGAAACCTGCAGAAGAATGAACCTGACTGAACTCTACTGAATTTCATGACACACAGAAGTAAGTTCCATGTGGATAAAGGGAGGACTTGGGTGTTACCAAATATTTAAAAGGATATATTGATATCACTCTTTTCCATCTAAATTTTATAAGCATCTTCAATGATAGAAACCCAGTTGCAAGGAAGACATCAGTATCATCATCATCATCAACATGGGACTATATCAAATTGAAAAACTTTTGCACAGCAAAAGAAACCACTACCCAAAGAAAAAGACTACAAAATGGGAGAAGATCTTTATATGCCACATGTCAGTCAAAGGAATAATAAATATACAAAGAACTCACCAAAGTCAACAAGAAAAAAACAAATGACCCCTTCCTAAAATTGGGAGAAGATATAGACAGAATAATCATTAAAAATATATTGCATCTCGGTACTGTTATTTAAAAGATAAGTAACTACAGACAAATAATTCATTCAGGTATGCCTTTGTTTCCTCATTAGAAACCTCACCATGTCAAAGTCTCCATTATATTAATCAAATCTATATTAAAACACTTAGAAGTGTTTCTAGTATATTGTAATAACTTAATAAACATTATTTCATTTGTTTAAAAATCTTTGTGGTCTTTTTCTATTAACTGAAGCAATTTCTTTCATTTCTAGTTCAGACATTCCTTGCATAATAGTGCCCATATAATAGTCTGAAATTCATGTGTATGACAAGGTCAGTCCTCAGATTCCAATCATTAAGTAGATATCAATGCCCAGACATATACTTAAAGAAAAAAGGGAAATCGAGGCCAGTTGGTGGCACACCTGGCTGAGCGCACATATTACAATGTGCAAGGACCTGGGTTCAAGCCCCCAGTCCCCACCTGTAGGGGGAAAGCTTCAAGGATGGTGAAGCAGGGCTGCAGGTGTCTCTCTGTCTCTCTCCCTCTCTGTCACCCCCTTCCTCTCAATTTCTGGTTGTCTCTATCCAAAAAATAAATAAAAATAATTTAAAAATTTAAAAAAAGAAAAAAGGAAAACCAAACTCGATTTGTACCTTTCTAAACATTGCCAAATAATAGCAGATTGAACTTAATCCATTTGCTAATTCTTTTTAAAAATATTTATTTATTCCCTTTTGTTGCCCTTGTTGATTTATTGTTGTCGGTATTGCATAGGACAGAGACAAATGCAGAGAGGAGGGGAAGACAGAAGGGGGGGGGGACAGACACCTGCAGACCCGCTTCACCGCTTGTGAAGCGACTCCCTTGCAGGTGGGGAACCGGAGCTCCAAACAGGATCCTTAGGGCTTAGATCCAGGATCCTTACGCGGCTCCTTGCACTTTGCGCCACGTGTGCTTAACCCGCTGTGCTACTGCCCGACTCCCAGCCCATTTGCTAATTCTGTTAAGTTTTGCCATCACAGAAGTCTGTCAATGAGAGACTTAATCTTTCATCTTTTTCAGGCTAATACCTATGTTAATTGATGAAGCAATATATACGTATAATTTGCATTCCAACAATGTGCATGATTCATTAAAAAGAAAAAGGCAAGTAAGGGTCTTCTTTTATCTGTATATGATAAAGGTTTGACTTGGATGTGAAAATAGAAAATTGAACCATTTTCATTTACATCATCACCTTAGGTTTTAACAAAAAAAAATCAAGCTTATGTAAAAGTTATAAAAAAATTCTTTTGCAAAATGTAAAAGGTTTTTAAAATAAGTCTTATGTTTAATTACTAGTGAAACTGATTCTCCTTGAGCCTTTAGGATTATATGGGCTGTCTTCAACAGTCCTCCCACATTTTTCTAACATTGTTAATTTTTTTGATGTTCAAATTTTTGTTCAGTTACACTATTAACTTTTACTTTATTGAAATATACCACTATACACTATCTTTCTATTTCATAATTTTAACTTCATAGTATCTCAATTATCCAAGATTATGTTGATGTTATTTCTTGAATATGTTTTATATTTTCAAAAGCTTTTATTTTTTAAATGAATTTTAATGAGACTCCCAACAATTGAAAGTAAGACATTTTATTTATTAGTATTTTTTAATTTTTAATATTTATTTATTCCATTTTATTGCCCTTGCTTTTTTATTGCTGTAATTATTGTTGTTGTTGTTATTGATGTCTTCATTGTTAGATAGGACAGAGAAATGGAAAGAGGAGGGGAAGACAGAGAGGGGGAGAGAAAGACAAGTGCAGACCTGCTTTACTGCTTGTGAAGTGACTCCCCTGCAGGTGGGGAGCCAGGGGCTCCATCTGGGATACTTACTCTGGTCCTTGAACTGGGATCCTTACACAGGTCCTTGCACTTTACGCCACCTGTGCTTAACCTGCTGTGCTACCTCCTGACTCCCCATTTTTATTTATTATTATTTAATTTATCTATAAAGTAAAAAATAATAAATATCAACAAGAACATAGGATAAGAGGGGCACAGTTACACACAATTCCCACCACCATAGATCCATATCACATCCCCTCCATTGATAATTTTCCTGTTATTTATCTCTCTGTGAGTATGAACCCAGGATTATTATGGGGTGCAGTAGGTGGAAGGTCTGGCTTCTGTAATTACTTCTCCACTGGACATGAGTGTTAGAAGGTGGATCCATACTCCCAGCCTGTTTCTATCTTTCCCTAGTAGGGAAAGTTCTGAAGAGGTAGGGTTCCTGGACATATTGGTGAGATCTTCTGCCCGTGAAAGTCAGGTTATTTACTATTTTTAATAGAGACAGAAAGGCAGCAAAAGAGGCCACATTACTCAAGTCTTATTCAGTGTAGTGGGTACCAGGCTGAAGCCTACATTGGACACATGGCAAGCAGCACACCATTCAAATAAACCACTTCACTGGCCCAAACCTGTGTTGTTTTAAATGCCACATATTTGATATTTTTCTAGCAGCAAAGAATTAAGCATATAAGAGTTAAATATACAATAAAACCGTCTACCGCCACTATAGTTAGTGTTTGTCAATAACTTAATATTTTCACTTTGACTCCAGGGATTCTAACAGATGATCTGACTCTACAGAAATGTTCACGTGTGTGTTATGATGCCATTGTCATATGGAGGAGGGCCTATTCAAAGTACTGGAAATGTGACAGATATATATATATATATATATCAAGTGCTAGTCTCTGGGGCCACACAGCACTTGGATTCATGATTTTTAAAATTAGCTACCCCACATTCAAGCTATCCAGTTCAGAAGCAGAACCTAATTATTTAATTACTCTAGGGAGTTATCAAAGTTCAGTGCACAGAAGCAGTTACATTTATTTTCAGAAAATACATTTCCCTTTTAGTTTAAGTTGCTATAGTTCAACTTCACACCATTGAATTCTGATTTAGCATTCTGTTAAAATATTGTCAAAAGGCACTGATTGCAAAAATTATAAAGTATCATAATTTTATAATAAATTCCAATACTTAAAAGATTTGAAATTATAGTTTTCCATGTGAGCATTCTTCAGTATATTTATTTTTCCTTATGTGAAAAATTCCACGAAAACTTTTCATTATGACATCATTTTAATTTTTTGTGTGATTATAATTTATAGGGTTCCTATAAATTACATACTAATTTATAGGAACCCTATATGTTCCATACTACACCCCCTGTTAAAGGTCTGTGTCCCCACCTTTTCACAAACTGATAACCACCATATTATCACAGTATTAGAAACTTTAACACAAGCAATATCTTTTGAGGGCAGTGTTCGACAGCTATTCTAAGGACATACATCATCATGGCTTCTAAATTTTAATGCACCCGGGACAAATATAGTAATTATATAGGCCTCTGACAACAATAAAATCACTAATCCTGTCTGCTCAGGAACTCATCAAAAGGTGACACATTCTGTTGACTTCTTATTACACATTTATCACATCATCTTTCAATTCAACATCATAAAGAACTTCTGTAAGGCATTAACCATGCAGAAGCACTAAATTATTCTCATCTCAGTGATAATTGTTTATTCCTATAAATTATTTGTATTAAGTCCCAACAATTTGAGTGAATAAAATATATCTCCCACTAACCAGGGGTTGGGGAATAAACAAGCTATGGAAAGCAAACAATTAATTGAATGTAAAATGTGATTAGTAGAAAAACTGAAGTTTTGTAAAGCCTCTTTTAATGGCAAAGACAAGTGACTTGAACACCAGTACAGGGAAACTTGAAAAGCAAAATGAAAAAAAAAAGTTCAATCAACAAACATGAATAAATAAACCCTTTCTAATATCTACTCCACATCCTAGAGTCTGAAATCACCTAATAATGTCTTATAAATGAAACTTAGTATACCTTGCTAGTCAGAGAAGCTAAATTTAAGCTAAGGAGTCCTGATCACTTGCTAGAAACAAAAGAAGAGAAAGTCTAACAGTAAATTAATCTAGTAATGCCTAGCGAAATGGGTATAAGAGCTGCATGAATTGTGATCTGATGTCTAATCCTTGGTTCATTAATACCTCTCTAACCTCGAGACTGACACTGAAATTCCTGTCTCCTGTGATCCTCTGGTAGGTTTTTTTCCGAACACCAACATTTATAAGCCTATAAGAAATTTCAGAGAATCAAAAAATTGTTGCCAATAAATAAATAAATAAATAAGTAAGTAAATAACACAATGACTTGTCATCTTTTTTTTAATCCCCCCCCCAGAACCTACTGAATAGAGTAAGAAAAGGATCAATCTGAGACAGCCCTTTCAGCCCAAGGGTGCCATAAATTATGGATATATATATATGTGTGTGTGTGTGTATATATCCCCTGTGGTAAAGTGTCTACTTTATGAGCATAATAAATAGCAAATTCTCTTTAATGGCAACTTTAGCTGTGACCATTACGGCACAATGTAAGTGCTTAAAAACACTAATGGGAGTGATACAGTGTTAATTATATGGAGACTATGAAGGCTGTATACAAGAATTCCTTCAAAATTAAGTAAAACCATGGCTAATTATAATTATAGTCTGTCCAGAAGAGATCAGAGAAAGGAAGCAGCCCAGGTTTTGTTTCCTTTTTCTTTTTTAAGTGCATCCTAATATAATAGCACTACTTGCCCACAGTGCTTGAGAAAACATTGTAAGTGATTCAGGAAAGGTGGGGTTTTGAAATTAAAATATCCTTAGTTTAAAAACAATGAGGGTGGGGATAGTGTTCAGAAGACGAATTACTTACATAGAAAATGTATCTTTACTTCAAACAATGCTTACTTTCTTGCCTCTAAGCCTAATGTAACCTGCTTTTAAAGAGCTTATTTATTAAATTGTCAGAAACAAATTTATATCTTGGGAGCCTTTTAAGAAATATGTTTTATAAACTATTTAGAAGAAGTATATTTGAAAAATGAAGCCATAAAGACCCTTCCTCACCCAATATATGGGAAAACATTATTTTTTCAACAGAGACCATTTAAAATACCCCCCCACACACACACACACACACACATATCTGTCTCTCACGGTCTTTTCTCTCTTTCTTTCACCGACTTACTGAATGTCTTCTATGTGCTAATAGTGGACATGAAATATCGGTAAGATGATCACTCTGTCCTTAAAGGGTCGACTGCTTTGTGAAACTTTCAAGGAAAAGACTGATGCAAACAAAATAACAGGTCTTACTTATCCATAAGTATCTGTTGTTAGAGAAACTAATTGTTCAATCTCAGTTTCTCTTCCAATTCACCTGCTAGTTTACATAGATCTCTAAGTAATCTAAAGTGGAGGAGTAGGGAAAAAAAACTATTATTGATTTATCTGATTTTATGTATTTGTTAAACTAAAAAGCTCAAAGGTTTTCAGGAAAACTCTTTGCTTCAAAGCCTACAGCATCTAGACATGTTTTCCCTTTAAAACTGAGGCAAACCTACCTCCTCAGTAATGGCGACACCCTATAATTTTAATACCCAAATTACTTTAACTTATCATACATGTAGCACGGCATGAGGAAACAAAAACCCACACATTTCGAAGACAGCTGGGAATCCCACTGATTTAAATAATCGAATTCCATTGGAAGGTGTCTAATAATCTCTAAATAATAGGATTTGCCATTTGGCAAGCATGTAGATACATAGAAATTGTCATCCTTCCCCTAAATTGATTATTATCTATAACAGACTTTTCTAGTTTGCTGTTATACAGGGAGGGTAAAGCTTCATTAGCCATTGGCAGATCAAAGGACTCTAAAGGAGGTTGGTGAATGGAGTCATTTTGGGAGTGGGGACCTGATTTCCTAAGGTGGAGACATCATACATGCTGGAGAAGTATGTTCTATAACGACACCTGTCCTATAGAAATAGGAGATTGTACATCTATGATGATATAAGTCTTATAAATTAATACTTATCAAAATAAAGTGATCTTAAAAACTACAACTTGAAATCACTAAGTCTTTTGCTTCAGCCACACTGGGTGTGCACATATGCATGCTCACACTCATATAAAAATGGGATGCAATTTTTTTTTAGAACTGGTATATTATTATCTGCCAGAGTTTCATAAAGTCTAGACAATTTTAGAATACTTGGATCTGGTTTTCTTTAAAATAAAAGGGTGACTAAAATAGCCCACTGCAGATACTAACCATAGGTGAGATCTAAGATAGAGAAGTATTTTTAGAAGAGATATAACTGCCACATAAAATGAAAAGAAAAAAAAAGTTAAATCCATAATCTGGTATTTGACTCAGTAAGTGTACTTTATTTTTTTATCTTCTGAAAGATGAGCGTAATGGTAAAATGAAGTGTAGTCTTCCAAAGTTTTATCCTTAACCCCAGGAAAGTAGCCCATCTGGATGGGCACTTGATGGCATGAATGATCCAGGTTCAAGCCTGGTCCTCACTATGTTGTAAGAAGGTTTAGTGCTATTCTCTTTTCCTCTCTGTGTCTGTTTGTCTCACTCTTTTTTTTTTTCTTTATGAGAGGGATAGGAGGAGAGAAAGAACCAGATATCACTCTGGTACATGTGCTGCCAGGGATGGAACACAAGACCTCATGCTTGAGAGTCTGACACTTTACCTACTGTACCACCTCCCGGACCACTCTCAGACTTTCTGAAAATGCCCTCCAGAGGGGAGTCGGGCTGTAGCGCAGTGGGTTAAGCGCAGGTGGCGCAAAACACAAGGACCGGCATAAGGATCCCGGTTCGAACCCCGGCTCCCCACCTGCAGGGGAGTCGCTTCACAGGCGGTGAAGCAGGTCTGCAGGTGTCTATCTTTCTCTCCTCCTCTCTGTCTTCCCCTCCTCTCTCCATTTCTCTCTGTCCTATCCAACAACGACAACAACAATAATAACTACAACAATAAAACAACAAGGGCAACTAAAAGGAATAAATAAATAAAATAAATATTAAAATAAATAAATAAATAAAAATTAAAAAAAAGAAAATGCCCACCAGATACAGTGAGATTCCAATAGGGACCAAAAAAAAATTACACATTTTTTAATATTAGGATTAAAGAAAATGAGCTGGAGAGAATATATAAGGTATTGCTCAGGACTTGCATGAAAGAGGTCCCATGCTCAGTTCTCAGCACCACCAACAAAGTGAGTGAAAGGGGGGTGTGGGAGAGGATGTAGATATTCAGGGCTACAGAAAGAAATCATTTGGGCAGGAGAAACTGCATAATGGTTATGCAAACTGACTCATGCCTGAGGCTCTAAAGTCCCAGGTTCAGTCCCCTGCATCATAAGCCAGAGCTGAGCAGCACTCTAGTAAGAATAAATAAATATGCATAATGTATAATAATATATATTATGTATAATATTATATATATATAATAAAATTTGGGGCTGAGGAAGTAACATAATGGTTATGCAAAAGACTGTGAAGTTTTGAGGTCCCAGGTTTAATCCTCAGCACCACATTAAGCAGCCCGTGCTGAGCAGTGCTCTGGTCTTTCTCTCTGTATTTCTCTCATTCAAATTAAAAAAAAAAAATTAAAAAAGGAAGAGGAGAAAAAACATAATTTGATACTCAATTTCTATAATTCACTATTGTCATTTATGCTAACATGGTGAATTGTAGCATAAATAGAAAAATTGCCCTAGCTAAATGCAAGCAGGATACATAGCAGATTTTTTTTGTTGGTATATTACTAAGGAAAATTGTATTTTCTTTTGTATCATTGGTATTAGAGTGACTTTTTTTTTCCCTCCAGGGTTATTGCTAGGCTAGGTGCCTGCACCATGAATCCACCGCTCCTGGAGGCCATTTTTCCCCCCTTTTGTTGCTCTTGTTGTTGTAGCTTTGTTGTGATTATTATTATTGCCATTGTTGATGTTGTTCATTGTTGGATAGGACAGAGAGAAATGTAAAGAGGAGGGGAAGACAGAGAGGGGGAGAGAAAGATAGACACCTGCAGACCTGCTTCACTGCCTGTGAAGCAACTCCCCTGCAGGTGGGGAGCCGGGGCTCGAACCGGGATCCTTACTCAGGTCCTTGCACTTTGCGCCACATTCGCTTAACCCACTGCGCCACCGCCCGACCCCCCTAGAGTGGCTTTTCTTATTATTCCTTCATTTGAAAACATGGAATGACTCTACATCTATTTAGAGGTTTTAAGCATACAAAAGAGTGAGTTTACCTAACTAAAAAAGAGCTTATTCCTATTCTTATACTCAAGGATCCACTTTTCAAATCAATATGTTTCTTACTAATATTGTCTAGATTCTCTTTTATGGTCATATGTATATTATAAAATAGAAGAGAACCAGAGAATTACAGACACATGGGCTAACAGTTGGAGCTAGGAAATAAGCAATAACACGAATAATCCCCAAACATTGGGTAATTACACGGAAAATTCCATTTGGCTCCTGGACACACAGAATGAGTTGGAGGGAATAGATTTACTTCTCTAATTACCCTCTATTGTACAGGGGCCAATACTGAAATTATTTTACATACATTGGACATATACCAACAGTTGGGGTAGGAGGAAACTATAAAAACACTGAATACAGATGGAAAACCTTTTTTTTTTTTGCATATAACACAAAATGAAACTCTCCATTCTTAGAGCTGCCGCTGCATTAGAACAACTCCATGTCTTGAATTCAAATGTAAAGTAATACAGATTTATCAAAAAGGAAAGAAAGTCAAGTAGCTCTTTTTTTTATAATTGAATTGATAGTTTGGACGAAGTAACTTCAAAATCACATAAAAATCCAAACAAAAGCCAATCATATCATCAAATGATCTACACACACTGATCACTTCTCTTATTTTTTTATATACGATGCATAGAATAGCTTCACATAAGGTAGTGTAACCTGAAAAAGAGAAGATTATTTATTAATTTATCTATTTTGCCTCCAGAGTGACCAACCCAGAAGCCAGGTGCTGGTACAGGAATCCACCACTCCCAGCAGTCATTTTTTTCTTTTATATTTTCATTTGTGACCAGATAGGAAGAAATGGAGAGGGGAGGGGAGATAGAGAGAGAGAGAGAGAGGTGGAGAATGATGGACACCTGCTGACATCTTGCTTCACTGATCTTGAAGCATCCCCCCCTCCCCCCACTGCAAGCTGGAAGCAGGGGCTCAAATCCAGTCCTTTTGCATGGTGCTATGTGCTTTTAACCAGGTGCACCATTATGAGCCTCCAAAGATGAGTTTTTTGTTGGTTTTTTTTTTAAAGATTAATGACATAACTAAAATAAAAGGCTGTGGAGATGGAGATAGCAAGGTAGTTTATGCAATAGACTTTCATGATTGAGGCTCAGTTTTTATCCTTAACACCATGATAGGACAGAACTGAATTTGGTTAAAAAAAAATGTAGAGTTTACATAGGCTCCTGTGCTTACTATGGGCTCCAGATCAAATTGATGGCTTTTACAGTTAACAGTATTTATATACTTTTCCCATATTTGGAAGCTATTCTCTTCCCTGATCCAGATTTTTGGTCCTTTGTCCAACTATGGCACCATCTCCCCAGACAATAACTTAGGTAATCTGCATATTATGTCTAATGCAGGTTAAAAAAAAAAACTAGTTGGGTCATGGGCCCCTTGGAATAGACCTAAAATAGACCTACTAGCTATTTCTAAAATGGGGATCCCAAAACTTCATCCACAATATTCCAGCCTTTAGGTTCATGATTAGGTAATAGTTTGCTCTGCTTTATATCTTAACTCTTTTTCAGTCACCAGGTTTCAGATGCTACCATGATGCCAACCAAAATTCGTTAGGCAGAGGACCCCACCAATATGTCCTGGAGCTCTGCTTCCCCAGAGCCCTGCCCCACTAGGGAAAGAGAGAGGCAGGCTGGGAGTGTGGATCCACCTGTCAATGCCCATGTTCAGCAGGGAAGCAATGACAGAAGCCAGACCTTCCACCTTCTGCATCTCATAATGATGCTGGGTCCATGCTCCCAGAGGGTTAAAGAATAGGAAAGCTATCAGGTTAGAGGATAAGATAAAGAGTTTTGGTGGTGGGAATTATGTGGAATTGTACCCCTCTTATCCTATGGTCTTGTCAGTGTTTCCATTTTATAAATACAAATAAAAAAAAAAAGATGCAAACAAAAGAAAACAAGGAAATCTTTATAAATTAAACCATTCCTCCAGCATGTCCTTCCATTGTTACAGGTATTGTGTTGGCTAATGGATACCATATTACAATCATCAATGATGCACACTATTGCTTTCTTTTTTCCAAATAAAGAAGTTGAACAATTTGAGAAACTTGCAATAAACAAAATACAGAGTTAGTAAGTACAAACTTTCTCAAATAGATGCAGATATGTCTGCTGGTTCCTATCTCTCAAAGACAACAACAGTTTTAGTCCATATCTAAAGATTATGTTCTGAAACCTGAAGATAAATATCAGAAAGACCTTTCTTAAAATGCAAGCAATATTTATTGAAAATATATGACCCATCTGCATCCTGTACTGCAGTAGATTGGGAGATTATTTGCTGTGTTTGCATTTTGCATGAAAAGAACACTAACTGTAGAGAAGAAGAAGAAGAAGAAGAAGAAGAAGAAGAAGAAGAAGAAGAAGAAGAAGAAGAAGAAGAAGAAGAAGAAGAAGAAGAAGAAGGAGGAGAAGAAGGAGAAGAAGGAGGAGAAGAAGGAGAAGAAGAAGAAGAAGAAGAAGAAGAAGAAGAAGAAGAAGAAGAAGAAGAAGAAGAAGAAGAAGAAGAAGAAGAAGAAGAAGAAGAAGAAGAAGAAGAAGGTCTCCTAGGATTTCACAGGAGAGGAGAGATGGATTTATATCCAGCTCAAATTGTCAGTCTGGACCTGCTTTCTTCTATGGTAAAGTGAAAGTTGGAAGTGATTAATGTTTAAGACTTTTTTCCATCTTTCAAATTTAGCAAATGAAAGAACCCTGGTTTGTAATCCAATAATCTCATACTCCTCCTCTGCAAGTATTATTATAGTTATGTAAATCTTCTGATCCACCAACAAGAATATTTCTGAGTCCACAGAGAATTAAGAACCCATGACAATAGTGAAAGAGAAGACACCATTTCGGTTTTCCACATTGTCACTTTACAAATAGAGAGACTGATGATGTATAAATATTGTGATTGCTGAAGATATAAAATATTCTTCACTAAACCAGCACACTGACTGTTCTTTTACTTGAGGTTAATGTGTTTATTTTAGGGACTATAACTCATACTCCATTGAAAGTGCATAAATACATCAGAACAAAGAAAAAATTGCAGGATGTCTACACATCAAGGTAGTAGTCCACTCGAAGGCTAAGATGACTGTTGAGGAGAACTCTATGTCATAACTACTTTCCTTTTCTCTGTCTAGTTCTTCTGTCTCTCCCAACAAGTGTAACAAGTTCCTATTTGTCATTGTGGTGGCTTCTTACATCATAGCATGTGAATTCCCTGGCCCATAAAAATTAGAAAGGTAAAATTTGGGGCATTTGGCTCTTTTGTATATGCATTACGCAACAGGGTTGCTTTTCTCACGATGCTAATCAAGCTCAATGATTAAATTTATCTTTTGACTGAAGAGTATTTAGCGGACTTCCCCCCCTCCACTTGACTGCTTTGTTTCTGTAGTCAAAAAGCCAGGGAAGGTTTGGCATCCCGAATTTTAATTAATTCCTGAAAATATTATATCATCTTCTACACCTATGATCTTAACTTTTTTGTTTGTTTTTGTGATTAACAAAAAGTTGCAAGACTATAGGATAGAGATCCACAGAACATGTACCACAAAAATTCTGTGTACCTGTCCTCCAGTGGTAACTACCAGAGTTCTCATAAAGTCCTAGAGGCTTTTCTTACCTACCCCTTTCCTTCCTTCCTTCCTTCCTCCTTCCATTCCTTCCTTCCTTCCTTCCTTCCTTCCTTCCTTCCTTCCTTCCTTCCTTCCTTCTTACCTTCCTTCCTTTTCATGGCTATATATTCCAGTTCTGTAGACTCCACATGTGAGTAAAATCATCCAGAAATTATCTCTTTGTCATCTCTTTATTTCACTAACCATAATCATCTCCAGTTCCATACATAATATTCCAAAGGATTTTTTTTTTTTTACTCCAGGGTTATCACTGGGGCTCAGTGCCTGCACTATGAATCCACTGCTCCTGGAGGCTATTTTTTCTCCTTTTGTTGTCCTTGTTATCATTGTTGTTGTTATTTTTATTGTTGCTATTTCTGTTGTTGTTGGATAGGACAGAGAGAAACTGAAAAAGGACAGGAAGACAGAGATGGGGAGAGAAAGACAGACACCTGCAGACCTGCTTCATTGCCTGTGAGGTGACCCCCCTGCAGGTGGGGAGCCGGGGGCTTGAATCAGGGTCCTTACACCAGTCCTTTCACTTTGCAACATATGAGCTTAACCCACTGCACTACTGCCGGGCCTCCAGATAGGATATCTTCTTAAATCTATGTCTTTCATCAAAATCAGGGCAGCACCTTTCTTCCATAAACAACCAAAAAGGAAATATTTCCATCTTTGTAAATCATATAATCTCTGTAGCATTACCCTAAGTCCGTTATTATGCTGAGAGCACAAACAAAGATAATGTGTAAACACTGAGTGAACTGTGCTAAACTCCGAGAAATATGTGGAACAGGTCAAACTTGGTGATATGTAATTGACTGATGGTACTAAACTGAATCTTAGAACTTCTACCAATATAGTTGGTCACACATTCAAATATCAAATTATTAGCATATGTTGAGCATGGCTGAATATGAACCTAGAGTTCGCTTATTTTATGACTTAGATGGGCTGTTCATTCCATGTTCTGAATATGACCAAATTCTATATATTCCTGGGAGAACTACCAATCTTTCTATTTACAAGTCAGTTTTCCCTACTTTTATAGCAATAGTTTCTTATTTATCTTTCATATGTTGTAATATGCTGATTTCATATTTCTTTCCCTTTCATGGAATTGTAGATTTCTGAGAGAAGAGTAAACTACTATTCATCTGAATCCTATGCCGCAGGATGGGACTTAATTTGCAATTAAGTCGAAATCCATTTTGAGTAATATCTATTCAACTATTTAAATATGCTTTTATACTTTATAAGATACTTTGATCTTGAATTTTAAAAAGAGTGTCTTATAAGAAAAAATATCATAAAATAAGCTAATACCATAGATAAAAACTGACATTGGTTCTTCCAACAAACAGGACCTTTGATAGCATCTAGTCAAGTTATGACCTCAGATAAAACACTGTGACTCGAGTGAACTTCCACAATGAGTCAGAGAAAGTGGGTTTCCCTCTCCCACAACTCTCCAAGTATTTCTTGTCTTTATTGTGGCAACCTGTCTGGCAATATCTGATAGCGTGTTTTGTATTCTATGTAACATGAATTATAAACCTAATACCAATCTTCATTTTCCAAATATAAAACTCCAAAAGAATCCTCCCATGGGTAACAAAAGTCATAAAAAGGTAACATTGGGGAACTCTTTTTATAAGGATAAAGAAAAACAAGATAAGAATTTTGAAAATGACAGTAACGTTGTATAAAATATAATCTTAAAGAATATCCTAATATAAAACGAGAGGCAAAATGGGGCACAGTTCTTTTTCTTTTATTAAATGTAGTTTTCTTTTTTTTCTTTTTTTTTTTTTATAGGAGAATAAAATACATTGTAGGCTGCATAAAATCAAGCACTACGTTATTCTGAGTCTGGACAGGGAATTCTGGCAAGATGAGTGACTGTTGACTTGTTTGTGTCTGAAAGTGTCTTTATAGGCTGAACACTATCATCAGAAGAACATACCCACATTAGAGGGCAGTGCAGATCAATGGTCTGTGCACAAACTAGAGCCATGCCTTCTGAATTTGATGCTGGATGTCTCCCTATCTACAGAAGAAAATTAACATTTTTAAATTTTTTTATTATCCTTATTTATTTATTGGATAGAGACTGTCAGAAATCGAGAGGAAGGGGGAGACAGAGAGGACACAGAGACATCTCCAGCCCTACTTCACCACTCACAAAGCTTTCTCCCTGTAGGTGGGGGGTGGGGGCTTGAACCTGGGTCCTTGTGCATTGCAACACGTGCACTCAACCAGGTGCACCACCGCCCGCCCCAAGATTAACATTTCCAACCACACAAAGCTTTGTGATTCTAGAAAGGGTTAAAGTACTAAGGAAAATAAAATGACACTTTACTCTGAGCTATTTTTCATTGGCCTCTCACCAGAATTTATATCTATCATTTGCCACCTATGCAACCCAGAGTCATTTAAACTCTCTGAAGTCTCAATTTTGTGTTAAATCTCTAAAATGCATATTATATATTATTACTGCTATTGTAAAATTTTTAATATTATATATTGAGTCAGCATTTCACCATTTATCTGTAGTAGGCATGAGACAAAAGTGCTGTCCTTTTGTTTGTCTTTTTTCCTTTAGTTATATCTAGACTACTCTTTCCCGCCAATTGTAAATAGAAACTATATTGTTATAAAGTCCATATTTCTCCAAAGTCCTATCATGATGCCAGCCTGACTTTGTTGGGCAGATGATCCCACCAATGTGTCCTGGAGCCCCACTTCCTCAGAGACCTGCCCCACTGGTTATGATTTTATGATTCTCCAGATTTTAATTTTACTAGGAATTTGGGAGAAGGGGGAGAGAAGAGACGAGAGGGGAGGGGAGGGGAGGGGAGGGGAGGGGAGGGGAGAGGAGAGGAGAGGAGAGGAGAGGAGAGGAGAGGAGAGGAGAGGAGAGGAGAGGAGAGGAGAGGAGAGGAGAGGAGAGGAGAGGAGAGGAGAGGAGAGAAGGAGATATAGAGATATAGAGGCAGAGAGCACTGGTCACAATTTCAGTTGGATTGAGAAGCTAGATCACAGTTCCCTGACACATTGAGGAAAATCTTATATCATTTTGTTCCATTTCTCTACTAATGAGAGGAAATTCATAACTGAATGTATTCTGGGTCTCATTATGAACTTAAAGTGGAAGTTTTCTGAAAAAAGTGTGAAGGTAGAGAAATGAAGATTTTTTCATTCTGTACCTATGCAGAGCCATCTTGGTCGTAACAATGATTGGTGTGACAGGAGGAACAGAAGCCCTGGTACATTGTGTAGAGTGGGATGAGCCCATCACAACTCTCCTTTTATATTTATTCCTGATGTAAAGCAAGCACTATCAGCCTAGATAGAGGCTGTAAACTACCTAACCCCCATTTACGTTAATGCCAACAAATTAAAGCATGACTCGTAAGCAGATAAGGCATTTGAGGTTTTAAACATACTGCCATGAAAACTGAAAATGAATCCAGATTCATTAAGTGTCTAAATCTAGCTTTTCGAGTCTATTTCTTGTAGCGGGTTTATTCGTGCTGTCAATCTTGTGGCTCAGGACCAACCACCGACTAATATAAAGTTTATGTGCAAAACTGAGTGGGAACTGGACAAGATGAATAATCAAGAAACTGGATATGTTCTTTTAAAGATAGTTTAGGTGTTCTTCTGCAAACGACACTTGAAATACATTGTACTCATGATAGCATAGAAAGGACTGAAAGGGACCATTCAAGTTATTAACTGTCGGATTTAATGTTATCCACCACCACCAACAACAAAAGTTTCTCGCTGTATTCCTAACACACAGCACAGTGTCTGACACAGAAGAGATGTTTTAATAAATATATATTTACAGTTCTTGCGAAGAAGCATATCAAAAATATAGGTTTTATATTCAAACAGAAAAAATATCTACGGTGACATACATTTAAAGCTTACAATATTCAGCTTACTTTTGAAAACAAATCTCCTAGGTTTTATTTTTGCTTTTGTTTGGTATTAGTTTGAAAACAAAGAAAATTTCATCAGAAGTAAAAACATAAATATTTCAAGTTAGTAACACCAAAGTATCACCAAAAATGTGGAATTAAATGAACTTAAAGCATTATTTTTCCATTCCATTTAAACAATTTGTTAAATTGCATAGATCACTAAGCAATATGAAGTTATAGAGAGGGAATGCAAAAAAGTGTGAAGAAATCTGACTTAAAAAGAACCATAATTAGCCTCAAATTAATAAGAACTACTTATTTGCAAGTCCTAAATTAGAATCAGTCTGCATGACAGAATGTGTCTATCAGCACACATCAAGGAAGTCAAGAAGAAAGGATTAGCACACTGGTCATCTAATCCCCGAAGGAAGTTTGAAAGAAATCTTGAGAATAGTGAAAGGTTGAATTTAGTTGACTTTTTCACTACCACGTTCTTAGAGAAAAACACGAAATAAAAACATGAATCCCAACTTGCATTAAATCCAGTCTGGTCTGTGCTGCCAAAAGTCAACAGCTGCTATTGTATACCATTAAGAAAAAGGAGGGGGGAAAAAAAGTTAGTCCTGCATTCTGATAGCCATCTTTTCATCCCGTGGGTGGTCTCAGCAATAAACAAAACCATTTTAAATTGTTGCTTTAAAAAGCATGGAGTCCTACTTAATCTCTTTTATCCTTATTTTTAGGAATGTCCTTTTCCAGATAAGTACTAGAGAAATTAATAACACTTTGACAAACTAATGAAACATCCGTGTGGACTTCTGTGCGCAGTCTCACGAGTGAAGAACAGTTCGCAGTTCCTCTGTGAATTTCACCAACTTATTCTTGGCCCTGATGGAGCATTCTGTGTGATGTCTGTGGTTGAGGAGCTGATGGAAACTTCAAGGTAAAGACTCACAGGGGAGTCCTGGTTTCTGTCTTCACTTGGGTTGTGCCTCTCTGAGTCAACTTTTTCAGGTAAAGAGAGTGGGAGAGGGGAAAAAATACCACAGCAATAAAGATTCCTCCAACGCAGTGGTGTTCGGCCCCATAGTGGAAATTCTCAGCTAAGACTCAATAGTTGTAAAATAAGAATCTTAGACCAGATATAGTTAGACAATAGATGTAACTGCCACTTCATAGAAATTGCATGAGACGTGTTAAATTATATACAACAAAGGAGTAAAATTATCAAAATTTAGAATATATGGAATAACAGAGCAAACGATAACATTTTCAACATAAACAATTATTATTATTGTTATTTTAGGGAAAGAAAAGTGACTGTCACATAATATATATATATAGAAAAAAACAGTAAATAAATTGTTATATTTTAATTTAGATATTGTACTTCTAATAAAATATCTATTACTTATCTGGAGAAATTTTAACTCTAATTATTTGAAGATATAAATGATAATAGTTTTAGAAGTATTAAGGATATTTTTGTTATATTTCTAAAGCTTTGTCCTAAATTTTTAAATTTTTTTCTCTATTGGGGGATTAATGGTTTACAGTCGACAGTAAAATACAGTAGTTTGTACATGTACAACATTTCTCAATTTTTCCACATAACAGTCTAACCACCTCACCCCCCAGCCCACACCAGGTTCTCCTCCGCCATAGTGTTCCAGGACCTGAACAATTCCCCCTCCCGACCGCTTCTCAGAGTCTTTACTTGGTGCATACACCAACTCCAGTCCAAGTTCTGCTTTGTGTTTTCCCTTCTATTCTTATTTTCCAACTTCTGTCTATGAGTGGGGCCATCCCATATTCATCCTTCTCCTTCTGATTTATCTCACTTCCCATGACTCCTTCAAGCTCCATCCAAGATGAGGTGAAGAAGGTGCAATCAACATTTTTAATAGCTGAGTAGTATTCCATTGTGTATATAGACCACAATTTGCTCAGTCACTCATCTGTTGTTGGACACGTGGGTTGTTTCCAGGTTTTATCTATTACAAAGTGTGCTGCTATCAACATAGGTATACACAGATCTTTTTGGATGGGTGTGTTTACTGGGTTATAGCGTAGGTTCACTTCTAGCCTTCTTAGAATTCTCCAGACTGCTCTCCACAGGGGTTGGCCAACTGACAGTCCCACCAGCAGTGCAGGGGGTTCCTGTGACCCCCCCCACACACCCTCTTCAGGACTTGTTATTGTTTCTGATGTATGCCATTCTCACAGGAGTGAAGTTGTATTTTGTTTCTATTTGCATTGCTCTGACAGTCAATGACTTAGATCATTTTTTCATGTTTGTTGGTCTTTTGGATCTCTTTTTTGTGAATATTCTGTTCATGTTATCTCCCCATTTTTGAATGGGATTATTATTTTTTTCCAAGTTTTATTAGCTTCTTGTCTGATATATGGCATATAAGGATCGTCTTCCATTTTGTAAAAGGTCCCTTTGTATCATTTTAAATTTTTAGTGCTGATATTGTATAGAAAATTTTGTAATTGGGGAGTCAGGCAATTTAGAAAGTTAAGCACAGGTGGTGCAAAGCACAAGGACCGCCATGAGGATTCCAGTTTGAGCCCCTGGGTCCCCACCTGCAGGGGAGTCGCTTCACAGGCGGTGATGCAGGTCTGCAGGTGTCTGTCTTTCTCTCCCTCTCTCTGTCTTCCCCTCCTCTCTCCATTTCTCTCTGTCCTATCCAACGACAATAATAACCACAATAAAAAACAACAAGGACAACAAAAAAGGAATAAAAATGAATATTAAAACAATTTTAAAAAGAAAAATTTTTAATCAGTTCAACATTACTTGAGATTAAAGGCAGAATGAGTAGACAGGTGACTTAAGATCAGAATAGCTGGCTATGTAACTAGATAACTGAAGTCTAGAGTTCATTATATTCACTTCTGTACCTTTGCTTTTACATTTTGATGCTCTTAAATAAATAATAATAATAAAAGTCAGGGAACTGGGTGTTGGTGCATTTGGTTGAGTGCACATGTAAAAGTGTTTAAGGACCCAGGTTAAAACCCCTGGTCCCCACCTGTAGATGCAAAGCTTTGTCAATAGTGAAACAATGTTGCAGGTGTCTCTCTGTCTCTCTTCCTCTCTGTCTATCCCTTTCCTCTCAATCTCTGACTGTCTCTTTTTAATAAATAAATAAATAAAATTTAAACAATAAAGTTAATGAGCATTATAAAGATGGATTAAATAAAAGCAACATATTCCACAGCAATAAAATAATACCAGATATGTATCTACAGATATTTTTCTTTCTGTTTACTTATGTACAACAGAGAGACATTGAAAGGGGAGGGGAACAGAGAGAAGGAGAGAGAGAGAGAAAGAGAGACGACTGCAGACCTGCTTCAACACTCATGAAGATTCCTGCCTACCCTGAATGTTGGGAGTAAAGGCTCCAACCCAGGTCCCTACACGTGGTCATGTGTGTTCTCAGTTTTCCCCTCACCAAATATTTATCCTCACTTTATAAGATTTTTCAGTTCCATGAGTGGATAACAACTGCAATATCTCTTAGAAAATTTTGGAGAATATAGCTTGAGCATGTAATACAGGATAGTTGTGCGCTAAGAATTCAAAGAAAAGTTAAAACAATGGAAACCGTTTTCTCAGTATGTGTTTTCCATTCCTCTTTGGATAAAAGCCATCATTCTTCTGGCTCATATTGACTCACGACCTACTAGTAATGACTGTCAAGTTGTCAGAGATCTTCTCTCATCAGATTTTGTAAAGTTAATGTCATTACTTTCAACTCCTTTACTTTCCCTCATAACTATACCTAAATGAATTTGATTGTACAATTCTATGTGTATTGACTTCTTTCTCTAGCGTGGAATATCCATGATGGAAGCATTATACTTTGTTTATGATTATAACCACAGCATTTAGAAAATGAATGACTTTATATTAGGTCAGAATAAATCCTTGATGAAAATGAATTCTGAAGTGCAAAGGTACAATTGTCAGATAATTATCTAGACTTTGCTAGATAATTTTGGGGCTGTTCACAATTTCATGAAATGTGCATTCCACCAATGGACAACAGTGACTATTGGAACTTGTTCCTCCTGAATTAGGTTAAATGTTTATTGTACTTTGAGTCAAATGCTTTTAATTATCCCTTCAGGTATTATGTGAGCATACTACCATCTGCCTTTGAATAAGGATAAGTTCATTTCTTCAGTGAAAGCTTGGCCAAAGGGTTCCTATTATTTGGAGTACCAATACTGTATATTCGTGTTTATTTGGGATCCACAGTCAGTTGTCATCCAAAGTCAATTTGCTATCCTGGAGTTCTGTCAGAACCAGGTCTGTGGTCCATCATTGACTTTGTCTCTTTCTCTCTCTCTGACTCCACTCCCTCAGAGATGGGGACTTTTTTTTTTTTTTTTTTAGAAACTAAAAAATGAATGGGAATGATTCAATTCTTTCAGGAAGCAGAGCTACCACCACTGAAAGTCAGATATCCTAACAGAAGAATCCCCAAAATGACATCACATCAGTCACACACTTTTTGGGTAGGAAAAAGGAACCTTTATCTACAAAGACACACTTTCTTCTATAGATAACAAAGATAACTTTCTGATACTAGTCTCATCAGAAAAGAGAGAGAGAGAGAGGGAGAGAGAGACAAGAAAAGAAGAGGGAAATCCAGCCCACCATATGGGCATTGTGTATGACTTCCATATAGCCTTAACAGGGCAACTATTGAATGCTCAGCTCCACATTATCCGTAGTAATTACACAGAAGCACATCATTTGGTCCTATGTCAAAAACTGAAGAGCGGAAAAATGAAAATATTTTCTTTCAGGCGAAGCATTAAATGGTTAGTTTGCTACTTTTTAAGCAACAGTTCCAACATAGATATACAATCTCATATATATTGTTCTACGTATTTAGTCATTTATGACACATATATACAATCTCATATATATTGCTCTATGCATTTAGTTATTTATGAAAGAATCAGAACATCACTCTGGCATATGTGATACCTGATATCAAACTCAGAAGTTGATGCATGTATGTCTGAAACTCTACCTTCTGATGATATACAATCTCTATTTCAGAAAAAATGAAATATCAGTTAAGATATGCACCTTATTAATAATCACATACATATAACTATTGACTTTGGAAGCTCCCTCTAGCATGGTAGGGTTCAGACTTAAACTTGGATGTGTGTATGGCAAAGCAGGCATACTATCCAAGTGAGATATTCTCTGGCTAAACACTGGGGAAGTTTTTGAAAAGGGAATTAACACTGAGTTAGTCTTTTAGAAACTGATATGGAATTTTGGCAACTACAAAACAGCACAAAGTAAGATCCAGAGGTAAAGGAAGTCCGCAAGCGTCTGCTGGACTATATTAGAAAACTTGGAAAAACTAAGATATAGTAAGTTGACAGTGATGTTTAATGAATGAATCTTCCTTGATATGTAATAGCCAGTTTAATGAATCAATCTTCCTTGATATGTAATAGCCAAAACTTGGAAACAACCAAATGCCCAATGGCAGCTGAGTGTAAGAAAGCTGTGGTATGCATATACAATGGAATGTTTCTTAACGTTTCTTGTTCTATTACTGATAAGGCAGAGAAATTTCCATTATCACAGAAGGAAGACAAGAAAAATGAAAATATAATTTTAAATAGATCCACAATGTCTCAAGAGAAAAGTGGTTAATTGTTGAAAATGATGAAGTTATCTCCTTCCCCTTATCTTGGAATTTGAGACATAATGTAAGTGACAGGAGCCAAAAGGAGAAGGAAAAACATCAGATAGTCTCATGTATAAGTAGAAACCAGGACAGAAAGGGGGAAAAAAATGAAATCTGGACTGGACTGGACTGGACAGGAGTGTAATGCACCAAAACAAAGGACTCTTGGGAAGGAGGGCATGGGAAGGGATTCAGAGGACATGGTGTATGGTGATGGGAGATGGCCTGGCCTGTCCAATGACCTTCCATAGGGAAATAGGACAGTGTTGTACACACGTGTCAACAACTGCTGCAAACTGTTACCCTCCCCATAAAATTAATTTGAAGAAAGAAGAAGGAGGCGGAGGAAGGCAGGAGGCCAGGAAGTGGCGAACCTGATTAAGGACTTAGGTGGTTAAGGACTTAGGTTCAAGCCCCCTGTGCCCACCTGCAGGGGGAAAGCTTCACCTGGATTGCAGGTGTCTCTCTGTCTCTTCCCCTCTCTCTGTCTCCCCTTCCCCACTCAATTTCTCTCTTTCTCCATACAGTAATAAAAATAAATATATAAATATTTTTTTAAAAGGAAGAAGAATGTACCCACAGGCCTAGCAGTGCCTCTATTTAGATTGTTGCTGTCACTTCATCAATTCTTTTCATAAGAGAATTTCTGTTCTTGTGACTTACTGCAACAACTCCTAAAGTCATCTACAAACAGATAAGTGTATAGCATTTATATAAACATTCATCTACATCTAGTGAGAAGAATGTTTTTTAAAATATTTATTTATTTATTCCCTTTTGTTGCCCTTGTTGTTTTATGGTTATGGTTATTATTATTGTTGTTGTCATCATTGTTGGATAAGACAGAGAGAATTGGAGAGAGGAGGGGAGGGGAAGACAGAGAGGGGGAGAGTAAGATAAACACCTGCAGACCTGCTTCACCGCCTGTGAAGCGACTCCCCTGCAGGTGGGGAGCTGAGGGCTCGAACCGGGATCCTTACTCAGGACCTTGCCCTTTGTGCCACATGTGCTTAACCCGCTGCGCTGCCGCACGACTCCCTACATTTTTCTTTTATGGGTGTAGTAGATGTACATACTTCATAATGTAGCATATTTCTGTAGCTACCATTACAAGATAACATCAACTAAAAGCTTACAATAGCAGAAATCTGTTCTCTTAACATTCTCTGGAACAGAAGTGTGAGATCAGGTGATGATTTTTCCCAAAGGCTCTTTGCAGGGATCCTTCCTGGACATTTGCTGGTTCCTGGTGGTTCTCAGCAGAACCTTTAGAAATGTCTTTGGGGCTTCTTGATTTGTAGATACCTGACTCCCATATATCTCTGTGATCACATGGTGGTGTCATCCCTGTGTCTCTTGTTTAAGTCCTTGTTTTCTTATGGTATGAGTTATATTAGACCTAGGAGCCAAACTACTCCATTATCATCTAATATCGGCACTATCATATCTTCAAAAGACCTCATTTCCAAATAAAATCGTATGTATAGGTACCAGGTGTTACAAGTTGAACACATCATTTTAGGAGTGGCAATTAAACTCAAAACACATACTGATAGCTCTTAAATTTGTGATATTATGAAATGATGTAAGGAAAAGTGATGAAGCATTTTTCCCCCCACAAATGTGATCACTGGAGTTTGGTTGCCTGCACAATTCCACTGCTCCTGGTGGCCAATTTATCTTTCATATTTTTAGGTAAGAATTGAAATACAGAGATGAAGGAAGAAGATGGAGAAGAAGAAGGAGGAGGAGGAGGATGACAACATGAGGAGGAGAAGCAGAGACACCACAGCACAACTCCACTACTGGTGACTTTTTCTCCACAGGAACTTCCATGTGATGGACCTGGGATCAAACCTAGTTCCTTGTGCATGGTTAATATGATGACTCTTTTTCAGAGCCTTTTATAAGTTAAAGATTTCTCAGTACAAGTTGGTGATTAATAAAATTATAGAGGTTGGAATCCCTTGTTGAGGAAAGAGGAGATAATTCATTTCTTTCATTCAGAAAATCTATTTCTTACATACCGCATTTTGCAAAAAAAAAATCTAGTAAGTCATGCCAAATATCAACTGATGTAAATATAAGATTTTTTAAAGAGATAGTCATAATATAGCAAGGATTATTAATGCAATTTATCAATAATACATTTCAGTTCTTAAACCATGAAATTTCTCTGAAATCTGAATCCTTTCTGTGATAACCTTTTTCCTTGCTCCCAAGCCCTGGTTGATCCTGTTTCCCCATCCCTATCCATACAAGAAGATAAAACTAGTGTCAACTGTAAAAGTGATAAATGTGTGCTATTTTGTCTTCCGAGGTAATGATGAAATGTGAAACTCTTCCTGGCATTTTAAAATATAGGTTCTTGTCAATAACTCAAAGTTAGCAATGAGGCCTGATGTAACCAAACTATTTTTCTGGCTTAAAGAGTGCTTTTCAAGTGTATTGATGGACAGCCAGAGAAGGAAATAATCAAAAGTGATGACAGATCAAGCCTATCAAATTTCAGTCTACCGGATGTTGGGCGGTAGCCCAGCGGGTTAAACACAAGTGCTGCAAAGCGCAAGGACCGGCATAAGGATCCCAGTTTGAATCCCCCAGCTCCCCACTTGCAGGAGAGTCACTTCACAGGCATTGAAGCAGGTTGCAGGTGTCTGTCTTTCTCTCCCCTTCTCTATCTTCTCCTCCTCTCTCCATTCTCTCTGTCCTAGCCAGTGTCGACATCAGTATCAACCAGGATATAACTACAACAATAAAACAAGGGTAACAAGAGGGAATAAATAATTTTTTTATTTAAATTCAGTCTACCAGAACTGTCACTTCTAAATGAAGGTGGATTAGCCTGATGGGTATCATACACAATTAGTAGGTGCTAACCACTGCTTTCCATTTCAAATTCTATCTCCATATTATAAACATTTTTTTCTTGTGTCTATTATAACACAACATTTACACCTATGTTACAGAATTAGTACACCTGCACAAGGGCATACTTTATATTGAACATTGAAATCATTGTGTTTCTAACCTTTTTTTTTTTAAGGACAGGAAAATAGCAATACAGTGATGCAAAAAGACCTTCATGCATAAAGCTCTGAATTTCTAGGTTCAATCCCCAGCACCACCGTAAGCCAGAATTTAACAGTGTTCTTCGTTAAAAAAAAAAAAAAAAGTCAGGGGCCGGGTGGTGGTGCACCTGGCTGAGCGCACATGTTACAGTGCGCAAGGACCCAGGTTCAAGCCCTCAGTTCCCACCCACAGGGGGAAAGCTTCACAAGTGGTGAAGCAGGGCTGCAGGTGTCTCTCTCTCTCACCCTCTCTGTTTCCCCATTCCCTCTAGATTTCTGACTGTTTCTATTCAATAAATAAATAGATATAATACATTTTTTAAAAATCACAATCACA
This sequence comes from Erinaceus europaeus, assembly GCF_950295315.1. Taxonomy (NCBI): domain Eukaryota; kingdom Metazoa; phylum Chordata; class Mammalia; order Eulipotyphla; family Erinaceidae; genus Erinaceus; species Erinaceus europaeus. Next base: position 95,050,782 of record NC_080175.1, read on the forward strand.
TTAATTGTTTTATTGTTGTTGGTGTCAGGACCATCACTGCTCCCAGTCAACTTTTTCAGGCAGAAAGAGTGATAGGGAAATACACCACAGCAGCCATGTATCTGCCTATGTGGGGGCAATGCTCATACCTGAAGGCAAGGCAAGGCAAAGCAGGCAGAGTAGACAATGTATATTGGGTGGTTGGAAAAACCAGGACACATTTTTGCTTAGCAAAACATAGGAAAATATGTTATGGTTTTTTTGACAGCCCGACATTATAGATAGATATAGAATATATATATATATATATATATATATATATATATATATATTAATGTTTTCAGTAACAAAACATTGCAAAACAAAATATGTATGCTACACTTACTCCCATTAGTTATGATTACAGTTATAATTTAAATAACTGTCATTTGACATTTTTTTTCAGAAAATAGTATGAAAAAGGACTAGTCTATATATCATGGCAAATAAGCTATTAATTGTATTTAAGAAAGAGTAAATATGAGATCAACCCTAGTCATACACACTAATGAATTCCACGATGCATTAGAATATAAAAAGAAAAGTCATAAAACTAAGATGTATTAAGTGAGTTACTTGGAAAACCAAAAAAAGAAAGAAAGGAAAAATAGTTTGCAATCATAGGTCTCATAAATGAATCTTGCTTTTTTTTTTTTTTTACTAGTTGATTAGATTTCTTTTAGCTTTGGTCATAGACTTACAGTCATATATAACCATTCAAATAAGGATTTGTTTGTCTTTATAGTCATCTTCAAATGAGATCTATTACTTTGTTCAAATTAGCATGCTTCTATTTTGAAATGGATTATAAATTTTCATTTTTTCTAGGTTCAATGTCTGTTCTAAACATCACCCTTTATTTTATCTATATAGGTGGAGTACTTATTACATTTATTACAGTGAATAAGTCTTTGTCAATGAATTGAAGTATTCCCAATTTTGTAACACTCAAGAAACTTACACTTTAGAGCAAAGAAAAGGAACATTGAGCACATATTGCCAAGGATTTGTTCAGGGTGAATTGGGTGACATAAGAGTCAAGCAGCAGACCGGGTGTGACAGCTTATAGACAGACTGTGAAATGAAACTTTGAAGAGAGAAACAGCTGTATTCTGCTCAGTCCTGCAATTTGTTATTAAGGAAGAAGAAAATCATCTTCCACCTTCCTGAATCTGGGTTGTCATTCTCCGCTGTCCTAGTGAAGTATAATGTATCATACTGAACTATATCATGAAGGCAAAACATAATTGACATGATGAACATTTTCTAATGTGGTACAATACGCATTTTTAAGTAACATTGCTTGGTTTTTTTTTTTTTATAAATGTTAGAATACTTATCCTGAACATTATCAAAAAATATAATATATTTTTAAATTGCATTTGTAAACTCCTTTGGATTTCAGTCATCTTTGACTTTGATGCTTTATCTCCTCATAGTAAGTGTATATTTAGATTAAATTAATATAAGTAGGGAGTTGGGAGGTAGCGCAGCCGGTTATGCACAGGTGGTGCAAAGCACAAGGACCAGCATAAGGATCCCGGTTCGAGCCCCGGCTCCCCACCTGCAGGGGAGTCGCTTCACAGGCAGTGAAGCAGGTCTACAAGTGTCTGTCTTTCTCTCTCCCTCTCTGTCTTCCCCATCTCTCTCCATTTCTCTCTGTCCTATCCAACAACAGCGACATCAATCATAACTACAATAATAAAACAAAAGGGCAACAAAAGGGAATAAATAATAAATAAAAATATTTAAAAAATAAAAAAATAAGTAATTAATATAAGTAGCAAAGCTTTGAGTCCCTCTTTAAAAAGACAGGCAATAGTAGATATATTTCTCTAAAGTATAATGCAATCTTGAATGATTCTTAGACATTTAAAAATTTTTTGACATTTAAAATTTTTATGTAAATAGAAAACTATCTTTCCAATTGATGAAAGCTAGCAAATAAAAAGTAAATACTGATACAAAGAATTAGAGTGAACAATGCACAGATAAGCACCAACATATATATATATATTTTTTTTAACATTATTTTATGCCTTTTCTAAAGTTCTATAAGTTATGAATCTTATGACAGGCCTACTGGAGTTTTGACTCAGCCTGCAAGCTGTTTTTTTATAGGACAAGTCTGGAGATGATTCAGAGCTCTTAAAAACAAAACAAACCCTGCATTTTTCTTAACAATAACTCTTTTGGGGCTGGGGAGATAGCATAATGGTTATGCAAAATGACTTTCATGCTTCAGGCAGCAAAAACTCCAGCTTCAATCCTTAACACCAACATAAACCAGAGATAAGTAGTGCTCTGGTAAATAAATAAACGGGTATTTAAAAAAAAAATTAAAGCTATCCTAGAAAGCTACTTTTTAATTAACAAAGTACACATTTGATTATTCTTTTCATGTGCAAAATTAAGGAGATAAATCCCCAGTGTATTTTGAATCAGGTGATCAGTATAAGAATAGAATCAATTCTCATCTTTATCTTCCAGAACCCACTTTAATAAAATAAAAATTACTCTTTAATGCACAGATTTTTTGACTTCATGCTCAGAGCTTTCCAGAGACTGTCACTCTTATAAAAACTAATGTGACCTTGAAACTGCTTTTGTGAAGAAAGTAAGTAGCAAGGTCCCACCCCCATCTCCACTGAGCTCAAGGAATTTTCACTTTATAGGGAAGCAGGGGCCTCATGCTGTGCTGACTGTTTTACAGGGTCCTTCCCAGTTGAGTCAAGGGGTATTAGACACTTCAGGAATCACTCCACAGTTGTCCTTATGGAATCATAGAGTGTCTTCCACAGCTTCTTCCAAAATCAGCGATTTTTTAAATTATCCCCTTAATTTTCCTTTCATTCCCTGATAAAAAAGAACAAGCAAATAAAAACAAGCAAAGAAAGGAGCAAGCAAACAAAACAAGTCTATAGCTCTCCATCCAGATTTTAAGTAGATTTTATTCTAGTGATAGATTCTTTTTTTTTTTCCTCTTTTCTTTTTAACACAGACAGCTGGGCTGGACTGAGCTGGAAGCCATAGTACAATAATAATAATAATAAAGTCTGTCTTCATCATGGATACGAGGAGGACTTTTGGAGACAATGCTGATTTTAGTAGAAACTGTTTCTCTTCAATTTCATATATATCATTAAAAAAACAGAGGGCTTGGGCCCAGGTGGTGGCACACCTGGTTGAGTGCACATCTTATAATGCAGAAGGACCCAGATTTGAGCCCCCAGCCCCCACCTGGCAGGGGTAAAATTTCAAGAATGGTGGAGCAGGATTGTAGCTGTCTCTTTATTCTCTTCCTCTCTTATCTTCCTCTGCCCTCTCCATTTCTGACTATCTCTATCCAGTGAATAAATAAATAAATAAATAAGTAAATAAATAAAAATACATTTTTTTTTAATCTGAAGGGAGAATGTTAAAAAGACGTAGTTAAGGTTGGGATACGGAGGTCTTGTGCGAAGTTGTACCCCTCTTATTCTATGGTTTTGCCAATGTTTCCTTTTTATAAATAAAAAATTTAAAAAGAAGTTCAGAGGCAGGAGTATCAGGAAATGTTGAGCAGCTGTAAGATATCCATGATAACTGGAGTGCTGTGAATGCCAGGGAATAAAAGTCAAGAAGCAAGAAGTGACCTGGCAGGTGGTGCAGTAAATAAAAAGTACTGGACTTCCAATTAGGAGGTCCTGAGTTCTATCCCTGGCATTGTCCTTGGCAGAATGATGTTCTGGTTCTCTGTATCTCATTACTACTAATAAATGATTTAACATTTTTAGTACTGGTGAGATAGCAGAATGGTTATGCAAAAGACTTTCATGCCTGACAGCCTAAGGTCCCAGGTTCAATCCCCAGCACCACCATCAGTCAGAGCAGATGTGCTCTGATATACCCCTCTTGTTAAAAGCTTAAAGAGGTAAATAAATAAAATGTGTTTTTAAAAAATCAAGAAGCAGCAAGTAGATCTCTAGTATTTTTAGAATGGTATTTATTTAGGAACAATAAGAACCCAGGTATCCTTGAACTATAGACTACATGATTGAACTCAACTATAAGAAATTAATTCTAGCTACTTTGTGATGAATTAACTACAGATGGACAAAAGTAGAAGTTTAAATACAACCTAGGAGTTTACTAAACATGATGACATCTTAGTGACAGTGTAGTTGGGGACAGGTTGTCAGATTCTGGTCTTACCTACAAAGTTTGCGACCAGGTCAGCTGACATTTGGCTTTAGGGTTATAGAAGCAATTGGGAAATCAATGGTCTAAGATTTTGGAGCTCAGTAATGATTTGAGCACCCTTGCCATTTACTGAGATTAAAAACATTGAGGATTTTAGGTACGAGTTTTTTTTTTTTTTTTTACTTGTTTAAAAACAATTCTATAATGCAAAGAAGACTCAGCATAGGAACAGGTAGTGGGGCCAACAGAACACACATGTCACAGTGCTCAGGGACCCAGATTCAAGCCTCCAGTCCCCATCTGCAGAGAGGAAGCTTCATGAGTGGTAAAGTTGTGTCTTTCTGTCTTACTTTCTCTCCCCTCCATCTACCTCCCCTTTCACTCTTTATTTCCCTCTGTCTCTGTCCAAAAATGAAAGGGAGAAAAAAAAAATAAAGGAAGAAAGAGTTAACATGAGATCTATCTTCCCCTGTATTTTTAGCTATCCATTATTACTAACTATAGCTATAATATTGCACAGATCTTAAAACTTGTTCCTGATACTCAACTGAAACTTTATACCAATAGCTTTGAGATGATTGTCAGTTATCCTCATTTGAGAATTCCAGTAGGTAGCTGGGTATAAGAGTTTTGGAAGTAACAGAACTAAACTTGACAGTAATTGACATATAGAGGTACTTAAAGTCTTTAGTAGTAGATTAAATAACTTAAATAAGAACTCACATTGCAGGAAGAAGAGGTCTATGAACAGAATCTGAAACACTCATACATCAATTAGTTTTATATAAATGCTTTAAACATATATTTTTATCTTACTTGATAGGACAGAGAGAAATTGAGGGTAATGAGAGACAGAGACAGATACTATAAGCACTACTTTACCACTTGTGAAGATTGCCCGCTAAAGTTAGGGACCTGGGGCTTGAACCAGGGTCCTCATGCATGGTAATACATCTACTTAACCAGGTATGCCACCATTCAGCTTTGCTTTCATAAGAACCTTGCAAACATCATGAAGGTCTAAAATTATTACTGCCTTGAATTAATAGTACATTGAATTTATAGATCAATTAGGATCATTCTGTGATTTTCAAATTATTTTTGCATTTTCCTCCTACTAAGTGAATATATTTAAATTGGAACTTAAAATGGAAGGGGGATTTGTGAGGTGAGGACAGAGAATCAGGTGCGCCATGAGGCAGTAAACACTGAAATATATTACAACAGTAATAATAAATTTGGAAATCACCTACATATAAGAACTTGGATAGGCAAGTCAATTGGTTTGTCATGATGTACTTTGCCTGAAATGTAAGGGCAGATTGCAAGGATATTGTCTCTGCTTCTATTATACAACATTACTTCTCTGACCCGAATGACTCTACAATACACCCGATAGCTGACTTCACTGGCATCCCATCTGTTGCCTCACATTTCAGGGTACAGTGTGCTTTCAGGGGAACATAAAATGACGGTGATTGAATACAAATGATAAAAGTTTTCTAAATCGTTGGTATTAAAGTAAAAACCATACAGGCATTGGATTTATTTCACTCTATGCATTTCATAGTTTTTATTCTGATAACATTGGTGTTTTCCTCTAAATGCTATGAGTGTGAGACTTCCTACATCCTAAGACCCCATTAGGTGAATGTTTTCACCCAATTTTCAAGGACTTTTATAACATCACTGGTTCACCATATGTTTCTTCCATATGTCTCAGGAGGCGTTAAAAGAAAGAATAGACATATAAACTAGAAAATAGTCACCAGCTTCAAAGATCCAGAAAATATTATCTAACAATGGAGTGAAAGGAGTTATGATTGTCAGTGAGTAAATAATGAATCATTTAGTTCCTTCTAAGTTACTTTAGTGATAGGACATTCAGTGATTCATGACTTCTTATTGAATGTAAAGCTGTTTGGTGACTTTAAGACAAGACAGGGTGTGTTTTAGTAATTCATTAACACACAACTCAAGCATATTCAAACATTCAAGGAAATTATTAGTCAATAACACATATCCCTGAAAAACTGAAGGTCACTACATTTGGGGTGTGTGTGTGTGTGTGTGTGTGTGTGTGTGTATGCATGTGCACGTGTGTGTTTAATTCTGATGTCGCAGGTGAAAAAGGAAAAAGAAAAAAAAAAGACAAATGCAAAGTACTAAAGTGAAAACACATTAAGAGTACCATTAAAATGGCTCCAGAGGTAGTACAGGTGATAAAGCTTTGGACTTTCAAGTCCTGAGTTCAATCCCTGGCAGCACATGTACCAGAGTGATGCCTGGTTCTTTTTCCTCTATCTCTCTCTTCCTATCCCTCTCATAAATAATAAATAAATAAATAAACAGAAAAAAAAAACCCAGTAGCACTAAAGAGAAGATTTCATAAGCTGATATCATATCGGTCCATTTACAAATGTTGACTGCAACTACATATCTCAAGAATAATTTTCCCCTGGTAAACATTTTAGTGTAAGGGGCCAGGTGGTGGTGCACCTGGTTGAGCACACATATTACACTGTGCAAGGACCCAGGTTTGAGCCCCCAGGCGCCACCTGCAGGGGGAAAGCTTTGCAAGTTGTGAAGCAGTGCTACAGGTGTCTCTCTCTCCCTCTCTATCCGCCCCCCTTCTTCTCGATTTCTGGCTCTCTCTATCTACTAAATAAATAAAGGTAATTAAACTTACAAACTAGTGTACAAATATACAATGCTGACATAACCATTTTCAAGAATGTAATTCAGCAGCATCTAATACATTCTTATGCTGAAGAACCACCACCTCTTGTCAGATTTCAAAATAAGCTCATCCTCCCACAAGAGACCCTATACAGATTATGGGTACTTTTTAGTCTCTGCCAAGATCCAGTCTATTTCCACCTCTATGGGCCCATTGTTTTCTAACTGCTTTATGGAAATGGGTTCCTAATATATATTATTTTTTCCATAGCTTGATATATTTTCATTGGATTTTCCATCTAGGAGAATGTACCACTTCTTTTTCTATTTAATTTGCTGAGTAATATCTCATTTTTCTATTTATTTTGCTGAGTAATATCTCCTTTTCAAAATCTGCAGCATGTTGTAATTTCCCTCATTGGTAGATAACTGGGTTGGTCATACCATTTAGTTATTGTGAACAGGGCTATTATCAACATTCATGGACAACTGTTTTAAATTTCTCTATTTCCCATTTTTCAATTGATTTACTTCAGTTGTTTGTATTGTAATTTAGTTGCATTGTTTCCTGCCTTCAGATTTATACACCTTGGAGTGTAATTGCTGAGACTTGTAGCATACGTAAAATGTGCTTTTATTTTTATTTTATTTTATTTTATTTTATTTATAAAATGGGAACACTGACAAAACCATAGGATAAGAGGGGTACAATGCCACACAATTCTCACCACCAGAACCCCATATCCCATCCCCCCCCTGATAGCTTTCCCATTTTCTATCCCTCTGGGAGTATGGACCCAGGGTCATTGTGGGATGCAGAAGGTGGAAGGTCTGGCTTCTGTCATTGCTTCCCTGCTGAACACGGGCGTTGACAGGTGGATCCATACTCCCAGCCTGCCTCTCTCTTTTCTTAGTGGGGCAGGGTTCTGGGGAATCAGAGCTCCAGGACATATTGGTGGGGTTATTCCAGGGAAGTCTGGAATATATATTCCAGGGAATATATTTCAGGGGCCTGGGGGTGTCACATCATACCCAGTTGAGTGGTTGAGTGTTCATCTTACAGTGTGCAAGGATCTGGGTCTGAGTCCCCAGTCCCCACTTACAGGGGGAAAGCTTTGTGAGTGGTGAAGCAGGGCTGCAGGTGTTTCTCTGTCTCTCTCCCTCTACCCTCTCGGTTTCTGGTTGTCTCTAACCAATAAATAAAGAAAATAAAAAAATAAAGCATATTTCCCTTCATTCCGTAATAAGCATCTCAATATTTTTATTATTAAAAATCCTATTTCTGTGGTCACATGGTAGAGAATATTCAATAAATCATGACCTCTTGAAGGAGGGGGTAATTAAAAGATATTTTTGATTACTGAAAATTTCTGGGAGAGACTCAAGAAAGAGGTGAGGGAGTCGGGCGGTGGCGCAGCGGGTTAAGCACAGGTGGCACGAAGCGCAAGGACAGATGTTAGGATCCCGGTTTGAGCCCCCAGCTCCCCACCTGCAGGGGAGTCACTTCGCAGGCTGTGAAGCAGGTCTGCAGGTGTCTGTCTTTCTCTCCCCCTCTCTGTCTTCCCCTCCTCTCTCCATTTCTCTCTGTCCTATCCAACAATGACGACATCAATATAACTACAACAACTATAAAAAGACAACAAGGGCAACAAAAGGGAAAATAAATAAATAACTAAAAAAATAAGAAAGAGGTGAACCGTGGAGGGTAGAGGACAAAATTCCTTTTGGTATCAGAATCGGCACCCCAAGTACAAGCCCTGACAATTTCACTAGGTTGGGTATGAGAGCAATAGCTAGAAGACAGATACAAAGAAAGCAAAGCAATGCCATAAAGTGAAACTTTGAAGATTTCACATGATGTAGAATATCAAAATAAAAACATAGAATTTTAAAAGACAAGAAACATGTATGAGCATGCTTAACATCTAGTGAGAGTGGGAAGGATTCTCAATTAGTCCATGGAGACAGAAGAGCCGGTTGTGAGGTTTCAAGACATCTTCAGTTGTTTTGACATATTTATCTCGACAAAAATCTGATTGCATGAGCTTTTCCTACTTTGATTTTCTTATTCTTTGTTTACGTTTGGTTCTAGCTGCCAAAATATCTTCACATCAAGTGTTTGGTTCAGAGATACAGTGACAAAATGTAAAGTGCCAAGTGTCAAAAGACTTGTGTTGATAGGTGAGCTTAGCAACGTGAAAATATCCAAGGAAACAAGAGGAGAAGAAAGTGCTATAGTTGACATGAACAGTCAAATGGATTTTCACCCACATGTAAATATTGAGACAGGAAAAATACTATGCATATGGGTAAGAGCCAGACTCACGTATGTCACTCTTTATAGTCTTTTTGCATTTAAAATGTGTATATCTCATTCAATTAATGAAAACACTCAAACTGTAAATTAAATTCAAAATTCTACATTAAATTATAACAAAACTACAGGGTATAGGAGAGAGGTGTGCTTTTTTCTTTCTTTCTATCTTTCCATTCTTTGTTCCCCTTTGCAAAATAAATATCCGTTTTCTGGTTTGTGATAATCTCGTCATCTAAAACATTAAAATTAAATTATACAAATTTACATTTTTGTTATTGGCAGTTATAAAGTAATACTTAGAATATATAAAATAATTCATATGATATATAATTATAAATGTTTTTGCAAACCTGAATGCACTAAAATGTGTGTCTATGAAATATTAACATGAACTTACTTCAGTTTTTATTTTTGTGGTAAAGGTAGAAAGTTGGTCAGAGCAAAGTACTTTCAAGAGAAAGTATCTTTAATAAATGGCTGTGACTAGATGATTTAGGAAGACTGATAACAGACATGCAGGAAGCATCAGCATTGAGAAGTTTCTGTGGCAGCAAAACTCAGAAATACAAAAACACTGGAACAATTGCTGTTCTTTCTGTCTTGCCTTGCTTTGTGCCCTTTCGCACACTAAATGTCAGATTTCTTGTCTGTGACAATCTCACCACCTAAAACAGACTTTGTAGAGTAAATTTCCTAGAGACCTGGAGTGAAGAATGACCTTAAAAATATTTTTAACGCCACCTTCAGTAGCATGGATCAAGGACAAAACTGAAGGGACATGCATGATCTGAATTACTGAACCCACTGAAAGTGCAACGTTATTTTCAACAGACCAGAGTGGATCATTTTGATCAGTGAAATTCATTCTCCTCTAGTCACAGTAATAAATATCAGGACCAGATTCATTAAATATACACAGAAAAATACTGACATTACCAACTACTGGAACCATTTCAACTATCAACTAAGTATTTTCAAACTATGAATATCACTTGATAAAACCATATTAGGTTAGCCAGGTTTCAGTTGAGGACCCCAAGGTATTGGGAAAAGCTACAATGCTGTGTGGTTGTCTCTCTCCCTGTCTCTTTTACTGAAAAAGTTGGTCTAGAGAGAGGAAGCCTGAGGAATAATAATAATAATAATAATAATAATAATAATAAAGAGGGCTGTTTCTTTCTTTCTTTCTTTCTTTCTTTTTTTTTTTTTATCTAGTCCTAGTTCTCAATCCATTTTTGAAAAAGTCTGACATGAGAGAGCCAAGAGTGGGATTTGAGAATATCAGATTCTAGAAATCCAAGTTCTAACTGGTAGCAGAAAGTAAAAGGTCAATGGAATGAACATAAGCTCCTGTGTAATTCTCCTGAGAACTTTTTCAATCTAAGCATATAGCCTCAACAGGGTAAATATATAATACTATTCTAATGAATATTTGTCTACTAGTTTACTAGTTTTTTATTACGTTTTTATTAGATAGGACAGAGAGAATTTGAAGGGAGATAAGGAGTTGGAGAAAGGGAGAGAAAAATAGATACCTTTAGACTTCCTTCACCACTCATGAAGCATCCCCCCTGTATGTGGGGAACAGGGGCTTGAACCCAGATCCCTGTGCGGGTACCTGAGCTTTGTACTATGTTGACTTAACTGGGTATGTCGTGGCCCAACCCCTACTAGTAGTTGTTTAAAAAAGTGTAAAAAGTTCACTTACAGTAAAACTTTTGTAGATTATTTTCTTTATATTATTATTAGTAGTAGTATCTTTGTTTATCTATTGGATAGAAACAGCCAGAAATTGAGGGAAGAGGGAGACAGAGGAAGAGAGACAGAGAGCTACCTGCAGCCCTGTCTCACCACTCATGATGTTTTCCCCCTACAGTTGGGGACTGCAGGTTTGAACTCGGGTCCTGGTTCACCTTAACAAATGCTCTCAACCAGGTACTCCACTACCTACCCCGCATAAATTATTTTCCACGAAGCAGTCCTAGATGTCCAAGTCAAAGCAACTAATTTTTCAGTAACGTTAAAGTTCCTTGGGTAACCAAATCTCTCATAACCAACTCAATATACGGTTAGTCTTACTGAATTTTTTCTGTGGAACATATGAGCAAACCCATTCAAGTGAAGACATGCAAGATGAGGAGATGGCATTGAGTCTGATGATGGAGCTTACAGGCTGACAAGCACGGCACACACGTGACACACATGACTATGCATGGGGCACATAATGGTCTCTAGTAATTTTTATTGATGAAAAATTAATTACTTCTATAATGTTTGTAGTTTACCTAAGACGTTTTTTCAAGACGTTATATTCATTTCTGTTGCTTTTGATCTGGTGAGTCTTCAAGTCTCAAAAGCCATAAATCAAAATCAAAATACAAACTACAAAGAATAATTCATATGAACATACATACAACTGGTGCCATTTCATTTTTCTTCATGTACAAAAAAAAAAAAGTCAGTGTTATTCTGTGACCTTCATTTCAGAACTCCCTTGAATGCGAGTGTATTCTGAAATTAAAATGACCGGGATATGCATAGTTTATGCAGGAATGACTTTAAATATGGATATATTAGCTGGAATGGTGTCATTTTCATAGTCTTAAAAAACTGACTGTAAACAATTCAGAACTTTCCCTCCTTCCTTCCTTTCTCTTTTTCTTCTTCTCTCCTTCCTCTCTCCTCCTTTCTTTCCTTCCTTTTTCTCCCTTTCTTTATTTCTACTTCCTTCCTTCCCTTCTTCCTCCCTCCCTTCTTTCCTTCCTTCCTCCCCGTGAGGGTTGCCAGTAGGGTCCTATTGAGCTTCATTGCTCCCACAGGCCATATTCTCTCTCTCTCTCTCTCTCTCTCTCTCTCTCTCTCTATCTCTCTCTCTCTCTCTCTTATTAATGTTGCTTCCTCCAATGCATGTGGGGACCAAAAGCTTAAACCTAGGTTCTTGTGCTTGGTAAAATGTTTGCTCTGCTGGGTAAGCCACCACCCCTATCCTCCCCACCCCCCAAAATTCTTGAACTCCATAATGCTTTTTGTCCCCTACAAAACCTAAACATTTTCCCTCTGCCTGGTTCTGAGCATTTTTGTTTTGTTTTTGAAACTTAATAACTGTAGACCTTACAAAGATGAGGAAAATAAACACAGATATGTAAAGATCAGATCTACTTGCATTCCATTGGGTCAGAGAGGGGCAACTAGGTCTGCCACCACGTATTCAACATTGATTGGTGTTGAATATTTATTTGAATAAAGAATGTCATGAAATTACACTCAGGCAATATTTAGGTTGTGACCAGGATAACCAGAATCAATCCTGATTTTCTTTAAAACTAGTTATGGGAACCCGTGTTTCAGCTTTCAGGAAAGGAAATGGACTCTTCCTCTTTTCATTTGAAAAAAGTGTGGGGGTGAATATGGGATGGTCTCACTCATAGACAGAAGTTGAAAAACAAGAATAGAAGGGAAGCAGAACCTGGACTGGAGTTGGTGTATTGCACCAAAGGAGAAAACTCTGGGATGGGAGGCGGGTTCAGGTCCTGGAACATGATGGCAGAGGAGGACTTAGCGGGGGTTGTATTGTTGTATGGAAAACTGGGAAATGTTACGCATGTACAAACTATTGTATTGTACTCTCCACTATAAACTATTGATCCCCCAATAAATAAATTTAAATAAAGGAAAATGGAAGGTAGAAGACATGACATTTTAACAAAATATATCTCTGACACTAGAAAAAGTGTGTATAACGTTTAAGCAGAAATGTATATTATAACAGAGTATTTGTCAATAAAAAAATGAAAACTTTTCATCATCAACCCAGGAAGATCACATACAGAGGAGTGAATCAACTAGTACATGATTATTTTATTTCTGAGATGCTCAGCTCTGTTTGAATGTGTCCTAATGTGTACTTGTTACAGCTCTTTCAGAAAATATGTTTATTGAAATTAGTGTCTGTAGACAGGCTGGCTTCCTATTCTCCAGCATATCACTATTATAGTTAAGAAGCACAAAAATCCCATGAACTATAATGTTTAAATATTTAAAATTATATTTGGGAGATGCCCTCTGTATTTAAGAAATATAATATTACTGTGATTTTTTTTTTAAATGGTTCTTTTACTTAGTATTTTGCAGAGCTGGGATATCCAGATGAGCAAATTCACTTTTTTTCCCCCAAAGATCTGGACCTACTATATCTACATGCCTTATGAATCTATATCTCTAATAACATATTTTCTCAAAAGTCACAGGTTACAAAAAGCACTTCTGAGAACATCTTCACATTCCTCATAAAATCTAACATTCCTTTCTTTCTCTCTCCCTTCCTCTCTCCTGCCTTCCTCATCTATGGGTCTTCCTTCTCAAGCTGATTACCAGTTTTCCCCTGGAATTTGTCTCCTGTAAGTCTCTATTAACTGTTATCATCATATCTCCCTCAAGTACCACTTGCAACCCTTTTAATTACTCCCTACTACTAGTTTCCTCTTCTCCTGAGTGCGCCACGAGTGCATGACAACCTATTAAAATTATTAATGTTATCATTTCACTCCCCGTCTAGGAATTCTTAAACATCCCCAGAGAGAGAAAGTTCATTTTCTTCCTTGATACCTTTATATAGAATGGCACAGCTCTATGCTAATACTTGCATTTCCTTGAATTAATAATGAACATTTTGAGAAGTAGTATATTAAACTTGATGACGTTGCGAAAAACTCCTCATTTTGATTAGCCTCGTTAGTTTTATGTCAATATTTTAAATTTAATGTAAAAAAAAAACTTTGAGGCATGTGTCATACACAAAACAGATATTATGTTCTATACAGATGACAGAGTGTTGTCAAACTGGAACGTGACATTATGAAAGAATAGTATCTTAAACTGTTTTCGCTAGGAATAATAATCGCTATCATTTTGAGAGCAGAAAACCGCTAGAGGACAAAAAACTAAAGCATCCTTTAGTATTTGCCCTCACATTCATTTTAATTTTTCTAATATTCATAAAAATTCTCACTGATCCCTGCCAAATGTCACCATAAGATATTTCAAAGATAAGTGAGTTTTCATTATCACAAAAGCAGAGGTTTTCTGAGTAGCCATGTTTGGGGAAAACTTGTTAGAAAAACTGTTTTTGAAATACTCAAAGAAGATTCTGATGCACTTTGCCCTGAATGGTTCTCCCTGAATCCTGTAACATAGAAAGAACAGGTCAGACGGTGATGCACCTTGTAGAGCACACACGTTATCCTATGCAAGGATCTGGGTTCAAACCCCAGGTCCCCACCCTACAGAGGAGAAGCTTCTCAAGTAGTGAAGCAATTGTGCAGATAGATACCTCTCTTTCCCTTTCTATCTCTCCTTCCTGTGCGATTTCTCTCCATCTCTATCCACTCCCCATTTATCATCATAGACAGCGCTTATTTCACATGTCCATGATAAATCAGGAGGAGAATTAAAAAAAAAAAAAAGGCAAGGGTTTACTCAAAAGTATGTAGCTGAAGAATCACCAAACGAAAGCCAACTATTATGAGTGACATCTCACATTCATTCTGCTTTCCGATGCTTTGGTCTGGTAAGAGGTATGGGACTGAAAACTGTGAAGTAGCCGCAGTCTGGAATCTGACATGCGGCTCGTGTGCTAGACGCTACTTCCTTGGTTCTATATACATCAACAGTGGCTTTTGCAAAGCACTTTATACAGAAGCAGACAGTGGCACCACTGGTTGAGTTCACACATTGCAAATGTGTGATGTGGACTTTAAATCTCTCGTAGAGGAAGATACACTGCATACACATGCTTCATGCCCTGTGTTTACATATGAAAATGACACAATGAACTATTATTGATAATAGTGACATTTAATATGTTGCTGATAGGGAATAGCACATTCAGAATCAAAGATTCAAATAAAATGCTACTGCATCCTTCAGCAAAATTTTCTAATGAGTTTTTAATACCTTTGTACACAACCATAAATACTGTGGTCCTTTTTTTGTTATTCCCAGAACATTTGTGAATAAAAAGCAGTAAAGAAACTTGCAGGGGAGTCGCTTCACAAGCAGTGAAGCAGGTCTGCAAGTGTCTATCTTTGTCTCCCCCTCTCTGTCTTCCCCTCCTCTCTCCATTTCTCTCTGTCCTATCCAACAACAAGGACATCAATAACAACAACAATAATAACCACAACAATGTTAAACAACAAGGGCAACAAAAGGGGGAGAAAAAAAAGAAATGCCAGTGATAACCTGAGTCATCTTAGAACAAGAATGTAAGCTTCCATTCAGCTCCTTAAATGGAATTTACCATTTTAAATATTTATCATGTGTTTAATGAAAATATTAATTTAAGGATACTGGAGACACAAGAATTATTCCTGAAAAATATCACATCAACTGAGTTTGTGACAAAGTCTACATAAAACCAAGTTAACCTAATTTTGCAAATTGCTTGAAATTGCAGATGAAGATATTAACAATTCTTTTATTAAAGGATAAAGTGACCATAATGCCCAAGGGAATATGCTGATTAAAGCAGGTGCAGTGGAAGATAACCCATAAGCTGAATAATTCCTTGTATAATAGATCAGTGATTCACTGTAATGTGCTTATTAAGCAATAAGGAAAATTGGGTCAAATTAGACAGTGAAATAGAGTTGTTCATACGTAACATCACTTGCCATGGAGACAATCAAAGTGACATTTCTTAACCCACGTCTCCAGAGATAAGACAGTTGGCATCAACTTAGTCAGTCACCTAACCTTTTGGAAAAGAAAATTGCATTAAAATGAGCAATTATGAACTATGGTATATTGTAGAGGACACATTTTATTTTTAATGGAAAATTGAAGCTATGTCTTTTTGAAAATGTTTGCACTTAGAAAAGGCATTAATACTTATTTGCACAAAATTATATGGCCAACTCACATATTCAGAATGGCTGTTCTGGTTATCCATGATAAACTAACATTTATGAAGATCAGGTTTTCAGTAGACTATTATAAGATTGTAATAATTGGTGATATCAATCATATTTTCATCAGCTTTTCTAAAATGGAAATATTTTTTTTCTACAAGGCAAGACATTTATTTTGTTTTGAAAAAGATGACAGGTAATAAAGGCTTACATACACAGAGTGACTCCACACTAGCTATTAATGAGGGAATTCTGAACATGCTTGTTTTGGTACAGCGTACTCGGGAAATTTCTGTCTGAGAGTTGATATTTTCTATGTAAATATTACTGTGCAGTAAAAATCTCTTCCTTCCCTCACTAAACTGAACTGAAACCCATGTACAGTCAGTTTAGGCCATCAGTTTAAACTTGAATAGTTTAGATTCTTAGAGACGAACCCTCACTGGTTGGCTTTTTGATACTTAATGTTAACTGACTTGAGAATTTACCTCATGAAGGGCGTATTACATCCCGTAAAAGTCAAACGCTAACCCGAGATGGTCCTATAAGTAGAGACAACCTGATGTTGTCATGGACAGATGAGCATCCCAGGTGCCTGGATAGTCCCCCAGACAGTGTCCCTGACAGTACAACTGCTGTGAACTCAAACTATATCCTACTCGTCGGAGGAAGTCCAGACATTTTGTAGACATGCAGGCTGTTGAAAGAGTACCACTCTCATTTTCCCATCTCCCTGAACTCTCAAGTTAGTCTGGATGAAAGAGATACTCTTAACTTTTAATCTTCCTCAGTAGTTCTTAGACTTCAACCCACATCCTGATTATCTAGAAGGCCTGTTGAAGTGGACCACTGGGCTCCAGTTGCCAAGATTGTGCTTTGGTAGAACTGAGGGTGGAGTACAAGCATTTTAATTTCAAACCAGCTTTTAGTAACCCAGCAATCTTCTCAGATTCCGTCACTTGATCCTCACACATTCATTCCCTGTTCTTGGATTCCAGGGATCCCATCCACAGTCTGTGACATAAAAATCAAACCTAGAAAACCCAGGGGCCTACATTTAACTTTACATGCTTTACTAAGCATTGTGTTAAACGTATAGTGAAATAGATTTTCCTTTGATATTCTGTCTAATATTGCTTGAATTATTTACCTACTTAGTGATGAATCCAGAGGGCAAGGGTTTTTTTTTGTAGAGCCCCAATGAATGTCTGTATTCACATCCTCTGTAAGCATATTAAATCAGAGCTAAATTTCAAGTTCAGAATGGACCTACTGCCCAGTTCTCAGTATCTGAGAACCAAATACTATAGCATTGACTCCTGCCAGAAGAGGAAACCTACTTACTACAGCTGAACTGCAATGTATGCAAGAGCAAAGCTGAGGTCTCCTTCCTCATCACTCTGTTTAGGGAATTTTTAAACTAGGAAGGACTGGAAACGTCTTGAAAATCAGGAGGCTAATTTTGAAATAGAATAAATCCTTCTGGCCATCACATCACCCCTCTATCAGGATGGGCATTCCTGGACTGTTTTCTTCCTAACGTGTCGGAAGCTCTTTCCCCTCCCTTGTAGGACCAGAGTGGTTGTTAAATTTCTGCATTGTGCTTCCCTTGCAAATTCAGGTTTTAACATGTGAATAGTTTATTGCAAAACAGTTGCTTGAAGTGATGTTGAGTTAACTCATCTGCCTAGCCCAATCTGTCAGTATCAGGCTCAGAACTTCTTTCTCAGATCCTCTCAAGTAGCCTGATGCTTTGGGGTACAATCTTTCAGACTTACTGACATCTTCCTTCCCAGCTGTTCAGGCTTCCTTGCTCCTCTCATCTTCCAAATCCAGTGATGTTCTCTCCAGTTCTCCACTCCCTGGTGAAAATCCAATTTCAGAAATGCACCTTCACCCAAGTCTCCACTGCTTTCTTTTTTTTTTAATAAATATTTATTTATTCCCTTTTGTTGCCCTTGTTTTATTGTTGTAGTTATTGATGTTGTTGTTGTTGTTGGATAGGGCAGAGAGAAATGGAGAGAAGATGGGGAAGACAGAGAGGGGGAAAGAAAGACAGACACCTGCAGACCTGCTTCACCACTTGTGAAGGGACTCCCCTGCAGGTGGGGAGCTGGATGTGGGGCTCGAACTGGGATCCTTAGGCTGGTCCTTGCGCTTTGCGCCATGTGCGCTTAACCCGCTGTGCTACCGCCCAACTGGCTCTCCACTGCTTTCTTACCCTCTTCTGCAATTATAATTTTAATTTCCTCAGTGCAGGTGATCACATTTATGTGGCATGAAGAAAGCAATCTCCTTAACCACATTAATGATCTCCTTAATATATTAGTATGTATTAACATTCTAATGCTTAAGACTTAATTTGCATGTTCACATTTTCCCAAAAGATGCCACTAAGCCAGTATCAGTCTCTGAAGCCAATGACTACATGAAGTGAAAAGTCTCAGGTAGTTGAGATGTCATTCCTTCATTCTACCTCTTACCTGTGAACACATTAGTCAACACTAAAGATAATTCATTTAGATAGAGAGCTCTGGACACAATGAGTTGGTTTGGGGGCTACTTGATGTTTAACAACTTTGTAGAAAAAATGTAAAGTTCATGTTTTAAAATAATGTCTTTGCACACCTCCTCAGTCTGAAACTGAAAATTTAGAAGCCCCTCGTGGTAGCCAGTACATCTGCTCTTATTGTACATGTCCTAATACAATCTTTGTATTCTTATAAGGTGAAGTGTTACCCCTTACATGACAAAGAAAGCTCAGGTTTCTGGTAGCTAGATTACCGTATTCTCCTCAGAAGTTTCTATGAGGAAACCTCGAAACAGAAAGGGACTCTACAGCTTAACAGGAGACTACCCCATGACTCAGTCACTCAAGTGCAGTGAGCTGGACTGAGCCTCAAAATACATTTTACATGCAAAACCACTTTTTTTTCTTTTTTTCTTTATTGGGGGGTTAATGCTTTAGAGCTGACAGTAAAATACAGTAGTTTCTACATGCACAACATTTCCCAGTCCTCCACAGAACAGTTCAGCCCCCACTAAGTCCTTCTCTGCCATCATGTTCCAGGACCTAAACCCTACCCCCCCCCCCCACACACACACCCCAGAGTCTTTTACTTTGGTGCAATTCATGAAACCTTTTATTTTCTTTCCTCGCTCCCTGCTAGGGTTATTGCTGGGGCTGTTGCCTGCATGCTAAGCCCACCACTCTCAGTTTTGTTTTGTTTTTTTCCCTTTGTTTCCTTTGATAGAGCAGAGAGAAATGGAGGGAGAGGAGGATAGATAAGAGAACAAGAGAAGATGAGAGACCCAAAACCACTTTCTTAAC
This sequence comes from Erinaceus europaeus, assembly GCF_950295315.1. Taxonomy (NCBI): domain Eukaryota; kingdom Metazoa; phylum Chordata; class Mammalia; order Eulipotyphla; family Erinaceidae; genus Erinaceus; species Erinaceus europaeus. The sequence goes on from NC_080175.1 coordinate 95,070,214, forward strand.
AGGGATATTCTGAGAATTTGTGAAGTCTCTCCTTGGCCTCCAGGAGCAAGGAAAGATGGTTAATACATAAGCAAAAAAAAAACAGATGCTGCACAATACAAAGCAAACAGGGTTGATGTGTTGAATGTCCATGCCCTCTGCCTTGAATGCATACTCTAGCGTCTCCTTCTGAATCACTGCTTATTAACGGGTTAGAAGAGAGAACTAGGGAATCACTCTAGCACATGAACTCTAAGGAGCTAAATCAGGACCCCATGCTTTTTCCATTTTTCCACCTACCAGGGCTTTCTGAGCCACTGTTGTGGACACTGCCTTGACTGTTTCCTCACCATAGGCTATCTATCATCTGTCTGTCTTTCATTATAGAAACAGAAAGACAGAGAGAAGAGGGGGCATAGTATGAAAGCATCCTTCAATACAGAGGCAAACAGGCTCAAACCTGAGTTGCACACATGGCAAAGCTATCTTGCTGCCCCCAACTCCCCTTTTTTCTAACCCCGCTTCCCATTTTATTTCATATCTGGCCCTTTCTTATTTTTCAATTTGCTATTTATATTATTGCTTTAGATTCTGACTTTCTGTCAGTTAAAACCTATATAGCCCACCATTACTAAATGTATCCATTTAGGTGTGGGTTAATCCAGCATCCAAACAACTGAATATAACTCCATACGAGTAGCGACTGTTCCACTTATGACAAACTCATTTAAACTCTGATTTCCAAACACACAAACAGAAATATATTTCATCTAAAGTTGACTTCTGTCTGTTCCAAAAGGTTACAACCTGAGTAAATCACCAAAGATTCTTCTGATTTTAACCCCTAGTTAGTCAGCAAGTAGCTGGGGAAGCCCATCCTTTGTTGTGAAACTTAATTCTATCAAATATCTTCTGGGTGGGAATATCTATTTTACATTTTGCGAAATGTCTTCTTTAGCTGTAGTAAACACTCTTATCCTCTGGTGAGTGCACAGACTCCTATCTATGAATGTTTTGCTTTCTGTACAAGCACATCAGGCAATTTCTTTTACAAGGGGGGTTACTCAGGATAAACTAGCACTATCTCAAACAGAACCAGCCACACTCTGAGTATGTAAAGAGATTTTTATGGTGTAATCTCACACTGTGTATTTAGTTCATGGACATTCTCTCACTGAAGCTTATAAAACAAGGTGGGAAAGGCAGATTTTAAATGTTCCCTCAGGCAGAGGTCAGAAGTAACTTTCAGAGGGAACTTGAAGCTTAGGCACAGATCCAAACACATAAAAACACAGCCATTTAAAATCTAGTAAAAAATTGAGCAGTTCCTCAATAGAGCAGATGTCAATATTTCATGAACCAGTTTATAACAATATAGAACTCCTAGCATCTACTAAAATTCAGTTTCATGAATACCACTACAAAAGCTCTATAACTGTCTGCACATAACTGTTTTTAAGGGGAACGCTATTTTGTGAATATGAGGGAGGATCTGCTGAAACGTAACAGGACTGCTTAATATACACAAGTTACAAACAGGTCACTGTGATGTGAGCTGAGGATACGTTTCTTCGCTGTGCAGATAGCCTGATGCTAAAATTAGTTTATTTCTACTTGAAAGGAACGTTCAGGTCTACAGTGTGTGAAGTCAGGCGAATCTTAATTTTTATTAGAACATAACTTTTTAATGTGTATTTGGAATTTAATAACTGATGACTGCTAAGGGTCTGCTTAGTACTAGATGCTACTTTGGGGGGGATAGCAAGAAGCTAGAAAACCAGTGAGTGGCAAATTTGCATTTACTGTGACATTACAAAAGCAGAATTGTGATGTTTAATATATTTGTAAGCTCCTTCTTTAAATTTCTGCCAAGAAATATGGAAGGAGATGAAAAAAATCTAGGGAAAAGAAAACAAAACTGAAAGTCTTTGAAGATTTGCTTCCATAATAGGACATTAGGAAGAGAAGAAAAAAATAAATAAAAAGAGGATGTTTGAATAAATGGAATACAACTACTCGCCTCATATGAACTTGGCACCCAAGAGTTGTGAAAAGTGTATATGTAGATTTAAATAGCAAAAGGTATCAGTTATAAAATTAACAATTGCTGGTTGTCAAAATTTCAAAAAATATGCATATATTTAAAAGATTTGAATAAATTAACTTGCTAGAGATACAGAACCATAAAGACTTTATATATTCCTTCGGCACTAGAAATGTTAATTTAATTATTCCCTATAGGCCCTTCATGTCATAGTAACAGTCTATTTTTTTTTTTTGTAAAATTATGCCCATTATTTTTACAGCATTATAACTGTCATATCTTAATATACAGGCCAATGTTTCATAAGCTACTTGTAAAGTAGAATGCTATATAATATATAAAGTCTTACCAAAAGCCTATATGCTTAATAATTTTAAGATAATAGCTTTATAATTTTAAGATAATATTTCATCACTAAAAGAGGAAAAAGAATATTATTTTCTCTCCTAAATTTCTACCCAAACTAAATACCATGATTCTAAATGCCATCCACAATGTCTTGAAAAAACCGAGATATTGGTTATTTGTAAGGCAGAATCAACAATAAAATATTTTAAGAACTTATATTTTATTCATTTTTATTTTATTGCCTCCAGGGTTAATTGCTGGGGCTCCGTGCCCACAATACAAATCCACTGCTCCTGGTGTTTTTGTTTTTTTTTTCCATTTTATTGGATAGGACAGAGAGAATTTAGAGAGGAAGGGGAGATAGACAGGGACAGAGAAAGAGGAGAAAGAGAGATAGAGAGAGAGACAGAGAGAGACAGAGAGACAGACAGAGACATAGAGAGACAGAGAGACAGACAGAGAGAGAGAGAGAGAGAGATAGCCCTGCTTCACTACTCACAAAGCTTTCCTGCCGCAGGTGGGGACCTGGGGTTTGAACCACGGTCTTTGCACATTGTAACATATGCACTCAACCAGGTGCCACTTAAATTGATTTATTCCTAGGTATTTTATTGTTTTGCTGTTATAGTGAATGGGACTGATTTCTGGAATTTTTCTTCTCCCGACTTAAAGTTTACATAAAATGAATGCCACTGACTACTGTTTTGTAGTCTGACGCCTTGCTACATAAGCAAGTAGTGACAGTGTAACTTCTTCTCTTCCCTATACCCATTTAGTTCCTTTCTCCTGCCTAACTGCTATGGCAAAAACTTCCAATACTATGCTGAATAGCAGCATTGATGGGGAGCAGCACTATCTAGGCCCTGAGCTGAGCGGGAATGCTTTGAGATTCTCACCATTGAGAATGGCGTTGGCTGAAGGCCTGCTGTACATGGACCCCACTAGGTTAAGAACTATTCCTATTCCATCTCTTTTCTTTTCTTTTCTTTTCTTTTCTTTTCTTTTCTTTTCTTTTCTTTCTCTTTCTTTCTTTTTGTTTTTTTGTAGTTTTTGATCTCTGAAGGGATCTGGATCTTGCTAAAGGCTTTCTCTGCAGCTATTGAGATAATCATGTGGTTTTTGGTTTTTCTTTTACTGATGTGTAGGGTTACATATATTGATTTATGTTTACTGAACCAACTGTGCATCCACTGCAAAAATCCCACTTGCTTGTGGTGTATAATCTTTTCATTTTTATTTATTTATTTTACTAGAACACTGCTCAGCTCTGGCTTATGGTGGTGCAGGGGATTAAACCTGGTACTTTGGAGCCTCAGACATGAGAGTCTGTTTGCATAACTGTTATGCTATCTAGCTCTGCCTGTGTAATCTTTTTGATATATAGCTGCATGCAGTTGGTTAGAATTCTGTTCAATATTTTAGCATTTATATTCATCAGAGATACTGGTCTGTAGTTTTCTTTCTCTTTTTCTTTTCTTTCTTTTATTTTATTTACTTATTTTGTTGTTGTATCTCTGCTTTTGGCATCAGGGTGATTTTGGCTTCACAGAAGGTGGTAGGGAGTGTTTATATGTCTTCAATATTTTGGAAGAGCTTAAAAAAGTATAGGTACTAACTCTTCCTTGAAAGTTTTGTAGAATTTGTTTGTGAAAACATTTGAGCCTGGATATTTATTGTTGGAAAGGTTCTTGATAACTGTTTCAATTTCTTGTCGGTGACTGGCCTGTTAATACTTTCCAGTTCAGTTTTGGAAGATGATGTTCCTCATTGTAGATTAGTACTAATATGAGTTATTTTAAAACTCATCATCCAAGGATCCTTTCACAGCATGTATCAAGTGGCAGTCCTTTGTTCAGTCTGCTTATGACATCTACCTCAGAACAAAATACGACATCATTAATTAGCTGGACTTAACCTGGTGAGTATCCAATTTCTGACTTTGCATCAACAAATCACACCTGGTCATGCTTTTGAATCTCTGAGTGACTATTCTCTCTGCTTTGAATATTTTCCCCACACATATCCTTACATCTTCTTCTTAATTTTTTGCTGCTCAACTATCAACCCACGTCTTCAGACAGATCTGAGTCAAACAGACTCCATATTGCCACTAACTCCCATGATGAGGAACTCAACGGTGAGAAATGAACAGCCATGGCTTACAATTTAGTGACTATAAAAACATGAGGCCATCTGTGGATGGTGACAATTATCTGCACACTGTAGCTTTCTACTTGACAACTCTTTCTAGTCAGTCTTGGACAGACAACTGGATTTAGAAACAGAAACAAAAAAGTTTCATGACAAATAACTTCAGTGAAGATCGCTTCTCTGACCTTTTAAATCTCCTTTATGTCTTTATGTTGATGCAACTCATTGTGACTGTCCCGTCATTATGAAACGGGTTTATGGGATCATGATTCCTGTTTTCAAATGGCTTTCTAGTTATGTTACAATTTGATATTTCTCTCTGTGGACTAAGAACTAATCTTTCATATATACATGAACCGATTAATATAACATATTCATTTAAATAGGGTAGTTGGACCATGTTCACTATTGTTCTCACAGTCAGGAATAAGTGTCTCTTCTGCCTGTAACTTTAAACCCACCATTTAGAAAGGGGCTAGAATTTTAGAATTTAGTGTCTCTCAGTTTCTATTTGTGAAGTAAATTGTCCAATATGGGACAGGAACTTAGAAGCAAAGTGAGAAAAATGTTCAAGGAGTTAGGAGTTATCTGAGCAAAACAAATATTCTCTCCAGCCCCATGAAAATGATCATACAAATGTTTTACAAATATTTTCTGTTTTCTGTTCTAAAATTCTGCATCATTTAACTAGAAATAATCCAGTGATATAGTTACATTACATTTTTTTTCTTTAGTTGCATCAATGAAACTAAACTATTTTATATGAAAAAATATTTTCACTTAAAGAATTTTCTACCAAATGACATCAAATTAATCAGCTTCATTCCCTTAATTCTGTTAAAATAATATACACAGTGGCTAGTGCAATAACATTTATGAATGAAACCAATTGTTTATTCTTTGAATAGCCCTGTAGATCGGCTGTTTCTGTAAATATCTCCCTTTTGTTTTCTTAAAATTGTTTCATTTATTTATTTTTGTATAGAGACAGAGGAATTGATAGAAAGGGAGAGAAGCAGAGAGATGCCTGCAGCCCATGCTTGACCACTTATGAAGCTTTTCTCCTGCAGGTGGGGACCAGGGGCTTGAACCCAGGTCCTTGCACACTGTCATGTGCTGGCTTAGCCAGGTGCACCATCACCTGATCCCAAAACTTCTCTTTTTTCTATCCTTCTATTTTTTTATTTGTCAACTATGAGTTACGTATCTAGTAGAGCAAAGCATTTTAGCAGAGACTTAGTGAAGCACGTGAATAAATAGTATCGTAAGATCATTAGGGTGAAGAAAAAAAGTAATTCTTCCAAATTATTAGACCCACTTCCAAGGAAGGCTAAAGGTTTTAGCAAGTAAATATATCATTTGTAGGGTGTGCCAACTCAAATCTAAAATCAAGCTTCATGTAACTTTTGTTTCATGAAAAATATGAATATTTACTAAATGTCCCATTCTTTTTCACGCTCCCTTTACTGTGTGCTCTTGTTCTCTCTCTCAAGATATGCATTTCATATATACATTGCCACCAGGGTTATCGATGGGGTTTGGTGTCGGCACTATGATTCCACCACTCCATTTGAGTGTGCCTTGAGTTGGAAAAAAATATTATATAAAACCAGGGGGGGTGTGTCTCTTTCCTCCTCTCCTCCATCATGGCCATTACTGTCTATTCTGAAATGTTTTTTTTAATTTTTATTTACTTATTCCCTTTTGTTGCCCTTGTTTTGTTGTTGTTATTGATATTGTCATTGTTGGACTGGACAGAGAGAAATGGAGAGACAGAGGGAGGAGAGAAAGACAGACACCTGCAGACCTGCTTCACCACCTGTAAAGGGACTCCCCTGCAGGTGGGGAGCCGGGGCTCAAACCAGGATCCTTACCGTGGTTCTTGTGCTTTGCGCCACGTGCACTTAACCCTATCTTCTGAATTTCTGTGCGAAAGTTAATATGAATCTGTTGTTTCTGGAAAAACTGAAAACTGAAAAACTGTTCTACTTTCAGTCTCAAAAGGAGTCTGAACTCCCCAGACCTATAAATCAAGCACTAGGATGTAAGCACTTTGAAAACAAAACTGTTATCCTCCTAAAGCTTAGAAAGTAGTCATTGAGAAAATATTTACTGAAAGAAGAAAAAAAAAGATTAATGGCAAAGCCATTTAAGTTTGAATTTATTAAATGTTAAATAAAATTATATCATATATATATATGTGTGTATATATATATGATATATATATATATGATATATATATATATATATATATATATATATATATATATATATATATCCCCTCAAAGAAGAGATGCTTGCTTTTAGAAGTGTAGGAGGTGGGGGGTATGCTAATCTGAGTAGAAAAGAAAAGAAAAGAAAAAAGAAAAGAAAAAAGAAGAGAAAAGAAAGGAGAATGTGAACAGGACTTAGAGGGTGTGAAGAAACAGTCTAGGAGGACCCAGCAATGAGCTCAAATACTTGGAGAAGAAAATGGCAGCTTGAAAAGAACTTGCCTTCTGGAATGGGCAATGCCTGTTCCATGCCTGTGGGAGTCTGTCCAGATAGAAGCACTTTCCTTCAGAAAAAGTCGCCTTCCTTTTGAAAATTCATCAGGCACAGTAAATACTCTCCTGTTAAATCACACACAAACTGTATTTTGGGGTAAATAAATACCACTAACAATAGTCTTCTCATGGTTTTACTTAACCTTTAATTTTTTTTTTTTTAAATCCTGACATCATTGATCACCTTAGTCTGTGGAACTTTTTTTTTTTTTTCCATGAAACTGACATAATGTCCTGTTGGCTCTGACATCAATCAACATAGGACTGATTGATCACTTAACAACAGGAAATCATTTGGTAGGCCAGCTCTATTCTGCTTGAACACTGACCTGTGACATTAATTTTATGCCTTGAAGTTTTTGTTTGTTTGTTTGTTTATCTATATAAGACCAATTGAGTTAAAAAAATTGAAGAGATTATATGACCAAAAAATGTCATATTTGAGAATTAAAAATCGATTTTTCTTTCAAGAAGATAAAATATCTCAAAATAGTTATTATTAAAAATAATAGAAAAATCACTTTAAAGGTATGTTCACTAGAGTAATTGACTTATTCTAAGAAAACAAAATCTCAAATCAGTATGGCTGAAGAAATTTGCACTCCAAATTGTACTTAATATGGCATATTTGAAAGAGAATTATTTTTCTTTTTTATAATAAATGCATTTTGTAAGTGCACCTACTAGTTTCTTAGAATAGCATTGTTTCATATTGAAATCCACATTTCAACTCTACAAGTAAAATTGCATAAAACCCTTGCAAACACCTGAATTTAGAAATCCTTAAAATAGTTACTATCAGTGTGCTTTACTAATTACCTGGTTAAACTAAAGGTTAAACAGAAAATAATTATTGCCAGTTCTGTCAAGTGCATTGTACTGTTGTTTTTTCTTGCTACTTTAGTGATGAGAGAAACTGTGACTGTAGCTTTAGGGAAGAAGTAACACAGAATCATAGAAACACAGACATAGGAGTCGGGTGGTAGAGCTGCGGGTTAAGCGCACATGGAGCAAAGCGCAAGGACCGGCCTAAGGATCCCAGTTTAAGCCCCCGGCTCCCCACCTCCAGAGGAGTCACTTCACAGGTGGTGAAGCAGGTCTGCAGGTGTCTGTCTTTCTCTCCCCCTCTCTGTCTTCCCCTCCTCTCTGCCTTTCTCTCTGACCTATCCAACAACGACAACAACAAAAACAATAAAGGCAACAAAAAGGAAATAAATAAATATTAAAAGAGAAGAAACACAGACAACAAATGGCAGTGAATGCTACACTTTCAGACACTCATTATTAACTTGATGCCAACTGTCATACTGTGAAGTTAAAAGTGAATTGAAGAAATTTTGAAGCTCATGCAAAAATTCTATTTTATATAGTGATATGAGTTTCATAAAAGCAGGTAAAGAATCACATCCTTGAGAGAGGGTGGTGGTGCACTGGGTCAAGTACACACAGTAAGAAAAACAAGGGCCATGATCCGGCCGTAGTGCAGCAGGATAAGTGCACGTGGCATGAAGTGCAAGGGCCAGAGTAAGGATCCTGGTTCAAGCCCCCGGCTCCCCACCTGCAGGGGCATCACTTCACAGGTGGTGATGCAGGTCTGCAGGTGTCTGTCTTTCTCTCCCCCCCTCTGTCTTCCCCTCCTCTCTCCATTTCTCTCTGTCTTATCCAACAAGGATGACATCAGTAACTACAACAATAAAACAACAAGGGTAACAAAAGGGAATACATAAATATTTAAAAATAAAGAAGTTAAGAAGAAATTAAAAGAAAAACAAGGGCCCTTGCAAGGATCCTGGTTCAAGCCTAGGCTTCCCACCTGTGTGTAGGGGGGGGGGGGTGTCTCTTCACAAGTGGTGAGGCAGATGTTAGGCATCTATCTTTCTTTCCCTCTCTCTCTCTTTCCCTCCCCTCTGTCCTATCAAAAAAAAAAAAAATGACCACAGGAACAGTGGATTTGTGGTGCTATAGTAGGGAGCCCCAGTGATAACCCTGGAGGCAAAAATTAATTAATTGATTAATTAATTAATTAATTTATGATCACATCTTTTAGTTATGAACAACTGTATTGGAATTATACAAAATGGTTTTTACATAAAACAATCAGTGTAGTATATTACTGATAGGTACCAGGCTTCCTTCATATTTTAAATATGACTTACAGCTTTCTATTCAACTACTTGGAAGAAAAACATTCTTATCTAATGAAGCATACACTAGGAAAAATAGGAAATTACACTGACTGTAAGCAGATTAAGAATGAGCATAGTCTGGGGTGTCTTTCCTTTCTCCCTTTGTTTGTCTTCCTCTTTTTCTACTTGAAAAAGTAGTGAAGCCCCAGTGACAAAAGAAAAATAAAAACAAAAACTAGACTTGGAATGTAAATCTGGATTTTAATCCTAATATTTATCAGTGCCAACTATAGGAGTTTAGGAAGTTCTAATTGAGACGTTTTCTCTAAAGATAAAAACCACATAATTTCTAAGGTTTCCTCCACTTCTAATATTTATAAGTATGTAAAAAATATTTCTCTTGGAACTTTTGAGTTATTTTTTTAAATATTAATAATGGATAATGATTGAACTTCCGTTAAAATGTTTAAGAAAGGCAGTCGGGTGGTAGCGCAGCAGGTTAAGAGCATGTGGCACAAAGCACAAGGACCAGCATAAGGATCCAGGTTCGAGCCCCCGGCTCCCAACCTGCAGGGGAGTCACTTCACAGGTGGTGAAGCAGGTCTGCAGGTGTCTGTCTTTCTCTCCTCCTCTCTGTCTTCCCCTCCTCTCTCCATTTCTCTCTGTCCTATCCAACAATAATAATAGCAATAACAACAATAACTACAACAACAATAAAAAGGGCAAAAAAAAGGAAAAAATAAATATAAAAAAAAGCTTTAACAATGTTCAAGAAAATCCAAAGACTCAATGAAGTTAAATCACAAAACTTGAAAACAAAACAAAATCACAGTCAGGAGCAAAATAATCCCTTTGATGTCTTCCTTTATTCTGTAAGAATTTATTGCTTGTTCTACTGTCTGCCATTACCTCTTCATATAAATTGGGTTAATGGGTGCTTGACAACCATAAATAACTTTGAGTTAGTTTGCTTCATGTATCTGCTTCCTGCTGGTACTAAGGGTTGAACCTGAGACTTCTGGTGCCTCAGGCATCAAACTCTTTCCATGGCTATTATGTTGTCTGCCCAGTTTAAGTAACTCTAAATGATGTTAATATCTGAGAATACAAGTATGCACAGATTGAAAAGGGGCGGTAAGATATTTGGAGGTGTTTTGGAACAGAATCTCATAAACAAAGTTTCATTATTATTATTATTATTATTAATCTTTATTTATTTATTGGATAAAGACTGTTAGAAATTGAGAGGCAAGGAAGAAATATAGAGGGACAGAGAGAGAGACACCTTTGGCACTGCTTTACCATTGGCAAAGCTGTCCTCATGTTGGTAGGGACTGGGCACAGCACCAAAACACGTCCGCTTCACCAGGCAAGCCACCATTCAGATACTGCAGATTTTCCTTTATATGGATTCTAAATAATAAGTCAAAGTTAGATAAAACTAGGGAGTAAAAAAGTCAACACTTCTTGGGTAAGAGCACATAAAATGCCTGATGTTCTATAACTTCCTAACTACTGCATTCAAAAAAGCTAAAGTCACTTTGGGAAGAATATTTAAAAGTAAATTGGCTAGAGATTGAGGTAGAGAGCAAGACTAGAGGTGAGGCAAAGAGGAGAATGAAGTGGCATTGAGAATAGTGGTCTTTTCTGTTGGATGTTTGTTTCTTTAATAGTTCCCATAGGGGTGTTGGGCAGTAGCACAGCTGGTTAAGCGCATGTGGCGCAAAACTCAAGGACCAGCATAAGGATCCCGGTTCGAGCCCCCGGCTCCCCACCTGAGGAGAAGCAAGAGGTGAAGCAGGTCTGCAGGTGTCTGTCTTTCTCTCCCCCTCTCTATCTTCCCCTCCTCTCTCCATTTCTCTCGGTCCTATCCAACAACGACGACATCAACAATAAAAAGCAAGGGCAACAAAAGGGAATAAATAAATATTTTTAAAAAAATAGTTCCCATAAAGTCTAATCCAGGTGAAGTCTCTTTTCTCTATTTTGTAACAACTTCTACCTTGGAAATGTAGTTATAATGACCACGGTGGCAGAGAAACTGAGGAACAAATAAAGGTCCCTGACTTTCTGTTACTTCTTCTATATTCTTTCAGTTACACTAATCACAATTCAGACCTCACCTCCAGAGAAAATTGGGAATATAGCATATAGGACATTTGGTGAACCTCAACTCTGTGAAAATGTTTACATATATATTGTTTTGCTTGAAAATGTTTTTGAATAGTAGAGAAGTTCAGAGACAATATTGACCTTTTTTGTTTTGTTTTGTTTTTTAGTGTGTTAACTCTATTTAGTGCACCACCACCAGGCCCCACTGATTTAATTTTTGGATATCTCATCTTGGTATATTTTATTGTTTTCAAAATTTCACATGAAAGACATATTTTACATAATCCTAATGAGAAGTCGTTGTTGTTGTTTTCCAGAATCATAGACGTGGATATTCATTCATAGGCAAGCAGAGTTTCTATAAAGGAAGTTAAGAGTCATGCTGGTGAGGGACCCAGAGAAGCACTCTCAAAATAAAGAGACGTTCAAATTTGTTTCTGAATCCTCCTAATTTATAAGAACTGGATTCTGCTGCCAAATGCAAGGTTTTTGCTCAAAGACTAAATGATGGTGGGCTAGTCCAGGACTTCGTTTAGGCTTAATGGACAAATTCTGCCAGGGAGCACAGTGTATAGTCCATAGATGGGGTTTTATTTATTTATTTTAAATAGTACATACTTATGGTTTTAGTGCAACGCAAAGGAAACTAAACAATAATGACTAGATTATTGCTGCCTTCAGAATGTAAAGTGTAAGTCAAGCACCTCTTTCTATCTGCCAGCAAATTGTCTGGTTAAGCAGATGTGTACGTGTGTTTGTGTACAAGCACACGCAAGCCTTGCCAAAGATGATCATGATGAACAGATGTATCTGCTTCAATCATGTTATTGCACACAATTAGCGAGAACTCCCGTTGCTTTTAGCTATCCTGAAATACGTTCATAGATTTTTTTAAAAAAATATTTTCAAACATTATCATTTGTTACACAGAGGTTATTTTCTCAAATGAAAGAACTTTGTAGGAGTAGTATATGAAGTTTAATATTAAGGACATTTAATTTCATGATGGTGAATGATGACAGGAAAGTTATAGTTTTGAATTGAATAGCTGATGAAAAAATGCAGAATGTCTCCATATAAATAAAGGGCAGGACAGAAGGTCCCTGATGCTTTGAATGTGCAAAATCTCATAGTATTAGGGATATAGCCTGAGTATCTAACACACACACACACACACACACACACACACACACACACACACACACGATACCGAACGTGTTTAAAAACTGCCTGAATTTTCTTCCTTCCTTCCTTCCTTCCTTCCTTCCTTCCTTCCTTCCTTCCTTCCTTTCCTTTCCTTTCCTTTCCTTTCCTTTCCTTTCCTTTCCTTTCCTTCTTTTCTTTCCTTATTTCCTTCTTTCTTTCTTCCTTTGTCCCTTCTTTCTTTTTTCTCTCTTTCTTTCTTTCTTTCTCTCTCTCTCTCTCTTTCTCTCTCTCTCTCTCTTTCTTTCTTTCTTTCATCTCCAGGGTCATCTCTGTTGCTCGGTACCAGCACTAGGAACCCAATGTTCATGTCAGCCTGCCTTTCTTCCTCTCCCTCTTTCATTCTCTCTCTCTTCTCTCACTCTCTCTCTTTCTTTTTATTTCTTTCTTTCAGAGAGGAATAGAGACAGGAGGATAGAAAGATAGAGGGGGAGAGACACACCTACAGACCTGCTTCCCCACTTGTGAAGCACCCCCACTGAAGGTGGGGAGCAGGGGTCGAACCCTGGTCCTTGTGCAGCTCCCTCTGCTTACTAACTGCACATGCTTAACTGGACGCATCTCTTCTCAGTCCACGTTTTCTTTTTGTTTTCTTAAAGAAACATTTACTCGCATATTGGGCAGAGACAGGATGAAATAGAGAGGGACAGGGAAAAGTGAGACACCTGCAGCACTGACTCACCATTTGCAAAGGTTTATTCCTGCAGGTGTGGGATGGAGGCTTGCAGCTGGGTTCTTTGCTCATTGTAACATCTGTGCTCAACTTGATGAGCCACCAACTGCCCCCCCCCCAATTTCAATAGTATATGAATCTATAAGCATATCACAAGCAGCTTGTAGTGATTTATATGAAAATCTAAAGCAAAAAAAAATCTAATGACAGAATTTAAGAGTAACATGCCTTTATTGTGCAATATTATTCATTCACAATCATCTTTTATATCTGAAAGAACTCAGAGTCCACATAAAGCAAACCAGAAACACAGTATTTTATATTATTCTTCTAGTGAGTGAAGCAATTCTGCGGACTGTGTTTGGTCTTTGGAAAAGACTGCACTTCCTGATTGCTAACACATTTTATTCTGAAATTGGCATGTATCACTTGTAATAAAGTTAATATAAGCATTACCAGGGCTCACATTAATAATTTATTTAGCTTATAAAAGAATTTGATGGAAATGGCTAAGCCCAGGCATTAACATTTCATCACTGATTAATATTATACCAACTTGTTCCGAACATACTTTTCTAACATGAAGAGAATGACATCTGATGACATATGTAGCTTTACAGTTTGATAGGCTAACAACTACTTCATATTTTACTGCCACCTTCTGCTTAGAATCTACGTTCCAACACATTTTCAGAAAATATTTCTATAATTCTGTTACCGGGGGATATTTTATTGGTGTAAAGTTAAGGATGAAATGAAAATTTATAAACAAAAAAAGGGGGAGAGATGGTGGTGCATCTTGTTAAGCACACATTACAGTGCACAAGGATCTGGGTTCAAGCCCCTGGTCCCCACCTGCAGGGGAAAAGCTTCACGAGTGGTGAACCAAGACTGCAGGTGTTTCTCTGTCTCTTTCCTTCTCTAACTCCCCCTCCCTTATCAATTTATCTCTGTCTTATCTAATAAATAAATAAATAAATAAATTTAAAGTTAGGATGACTACAAGAGACAAAAAAAAAAATACATGCAGTAAGTAGGGAGTCGGGCGGTAGCGCAGTGGGTTAAGCGCGCATGGCGCAAAGTGCAAGGACAGGAATAAGGATCCTGGTTCGAGCCCCCGGCTCCCCACCTGCTGAGGCGTCGCTTCACAGGCGGTGAAGCAGGTCTGCAGGTGTCTATCTTTCTCTCCCCCTCTCTGCCTTCCCCTCCTCTCTCCATTTCTCTCTGTCCTATCCAACAACAAATGACATCAACAACAATAACTACAACAATAAAACAACAAGGGCAACAAAAGGGAATAAATAAATATTAAAAAAAAAGGGAACTACTTTTAAAAAATACATGCAGTAGAAAAAAGATCAGTGAGGGCACTGAGGTCTTGGTGTATAATGGGAGAAAGGACTTAATTTGGGAGAGTGTCTTGCAGACACCCAGACATCTTTTTAAATTTATTCTTTATATTTATTTATTTTCCCTTTTGTTGCTCTTGTTTTTTGTTGTTGTTGTAGTTATTATTGTTGCTGTTATTGATGTTGTTGTTATTGGATAGGACAGAGAGAAATGGAGAGAGGAAGGGAAGACAGAGAGGGGGAGAGAAAGAAAGACACCTGCAGACCTGCTTCACCGCCTGTGAAGTGACTCCCCTGCAGGTGGGGACCCGGGGGCTCGAACCGGGATCCTTAGGCTGGTCCTTGTGCTTTGTGCCACCTGCGCTTAACCCGCTGCGTTACCGCCCAAGTCCCGACACCCAGACATCTTGATAATAGGCTATACACTGCCAACAACTGTACAGTAAACCATTAGTCCACCAGTAAGAATATATAATAAGAAGTGCAGGGATTCTTTTTTCTTTGCACATCAAACTTAAGTCACCTTACTGAGTTAATAGACTCCAAAATGAGAATTATGAGAGTTATATTGTTGACTGAAAGACAGAACACATTTTCGCAACTCTGGACTTAATCCCCAGCTTCACCATGGGAGTAGCTAGAATTCTCTGAATGATGGAATGACATTTCTTATCTGACATTTCTTATCTCTTTCCTTTTCTCTTATACTAAAAGTAGAAAAAAAAAGTTCAGTGAGAGAAGTGGATCAGTGGTAAAGCATATGGGTGAAATTTCAGGTTCGGTCTTCAGATCTTCAGATCTGTATATAGAAGAAAAGAGTATACATTTTCTTGATTTCAATCCTCCTTAGTCTCGCAGGGGTCTTTAAGTAATCTGAAGGTCAATAGTGTTACTGATGAAGCACACCATACAAATTATCTCTTTATAGAAATGGGCACATTTTCTGTAAACTACATCGACAAAGTAGTACAGTGATGTGGAACTCTATTACAATAAAGCTCTTACAATCTGAGGAATATGAATATTTCTCACAGATACCATCAAAATTAGAGTCATTTATCCCTGCCCACTCTGAACACTCTATATTATATATAGATTATCTACTTCGTGGATGGCTTGCTGCAATTTTAAATAACCTCTTCCTATTACCCAGCATTTAAAAAATAATTATTCAATGTCACATCAGTGAATCAAAAGACTTGGGGCTGGGTGGGTGGTGCACCTTGAGCCCCAGATCACCACCTGAAGGGAAACAGCTTCACAAGTGGTGAGACAGGGTGGCAGGTGTCTCTCTGTCTCTCTTCCTCTCTATCTCCCCCTTCAATCTCTATTTCTGACTTCCTCTATCCAATAAATAAATCAAGATAATAAAAATATTTAAAATACATAAATCAAAAGACTCAATAAGAAAAAATAAAATAGAGTAATAGAATATGTGTTGGGTGAGTGTACATTCTTCAATCAGATTCCAAAACTGAATTCAAATACTAATATAAACTTTTATACACCCTTGTAGGATTGACAACGTTTCTTCTGTGATTGCTCAAATAATTAAATGCAGAAAGCAATTTTAATATAACTTTTGATATCTGCATGTGCATCATCCAACAAGCTTTTGATTAACATAATTACTTCAATCACAATTACATTTTATTTATTAGTATAATCTTTTTTTTTCTTTTCTTTTCACCAGAACACTCCTAAACCTGGGAACACAGCCTTGGGCATGAAAGCCTTTTGCATAACCCTTATGCTATATTCCCAGCCCACAAATATATTTCAGAGATAGCAGCAGATAAAAACAGAAAGACACCGTATAGATGCCTTACATCTTCAATGTCCAGTATTTATATGTATCAATAAAAGCTTAAGAAGTATGCTGTGGAGACAGTATAATGGTTAGGTGAAAGATTTTCATGCCTTAATCTCCAGGGTTCCAGGCTGAAACCTCAGCACCACCACAAACCAGAGCTGAGCAGTGCTCTGGTCTTTCTCCCTGTGTCATCTCTCTTTATCTCTCTTGTATTTGTCTCTCATTAAAATAATACAGAAAAAATAGATTAAAAATAAAAACTTAAGAAGTTATTTTACATATTAAATGTTTATTGAGTGACTCTACTTTCTAAACACTAATTTAAGCACTTGAGATTCTTGTGCTAATACGACAGTCCAAAAAAACCACCTTCTCAATATCACTATCCTTTCCTTTTGAGGGCAACTAAATAAACATGTAGATAAATGCTTAATAAGTCAACTAATAAATATCATTTGAGACACCACACAGATAATGAAGAAGATATATGGCACTGCATAGAGAATCATAGAAGGGGTGATTTACTAGAGCAGTCAATCAGATAATAATGTCCAGAGAAATAACATTTGTGAAACTGAGAGATTTAAAGAACATAGTCAGAAAGAAGGACCCTGGGAGTCGGGCGGTGGCGCAGCAGGTTAAGTGCACGTGGCACAAAGCACAAGGACCAGTGTAAGGATCCTGGTTTGAGCCCTTAGCTCCCCACGTGCAGGGGAGTCACTTCACAGGCGGTGAAACAGGTCTGCAGGTGTCTGTCTTTCTCTCCCCCTCTGTCTTCCCTTCCTCTCTCCATTTCTCTCTGTCCTGTTTAACAACGACATCAGCAACAACAACAACTGCTACAACAGTGAAAAGACAATAAGGGCAACAAAAGGGAAAATAAATAAATATTAAATTTTTTTTAAAAAAGAAAGAAGGGCCATTAGGATATTTTGTGTAGAGAAACAAAGTGCAAAACTCTACAAAGATTATCTGAAAAAAAAAATTGAATATATACAGTTGGGTTTTTATATTGTCATGCAGTATGCCCGTAGGCCACAGGAAGCCCGGCACAGCACTTGGTTGACATCAGCCTTGGTGACAGAGCATAGAGTGATCTGTACAAACACACAATGGACTGTGGGTGGATCCGGTCTGTGCAAATGCACAAAGCATTGTGGGTGGACTGAATAGACTTAAAATCACAGCCAGGCAGAAGTCAGCTCTCTCGGGTTGCTTCTTCATCTCCTGGTCAGACGCATCTTGGCTAAGACTGTTCAAGGTGCCTGCCATGGCTGCTTCTCCTGGGAATTGAACCCATGTGGCTCACCTAGCCGGACTCCTCTACAGCTGTGAGCAACGTATACTTCAGCCGACAATTGTTTATCTCCTGGGACTGAACTTTAATAACTACTCATGGACTTTATGGACCTAGCATATTCTTAACCCCTTCTGATAATTACTTAGTTTGCAGTACCTAATTTATATGTTCCATACCTTTGTACTGTCCTAATAAAATATTGATTTGTTTAAATCTACTCCAAGCCACCCCTCACCTGAATCTTTTATGCTCCGCAGCAAAAGCCCTTTTTAATTTTTAGTTACAACATGTATATGTGGTTGTAATTAAGTCTGGGTATTCAATTAATCAGTAGATTTTTCTTTCACTGTCTGAATGAATTGAGAGTCTACGTGAGTGAGTGTGTGTGTGTGTGTGTGTGTTGACATAGACTTTACTATATATATATCACTCCCAGACTGGTGAATTTTTCTCCACTTTTTAAATTTTAGAAAGTGATGTAGAGAGATAGAGAGGGACACCTTAGCACCACTACGCCACCCACACAACCATTTTCAGTGTCTATTGTATCATGCTTCTGTGCAGTGTCCAGGCTGGAAGCTGGAGCTCCACACCATGTAGAATGTGATCCCACTATGTGGGTTCTGTCCAGGCCCATGCAAGTAAGGCACTTTTTTTTTTTGTTCTAATGACTAATTATTTTCCAACAAGGAAGATGGGAGGAGTATGCATTAATATTATAAATTACTATTATCATTATTATTACTATTACTTTTTAAAAGTCCATCAGGATATCTTTTTAAAATTTACTTTTTATTCCATTTTTTGTTGACCTTGTTGTTTTTATTGTTGTAGTTATTATTGTTGTCTGTCTTCATTGTTGGATAGGACAGAGAGAAATGGAGAGGAGGGGAAGACAGAGAGGGGAGAGAAAGACAGACACCTGCAGACCTGCTTCACTGCCTGTGAAGCGACTTCCCTGCAGGTGGGGAGCCGGGGGGCTCGAACCAGGATCCTTACACTGGTACTCGTGTTTTGCACCATGTGTGCTTAACCGGCTGTGCTACCGACCGACTCCCTATTACTATTATTTAGCCACCATGTTTATCGCTGGGGCGTGGTGCCTGCATTAGGAATTCATTACTCCTGTGGTCAGTTTTTTTTTTGTTTTGATAGGACAGAGAGAAATTGATGGGGAGGGGAAGATGGAGAGGGACAGAGACAGAGAGACACCTGCACCCCTGCTTCCTTGCTTGTGAAGCAACCCCTCTATAAAGAGTGGGAAGTAGGGACCCGAACTGGGATCCTTGCAAAGGTCCTGACGCTTCATACTATGTGACCTTTACCTGGTTTGCCACTGCCTGACCCTTAATACTATAAATTCTTAAGTTCAAAACTCTTCTTAAGATTGTTCTAATCAAACTTAGTGCCAAAGGAAAGAATTTAAAGTGGGCCTTTATAAAATTCTTATATTTGTGTTTAAGTATAGTTATATTTAATTACATCTAAAATGTTAAAAACATAACCATGGATTTAAAAACAACCAATAGAGCTAAGTTGAACATGTACTACTGAAGAACTATTTTCACTACTGTTCATAGTAAGGATTAACTGAGGTTAGAAGCTAGAACTGCACAGTGGAGCAGATATGACATCTGTACCCAGGATGTGATTGAAGTCGCTGGTGGTGGGGATCATAGAAAGGATTAGATAAAGAAGTAAAAAAACCACAAAAACTAAAGGGATTGAGTCTGACTTCTCTAAACTGCTTGCTGAAGAATTTCTTCTTATTTTCTTTGTTGCTATCTTTTACAAAAAAAAAAAAAGATAGTAAACAACTAAAGGTGACCCAAATATTTCACAGAGGAAGAAAGAAAGAAAAGAAAAAGAGAGATAGAAAGAAAAGAAGGAAAAAAGGAGGGAGGAAAGAAAGGAAGAAAGAAAGAAAGAGAGAGAGAGAGAAAGAAAGAAAGAAAGAAAGAAAAAAAGAAAGGCCTAAATGACTAGAATAAACCAAGACTGATGGTATGACAGCAAAAGTCATAAACAGGATGCCAGGGCTTTGTTCTATCTGTGGCTGAATATCCCGAGAAACAGCAGGACTCTTCTACTTTGGATATTTGGGGAAAGGAAGAGAGCATTGCTCAGCTCTGCTGTGTGCAGTGCCATCAACAGAACTTGAACACTTGGAATGAAAGTCCTGTGCTCTACCGAGGAGTTACCTCCTCCACCCTAACTACATTTTTAATTTCTGCAGATGTGATATTTAGCCACCACCAGACCTGTAATGAAATAATTCTAACCTGTAGTTGGCAAAACTAGGATACCTACTGCTAGCAGAACATTACCGACTCACACATTTACTCACACCTAACCCTCACAAAAAGGGATTGGTAACTATCACTATCTATCACTATGTCAGAAATACTCCGGAACAGTACCTAGTCTATTCATGGTAATGAGACAGTCATTGTCTGAATACCAGCACAAAGAAATACCATCTCTTTTTGTATATTCATGGAGTCAAACTGAAGAAAAAAATATCTCTGGGACTTTTTTCCTCACATACATAATGAATGATGCCAGTGTCAGCAATCAATCCAAAATAGCATCGGTATAACGTACACCACAGCCAGACATGACATGCAGACAAATACAAACCAATATGCATTTTTTAATGAATCTTTCTGTCTACAAGGGCACAAGTGTATTAGAATTGGATCACTATTTTCTGTGTGCTTTCCAAATGTGTGTGTGTGTGTGTACTTGCTTTCTTGAATTTGTTAACTTCCTCTGACAGGAATGTGAATAACAAGAACACACCCATCAACTACAGGCATTTTAAAATCTCCTTTTCGGACTATAACAATACGTAAAGTATACTAGGTTTATTGTGGAAGAATTGTAGTGAACGTTCAAAAACCTTAGTCAAAATAGACAAAGTGCATAAAGGATAATCTATGATTACTCATACTTGGGTCTCAAGAATTGGAAAGCACAGCAAAGAGTGATGTGACTTTTATTTTTCATTTAGTTTCAAGCTAGTACGGAATATGAAAATTGTGAATTTAATCAAATGATGCCACGGATGCCAAACACAAAGCAAATAGCAAGCCAAAGGATAGGAACCAAAGTCTATTATTCTCTGAGTATTTTAATTCTTACACTAGTTACTTATACACATACGTTGAATGAAATAAAATATGTACATAACAATAAGAGCACGATATAATTCAAAATGAAAGCAGTCAGTCCCTGGTGAAATGCATTCTTGAACTGTTGTACATCGTATTTATTTATTTGCTACCAGTGCTATCTATCACTCACTGACTCTTCTCCTTCTTTGCTTTCTTCTTCTTTCCTTCCTTCCTTCCTTTCTTCCTTTCTTTCTCTCTTTCTCTCTTTCTTTCTCTCTTTCTTTCTCTCTTTCTTTCTTTCTTTCTTTCTTTCTTCCTTTCTGTTTCTTACTTCCTTTTTTGATAGAGGATGAAAAACAGAAAGCAAGAGAGAGGGAGTGGATGAAGAAAAGACACAGAAAAAGAATCACCTTCATTACTGCTCCATCGCTCATTAATCTTCCCCCTGCAAGAATGGACTGGAATTTCAAAGGAAACAAAGTTCCCAAATAACTTGGTTGTCCATTGTCTTCTAAAACTCAAAGAAAGCAAAGACTCTTCCCCATTCTCTGTAAAGCCTGTGTTTCCCCCAGCCCTGGAACCTCTGGGCTTTGTTTGTTTTCCTTCAGGCACTTCTAGATCCAGACCATCTGAGACAGCCGCATCTGCTGATCTCAACCACATCAGTGCAACCTGAGCCACCTTGCCATGTTTCTCTTCTGACTCTGTCCAGAGACACCAGGCCTGGGATGTCAAGCCTTCAGTTCCGTTACTCTGGTGAGACTTTCCCTAGCTCATTGGACTTCTTAGTTTCATTTCAGGTGGCATGCTTCCTAACAAAGTTACAAAACCTAGATATAGATCAGGGGACATGAAGAACACAAATCCTATTGGCTACATTCTTACCTTTAGGTTCCTGATTATGACACAGTTTGTTCTGCTTTATATTTTAATCCTTTTCAGACACCAAGCTGCAGATGACCAGCCTAACTTCACTGGGCAGATGACCTCACCAATATGTCCTGGAACCTCACCTCCCCAGAGCCCTTTCCCCACTAGGGAAAGACAGAAACAGGCTGGGGGTGTGGATCCACCTGCCAACGCCCATGTACAATACAAAAGCAATTATAGAAGCCAGACCTCCCATCTTCTGCACCCCATAAAGATCTTTGGTCTATACTCCCAGAGGGATAAAGAATAGGAAGTTTCCAATGAACAGGATAGGACATGGAAATCTGGTTGTGGGAATTGTGTGGTATTGTCCTACAGTCTTATCAATCATTATTAAATTCCAGAGAGATAGATAGATAGAGAGAGAGAGAGAGAGAGAGGGGGAGAGAGAGAGAGAGAGAGGGAGAGAGAGAGAGAGAGAAGAATGACCCAACATCATGAAAGCTTTCTCCAATATGGTGCATTCTGGACTGGAGCCTCAGTCACAGGCCAGGCAAAGCAGGCACTTTCCAAGGCGAGCAATCTTCTCAGAGATCTGCCTTTTAATCTCTACTATCATTACAGATAGCAAAAGTGACACCAATGAATCAGATGGATTTAACTTCCAGAATGTGGGGCATCGTTAGTTGTCTATGAATGTTTCTTATATGAATGAATGGCTGGAAAAATGAGAAAATTAATTAATAACTGAATTTGAAGAATCAAGTGTGATGAACAAAACAGTTCATCTTCTAAATCAAATTTTAGTGCCTTTGGAGTTATACATATCCATGTGTAAAATATAGGGAAACATCCCATGCCCTAGGTAGCAGTATATAAGTATGTACACTTATATATACATTTATGCACAAATACCCATGCTTCCATGTGTAAGCTTACACTAAGGGTTTCTATAACTCCACTTTATTTCTGGGCACCTCATTTCCCATATACGCACAATAATTAAGTCAACTTAAATATATATGTATTAATATGTCCATTTTGTTCATAACCAAGACTTTTTTATTGTTGTAGTTATTGTTGTTTTTATTGACGTTGTCGTCATTAGATAGGACAGAGAGAAATGGAGAGAGGAAGGGAAGACAGAAAGTGGGAGAGAAAGACAGACACCTGCAGACCTGCTTCACTGCCTGTGAAGTGACTCCCCTGCGGGTGGGAAGCCGAGGGCTGAAACCTGGATCCTTACACTGCGCTACAACCTGACTCCCACATCACCAAGATTTAATTTAGAAGTTATTTCAACCAGATACTCTATTAAATACTAACTACTAAATGAGGTGTTATGGAATACAAAATACATTGTTTTGTTTGAGTGTAATTACAGTCACGTTATGTCTTAGAGAATTCTGTGGTTCTTAATTGAATAACCACGTTTTGGCAGGTGAATTTACCAACTAACAATGTATGTTTGAATTTCTGATGTTTCCTTAAAAGCTGGAGAAGAAAAAACATAAAAGTAATAAAATATTAGGTGGGCTGGGTGGTGGCAAACTTGTTTGATTGCACATGTTACAGGTCTCTCTCTCTCTCTCTCCCTCCCTCTCTCTCTATCCTTCTTCCTCTCAATTTCTAGCTGTTTCTATCAAATAAATAAAGAATTTAAAATAAGTTTTAATGAAAAAAGGAACAAATATTGATTTTCTTTTCTTTTCTTTCTTTATTAATGAGAAACATAGGAGAAGAGAGAAAGAGCCAGACATCACTCTGGTACATGTGCTGCCGGGGATTGAACTCAGGACCTCATGTTTGAGAGTCCGATGCTTTATCCACTGCGCCACCTCCAGGACCACACAAATATTGATTTTCTTAGTAATGTAAAAATAAAAATGTCTCTCCAACAGAGGCTGTAACTTTTGGGGGTAATTTTTTACCTAATTCTGATGTATCGTCTCAGCTGCATAGATTTCAACCAGAAGACAAAACAAATGTTTCCTTCTAAATAACTGTGATTCCTAACTGTATCAGAATAAATACACCAGAAACAAAGAGGTGGGCTGATAGTGGTGTACCAGGCTAAGCACACAGATCACCATCATAAGGACCCTGGTTCCAGCCCCGACTCTCTACCGGTAGAGAGCAAACTTCATGAGCAGTGAAGCAGATCTGCAGCTCTCGCTCTCTCTCTCTCTCCTTCCCTCTCTCTCTTTCCCTGGACTCTCAATTTCCCTCTGTCCTGTCAAATGAAAGCACTTGAAGGAGAAGAAAGAGAGAAAGAAGGAAAGAAAAAAAGAGAGAATTAGAATAATGAGTTGTTAAAGAAAAGTCAACATGATCTCTTTTGTTAAAAATATCTTTTTTTGCAGCTTACTACTTTGTAAACCATCCCTTTCTTTTGCTCTTTACTCATTCACCCACCTTTTTCACTGAAAAGTAGTATTTTCTTACTCAAAAATTATCTTTCCTCTCTTGTGTATTTATTTTGACTTTTATCCAATGCAGGCTGCATTCAACGTTTTAGAAAACCCAAACACTTATGATACTAATAATGATACTCAACTGATTTACACAGTATCTTTTCATGACTTCAACATCCTTAGAAGAATTACAAACGTTTTACAGAACAGACAGTGCCTTGAAGAGTCACCCAGTTATCTCAGACCAGTATAGGCAGAGAAATAGTAGCCATCTGTGGCCAGATTTATTATTATTATTATTATTATTATTATTTTGCCTCCAGGGTTATCGCTGGGTTTTGGTGCCAGCACTGCTCCTGGAGGCTATTTTTCTCATTTTGTGGTCTTTGTTGTGGTTGTTATTGTTGTTACTGGATAGGACAGAGAGAAATCGAGAGAGGAGGGAAAAACAGAGAGGAGGAGAGAAAGACAGACACCTGCAGACCTGCTTCACCACTTGCAGGCGGGGAGTTGGGGGCTCGAACTGGCTTCCTTATGCAGCTTATGTGCTTTGAGCTTATGTGCTTATGTGCTTTGAGCGATGAGCATTTAACCAGCTGCGTTGCTACACACACACACACACACACACACACACACACACACACACACACACACACCCGCCCTTGTGATTTTCTAGACATACAGAACATTTAGCGCAGGAGACTGTGTAACCGCTGAGTCCCTGTCAGTCTGAGCTTGCAGTCCATGAACACGGTGGGAACTTCTAGACTGCACTCATTTCAGGAGCAGTTTTCTCCTTCCCAAGATCCCTTATCAGGCGAAGTAATTACAGAAGAAACCCTGTGGGGAGTGGGGTTACAGAACTCTGTTGGTGGGAATGGTGTGGAATTACACCCCTGTTATCACATAATTTTGAAAATCAATATTAAATCACTAATAAAAAAAGAAAAAAAATTACAACTAACTTCATATATATTTTTTTAATTTCTTTATTGGGGAATTAATGTTTTACATTCAACAGTAAATACAATAGTTTGTACAAGCCTAACATTTCCCAACTTGATGTAATTTAAAGAAAGCACACTACCCAATTTTATTATTATTTATTTTCCCTTTTGTTACCCTTGTTGTTTTATTGTTTTTGTAGTTATTATTGTTGTTGTTGCTGATGTCGTCATTGTTGGATAGGACAGAGAGAAATGGAGACAGGAGGGAAGACAGAGAGGGGGAGAGAAAGACAGACACCTGCAGACCTACTTCACCGCCTGTGAAGTGACTCCCAGGCAGGTGGGGAGCCCGGGGCTCGAACCGGGTTCCTTAGTCCAGTCCTTGCGCTTTGCACCACGTGGGATTAACCTGCTGCGCTACAGCCCGACCCCCTACTATCCAATTTTTAACCCAATCGTATCAGGGGGCAGACACTCAGTATACTTTAAATAAGAATATGTTGAAATAAGTGGTATATTGCTGTTTTGCGCACTGAGGAAAAGAAAAAAAAAATAGCTCCAGGTTTGTGTGCATGTAAGTATCACGAACAGGTACTCTTCAGGACTTTTCAAGAGCATCTCCTTTCTCCATTTGCAACTGGATGAGGCCACTTGACAAGGCCACGTGACAGATGCAATGAGGTGGCACATGTTACTTTCAGGCTGAGATGCTTAAACACTGCTTGTCTTTTTTTTTTTTTCCCCACTACACCACTCTGTTAAGCAATCTACTGAAGTCATTTGTCACCCAACTGACAGAATGAAGAGTAGTGTCCTCAGCAAGGTGTCTGAGGTTAGCACAGATTTTATATGAGAAGTAAATTAATCTCTGTGGTCCTAAGTCACTCAAATGTTGTGGTTGTTAACTACCATAGTAAAACCTAGTCCCATATGAAAGATATAGCAGACATTATATAAATTTGTGAAAACTGACTCTAGTGTAAATTCTCTGGCATATATTTTTTTTAATAGTCTGTAAGTAGATTTTAAGAAAACCCCTTTGGAAATAAAACCGTTTCTGTGTGAGAAATAATAAAACATGTTTCTGTGTGAGAAAGATTTCAATTATTAGGCTTCAGACACAATGTTAAGAGTGAAATTAGGTTCTAATAAAAAAATCAGGACAATTTGTATGAAAAAAAGTTAAGCCTAAAATTCAAATAGTATTTTTTTAAAAAAAAATATAGAAAACTATATTAAAAGTATGAATTATCTAAAATGTCATGCCCTCTGTATGTTTTTTTGACGCTTTGAATAAGTTATTTGAATTTCATTTTGAATAGCTACTTTCTCGGACAATTCATTCTAAAACCTACTTACAATTTGTTATCTAATTTTACACCTTTGTCAACATGAGGAAACAACAAACTACATAAAGTTAGGGACATATGAATCAAACATTGCTCTTCTTACAGCATTCTGGTTATGCTAAAAGAATAAGTTGTTCTTTTCCTAAATGTTCTCCCATTTGGGACATCTCCTTATGTAACATTACAATTGAACCAATGTTCATGATGCTGGGGACTGCTTCAAGAAACGACTTTTCCTATTATTAAACTCTTCACCTTTACTTTGGTACTTAATGTAGTGGAAAGTTATTTACTGTTTTTTTTTTTTTCATTGTAGGCTCAGAAGCATTTTTCCATATCTAGATTTGCAGCCAGGCTGAGCAGGTAAAAATATTTACAGTGTTGTGAATGTCCTCTGTATGCAATGAACTCAACCTTTCTAAAATGTGTATTTTGATTCCTTTATGAGCAACCTAATGATGCTGAAAAATTATTTAAAGACTGTATTCAGTAGTACTTTGTCTGGTGCTCCCTAATTTAGTTTCACTGAGCCAGAAGTAAAATCTGAAGATTGTATCACAGCGTAATGCAGAACAGTTAAGCTCTATTAGGGTAGGGGGAAGAACAAATAGGATAGATTTTCAATATACACACAATTAAAACTGCAAAGTCTGTTTATGGAGATGTCCCAAGCACTCAAGAACATTTCAGTGGTACCAGATATAAAAATTATCATGCAAATTAAGTTTGGTGAAAGAATTTTTAACAGACACACACCCATACACACACACACACACACACACACACACACACACACACACACACACACACACACACACAACACAGCATATAAGGAAATCAGAAAGCCCAAAGATAATGGTTATCAGCAGACAAGATTTCTTAGGGTCATCAGTAAAATGTACTGTTCTCATGGGTGTGTTTGAAAACACCCTTAGACCTTAACAGACTAGGAAATAAAGGTAGGAGGAAAGTCTAATAACTAACACATGACTGAACTATTCCATCACTCATTGCCAGGTACGTATTAAAAATAAACCAAGGGAGATTAATTATCTAGAGCTTTCTTATTCTTTATTTTTTTATTCAACAACAAAAACAAAAACTAGAAGCATCTCTGATATGCCCTGAATTTCACCTGGCATTGTGAAAGTCCTTGTCTTCAATGAGCGCAAGCAAGTTAGTTACTTTGTTTATCTTGTGTTGTTTGATGAAGTAATATCTCTAACTAGGATACTTTTTGTAAATGCTATTCTTTCCACCCAGACAACACTGAACTTTTTGATTGCTACCTCCAATTAATTCTCCTAGTTTATCAGTGTCTGCTCTCCCCTATACAGAGCTTTCTACCTTTTCTTTGTAACCTTCAGCAAACATCATATTTATTTTCTACATTTGTTTCAGTTTGTGTAGATTTGAATTCTATGATAAATGGGGACCCTTGTCTTTGGAGCCATCCTATCTTAGCCCTTGGCATGGCCCTGTTCGAACTCAGCATTGATGACATGAATTAATGAATAAGTAAATTTATATATAGCTTGTTACATTCTTTTTTGCCTCCAGGGTTATCGTTGGAGCTTGTTGCCTGCACTACAAATCCACTGTGCCTGGTGATCATTGCCCCCTTTTTTGTTGTTGTTGTTGTTGTTGGATAGGACAGAGAGAAATTAAGAGAGGGGGAGAGAATGAGAGACATCTGCAGACCTGCTTCACCACTTGTGACACTACCCCCTCCAGGTGGGAAGACTGGGTTTCAAGGTCCCCTACACTTCACACCATGTGAGCTTGCCCAGTACACACCCCCCAACACCTCCCACTCTAATTCTTTATATCCTCCACAAATACAGTTTGAAAAAGTTATTTTTTATACTTTGCAATTTTTGCAACAACATACAACAACAATGAAATTAGGAAGGAGTGCAGGGCAGCCAACATCCTAAAGTAATATAGACTCATACAAGCCGTAACTTTAATATCTCTATGAGAAACACTTTGCTTCTTTGTTCTACCTGCAAGCCAATACTTTAATTTCAAGAATTTTGCCATTTATCTTTCTATCCCACATATTTCTGATTGATTCTGAAGATCTGTTGCTTCACTAAATATATATTTTAAATTTCACCATTGATTATGTAACTAAATTATGAAAGGAATAGAAGGATTTCTTTTGCTTTAAATTTGAAATACAATAATTTTACATCAGAATAGACCCATGGAAGGGGGTTAGGTGGTGGCTACCTGGTTAATGCATACAGTGCTATGTGTAAGGACCCACGCAAGGACCTGGGTTCTAGTCTTGCTCCCCACCTGCAGAGGGGATGCTTCATGAGCGATGAAGTAGTTCTGCAGATGTCTATCTTTCTCTCTCCCTTTCTGTCTCCTTCCCCTCTCAATTTCTCTCTGTCCTATTCAATAAGATTAATTAGGAGAGAAGAAGAAGAAGAAGGAGGAGGAGGAGGAGGAGGAGGAGGAGGAGGAGGAGGAGGAGGAGGAGGAGAAGGAGAAGGAGAAATGGCCACCAGGAGCAGTACTGCAGGAACCTATCCCCAGAGATAACCCTGGAGGCAAAAAAAAAAAAAAAAGTTATATATACTGTGAAATGTAATTATCCAGGAGGAACAGCCTGGCATTTGACCCTCTCAAACATTCTTTCTTCTAAATTGATATTTGGCAATAATAATAACTTAATTTACCTTTTCCCAGCCTATGAATGTAAAATTAGGCACAATAAAAATGTTTATTTGATATAAGCTGTATGCCATCATATGTCTAATAGTATATCAAATTCGTAATTACACTTAAAATTAAAAAGTGAGAATTATTCCAATGTAGGTAGGGTCTATACCAATTTATATTTACCTAATGCATATATTCTCAGGTAACTTCCTAACTGTGGCATTCTTTAACATTCACTCATATTACCACAAACACCTTTTTTGCATGTTGCAATCATCCCCATTCAGGGTGACATTTTAAGTTAAGCACAAGCAGCCAATGTTTACACGATTTTTAAACAGATAGCCTCTTCTAACAAACCTCTGCTCTGTATTTGCCAGGGAATATAAATTCTTTCTCAAGAAAGAATTTTGCTTGTCTTATAAATGCTGTGGCTTGCACAAATTCTTGCAAATCCAACAAAGTTTTAGGTGTTTAGTAGACATAAAATTTATCATTCCAATCCTGAGACTGTATATGCTTAACCTTTCATGAAGAGTCTTTTGTCCTTGAGAGGAGTCAGCTCGCTGGAGAGCACACTTATATTTAAAAGTCCAGCAGTGCCCTGTGTCCTCCCTGTCAATTGTATGTTTGAAGATTCATGGAAAAAGAACCACTGGTCTCATTATCCAGCCGTCAGGAAGAGACGTTCATGACGCTGTTACAAGATTGCTTATTGTTTGAAAAGGGGTGAATTGCAGCTGGTAGACATTAATTTAGACTGGATACCATCTTTTTTCCTTAATTTTTATTTATTTTCTTTTTGTGAATTTGGTGGCTTATAAAAGATAAATGAAACCGAAACACCACTACAAAAGCTTTCTTTTTTGTTTACAGTAGGAGACTTTCAGAATTGGAATTGTTAGGGCAGAAGTAATGTATAAACGTTTAAAGATTGTCCCATGTTTTATCTTATTAAACCACCTGTCTGTTTAAATAGAATTCAAAATAATAATGATATGTTTAGCATCTTTTTAAATCCAATGTGACATTTCAGTGAAAAGGACTGAAGATAGTTCCCAAACCTTTGGCATGCTTGAGGTAAGTATTTGAACATATATATATATATATAGTTTCTTCTGTGACATTTCTGCTGATTGCCTTCTCTTTATCAATTGCCTTACTTGTCACTCATCGAAAGACTAAGTTTTACAGCTGCGCCAAATTCAACCAAAGATGAACAATTCTCATTGGAAAACCGGATACTACTGTCTTTTCACTCATCTTCCTCATCGATATTCATACTTCACTCCAGATGCAAATTGTTTTGATTTGGGTTACTAAATTCCATCTCCAACCTGTGCATGCATGGCCTACCATAAAATCACATATTAAACATTTATTTTGACTTTCAGTAAAGTTCCAAAACTTTAACACATTATCATCTCTTAAATATGGATTTTGGACCACACACATCCAACACAATGATTCATACAGTCTTATGCAAACATCAAATCAGCCTTTGTGTAAACTCAGTTCTGAATTGTGCACTTCAAACAACTATTAAATATTTAAACACAAACTTTCATGAGTTTATTTTAGTTTAGGTATATTTTTATATTGGTGTCTACAAAAAAGAAATGGTCACACAACTTCATTATATATTATTTTTTAGATTTACTATACTGAACATTTTACACAAAACTATAATGGTAATGATACTTTCTTAAAATTTATTTATTTAAAAAGGGAGACATTGGGAGTCTGGCGGTAGCGCAGCAGGTTAAGCGCACGTGGCGCAAAGCACAAGGAACTGACGCTGGTTCGAGCCCGGCTCCCCACCTGCCGGGGAGTCGCTTCACAGGTGGTGAAGCAGGTCTGCAGGCGTCTGTCTTTCTCTCCCCCTCTCTGTCTTCCCCTCCTCTCTCCACTTCTCTCTGTCTTATCCAACAACAACGACATCAATAACAGTAATAACTACAACAATAAAACAACAAGGGCAACAAAAGGGAATAAATAAATAATTTTTTTTTAAAAAAGGGGAGACATTAACAGAACCGTAGAATAGGAGGGGTACAAGTCCACACAATTCCCACCACCAGATCTCTGTATCCCCTCCCCTCCCCTGATAGCTTGCCCATTCTTTATTCCTCTGGGAGTATGATATAGACCAGGTCCCCTGAGACAGAGTATATGATACTTTTTAAATAAAAATTTAAAGCCTCGCCACATTTGTGATTCATTTGATTTTAAGCACATAGAAGTAATCTATATATTAGTGTTTTTAGTAAATTCAAAATGATTAAAACCTATTATGTATTCTTATTTCCAAAAAATATTGCAGAAATCTAATTACTAAGGTTTGAGTCTAATTCTTACTCAGTTGAGTGTGTTTGGTTGGGGGCGGAGTGCTGGAAAATAAAAGA
The DNA here is from genome assembly GCF_950295315.1 of Erinaceus europaeus. NCBI lineage: Eukaryota > Metazoa > Chordata > Mammalia > Eulipotyphla > Erinaceidae > Erinaceus > Erinaceus europaeus. Next base: position 95,101,632 of record NC_080175.1, read on the forward strand.
GCACTGTGCTATACTTTCATCAAACCAAAGAAGCAGGTATATTTAAACATGATTGCTGAAAAAAATCTTTAAATTGTCCTATAGAATTTATGATATACTATGAACTCTAACATTTTATTTTATTTATTTATTTTCCCTTTTGTTGCCCTTGTTGTCTTTTTATTGTTGTTGTAGTTATTATTGTTGTTGTTGTTGATGTCGTCATTGTTGGATAGGACAGAGAGAAATGGAGATGAGGGGAAGACAGAGGGGGAGAAAGACAGACACCTGCAGACCTGCTTCACTGACCGTGAAGCGACTCCCCTGCAGGTGGGGAGCCGGGGGCTCGAACCGGGATCCTTCCCGAGATCCTTATGCCCGTCCTTGAGCTTTGCGCCACGTGCGCTTAACCTGCTGTGCTACCACCCGACTCCCAAACTCTTAACATTTTAATTTTCTAAGAAATATGATGAGTCACTTCTTCCGCTTTTTCAACTAGTCTAGGAATAGAAACAGTTTATTCCATGGTTATAGATAGAATTACTTAATAAAATGCAAATAAATGACTATTGACTCATGTTAACATTCTTAATCACTAGATTAAGAAAAGTTAGGTAGAAAAAGCATAGTATACTACAAAGAAGTAAAAGACCCTATGAAATGTATAATAATATTTTAATGCACATATATAAATTCAGTTTCATAAACACTATTTATTCAAAGATATACTGCACATTGAAATGCCCCCATTGTACTAATTTATTCATTTTCTAAATAACTAAATATAAAAGTCATATTTTAGGCATGTATTAAGTGCTAGTATTTTAAAAAGTCTAATGATCATATATATAAATATATTGAATATATATGATCATTATATATATATATATATAAAATTGAACTGCTGTAAAATAGAACACATAATCTAACCAAGAATAAAATGGATCACTTAAAAGTCATTTTCTCAGCTCATTTTAGTTAAACAAGTTAAGAAGGCTAGGGGAATTTCCGGTAATGTGAGGTGACTCTTCTCCCATCAGGGTGCTGACCCTCTAAGATAAGTCTGTAATACAGAGAAAAGTCAAACACAGATGTGGTGACTCAATATGCCCCCACACAGTCAGCCTTGACATCAGCCCTGGGGACAGCATGTGCAGTGGTCTGCGCAGGCGCATGGCTGACTGTAGGTGGAGCCAGACTGCGCTAGTGTGCCAAGCATTGTGGGTAGGCTGAATGGACTTAAAAGGGCAGCGGCGGAACTCCCGCCCTCTCAGGCTCTGGCTTCCCCTGGAGGTGCCCCGGGCATCCATCTGCATCCGTCATGTCTATGTCTCCTGGGCACTGAACTCGTGTGACTCTGCTAGCCGGTCACCTTCTAGACGCCTCTACAGCCATGAGCAACCTTTCCCAGAGCTGATAATTGTTTATCTTACGGGACTAAACTTTTGATGACTATACTCAGACTTTATGGACCTAGCGTACTCTTAACCCTTGATGATAATTGCTTATTTTGCCTTTTGCCTGTGTCACCCTAATAAACTGTGCAGTGTTTAAACCAGTTCCCAGCTCCCTGCTCAGAATCCTTCTAAATGCCACAAGCAGCAGCCCCAACCCCAAACCTATTTTTTAAGTTAATTTACAACACACACAGACCTAGAGGAGGTGGCAAGGTCATCAGAAATCGAGGGAAATCTAGATTCAGCACGCATGAACAAGAATTGTCAGAAGAATCAGAGAACCATGACTTTTCATTGATGCTTCAGTAGTTATGCTATGCTCTTATTTTGTCATCTTTTTCAATCAAATTTTCTTAGCTACTTTTAGCACAAAATGTTGATAGATGCTCATTTATCTTTTTTTAAAAAATATTTTATTTATTTATTAATGAGAGAGATAGGAGAGAGAGAAAGAACCAGACATCACTCTGGTACATGTGCTGCCAGGGATTGAACTCAGGACCTCATGCTTGAGAGACCAACGTTTTATCCACTGCTCCACCTCCCGGACCACAATGCTCATTTATCTAATTAATTATTCTTGTGTACGATGCCTAGTCTGCCAAGTACCTAGAATAGGGGCCCTGTGGTGGTACCCCTGGTTGCGCGTACTCCTTACAGTGTGCAAGGGGCTCAAGCCACTGGTCCCCACCTGTAGGGGGAAATCTTTAGCTCAAGCTGCAGGTGTCTCTCTATCTCTCTTCCTCTCTATACCACCCTTCTCTCTCAATTTCTCTCTTCCTCTATCCAATAATAAATAAATAGAAAGAAAACAATGCATTAAAAAGTAAATAGTAAATGATAAGTAGTAAAATAAATACAGCACTGTATATGGGGATAAATGTAACAAACAATATTGGTTATTTCCTTTCTGTGATCCTAATTTATACATGTACAAGTTGTTTTATAATAGATGGAAAAATATATATTTTTAAAGATTTTATTGATTGATTCATGAAAAATGATAGGAGAAGAGAGAGAGAACCAGACATCACTCGGGTACATGTGCTGCCGGGGACTGAACTCAGGACCTCATGCTTGAGAGTCCAGTGCCTCATCCACTGCGCCACCTCCTGGACCACGGAAAAAATAATTTAACAAAATTACAAATATGTGGAAAGGAACATACCAGTTTGAATCTAAATAAAATGTGATATTTTTTAAAAATGCATCATTTAGTTTCAATAGAGTTTGAGAACACTGGAAGGCTTACTCTTTTTTTTTTTTTTATGCCCATGTTCAATGGGGAAGCAATTACAGAAGCCAGACCTTCCACCTTCTGCACCTCATAGTGATCCTGGGTCCATACTTCCAGAGGGATAAAGAATAGAAAAGCTACCGGCTAGATATGGAACTCTGGGGGAAGGCATTGTGTGGAAATGTACCCCTCTTATTCTATAGTCTTGTCAATATTTCCATTTTATAAATAAACATTTAAAAAAATACAAAAATTACTTCAAAACAAATGAAGTCTTACTCTTTCACTCTCAATGTAACCTAGAATACCAAATCAATCTTTATTTATTTTGGTAAGATAATACAAGGCACAAGGGTAATAGCCTGTTAGGATTTCAGGGAAGTGGTATCTACTCATTGCGGTAAGAGATGGGAGCCATCTTGATACTACTGGAAGGAATATAGAAGTAATCTGAGGTAAATTGGACACTTAGAGGTTGTCTATACTTAAGCACGAAGTGGTATTTACTTTGTCCAATGTTTGCAACTGACAAACGGCTTTTAGTGCATTGAAAAACCTTCACTATGTCACGCTCTGGGTAAGTCGGTGAGGAATTCAAATGTGTAGATTCTATTTTCTTGATTGATTTCCTTGCCTTTGTCATCTCTAAAAAAAATAGAGTCAATCTTAAATCTGAAGCAGGACAGAGAGCCAAGACCCCTATATACTATAATCTAACAAACATTTCCAGTAGGTCAGAGGTCACATTAGCAGACTGAGAGGAAAAGAGCCTGAGAAGATAAGTAACGTAATAAATGTGTTTCTTGATTTATACGTACGCTGATTGGCAAAGAATGCTGTAGTTGCAGTTTATGTAAACCTTATGCCTCTAAGTTTAAATCATGTTAAAAGTTCATTAAATTTAAATCAGACATGTTCCCATTCATCTGATCTTATATATATATATATATATATATATATATATATATATATATATATATAAATGCTTTTGTGAGAGATCCAGTTGTTCGCCAACAAGCTTTATGTATGCTGAACACTTGCATGTCATTTCCAGCATATCAAACTGGAAACATGAAGGAATTTGTGGTTGGACAGTGCATCAGGTAGTAAGCACATATTACACTGTGCAAGCTCTGGACTTCAAGCCTCTGCCTCTGGCCCCCATCTGCAAGAGGAAAGCTTCTGAGTGGTGAAGCAGTGTGCATGTCTCTCTCTGTATCTATTTATTCACATCTATTTCCCCTGCTCTCTCAATCTCTTTGTTTCTATCCAATAAATACATAAATACAATATAATTAAGAAGAAGAAATTAAAAATGAATTCTCAAAGTCTTAATAGTTAGATTTATGTGACTGATAGTTTCATAGTAGCAAGGATTTTTAAAATTGCTTTTCATATAAAATATATCCTCATAACAGTTTAATAACTGGGTTTTGATGTAGCTTTTTGACTCTCTTTTTATCTATGGTAGAATAGACAATCTCTCTATCTCCATAATAGGTCTATAGAATAAAGTAGCACATATCACAATATATTTTTATTAAAGATATATGATATTCTAATCTGTTCATGGGTATAAAAATATATAATACATATATATATACAGATATATATGTATATATCCACTAGATTATGGACTATGGTGGGCTAAAGCCATATTTTCTTTGTGTCTGAATTCACCAGTACTAGTACTTATAAAGCATATATTAGGAACTCAACAAGTGTTTGTTAAATAAATGAATATTAAAGTATTGCCTTGTGCCCACAGAGCACTGGATTTGGAGTTGGATATTTCAGTAATAAAGTTATGATTGACAAGTCATAAAAGAAATTGGTCATGAACTAGAGATGTTTAATTGTACCTGTGTGACAGATGAGCCAGAGTGCTGCTGCGGTACATTTAATAATTAGATCTATGCTTTTTTTGAAAGTTTATTTTTAAGAATTTTGTGTTCTATTTAAAAAGAGAGAATGATAGATGGGAGAGAGAGAGAGAGAGAGAGAAAGAGAACCAGAGCTTAGCTCCTCCATAATGTGTTTCTGGATATTGAACTTGTGGTTCCTAGGGCCTTTGGCATGTAGGTTGATGCTCTAACAGGTTGAACTATCTCATTTTGAAGTATTCTTTGAAGACAACTGATTTCTATACACTTTAAACCAGCAGGCATGATTTTTTTTTTTGAAAAATCAGGAGATAACATATTTATAATACTTTTTCTTTAATTGAGATGAATGGTTTACAATGCACTCAATGATATATTAAGTACAATTCCATCATGCACCAGGGTTCCACAGTTCACTTCCACCCCTCAGCCCCCTCTTTTCCCAGAGTCCTTTGCTTTGATGCACTACACCATGCCCAGTGTTTCACTTAATATCTTCCCTCCCTGTTCCTATTTATTACACCCTACTGAAAGTGAGATCATTTGAAATTTGTCCTCTTTTTTTTGACTCATCTCATTTAACATGATTTCTTCTAGTTCTATTCAGGACGACTCAGAGGAGACTACTTTTTCATTTTTGACAGCTGAGTAGTATTTCATTGTGTACATATACCACTCATCTGTTGTTGAACATCTGGGTTGCTTCCAGGTTTTGGCTATTAGAAATATTACTTCTATTAACATAGTTATATACATGTCTCTTCTGCTAGGTGCTTTTGTTCCTCTAGGTAAATCCCCAGGAGAGAAATTGCTGCGTTATAGGGTTAGTCCATTTCTAGTGTTCCAAGAAATTTCCAAACTGTTTTTTAACAAAGGTTGGACCAATGTACACTTCCACCAGCAGTGCAGAAATGTTACTGTTTTCTACACATCCTTTCCAACACGTGTAGTGACTGTCCTTTCTCATGTTAAACATTATCAAAAGTGTAAAGTGGAATCTCATTGTTGGATTCATTTATTTATTCATTCATTTATTTATTTTTATTATCTTTATTTATTTATTGGATAGAGACAGCCAGAAATCGAGAGGGAAGGGGAAGTTAGAGAGGGAGAGAGAGACACCTGCAGCTCTGCTTCACCACCTGTGAAGATTCCCCTCTGCAGGGGAGGACCGGGGGCTTGAACCTGGCCTTGTGCACTGTAATGTGTGCATGCACTCAACCAGGTGGGCCATTACATGACCCCATTCTTTACTTGTATTTCTTTGATGATCAGTGAGTTTGGACACTTTTCATATGTCTGTTATTTCCTCAGATTATTATTATTACTATCATTATTATTATTATTATTATTATTATTTGCCTGCAGGGTAATTGCCAGGGCTCAGTGCCTGTACCACGAATCCACTGCTCCTGGAGGCCAATTTTTCCTTTTTGTTACCATGGTTGTTTTACCATTGTTGTGGTTATTATTATCATTGTTATTGATTTCATTGTTGTTGGACAGGACAGAGAGAAATGGAGAGAGGAGGGGAAGACAGAGAGGGGGAGAGACAGACAGACACCTGCAGACCTGCTTCACCGCCTGTGAAGCGACTCCCCTGCAGGTGGGGAGCCAGGGGCTGGAACTTGAAATAAAAAGCTGACTATGTTTTTTATTCATTTTTAAAAAAATTTTTTGTTTTATTTTTTTATATTTTTTTATTCATTTATTTTATTCATTTGTTCCCACGTCTACGCTCGACCGGACCTGCCAATATACGCGGAGATCTTCGTCCACCCTGTCCAACGCTTGACGTCTCGTCACCCAATCTGGTCCCCTACGCCTACACTGAACTTCTCTGCTCCAGTCTCTTGGAAACAGAGCTGGCAGTCAGCTGAGGTCAAGAACAAACACCTCATCACAGACCCCTGCGAGCGTCCACCCGGCTTTGACCTAGCACGTTATGATCGGGCCCTCCTCAATTGCTATGGAACAGGCCATGGCCGGTGCGCCGCTATGTCCCATCGCTGGGGAGCCAGAGACGACCCGAACTGCCCCTGCGGCTCCAGACAGACTATGACCCACATAGTCAACGACTGCCACCTCTCCAGATTCAAAGGAGGTCTCGAAACTTTCCATCAGGCTCAACCTGACGCTGTTGACTGGCTACGGAAGAAGGGCAAATGCTAGAAGAAGAATTCATTTGTTACAATTTAGAGCAGAGTGCAAATGAGAGACTAGGTTTAGAGAAAAAAATCATGAAATCCTGTAGCAATTTCATGATATTAATGATGCAAATCCATTTGTTTTCTTCCTTCTTAAATAAAACATGCACTATTATTAACATCTTAAACAGATGAGTAAGTGATGGTGATGTTTTTAAATTACTGAGGGTTTTTTTTTTCAAAACTTGTCACTAGACTTCTCAAGAACTTCAAGTCATTTTTTTCCAAAATATTTTTCCATGATATGAAAATGTGAAATAGAATTCAGTCCTCTTTATCTTTTTAGGAGAGTTCACAGGGTTAAATTTCTGTTCTCTTTAGGGGCTTAAGTGATGGATTCATTATTAAAATGTTTAGTGCGAATGCCTAGAACTTAAAGAAATGAGAGAAACCAGGTATTTGGACAGATGGGACTTATAAGATATATATTTTACTATTTTATGCTGAATAGACACAGACTACTGAAGGAGAAACACCATCTGGTCCCTTGTTTCATGCCACAAACATAAACTGAGAAAAAAAATATCCATTTCAGTGTTAAAACCAGCCACAGTCTCTAAACTGAAGGTATATCACAGAATAGTTTGATCAGTCATTGAAATGCATCCATATTTCTAAGCCAGGAAATCTTAAAACATCAGGAAAATATTCACATTCAAGCTTGAGTTCATATTGTTTGAAAGAATGCATAAAATATAAAAATAAAGAAAGAAATGAATCCATGGCTGCTAATTCTTAGCTTTTAAACTCTAATTATGCCATTTAAATTTCTACTTGAAAAAAAAAAAAAAAAACAGTGGTCTGGGAGGTGGCGCAGTGGATAAAGCATTGGACTCTCAAGCATGAGGTCCTGGGTTCAGTCCCCAGCAGCACATGTACCAGAGTGATATCTGGTTCTTTCTCTCTCCTCCTATCTTTCTCATGAATAAATAAATAAAGTAAAAATAAATAAATAAATAAATCTCTCCTTGTCTATAGGGTTTCTGATGAGAAATTTAATGAAATCTTACCCCTGTATGTCAGATTCTTTTGTTTTCTCTAGTAGTCTGCAATACTTTTTCCTTGTCCTCGCATTCAGATAGTTTTCCTGTGTCTTGGTTTGGGACATTTGGATACAGGAATGTGGACATTCGTTTAGCTTCCTAGATGTCTATATTTTGAACATTGCACAGGTGTGGAAATTTTTCTGCTAATTTTTTAAAAAATCTATTCTCTGTTCCTCTTTCCCACTCTTCATCCTCAGAAATTCCAATAATCTTCACATTCAGTTTATTGACACAGTCTGATACTTCAGAAAGAATTGCTTCCTAAACCTTTCCTCTTCAACAGTGTTGAATGTACAGAGTGTGGTGGTGGTTGTATCTTTTAGCCCGGATACTCTCCCCTCAGCCCGATTTAGTCTACTTCCCAGGAATACCATGTGAGCTTTGGCTCTATTCATAAAGTGCCCTTCCTGTCCTTTAGACTGACTAGAATTTTTGTCTATATGTGGTTTTTAACTCTATGGTGAAATGATCTCTGAATTGTGTCTGTATGTTAAGTTTAGATTTATGAAATGTTCTTAAAGTGAGATACAGGGACAGAAAAGAGAAACACAAAGTGAAAACGTAGACTTGGGGTAGAGGATGCCACCAAAACAGAGCATTCCATAGAGGAACCTATAGAGGGAGACTAGGGAGGCTCTGGGCATCTCAAGATGGGGGGGTGAGACTATTCTGGAGGTATTAATATGGTGTTACAAACTGGGCTATGAACCGACTGTGCTATAAAACATTATTTTCTAAATAAATAGAAAGAAGTTAGACATCTGGCTAACCACTTCCTAGTTTATCGTCCACTTTACTACTTTCAAATTCATCACAGCCTGATAGTGAGAGCTACTGTCTTTTGTTTTTTTCTCTATCTAACATAAATTCAGGTATTGTCATTCAAACAAACACACCATTTTTTTCCTCCTCTGCTGTTTTTTTCTATCACACTGACTAGGTAATGTGATAAAACTGCTTCCACCATATGACATGCAGACAGCTGAGTATTTCTGGAGGATCTCATAACTGGATATAGCTAACAATGACACTGTAAGTTGAGGGTTTCCCATTCAAACTGGGATTGAAGTGGTTCTTGACAGTTTTTCTGCTCTAGTTATTTGTTCTACCTACTTCTTTTATGAAGAACCAGCATTTCATCTTTTACTTGTCATTTCCATTTGCTAAATATCGAATTTAAGTCCTTTTTTATATAAAAAAAAATGGAGGCAGTTATATGGTAACTTCCTAATGTTTGTGGCCAAACCTAAAAATTTACTTGCAATTTCCACTATTCATTTCAGTTTTTTTCATATATTTTTTCCATTATACATGGTCATGTAAGTATATATTCCTGACATTTATGAGAAGGAATGTATTTATTTTCACATAATTAGGAAGCCTGCAATGCTTATTTTCTCCTTTCTATCATGACCTTCAACTTAAAGATAATTTTCTTGGGGGTCTATAGTCTACAAAGAAGTCTGACTTTTTGATATCTTAACCACTTCCATCACAAAAATTTTCCAAATTTTCAAATATCAGATTTTATTAAGGAGTTTCTACTTATCTACTTATTTATATTTCAGTCAATTTTATTTTATTTTTTATATAGTTTGCAGAAGCAAAGCATTTAAAGAAAAACATTATCTTCAAGAATAACATCATCACCTTGCTATCAAGGATGTTAAGATTGTTTCCAATTCCTAGACGAATGCATGTAAGTAAATTATTTGCTAAGTTAGATGAAACACGTCTTTAACAGTCTTGATCCCATTTATGAAGAGACAATGCAATTTACTAAATGGTGCCCTAGTGCCCTGAAAGGTTAATTTATGTCATACATGCAAATACTTTTTAATCTTTGTAGAAAAGTTGATTCACTCTCTAATACAGAACTCCAGTGACCTGAAACGAACTCTGATTTACCTGTTCATGTGAAAACAGCTAAGTTAATCTATATTCTTTTGTAGTCTTTCCTTCAAGTAAGTTTAAGGACAAATTCAGATCCGAATGTTATTAAACAAAGAACTGGAGACAAGATATATAATGCCTCTAAGTAATTGCCATGAAGATATTCACTTATGAGAACCAAGAGGTGACAACTGGAACCATTAAAGAAAAAAAAAAAAGATAAAGTATATTAAAAAGTTCTGTTCGATAGCATGCATTACTTCTATCTCTAGGACATTGATATACTTGTTTGTGTATCAATAAGTTAGTATTTCAAGAAACTTGAACTTTAGATGGTCAATATGCATGTTAGCAACAGGATGTGATAAGAATATAAAAATCTGGGAGTGGGGTGGTAGTGCAGCGGGTTAAGCACACATGACAGGAATCGCGACCAGCGGAAGAATCCTAGTTCGAGCCCTGGCTCCCCACCTGCAGGGCAGTCTCTTCACAGGTGGTGAAGCAGGTCTGCAGGTGTCTTTCTCTCCCCCCTTTCTGTCTTCCTCTCCTCTCTCCATTTCTCTCTGTCCTATCTAACAACGATGATATCAATAACAACAACAACAATAAGAACTACAATAAAAAACAAGGGCAACAAAAGGGAATATAAATAAATTTAAAATTTTTAAAAAAATATATAAATATCTAGAGAAGAGAAATGCAAAAGCCTCAGATAATCTGTAGTAAATATACATATACACATTATAAAAATTAAATCTGACTGCTGTAGAAAATCTTGCAACATTGTCATTCAGTAATCCCAGCCTTGCACTGACAGTTTTTCTCTGAGAACAATGTTTCATGCACAGATTACCTATTTTAAACTATGTTGTGTTTTTAAAAAAAGATGCCAAAGAAAACCTTATATTAGTTACTAATAAAATATGAACTGTGATCTTGAACTCTTACTAGGAACATTTTATTCGTGGCAGTGTTCTCTCTCTAGAACACAGAATGAATACTGAAGCTGTTAATGTATGACAAATATTTGAGATTGTGGCATGACCCACATTCTACCCAACTAAGATCTAAATCAACAAGTTGGATATGTGGAATAGGTGTTCTTTAATTAAAAAGAAAGTCTTTGGGCATGTTAAAATGTGGTGAGCAGTACTGAAAAAATTCTATCTCTTGGATAAAAATAATATAAATTATATTTTATTATCAATTTGCAGTATGACACTCTTGATTTCAGACTTTGGGTGGGAGGAGATAGCATATTGGTTCTGCAAAGAGACTCTCATGCCTGAGACTCCAAAGTCCCAGATTCAATCTCCCACACCATCATCAACCAGAGCTGGACAGTGCTCTGGTTAAACAAAACAAAACAAACAAAACTCTTTGATTGAAGATCTGATTAGTAACATAAGAAACATCATCACTATCCTTAATGTCTCCTTCATATTACTTTAAATTACAAAGGCTCTTAATGGAAGCAAAGAATAGTAAAAATATCTTAGCTGAATCAGAAATAAACTCTGAAATTTAATGAAAAACTAATTAACCTATGTGATAAACAAGTTGAACCTTATTTTGGCTATTGTTTGTAAAAACTGGAGTTGAATAAATGCAAAATTCACCCCCAAAAAACAGCAATCCACACAAACATGACTGATTACTCTGGTCCCTATGCTAATAATAATTATAATTACAGTACAAAGAAATACAACAATATGGATAGTTTCAAAAGGAGTATTAAATTTGTTATAACATTTTATTAAATTGTATATATATGTATATCCAATCAGTTGGAAAACACCCAATGATTTAATAACTCCTGCACACCTAGATTTGTTGTGGAAATAGGCCCGAAATAATCTTATTTCTCTCTTACTGATAAAGTTATTAAATATCAACATGAATTTCAGGCCCAACTTAAGTGTTTTACAAAAAGCTACTCCCGGTCAGCTTCTTACACTTTACACATAAAATCCACACTTTTCTTATTGCTAAATATATATTCATACCTATATAACTCATATACGCATATAAAAAGGAATAATACTTCCTATTGAGATATGAAATAATTATAAATGTAATCTTTTAAAAAGTATTTGCATGCATATATCTGTATTTTCTATTAGTGAACATATTCATCAGTAATGACATTTTTCGTTTGTTGGTTTTAAATACGTTTTGGAACATCCTGATAAATGGTCACCTACAAACTAGGTTTTATTTTCAACTTTTCAGATTCATATCATGTGTGAAGCAAAACAGCAATAACAGTATCTATACATATTATTATTTTAACACCTCAGATTAGAAATTTACTTCTAGGAACTCGGGTGGTAGCACAGCGGGTTAAGCACACATGGCACGAAGTGCAAGGACCAGTAAGGATCCGGGTTCAAGCCCCTGGCTCCCTACCTGCAGGGGAGTCGCTTCACAAGCAGTGAAGCAGGTCTGCAGGTGTCTGTCTTTCTCTCCCCCTCGGTCTTCACCTCCTCTCTCCATTTCTCTGTCTTATCCAACAACAGCGACCGACATCAGTAACTACAACAATAAAACTACAAGGGCAACAAAAGGGAATCAATAAAAGTAATTAAGAAAATTTAAAAAAGAAATTTACTTCTATATGCAATTTGATCTTTTCTAACATATATTAAATGGATAATATTGGATTTTCTTTTCTTTCTTTTTTTTTAAGATTTTATTTATTTATAAGAAAGATAGGAGGAGAGAGAGAACCAGACATCACTCTGGCACATGTGCTGCCAGGGATCGAACTCAGGACCTCATGCTTGAGCATCCAAAGCTTTATCACTGCACCACCTCCCGGACCACTAAAATAGGATTTTTAAAAACATAGTCAAATAATTTATCAAAACAAATTAAATAGTAAAGGATACACTATAGATTCATTTATGACAACTTATTCAAATAAATACAATCATCAAAGAAGGAGTCTTTTTAAAAAATGTTATTAGTGATTTAATATTAATTTACAGCATTGTAAGATAACAGGGGTATAATTCCTCATCTTTCCAGCCACTAGAGTCCTGTGTCCCCATTCCCTCCACTGGGAAAAGCCGTCATACTCCCAGAAGTTAACTATTATTTCCATTCCTTCTCTATTTATAGACATTTGCCCCCTTTTCCCCATGTTCCTCCTTTCTCTTCCTTTCTAAATTAGACCTATTACTTCTGAGTGTCCTTTTTTTTTTTTTTTTTTAACTCTTCTCACTTCCGGTCCTGATGGAGTTGGAGTTCAGAGCCCTCTGATCATCTACCCCTAACACTTACAGGTCTAGGACTATGACCAAAATTGTTCATGGGGTGCAGAATGTGGGAGGTCTGGCTTCTGTTAATTGCTTTCTTCACTGGACATGGGCATTGGCAGGTCTATCCATACCCCTAGCCGCCTGTTTCTATCTTTCCCTAGTGAGGGGTATAAGTCTTTACTATAAGTTTAAACATTCAATAGATAAACATTTTAAATAGTATACTAAAACAGGGATTTTATTTTGATCCAGGTTAATTCAGTAAGATTACAGAGAGATCACAACTGATTTATGTTTTTTTTCTTGACTCCAAATACAAAAGTCCTTTCTCCTGCTGACATGTCACTACTGCTAGAAACTAAAGCCTATCAGAAGTAGCTGTTCTACAATGAATATCAAATGAACATCCTATAATAAATATAATCATAGGGAGTAAGTAAAATAAAGAATTATTTGAAAGACAAATTAGGACTTTAGATGCATCTAGTAGGGTAGGTGGTGGGGAAATGAAATTAAGTTAGGAGACAAAATTAAGGGGAGGACTAAATGTATAAGGGTTTAGTCAACCGAGGCTCGCATGGAGAGGAGGAAGAATGAAGCATGGCAGGGAATTATTCAGAAATACACAAGTTAGTTGATACAAAGTCACAGGCTATTTCAAGTAGAAAGATTCAGAATGGGGAGAAGTGACCTTATCTGTCACACACACCCCAAGTGACCAACCTGTCTATTGACCTAGGACAAAAGTGAGAGGAGAAGGGGGAGAAAGAGAGAGGATAGCCAAATGTGTAAAGTCCTCTGTGGTTCTGTGATTGGTTAATTCACATCTATGAAATATTCTTGGTGATTCGCATAGATAAAAGTTGTCAAGATGCCACAAGCTGGTAGGTCAGACAGATAGGAGTTCCTGGGTTCACAGACTATGAGGTCACACAGCCAGTTAAAGGGTCTTAATAAATAATCTGTTATTAATTCATGCCACTGCATGGAGAAAGATCTATGCATTAAAAACAAAAAGATGTGGCTAAAATATTTTTTTAAAGATGATGCAAAAAAAGGAATTTTTTTTGTTCTTGAACTAGAACTGACATTGTCAAAATCCCCATATTGTCTAAACTTATTTACAAATGAAACACTATTCCTATCAACATTCCAAAGGAATTTTTCACACAAATAGAAAAATATATAATCCTAACATGGATATGGAACCACAAAAGATATAGCATAGAGAAGATAATCTTGAGAAAGAATAAACAGAGGCAACACATTTCTAAATTACCAAGTGTTGTGACCCCAACAGGAGTTTGGGGCAATTAGCATATGAATGATGTCAGCCTGAGGCAGAGCAGACTGACAAGGAAATACACAAAAGCAAGGACTTGCTTGCAACAGCTTTCTCTTGATTCTACCACCTTCCATAAACTTTCAAAACACCTTTATATTGGAAATAAAAAAGTAGATCAACCAGAATTATATAATCCAGCAGTAGGTAAATGGACAAAGGATCTCTGACAAGGTTGCCACAAACCACTATTTGGAAAGAATAATCTTAGAATTAGTGTTGGGAAAACGAGGCATTGGCCTATAAAAGAATGAGACTTGAACCTTAGTACACCCGTGACAGCAAACTGACTTCAAATGAACAAAATACATAAATGTAAGACTCGAAATTATAAAATCCTGTCACATGTGTTGTGGCAACAGCAGGCTTATCAAGAAACAAGAAAAGTCTCCAACAATGCAACCCTTTACCTGGAAAAATGAAATAAAAATAATAAAGCACAACAAAATAGACCCCTCTGTGGGCTCCCCAAAGGACCTTGCCCTCAACTTGTATCAACAACTATAGAGAATGTTCCATCCTCCAAAGGGAGGCTGGACAACATACTCTATGTTCCACCTGAGGAAGATGGGTCCTGATATTGGGGCAGCTTGGACTGTTCCTACTCATGACCACAGAATGTGAGCTCAGATCTACAGGGATGCAGAGGTCACATAGGCTCCTAAGCTGAATATGGGCTCCAGATCACATCAGATTGATGGGTTGACAGTCAACAATATTTATACACCTTTCCCATATTAGGGAGCTACTCTCTTCCCTGATCCAGCTTTCTGGTCCTTTTCCAGCCGTGACATCATCTCCCCAGACAATAACTTGGATCCACTGGCATATCAGATTTCAGGCTCAGGGGAAAAAAAACAAAACAAAAAAACAGTATAGCCACAGGCCCTTTGGAATATAACTAAAATATGCCTACTAGCTAACTATAAAATGGAGGATCCCCCCCAACTCTTCATCTGCACTATTCTAGCCTTTAGATTCATGACTGATGAAAAATTTGTTAGGCTTTGTATGTTAACTTTCTTTTCAGCCACCAGGTTCCATATGCTAACATGATGCTGACCAGACTTCCCTGGAGAGAAGACCTCACCAATGTGTCCTGGAGCTCTGCTTCCCCAGAGCCCCACCCTACTAGGGAAAGAGAGAGACAGGCTGGGAGTATGGATAAACCAGTCAATGCCCATGTTCAACAGGGAAGCAATTACAGAAGCCAGAACTTCAACCTTCTGCATCCCACAATGACCCTGGGTCCATGCTCCCAGAGAGATAAATAGGCAACGTATCTGGAGGGGATGACACAGAGATCTGGTGGTGGGAATTGTGTGGAGTTGTACCCCTCTTAACCTATGGTTTTGTCAATGTTTCCTTTGCATAAATAAAAAAAATAGTAAAGAGAGAGTTCATAAGGGGAGAAATAGTAAAAAGCTGAATGAAAAATAAATTGTAAAACAAAAATACAAAAGGAAGAATAAATGAAACCAAAGAGTTTTTTTTTTTCCCCAAGAAGTAAATAAAACAAGTTTTAGTTAGGAATACAAAAAAGAAAGATAATTTTCATAAGGTGAAATAGGAAGAAGAAACCACAGTGATATCATGGTATTGCAAAGATTCATAAGACAATAGTGTGAACAATTATATAACCCAAAATTTATATCATAAAAGCAATTAGTGCATTTTAGAAATATAATCTTCCACAACTGATAGCAAATTCAAAGTACTAAAGTCATCCAACTGGCTGAATTTGTAACACGAGTTCTGTGCATTTCTTTATCAATTATTGAGATAAAATGATTCAATTTACATTTCTGTTTAAAATGAAATATAGAAGAGTTTGTCAAAGTTTACCTAAAAAGCATCAACTTATATGACAAATAATTTGTCCGTAAATTTAAATATTATCTTATACATGCAGTCAGGGTTGAGATTTAAAATATGTGTGTGCGTGCATGTGTGTTTATGTAACTTCAGTAGATGTTCTGCTCTAGATTCCTGGAGACTCAATGTTTTCAAAACAGAAAAAAATTGACATATTGCCTTAGTATGACAGAAATTAGGCCATTTATCATATATTTTTTTAGAGAAAAATCCATGGATAAGTCCCTGCATACTGTGTGTGTGTGTGTGTGTGTGTGTGTGTGTGTGTGTGTGTGATATTCCTACATTTTGCACTTCTAAATAATTAAGAACATTAGCTCCCAAACCATGAAAAATTCATTTTAACATGATGTATTATTAATCAATTTAATTTAAACTGATCTGGAAAGTTCCAGTTTCAGTTGTGATGCTTGAAGATAAATTCAGGCAGTCATTGGTACTTATTGAAATTGTGTAATGCTTTATTGCCTAATATAAATATATGTATTTTTTCCCAAAATGACTAAAAATCTAATGAAAATGGCATAAACGTAATAAGCTAACCATTTTAGTCTACAAATTCAGATGTGCATGAAAAACAGCATAGCAAATACAGTAACTCAACACTTCATCAATTAGAAATATTACATTGCGACTTTTAAATTCTGCATGGATAGACCTCAAACACAACAAAGTGTATATTTTGCAAAAGGTATACACGTGTTTTCTCTTTCCCCTGTGCTGACACTGCCGGCTCATGTTTTGGTAGAGATTACAATGTACTTATTAAAACTATTCAGCTTACTACCATGAGCATGGCCCAGGTTGAAGGCTTGGCACTACATGGAATGATTGCTGATAAGACAGGGTATTTTCGTGTTGTGGTATTGCCTTTCCCGTGTTTTCCTGCTGTCTCTTTATCTTTTTAAAAATCTTTATTTATTTATTCCCTTTTGTTGCCCTTGTTGTTTTACTATTGGTGTTATTGATGTCATTGTTGTTGGATAGGACAGAGAGAAATCAAGAGAGAAGGGGAGGACAGAGAAAGACAGACCCCTGCAGACCTGCTTCACCGCCTGTGAAGCGACTCCCCTGCAGGTGGAGAGCCTGGGACTCGAACCCCGAGAGCTTTATGCGGGTCCTTGTGCTTCGCAATACGTCTGTTTAACCCACTGCGCTACCGCCCAACTGCCCTGTCTCTTTAACTTAATGAAAAAGCAAAATCATACAGGTGACAAGGCACAGTTAGTTACACACACATACACTCACACTCATACTCATACACAAAATTCAAAAGCCTTTAAATGAAGCTAGAATTAAGTCTCTCTTTTTTTTTTTATTCCCATGTCACCAACAATAGCCATCTAAACTCCCCGGGTCTGCGAGCTGGCTCAGTTGTTGGCTATTGCCTCACATGAGTGAGTCTTCTTGGTTTGATCTAGGACCACATGCGAGGAACAAAGAGAATTTTGTAGGGGAACAGTGTTTTCTTCTGTTTCCCTCTCCTTACCTATCTTTCCATCATCCTAAAAATAGGACAAGAAAATATGTATCAAATCCTGGGTTTGCTACCTGGTATCCCCTCCCCCCCCCCAAAAAAAAGGTAAAGGAAGGTAGGGGAGGATAGGAGAGGGAAGGGAAAAGGGGTGAAAAGGAAGGAAGAAAACAATTGAGTATCATGAGAAATAGATCTCCAATCTTTTTGTTGTTGTTGTTGTTTTTTAAACAGACTTTCAGACAGTTCTGAAAGTAGTGCATCTTTTCACAATCTATCTGTCTCTCAATGTTTGCTTCGCAGTCACAGAATCACTAAGACGAGAACATCTGAAGTGTCCGAACCGGTTTTCATTCACAGGGCTTCCTTGCATTTTCCTTATAGAGATCAAAGCCCTCTGCTGGGTTTGCTCATGACATACAGAAGAGAAGATGAGGGAGGGAGAAACAGGCATGGAGAAAGGAAGAAAGAGAGAAAAGGAAAAGGAGGTATAGAAGGAAAAGAAGGAATTGGAGAGAGGGACACAGGAAGAAATGAAGACGGGTGGGAAGGAAAAGAAAAGAAGTCTTTCTTTTTCTATTTTTTAAAAAATTTTTTTAAAGAATTTATTTATTTATTCCTGAGAGAGATAGGAGGAAAGAACCAGACATCACTCTGGTACATGTGCTACCAGGGCTCGAACTCGGGACCTCTTCTTTAAGAATCCAATGCTTTATCCACTACGCCACCTCCCAGACCACAAGAAGAAGTCTTTCATATATATAATCTTTTCTCCTCCATTAAACATCCCGTCAACTACTGTCCTGTTCTATAACAAGTCACTGACTCAAAAATACAACAAAATTAAATACAACATCTCTCTTCATTATCACCACTCTCACAATGTGACAGTGAAAATATTTTAAAGTGTATGTTTAACCTCTTCCCTTAGGATAAGTGATTTCTGTGACATTTTTTATTTAAGAAAGCCTCAGAAGATATAACCCACTTGGCTCAATTTCAACTATCCAGATCTTAAGCTAAGTAAAACAACTCTGCAAATATACAATGAGAAAAACATGGATCAAGAGTATTGTTCTTAAATTCATTAAAAAAAAAAACAACTCTTCATTCATTCATTCATTCATTCATTCATTCATTCATTCATTCCTAGTGAGTGAGAGTGAGTAAGAACCAGAACAGTAATCTATCACATGTGATTCCAGAGCTTGACCTGTAGAGATTAAGAGTCTAATGTCTTCCTACTTGCCCCACCTCCCAGTCTGCTAAACTGGAGACAAAACACCAATTTATATTAAATTTTAAAAAGGAGCAAAATGAACAAATTCAGACATATACTTCTATGGTATGGCTTGCCTTAATGGGAGGAACAAAGACAGAAGAATGAATCACAGAAACTACAAAAATATTGCTGTGCTGTTAAGTCCTTTAATTAAAAAATCAAGGCTAAACATAATGTAGAGATAAATATAGGGATGCAATTTAAATCTAATATTACATAGAGAACATAAATCAAAAAAAGGGTCTCATAGGAAGTACATTTTAGCAATGGCATGATGATACTTTGTTTTATTTAGCTGGTAAGGTGATAACATTTTTATTTTAAATTAAGTGAAGATTAAAAGAAGATCACTGGGCAGGGGAGATGAGATGGTGTAATGGTTATTCAAAAAGACTGTCATGTCTGAGGCTCTGGGGTACCAGGTTCAATCCCTACCACCACCATCAAACCAGAGCTGAGCACTGCTCAGGTAAAAAAAAAAAAAAAAAAAAAAAAAATCACAGAGAGCCAGAAAATTCACAAACATTTGGAAAAGTCACCCAAGACATTTAAGGATTGAACATGATCTTTAGCAGAAGTGTAAATGTTAGGATTTCTACAATTTGAAAAAAGAGCAAACTAAATTAGCTTAGTATGTATGTCTAATAGGTTTTGTTTGAGACAAACATATACTACAGGAACATACACTGGATGGCCCATCATATGCCTTGACTCCCACTTAAAAGTATACTCTATATGAATCTACATGAGTCTTTTCATTTACTAAGTGTAATAGTTTCACTGTTCAACACATTCAAACTTTATTCAGATATAGGGAGATAGCATAATTATTATACACAAGACTTCTTTTGGGGACTCTATAAAGTCCCTGGTTCATTCAGTCCCTAGCACCGCCTTAAGCCAGACCTGAGCTGTGTTCTGGATTTTTTTTCCTCTGTGTCTTTCTCTCTGTATCTCTCTTTCTCATTAAGTTAAAATAAAATATTTTTAAAAGTTTATTTAGTACAATTGCATTCTCAAAGAAAAAAATATCAAAGAATATACCTTCACAATAAGAGATAATATCAATCACATGTAATCAATATTAGATACTGTGCTAGGGATAATGGGTTAACATCAGGTATAAACAAAGAATTGTTGACATCAATAAAATTATGATAACCAGAGTTTATTTGTAACTCTTTCATCTTGATACTGAACAAATAAATGGGAAAATTTAAAACGTGCTGCTATCTGGGATAAGAGAAATACTTAATCTAATATAGCCTTTTTAAAAAATAGCTTCTGAAAAATTGAATTAAATAAAAACTTCCCTTAGATAACTAAAAGATCATTTTCTATTTGTTTATCTAATTGGATATTAAAAATTACATTCCTTTAAGAATTGCTTAAGAAGTTCCTGGATGAAAACATTAGAGATATAATATATATATGTATTGTAAATAGTTTCCTGTTACAAGGCAATTTAAGACCTAAACTGAGAATGTGAATCTCGTATGTAAAACTACCATCTATACATAAGCACAGACACACATTTTTCCCCCCGATAAGACATAAACTCATAGACTGGGAGATAGCACAATTATTATACAAAAAAGTTTTCATGCATAAGGCAACAATAATTCCAGATTCAATCCCCAACACTACCATAAGCTAGAGCTGAGCAGTGCTCTGGAAAAAAAAAAAGTGTGTTGTCAATGAGGTTATATAAGCTTTACTAATCATTGCCTTCATGATTTATTAATTCAGTAGTAGATTGACAATCGGAAGCCATATTGCTTATTCTTGAAATTTGCATATAGGCACCATATACGTTGTCTCCCTGGTTTCCTGTGATGTCTCACGCTTAGCATGTATTAGTACAAAGATATGATGAGGGGCTGCATCTAAATAATCAACAAAGAATTGTCACTGTGTGCCTGTTTCTGTACCCTCAGCGTACGACAGAAATCCAGGCCGGAAGAAGCAGAAAGCAGCAAATTGCTGGAGTGCTCTGTCTTCACCAATGTATTTCTAGTAGAAATGGAGTCTATCTAAATGGAGTCTATCTAAACAGTGACACAACATGTACATGAAAACAAAAATTGAGTATTTTGCCCAGTATTCTCCACTTTGAATAAACAAAGCAACAGCTTTCTCCTCACAGAAGCTGATACAAAATGAGGAATTTAAAAACAGATTGCAGTGAGCACATGTTGGGGGGAGTTGTACTTTGCTAGAAATAGATATTTATCTTTTATATTTTTACTGAAATCCAACATTTAAAAATAACTATTTATTTTATGTTTTAAAACTTCCTTTTATTTCAGCTCTTTTTGATATATGTGTGTGTGTGTGTGTGTGTGTATTATTATCTCCCTTATACAAATGAGGACACCAGTATTCCAAAGATTTTGTTCTATGTTCCAGGTAACTTTGTAAGCAATGGAGCTTAGTTTGAAATCCCAGGCAGTCTAAGAGAATATCCTGTAAAGTAGTACACTAACTTCTCTTCAGTAATCTGTGCCAGTTCTATTGAACTGTGGATCAGGTGAGAATTTATAGTACAAGGGACTTTTGTTTTTCTAGACTGAGAAAAAAATATCCAAGAAATATTTACTTTCTGTAATTCCAAATAGTGAATCAAAGTTATTCCATAAAGTAAAGGATGCTAAGAGTAGGCCTTTATAGAAAAACAACCCAAATAACTTCTTTATGGACTTCGATACAAAATGTCATTTCAAAACTAAAAACATTCTGCTAGGAGATAAGAAAGCTCAAAGGGAACCTGTCTCAGAAATTACCCAGTGCTGGTATCTGATCTCATTGTTTAGCTGGATTTGGTCATTATTCCTCATGATACCAATAATCCCATATTACAAGTAAATATATGACTCTACATGTATTTAGAGGTCTTCATTTTTTCAAACACGTTTATTAAGTGAAGCAAAAGATTTGAACCTTTCTACAATAAATAATAAAGCTAAACTTGCATCATGTTGATATGTTATTTCGTAAACTCAGTTTCCAAATTCTATTCCCTAAACTCAGTTGACTTTAAACTCTTCTAAGCTGACACTTAGGCAACTCGAGGTGTTTAATCTGTAAGTGGGACATTGGGAGTAGCCTAGTTTCCATCTGGCTGTCCTACAACTTCTCAAATGTTATCCCAAACCAACAAAGTCCATGAATAGCAAGGAGCTTATATGGATAAAATGTTAATAGAATAGCGAAATTCCACTTTATATAGTCAATATTCAGATAGATTCCAATGTTTATAAACTATCCTGTACTACCCCATTTATGTAAAATGAGGGGAGAATGAATTGCTGATGATGACTTATTTCACGTACCCCATTTTTTTCTAAATTTCTTAACTAACCCTCACTTTCATGCAGTTTTATCACTGCCTTTCCTTCCATTATTGATAATGCTTACATCCCACACTAATTTTCTAATTGCACCTTCACACTCATCAGGGATATGTTTCCAATAGCAGAATTAATTTTTTTTCTTTTAGTGAAATGTATGAATTTGCTTAAACACTTTGTATTGGTTGTTTTGTTAGAGGAGATATATTTTCCAAGGTTAATACTAAGTTAAACTGGTGATTGGAAAATCTAGTTACTACCCTTGAACAAAGACCGCAGAGTGGTTTATAGATTTGAAATGAGTTGAATTGTATGGAAACTTTCTATGTATATTTGTGGGGGGGGGGGAAGCTGGCCATTGGGGAGGGCAAATAAAATAGAATTCTGTTAGTAAATTCAAAGGCAAAACTACAAAACTGCCTTCATGTTGTTACCTCTGCCCACATTTCTCAACTCCTGCCAACTATGACCAGTAGGAAATTTAATCTATAGAGACTGATGTCAATATCTGAATTAAGCAAAATGATGGTTTCATTCTGTCTAGTGTTCTCAGACATCAACTATAATAGAGTCCCAGTGGTATGTTCATTATAATATTTTAATATGTTTTTAAATATTTGGTTTATTTATTTATTCATTCACTGGCTAAAGACAAAGCAAGAGAAATGGGCAGATACAAAGAGAGACAGACATCTGATGCACTGTCTTACCATTTATGAAACTTTCCCCCTGCATATTAGGCCTTGAACCTGGATCCTTGTACATTTTCTAGTCCATTGCCTTAACCACTCAGCCACAACTACGGATTCTTGTACATTTTGATGTGTGCTTTCTACCAAGGACGTCAATGCTTGGCCACCTTTATATGATTCTGTTACATCTATAAATATAGGCAGAAAAATCCTGTCCTAAAATATCATTATGCCATGGTTTCAATTTTAAAAGTCTTTATTAATTATGATTTCTAACATATATTCCTTCTTGCACTCTTAGACAATTTAACATAAACATGTGTATATAAATAGGAAAAAATAATAAGTAATTCGTAAGGATAGACTATTGATGTTCATATTTTGTAAATGTCTCCTCTCCCAGTGATGTCATAAATACCTGATTTTCCTCACTTTGACACTTCTCCCATTGCCTTCCATATTTCTCATGCAAAGACTTGGACAACATTTATTTCTTGGACGTGCATTTATTTCTACATGTATGCACTGTCCAGTTTCTTTCAGCACATTGCATGGACTCAGTCATGTCAGATAGCTCTCTGCATGTTAGGGGTGCATAACAGAAGCAGCACCCATTCTCATTAACAAAAAAGAGCAATGTATTTTATAAAGTGAAACATATAATCAATATACATTTATAGAAAAATTAAACAGTAGTGACTGGTATATGGAGACGTAAGACAGAACATTGTCCAAGTTATTGGAAGCTTATCTTTTGTCTTCGGTAAGTAGATGGATCTCTCTGGGTCAAACAAAAACTATGAAGAGCTGAATATGGAGAATGAGTTGAACATATCAGTAGAGGTCATCGGAGGAACCACAGTCCAGGAAGAAGGAACAGCTAGTGCAGAATCCTCACAGCAAACAATTCAGTTGTATCCGAGGACCAGAAATGCCATTACGCCTGGTGGAAGCATAATGAACAAGGTGAACACTAACTCAGATACAGGGAATTAATGCAGGGATGGACTGGAAAGGTCACTTTAGTCCTATACATCAGGCTAAAAGCTTGCGTTCTCATGAAAACAAAGAAAAGGCACTGGGAGGGCTGGGGAGACAGCATAACGGTTATGCAAACAACTTGGGCCTGAGGCTCTGAGGTCTCAGGTTCAGTCCCCTACACTACCATGAGCCAGAACTGAGCACCGCCTCTGGTCTTTTGTTTCTGTGTTTTTCTCTTTGTATCTCTCTCACTAAAATAAAATTAAAAACAATAAATATTAGAAAGAAAAAGAAAAGACACTGGGATATTTTAAGCAGATTGGATGCATGATGGACCGGTTTTAGCTTTGGAGTGATAGAGGGATATGCAATAGAAGGTACATGAGGGGGAGTCGGCAGTAGTGCAGCAGGTTAAGTGCATGTGGCACGAAGCACAAGGATCCTGGTTCAAGCCCCAGGCTCCCCACCTGCAGGAGAGTCACTTCACAGGAGGTGAAGCAGGTCTGTAGGTATCTATCTTTCTCTGCCTCTGTCTGTCTTCCCCTCCTCTCTCCATTTCTCTCTGTCCTATCCAACAACAAATATCATCAACAACAGTAACCACAACAAGGGTATGACAAGAGCAACAAGAGGGGGAAAAATGGCCTCCAGGAGCGGTGGATTCATGGTGCAGGCACCGAGCCCCAGCAATAACCCTGGAGGCAAAAAAAAAAAAAAAAAGAAAAAGAAAAAGAAGGTACCTGAGGAGGGTATCTAGGTCTAAGAAGAAACTATTTCATTAGTTACTTTATGATGCCTTTTTAGGTCTTTCTGCTTGCTTGTTAGATTTATTGACTCAACTTCTGAATATATGTACATATGCCCTATCTCATGGACCCTGGTCTATATCTAGTTTTCTTTTTTTTAATAAATCAGTCTTTATTTATTTTTAATTTTTTATTATCTTTATTTATTGGATAGAGGCAGCCAGAAATCAAGAAGGAAAGGGTGATAGAAAGAGACAGACAACTGCAGCACTGCTTCACCACTCACAAAGCTTTCCTACTGCAGGTGGGGACCGGAGGCTAGAACCCCGGGTCCTTGTGCACTGTAATATGTGCGCTCAACCAGGTGCGCCATCACCTGGCCCCTATATCTAGGTTTTGAGGTTTGCTAAGAAGTGTACCACCGGAAATGAATTTAAGGAGTCCTATGAGCTAGAAAAGGTCTCACCAGAGTAATGACATGGGTGGGTTCAGTTAAATCAAAGGCCTGCAGGTAAATCATTAAAGCAACGTAGCAAAATTATAACTTTTAACAAGCAGTATATTTTTGCTTTCAATGACTCCTTGGGTCAGTCTGACTGACTCAGCTCAACCACCAATCCTTATACGTTTAGTAACAAGAAAGGGAGCATGTTTACTCTAGTGCTTAAAACGGGCTATTTCTCACTCCTGATCTCAGGCAGGAGAGATTCTAATCTGTGAGTCATCAGATTCACAGCAGGGTCATACTACCGGCTTTAGTCATTTTCAGATTTTCAACTTTGAACCAGAACTGCACCATCACCAGCTTTCCTGGGCCTTCTCCTTGCCTGCAGTGAGTAAGGTCCCAAGACTTTTCAGCTTCCCTAACTGCCTGTCAATTCCTTGTAAAATTTCTTTTCCTGCCTCTGTATTATCTATACTCTACTGATTCTGTTTCTCTGGAGTAGGCTGGCTAATACAGACACCTCACGAGCTGAATTCTGCCTTAAATCCAAATGGATTGCACCAAAATCCACAATAAGAGACACAGCCTGCAGACAACTTGATTCCCATTGGATGGTAACTGTACTGGAACCGTGACTTACAAAATGTGACATAAGAAGAAGAAAAGGAAGGAGGAGGAAGAGAAGGAGGAGGAGGAGGAGGAGGAGGAGGAGGAGGAGGAGGAGGAGGGGGAGATGGAGAAGAGGGAGTCAGGCGGTAGCACAGCAGGTTAAACGCACATGGCACTAAGCCCAAGGACCTGCTTAAGGATCCCGGTTTGAGCCCCCAGCTGGCTCCCCACCTGCAGGGGAGTCGCTTCACAGACAGTGAAGCAGGTCTGCTCTCTCCCCCCCCCCCGTCTTGCCCTTCTCTCTCCATGTCTCTCTGTCCTATCCAGAGATGACATCAATAACAACAATAATAACTACAACAATACAAAACAACAAAGGCAACAAAAGGAAATAAATACATATTAAAAAGAAGGAGGAGGAAGAGGAGAAGGAGAAGCCAAAGCCTCTGAGTATATTGCAACTTGCTATATGAGCGATAGAGAGTTAATACATCACAGAGATGGAAGTAAATGAGAGTATGTGATTTCAGCTGGAAGGAGAGAACTGACATGCCTGAATGCACAATTACAGAGATGGCTTCAAGAATCATCTCCTCCTCCACTGCAAGCTAAGAAAGATCATATCAACATATGGAAGCCCAGCACTTACACTGGGGCTTGAGAGAGGAGACTGCGAGTCAACACTTTTAACTGAGAAGGCAATTAAATCCAAGAAGTCAGATTTTTATAAAGCTTACACTTGAAAATGTCAAGCAAGAATAGATAAGAAAAAGGGGCTGTGTGATGGCACACCTGGTTGAGCACACAGGTTACAATGCACAAGGACCCGGGTTCCAGCCCCCGGTCCCCACCTGCAGGGGGAAAGTTTCACAAGTGGTGGGGGCTGCAGGTGTCTCTCTGTCTCCCTCTCTTTATCTCCCCCTTCCCTCTCGGTTTCTGGCTGGCTCTATCCAATAAATAAAGATAATTTAAAAAAATTATAAAAAGTAATAGATAAGAAAAAAATAATAACTAAAAAATAAATTATTTTTGACCCCGAACATATTCTGGATCAGAGGGTAAGTCCCTATAATTCAATATTGTTTTCCATTTGCTAGGCACCAAGGGCATTTTTTTCACTGTTGTTCTGAGAGATCAGATAATAGGACTGTTTATCAAGAATTCCTATAGATATTGTTGAAAATATTTTTGTATTCTAGAATACTGTCGTTTTTGACGGGTTAGGTTGTTTTCGCCGGGCTGGCTTCACGGGCGGGTAACAGATGACCCGGGACTCATGGCTGGGTTGTAGGCAGTATCTCTTTATTCATGCAGGACGCAGCATAATCTAAGACGAGCTAAGTTAAACTCAAAGTACAGTACAGTACTCTAAACCTCACAATGCTGTCTTTATATATACTTCCCAAGTAGGGTGGAAACAAGATGTGACGACGTAGAGAGGGTGGAGAGAAAAGTGACTGGTGAAAATCAAAGTGTGACAAAGAGGGGATCAGGGTGTGACAAGGAGGGGGGGTGGAGCAAAAACATATCATGAAACAGTGGGGATTGAACCAATGCCCTGGAGGGAGGTGCTTGTTAACAGCGGTTATATAAATAGAATAGTGTTAAGCAGGGGGGATTTAAACCAAATGAAACAGAAGGGGTCTCATGCATACCAACAGAATACAACAACTTCATTTAAGATTCGAGATTCCCCTTGTCTCATAAAGACATACCAAACTTGCAACGATGTACCCTTTTTGATATTTTGCTATCCTAGCTAACTATTATCATTTACAACTAATAAATACATTTATATTTAGTTTTTTTTCTCATAGACTCGACAGTGAGTATATATTTTAAAGCAGAAAGTATATTAGGAAATGTTTCTCCTCTGCTTGATTCTTTAAACAACTACATTTTGGAACCATACCAGTTACAGAGGCTTTGCCAAACTAATAAATTCTGATGTCTGGCAATCAGCTGAGGTGATAACGATTCTCAGGACGTCTATACTCTATCCTATACAATCATTATGTTGTTCTCTAGACGGGCGTTCCCTTTGGAATGGGGTCCTTTCATGTGTCTGCTTGTGAAAGGATACAATCTACAATATTAAGTTCACTATCTCAGTGACAGAAAATGAGACAGTTATCAAGACCTAGCATGATTTCTTCAGTTCAGTAAGTGTCAGGAAATGCTGGGATAGTGGAATAGTGCTTTAATGCAATTTTTATTCTATGTTTTATGTTTTCATCTGTATTTGAAGTTGAAACTCTCTGTAAGGACCTTGGGTACTGGACACGTGGAAGCAAGTTCATGACACTTGGGGTCAATTTTGGTGTTTCTATAACTGATATAATCACCCAGAAATTATTGGTTATAGAGAAAAAGTAAAATTTCACTATTACCCCATCACCCCTTTCCCCACACTTTGAACCTGTAAAGCAATGTCAGTATTAATGAAGACTCATTTGGGCTCAAGGTTCGCTACCCTTGCTCATGATATAATGAGACTGTGTGTGCCAGTCTCTCCACTAGAACCATTTAAAATGCTTGTGATTTCCCCATCAGGTTCAAACCATGTTTGTTACAGGATATCATAATAGCACAAGCCTGGTCTTTCTATAATCTTCACTCGTTCATTCAAGTGTGCTCATTATACAACTTTTTTTTTTTTTTTTTTAAAGAGACTTTCATGAGAAGAGAAACCTAGAATAGGAATACGGGCTCAGCTGCTTGATAATCCCTCTACTCAACTGTCTCTGGCAAAGTCAAACATTTCTCAATGCTTAATTTTAACTAGGCTGGATTTTGTCACTTCATGTATACCTCTTTTTACCCCTTTTCCGTGCTAACCTGCTTATGCAGTTTACTGATCTTTTTAAAATAAATTCAGAGGGAACAAGAGATAGAGAAAGACAGAGACAACTACAGTTCTGTTTTGAAGCTCTTCAATCTTCCAGCTACCGGTGGGGTATGACATTTTAAATCTGAATCTTTGCGCATAATGTGTGTATATAAATGCTGAACCACTTGTACAAACCTTGTTGATGTTGGTCCATCAGCTTTACTGCTGAGGCACAATTTGTAATTGCCCAAACTTGGAAGCAACCAGATTTCCAAATACAGGGGAGTGGCTAAGAAAGTTGTGGTATATATGCATGATGGAATATTACTCAGCTGTTAAAATGGGTAAAATCATCTCCTTTGCTTCATCTTAGATGGAACCTGAAGGCATCATGTCAAGGTAAGAAGCCAGAAAGAGAAGGATGAATACCAGATGATCTCACTCATAGGTAGAGTTTAATAAAAATATATTTTTAAAAAAGGACAGAAAAGGAAAACAGAAAGTAAAATTTGGGCTGGTTTTGTTGTATTTCAATAAAGAAAAAGACTCTGGGGAGAGAGGGTATGGAGGCAGTTGGGGCTCTTATTCAGATGCTCCCTCCAAAATATATCTTAGTGGCTACCACTGCCATTAATAGTAATTTGTTTTTAAGACCAATTTGAGAGCAAGATAGTTTTACCTTACATGGAAATATCAGCACTTACTCAACCTTTCAGGATGTGACTTCACCTCCCCAAGTTTTCCCAGCTGTGTTTATTTACTATCTAGTCAGTTCACAGCAGCCTAGCAGCATTCATTTAGAGACAGCATTGCCATTTCTTCTTATCTGCCGACTGCACATACATTATCTATTTCTAAAAAATTTTGGAAATATCATTTGCATACTTTCCCCCTGAAGTTGGGAACTGGGGGCGAGAACCTGGGTCCTTGCACACTGTAATGTGTGTGCTCAACCAGGTGCACCACCACCTGGCCCAAAACATAAATAATTTAAACACGGGAGTCCGGCGGTAGTGCCGCGGGCTAAGTGCAAGTGGCGCAAAGTGCAAAGACCGGTATAAGGATCCATGTTCCAGCCCCTGGCTCCCCACCTGCAGGGGAGTCACTACACAGGCAGTGAAGCAGGTCTGTAGGTGTCTTTCTCTCCCCCTCTCTGTCTTCCCCTCCTCTCTCCATTTCTCTCTGTCCTCTCCAACAATGACGACATCAAGGACAACAATAATACTACAACTATATATATTTATAATTTAAACACAGTGAGCCACTTGGTATTTATTCCTGTCTTCATGTACTTGCTTCAGTTTTGAACTCTCCCATTTTTATCTGCGTTGCAAATATCATCATTCAATTAAATATGACTGTGTAACTTGCTATTCATCAGTTTCACTTTTTAAAACATATTTAAAATTTATTTGTTAAATACTGGACCTAGAGAGAGACAGAGAGATTATGATGGAAGAGGCAGACAGAGAGGAGAAGAGAGAGACACATGAAACTCTACTTCTCCACTTGAGAAATCGTTCCCCTGCAGGTTGAACCTGTCCTTGAACACTGTAACATGTACACTCAGCCTGATGCACCACTGCCCAGATCTTATGTTTAGTAACATAACGTAACGTAACAATAACCTTGAAATTCTATTGCACACACATGAAGATACCTGATTAGGTTAATACATTATGAAATCAAACTACTCTTATGTTTATGGAACATAATATGTACTAAAAAAAAAAAGAAGGAAAACTTATAAAAGTAAATATTAACCAAATGGTCCCTTAGACTCTGTGAGAACTACAATGATTAAGACAGAGGGGGCACAGGAATTACGAAGTAGGGTAGTGAATTATATACGCATATTCATGACTCAAAATATATCCCTGAAATCCTATAATTTTGTAAATGACCATTAAATCACTAATTTTTTTTTAAAAATGAAAGACAACAAAGAAAGCAGCATTCCGTTTTCCATTTCTCTAGTAAGAAAATGCTGATATATAATTCATAACTTTTGCTTAACCCTGTAGCATAATGAAAATACAAATACACCCAACATGAATTAAAATATGATAGAGGCCAAGGAGCTAGCAAGAGTCTTAGAAAGACATACACCCTGTCTTTCAGGGCTGGTTTAGCGAGCTTCACTCCATTTCTCTCTATAGGAAGCACAATTTCAGGGAAATTTCTCTCAAATGTATTATTTTATTGTTAGGACAATTATGCTAGCCTCCTCTTTTGAAAGTCCCAGTGTTTCTCAAGACATCTTTTACTTTAGAGCATGTAAGCCCTAAAAGAAGGAATAATCAAGTATGAGTAGGACACAGTTTTGAATTAAAATATATGTCACAAAATATTTAAAAAAGATTATTTAGAACCCTCCCCACAAAACAAATAATAGTTAAAAAATCTTGTTTTTTACTTTTTGGCATCACATGTTCAACAACTTTTAATTTATTCTACATTGAGACTACAACTTTCAAAATACAAACTAAAAACGTTCTACATTATCATAGATATGACTTCATTTCTAGGATGGTATTATGTCCCTGCTTTCAAGGACTCATTGTTTCAGTTCTGAAATGACCTGAAAAGCATTTGAGCTTCTTAAAACATCAAAGGTCCTTGGAATCCAGACCCAGTAGTTCTTATTCAATAAGTATGAGAGGATGTCTGGACATCTATATTTTTAACAAGCTCCCTTGGTGATTACAATACACGACAAGGTGTGAAATCGGAGAAACAGGGCATTTTACTGTTAGCACGGTACCAGTGCTGTCACCTGTTTTGACACCTGACATGCCAGCATTTAAGTTGTCAGCTCAGGGATGCTTCCTAATAGTACCCCTATTTTTGTGTTCAGATTTATAGACCCCAAACTGCGCATTCAAGAATCCCCTTTAAACAAAGCTTAATTTTAGCAGAAGTGCATAATTCTTTTTTGTAAAATAGGCATTTATTTATTTGGATAGAGACAGCCATAAATCAAGAGGAAGGGAGAGACAGAGAAGAAGAGAGACAGAGAGGTATCTGCAGCCCTGCTTCACCACTTATGAAGCTTCCCCCCTGCAAGTGGGAACTGGGGCCTTGAACCCAGGTCCTTGAACACTGTACTATGTGCGTTCAACGAGGTGCACAATTCTTCCCTATAATTGAGCGACTAATTGAGCATTTATACTAGACCACTTCCGTCTTCAGACAAGACAAATTTGGGTGAAGGCCATCGCACTGAGGTGATTTTATATAAAATTTATAATATATTTATATAAAAAGAAGGCCATCAAAGATTTAATTTGTTCTTGGTTACTACAAATTTCAGCCCAATGTTGTGGTACGTCACTCATAATGATTATCTGTGGAACATAAAATATCTCTTCTCTAGTATTGCATGATGAGAAAAAACACTGGCCATTGTTTTGTTGTTGTTGTTGTTTGTTTGTTTTGCCTCCAGGATTATCAATGGGACTCGGTGCCTGCACTGGGAATCCACGGCTCCTGGAAGCCATTTTTTCCCCTTTGTTGCCCTTGTTTATCATGGTCATTGTTGTCACTATTATTGTTGCTGCTGTCGTTATTGTTGGATAGGACAGAGAAATTGAGGGAGGAGACAGAGAGGAGGAGAGAAAGATAGACACCTGCAGACCTGCTTGACCCCCTGAAGGGGTAGCCAGGGGCTCAAACAGGGATCCTTATGCAGCTCCTTGTGCTTTGCCGCATGTGCACTTAACCCGCTGCGCTACGGCCCCATACCCCCATTGTTATTTCTTTTAATGACTTTCCTGGAAAAAAAAAAAATTATCTCTGGTGTGGTAAGCAATCTTTTTTTTTTTTTTCAGTAATATCTGCAGAAAAAAGATATTTTCTCAAATATTTTAAAATCAGGCCAAGATACACTCATTCGCAATGCCCATTTCACAAAGCAGTAAAAAACAAAGTCAACATAGGAGACAATTCAACCTACTAGAGTAACAACTTCCACCCCTAAGGCCACAGAGGTTGCAGGTTGCACAGTCGATCCCCAGTACCATCTCACTCAGAGCCCAACAGTGTTCTTTCTCTCAGCGTCTCTTCTGTAATAAGTAAATGAGCCTTCAAATAAAAATAAAAAGGAAAGTAGAATGCACATCAATGTAACCGAGATTTATTTATGGACTTCTTAGTAAGTACTCTACGTTCTAACATTAATTTCCATAGGTATTTGTGCTGTATGATTATTGTATTTCTCACGTTTACTCTTCACTGTTCATGGATGAAAACAAAATTCTAAGTTACAGTGAAGATATTTTTTTTAAAAAGACAATTAAAAAAATCTCAAGATATCCAAGAGATTATTATCCAAATAATCATACGTCATAGGAAGTTATTTGAATAATGTAGCTAAAAGGGTACATCCATCTTCAAATGTAATTAAGATTTGTGTTATTAATACCAAGGGTATTCTTGATAATTAGGCATAAATGTATACAGAAGAAAATCTTATTAAGTAAGTCTATTGCCATCTAGGAAAATATTAATAATGCTGAAGAGAAAACATCTAATGAAATTAGCCTGTATGAGAGCTTTGTATAAGCTGTCACTCACCTGTTTATAATTCTGCAGTGAGTATGGAATCTACTCTCTTCTTAACAGTTATTTAAAAATATAAGAATGGAACATTTAAGTTTTTGTTTTTGTTATCAATGAAACATTAATATTTATTACATGTACTACTCCCTTTTAAAAAGTTTGTTTGAATATTTTTATTTATTTATCATTAGATAGAGACAGAGTGAAATTGAGAGGGGAGGGGAGACAGAGAGGGAGAGAGACAGAGAGACACCTGCAGCTCTGCTTCACCTCTCCTGAAGCTTTCCCCCTGCAGGTGGGGACCAGGGGCTTGAACCTGTGTCCTTGCACACTGTGATGTGTGTGCTTAACCAGGTGCACCATCTCCTGGCCCCTTATACTACCCTTTTAAAATAAACTATCTGTTAAAACTGAAAGTCACTTAGCTGTCATTGACTATCTGGGCTGCTCCCAAGTTAGGGCTATTGCAAATTGTGCTGCTATGAACACAGGTGTAAACAGATCTCTTGGGAAGGATACATCTATTTCTTCTGAATACATTCCCCAGAGGTGGACAGGTCCATTTCTAGCGTCCTGAGAATTCCTCAAACTGTTTTCTACAGGGGTGAACCAATCTGCATGCCCACCAGCAGCATAGAAGGATTCCTTTACCCCCACTCCCTCTCCAACATTTACTGTCACTGTCCTTTCTAGTAGGATGATTCTCTCACTCACAGGAAGGTATAAGAAACAAGGACAACCATAAACTACTGCAAAATATATACCTGAAAGCAGAAGTACACTAGAGTTTGCAGTGAGTACCTCCCTAACACTTCCTTTCCACTATTCCAAGCTTTGGGTCCATGATTGCTCAACAATTTGTTTGGCTTCGTATGTTAACTCTCTTTTCAATCACCAGGTTCCAGATGCCATCAGGATTCTGGCCAGGCTTCCCTGGATTGAAGACCCCACCAATGTGTCCTGGAGCTCCGCTTCCCCAGAGACACACCCTACTAGGGAAAGAGAGAGGCAGACTGGGAGCATGGACCATTCAGCGGGGAAGCAATTACAGAAGCCAGACCTTCTACCTTCTGCAACCCTCAATGACCCTGGGTCCATGCTCCCAGAGGGATAGAGAATGGGAAAGCTATTGGGGGAGGGGGTAGGATACGGAGATTGGGTGGTGGGAATTGTGTGGAGTTGTACCCCTCCTACCCTATGGTTTTGTTAATTAATCCTTTCTTAAATAAAAAAGAAAAAAAAAAAACAAGGACAAAGGGAAAACATAAGGTAAAACTTGGCCCGGGTTTGGTGCCTTGCACCAAGGCACTGAATTTTGAGAAAAGGGTGGGAGAGAACCTTTGGGGTCTTGAAGTATGATTCTGGAAAAGGACTTATGCTGGAGATAGAAGACTGCTTTGAAGCCACCTATTATCGTGAGATGAGAAATTGCAACCACGTGTCAAAAACTATTATAAACATTTGCTCCCTAAGAAAATTAAAAAGCAAAACCTGAACACAAACTTTTTGATAGTTATAGATTTATTGTTATGCATGCCTAATATATGTATATGTGTGTGTGTGTACATATATAGTATTATAACCCATTGTAACTCTAGTAAAAACATTTTTTTAAGAAAGTAATAAAAATATGAATACAATGTTATATAATTTGTAATGCTAATTGCACTGGGATATTCGAGAAATTTGTTTATGGCCTCTAGTGCTACGATGTGTGCGACTGTGCCTGAATTTCAGTCAGTACTATTTTTATGGCTGTAGCATTTATACAGAAGGTATATTGACTTTGTGCATCATATTTTTTTTTAAATTTTTTTTAATTTTTTTTAAATTTTATTTATTTATTCCCTTTTGTTGCCCTTGTTGTTTTATTGTTGTAGTTATTATTGTTGTTGTCATCGTTGTTGGATAGGACAGAGAGAAATGGAGAGAGGAGGGGAAGACAGAGAGGAGGAGAGAAAGATAGACACCTGCAGACCTGCTTCACCGCCTGTGAAGCGACTCCCCTGCAGGTGGGGAGCCGGGGTTCGAACCGGGATCCTTATGCCGGTCCTTGTGCTTTGCGCCACCTGCGCTTAACCCGCTGCGCTACAGCCCGACTCCCTGTGCATCATATTTATCAACAAGCAGCAAGGCCCGCTTGTGCTTAGGCTTATCTTCAAAGTCACTTTACAGAAATGAGTTTTGGTCATCTGGAGTTACCAAACATTATAATATGAACTGAAATGTTTTTACCACATGTATGCTGTCCTCATTAATCACTGATAAAAAACTTCTCCTTCCCCCTTCCCCTTCCCCCTTCCCCTTCCCCCTCCCCCCTACTCCTCTTCCTCCTCTTCCTCTTTTTTCTTCTTCCCCTTCCCCTTCCTCCCAGAGCACACTGTCCAACTCTGGCTTATGGTGGTGCTAGGGATTGAACCTGGTACCTCTAGCCTCAGGCATCAGAGTCTTTTTGCATTACCATTATACTATCTTCCCTACCAAAAAAAAAACATCTGCTTCTTCATTATCAGTGAGAATCGACAACTCAGTCAATAGGTAAAAATTAATGATAATGATATTTAAACTGTATAACCTTTACTATAACTAATATTAATCAGATGTTTGCTGTTTACTATATGCAAAACAATTTATACTAATTTTCTCACTAAATTTAAATGTAGTGTTAATTTCTCTTAGACACTGTTATATAGTCCATATTAAAAAGATAAAAACTAAAAATCCGTGGCTTTACTGACCAGATAATGTTACTCCTTGTATTATTTGATGCTTTACTGTATTAAAACTAACACATAGATTAAGCCTAGCCTTTAGAAGACTTAATTCAGATTTCCTGCAGCTAATCTATTAATATAATCATATTATATAGAAATTTTTAGTAAAAAAGTGAATTAAGGTAAGAATTTCCTCAAAAATGGCAATAATTTAGAGAGGAAGAAAGACAGGTGTATATTTCAGTGAAAACTTATAAATGAGTAGGCATTCAAGGAGAGATGATGCAGTCAAAAAGGGGAATTGTGGCACGGGAGTGTGGCTCTAAGTTTGCAGGCTTAATTACTTAAGTTATGTGGGCTAACAGAACCAGGACTAATGGAATTTTAATGACTTTCATCTTAGACACATTGTCTTGTGTAGTTGTAAAAATTATAGCTATAATTATCTTTCATTAAGAAATGCAAGTGACCACTTTAACATATATCTTATCACTTCCCTTTATGTTAAAAATCACCAAAGACAAAAACCATAATAGATCAGCTTCAAAATATTTGCATAACTATATGCAGAACAGCTTATATTAACTAAATGGCACTAACTAAATGCTTACTATAATCTCAGAGTATTTCACATGGCTAAAATAGCAAAGGCCCAGAGCCAAGTGGTGGCATAAATGGCATAAGCAGTAGAGTGGACACTACCAGTGCATAAGGACCCAGGTTCAAATCCCTGGTCCCTGCCTCCATGGGGGACGTTTGTAAGTGGCGGAGCAGTGCTGTAAGTGTCTCTCCTCTCTGTCTCTCTTTCCTTCTCTAATTCTATTACATCCTCTATCAAAATGAAAGAAAGGAAGAAAGAAAGAAAAAAGAAAGAAAAGAAAAAAAAAAAAAAGAAAGGAAAAGAGATTTGGGGCCAGGTGGTGGCGCACCTGGTTAAGCACACACATTATAATGTGCAAAGACCCAGGGTCAAGCTCCTGGTCCCCACCTGCAGGGGGAAAAGTTTCACAAGTGGTGAATCAGGGCTGCAGGTGTCTCTCTGTTTCTCACCTTCTCTATCTCCCTTTCCCCTCTCAATTTCTGCCTGTCTCTATCCAATAGTAAATAAAACGTAAACTGTTTAAAAGGGAAGAAAAGAAATAGCATCGCCAGCAGCAGTGATGTCATCATAAAGTCACTGAGCCTCAGTGATAACGTAGGTGAGAAAAAATTAACTTATAACAAAGGGCTTTAATGTCATGAAAAAAATAAGTCAGATGCTATGACGGCAGTGTCTGTTTGAGTGAAATGATTTTGTGTGTGTCCGACTATGTGTGTGATCAGGATGACAGGTACACGGTTTTAGTGCTTTGGACAGCGTTTTAATTCGGGTAAAACACAGAGAGAGGAGTAAATACTACAGCACTTAGTCCTCCTCAGGCTCCATAGTGCCTCTGAGGTAGTTCTGTGACTCAACACTGGGAAAGTCTTGCCGAGTGAACTAGCTCCCCCATCCTTCCATGAAGTAATTTCCAAACCAATGATTTTTGGAGGCTGTGCCTATGAGCATATGAATACTTCCTGTAAGTGAGAGCTACCAGAGTACTATCTTTAAACTGAAATAGTTCTTACTTCAAAATGATTATTACTATAATCTCCATGTTGATTTGGCTCAACTTTACTAATTTTACAAGGATATTATAAAATTTATTTTATTAGTGATTTAATAATGATTGACAAAATTATGGGATAGTATATAATTAAAATATATCTACTAACTTTTCCCAAAATGGAGACCCCCATGTCTCTTCTGCTCTATTCTTTCCTTTAGGTTCCTGATTATTAAACAATTTGTTCTGCTTTATATCTTAATGCTTTTCAGCCACCAAGTAGCAGATGCTACCATGCCACCAAGCTGACTTCCCTGGGAATATAACCTTACCAGTGTACCCTGGAACCACACCTCTCCAGAGCCCTGTCCCACTAAGGAAAGATAAAATCAGCTGGGGCCCTATTCAGGGAGTCCTGAGATTCCCAGACAGACATGATGGGCCTAGACCTCAAATACATTCCTCTCTCCAGTGTTACCAGTCATCTCTCTATCAAGAACAACAAAATAGACCTCTTTGTGGGCTCCCCAAAGGACCTTGCCCTCAACTTGGAGCAACAATGATAGAGAATGTTCCATTCTCCAAAGGGAGGATGGACAACATACTCTATGATACATTTGAAGAAGATGGGTCGATATTGGGGCAGCTTGGAATGTTCCTACTCATGACCACAGAATGTGAGCTCAGATCTACAGGGATGCAGAGGTCACATAGGCTCCTAAGCTGAATATGGGCCCCAGACCACATCAGATCGATGGGGTTTACAGTCAACAATATTTATACCCCTTTCCCATATTAGGGAGCTACTCTCTTCCCTGATCCAGCTTTCTGTCCCTTTTCCAGCCATGACATCATCTCCCCAGACAATCACTTGGACCCACCTGCATATCAGATTTCAGGCTCAGGGAAAATAAAAACAAAAACAAACAGTATAGCCAAAGGCCCTTTGGAATATAACTAAAATATGCCTACTAGCTATCTACAAAATGGAGGACCCCCCCAACACTTCATCTTCACTATTCCAGCCTTTAGGTCCATGATTGGTCAACAATTTGTTTGGCTTTGTATGTTAACTCTCTTTTCAGCCATCAGGTTCCAGATGCCAGCATGATGCTGACCAGACTTCCCTGGAGAGACAACCCCACCAATGTGTCCTGGAGCTCTACTTCCCCAGAGACCCACCCTACTAAGGAAAGAGAGAGACAGGCTGGGAGTATGGATCAACCTGTCAACACCCATGTTCAGTGGGGAAGCAATTACAGAAGCCAATCCTTCTACCTCCTGCATCCCACAGTGGCCTTGGGTCCATACTCCCCGGGGGTTAAAGAATAGGAAAACTATTAGGAGAGGGGATGGGATAGGGAGATGTGGTGGTGGGAATTGTGTGGAGTTGTACCCCTCTTAAGCTAATGGTTTTGTCAATGTTTCCTTTGTATAAATAAAATAAAATAAAAAAAGAACTATAAAAAAAGAAAGAAACAGGCTGGGAATAATAATAACCCTGTCAATGTCCATGTCCAGCAGAGAAGCAATTACAGAAGCCAGACCTTCCACCTTCTGCAGGCCATAATGATCCTGGGTTCATGCTCCTGAGGGATAAAGAATAGGAAAACTTCCAGTGTAGGGGATGGGATATAGAACTCATGGTGGGAGCTGTGTGGAATGGTACTTCTCTTATCCTATAGTCTTGTTGATATTTTTATTTTATAAATGAAAAACTAGAGTGGTATAATTCCATACAGTTCCCACCACCAGAGAGGGCAGGGCTCTGGGGAGGTGGAGTTGCAAAGTGGAGTTGCATGGATGAGGCTGTCTGCCCCAGGAAGTCCAGATGATTTCATGTCTAGCATTAAGATACAGAACAGGGGTCCAGGTGGTAGTGCACTGGGGTAAACACACATGGCACAAAGCACAAGGACCTGCAAGAATCCAAGTTTGAGCCCCCAGCTCCCCACCTGCAATGAGGTCACTTCTTAAGCAGTGAAGCAGGTCTGCAGGTATCTATCTTTCTCTCTCCCTCCTCTCTCAATTTCTCCTCTTTCAATTTCTTAGCCAACAGTAATAACAACAATAACAAGGGCAAAAAAAAATGGAAACAATGGCCTCCAGCAGCAGTGAATTTGTAGTGCAGGCACTGAGTCCCAGCGGTAACCCTGGAGGGAAAAAAGAGAGGGAGGGAGGGAGGGAGGGAGGGAGAGAGAGAGAGAGAGAGAGGGAGAGAGAAAAGAAAAATTATTTAACAATCAGGAACCTAAAGGTAAGAGTATAGATTCTCTAGCTTCTTCCAACATGAAGTCCCCAAATCTCATTTTCTATACAATGATATTTGAGGCTAAGTGAAGAATCACCCTAATGTACCTAAAAGCAAAATACTGAAAAAAAAAAAAAACTACAGATAAATGCAACTATAATTTCCCAAGGCAGATGCAAGTTGAAACACAGAAATGATTTTTCTAACTCCAGAATCTTCTGTTCTTGTGAAGTAAATAGATGGGCTGAATATCCTTGTCTAGATAGAACCAATGAAGCTGCATTCTAATCCAGATGCACACGATAAAGGCGGACAGAAAGAGAAATTAGCAAGTTACTTTGTAGACTTGTATTTGTATGTATGATACAAAACACCAAATCTGAAACAGCATTATCTCATGAAGATAAGGTATACTTTTAAATAGAAAGATAGAGAGGGAAAGGATTTTGTGGATTCTTTTTTATCTGTAACACATCGAACATAAGATTTATAAGTACAGAAAATATAGCCTGAACACCGCACATGCAGTAATATATTGAGAGAAAATGAATCCCAATAAGAAAGTATAGCTTATGATGATATCATTCTATGGTTTTCAAATATCCGGTTCATAGTAGACAAATTATTTTAATCTCAGACCTGGAGTAGTGAATCTATTTCACAATTCCCTCTTGAGACAAATCTAGAGCAATGCTGTTTTCTTAAAGTATTCCAGATCTTTGTTATTACATAGACATATAGACAGTGTTACACACAACATAAGTGTATGTTGATAGATAATTTCTCTGCTAGACTTTGGAAAGAGTTCCTAGTGGTTATACTTACTATATTTTGATTTGAAATGTCAGCTAATGGTTGAGGAAACAGCCTAGTGGTTATGCAAAAGATATTCAAGGGGGCCAGGTAGTGGTGCACCTGGTTGAGTGTACAGGTTACAGTGCTCAAGGACCTGGGTTCGAGCCCCTGATCCCTACCTGCAAAGGGAAAGCTTTGCGAGTGGTGAAGCAGGGCTGCAGTTGTCTCTCTCTGCCTCTCTTCCCATTACCCGCTTACTTTTCAATTTCTGGTTGTCTCTATGCAATAAAAATAAAAAGGAAAGACATTCAAGCATGAGGCTCGAAGATCCCAGGTTCAGTCTCCAGAGTCACTAGAAGCCAGAGCTGAGAGGCATCCTAGTCTTTCTCTCTGTCTTCCTCTATGGAGCTCTCTCTCTTCTCTCTTTCATTAAAATAAAATATTATAAAAAAAGAAATGTCAGCTAATATGAAAGTCAATAGCTTTATTGCACACATTTCAACACTAGTTTCTTTTTTTTTTTTTCTTCCTAATAATACACTCACTCTAACTGAAATGACTATGCAGTTGGCGAGAGAACGCCTACATGACCTTGATTAACATGGCAGATTTATTTTAATCTGTCTATCGTAAAGAAACTATCTATTCTCTCCCTGCGCTTTATCAGGGAAGCTCTTCTGCGCAGCAGTCTGATCTGTCTCATCACAGACCCTGCCATCGTGAAATCTAAGTGTCAACCATTCCATCCTCTGCATCCTCTGGGAAGATCCTGAACAGAAATTTCTCTGACACTCAGAAAATTCACAGTCTCTAGTGAAGCCCCTACATGGAGTTTACAAAAGGAAGTAGTCTGCCTTTCAGGTCACTCATTCTCATTTACTGCACACTGCTAGGGATTCACTCTGTTTAGTTGAACTGAGGATGCTTTGATATTTTTTAATATAAATGAACTATGACCATATAGAGTTGTTGGAATTGTTGGCAGTTGTTGCACAGCAGATATGCTTCTTAATCCATGTCTTACTCTTTCCCCACACACACTAAAAGGGAAAAAAATTCAATTTTTGTACATTCTTTGAAATAGAATATGGACAAGTAGTTTCACTAGGGTGAACTTACAGTAACTTTTTCAATTCCAAATTGCTAAAAGTAAAAACAACATAATTGCAAACCCAAGTGTCTTACCATTGTCAAGAGAAGCAATGGTTTTAAATGAATCTGCTTCAATTTTGCCCTGTGGAGGGTAACACTGTTTACTAAATTCTCTCTACAACTTTGCTTTTATTTTCTTTTCTTTTTCCAACAGCATTATCACTAGGACGTTTTGACTGCATGACAATTCCACCACACTCACTGGTCATTTTCTCTCTCTCTCTCTCTCTCTCTCTCTCTCTATATATATATATATATCTATATCTATATCAAGCTAGAAACCATTTTGATTCCAAGGAAGCTATGTGCTAAATCTATTGACCACCTCAGTCATATGACCTGTATAAATAGATCCACTTTCTAAGAATTACCCTTCACTGTTTCTCTTCCTGTTTCTCTAATTGCCTTCCCTTCCTCTCCCATCCTCTGTAGACAGTCTCATATTATTATTGTCTTATTCATAGTATTCTCACTCAATAGTAGTGTTCATTCTTCCAAATATTCCTCATTCATAGTAAGTACCATTCATTATTATTTTTTCATTAACTTCTCCTTAATGATTTTAATAATCACAAAGATCATTAAGTAGATAAAAGTTAAAGATATATTCTAGAAATGTTAAAATAGGTGGCTTAATATTGCACTGTGCTCAAGGGAGGGGGGGGGCTTGTTCTACTTAACTTCTTTCAATATAGAGGGAGAAAGAGAGAAGAGGGAAGAGATCATACCCTCAGAATGTCCTTCAGTGCCAAGAGCAGGTTTGAACCTGGGTCACGTGCACAGCAAAGCAATACACCAACTAAGCGTGATATTCCACTGGCCCTCACCAATTTGATTTTTAGGCTGTTGTATTACACCTTTACTACTTATTAATAGTGATGCATATGATAAAATTCATAATCTCTTTAGGTCTTTTTTTACTTAAATAATATTATCATATTATCATATTAATATATTATAATAATATTATATTGAGGTTGGGTGGTGGCATAACTGGTTGAACACACATGTTACAAATTGGCACAAGGACTTGGCTTCAAGTCCCAGGCCCCCACCTGCACTGGGAGAAGAATTGAGAGTGGCACTGCAGGTGTCTCTCTGTCTCTCTTCCTCTCTGTGACTCCTTTACCTCTCAATTTCTGGCTATCTCTAATAAATGATAAAACATAAAAAGGTAAAAAGAAAACATAGCCAACTTTGTTGTTGTAAGAATTAAGTAATTATAGACAAAGTGATTAAAATGGTATAAAGAAAACTACTGAAAAAATAAATAAAAGAGCTGGAGGCGGGCGGTGACGCCTCAGGTTACACGCACATGGCGCCAAGAGCAAGGACCCGGCGTAAAGATCTCCATTCCACATAAAATTTTAAAACAACCCTCAGGAAATCTTTCTAAATTTAGAGCAGTTGGACCTGTAACTTTTCAGGCGTTTATAACTTGTCACATTTGCTTAGAAAGAAAATACTTTCTTGCCATGAAATTATCTATGAATTATTCCATGGAATTCCTTAGTATGGTTATTTATATTTTTAGGGCTGCTAGTTGCATTCTAACTATTAAAGAGTTAGAATGGCGGTACCATACCGCTCTGGCGGTAGCTTAGCGGGTTAAGTGCACATGGCACGATGCACAAGGACCTGAGTAAGGATCCCGGTTCGAGCCCCGGATCCCCACCTGCAGGAGAGTCGCTCCACAGGTGGTGAAGCAGGTCTGCAGGTGTCTGTCTTTCTCTCCCCCTCTCTGTCTTCCCCTCCTCTCTCCATTTCTCTCTGTCCTATCCAACAACAAGGACAACAATAACAACAACGATGATAAACAAGAAAGGCAACAAAAGGGGAAAAAATAAATTTAAAAATTTCTAAAAAAAAAAAAAAAAAGACCAGATGATGAGTCACCCAGTATCCTACTGAGTGTCTTCTCTTGTCTCTCCCCCCCCCTCTCTCTCTCTAGCTATCTTTATCTCTTAAGCTTTATCTAAGTGAAAGAAAAAAATGGCCAGTCAGAATGATGGCACCACGAAGGCATCTAGCCCCAGTAATAACCTTGTGGCAAAATTCAAACTATATATTATGATAAGCGTTCAATAGTCTGTATTATTATTATTTTATTATTATTTGCTTTGGTGACACCATGGGTTCACACATGTAAAATTCCACTGCTCTATTCTTCCATTCTTTGTTATTTTCAAAAAATATTACTTCAAACATCTGAAATTGGAATACTTTATTCATTATCTTTATTTATTTCCCACAGATGTCAAATTCCTTGAGAGCTTGGACTCTTCTTTTTTTTTTTTTTTTGCCTCCATGGTTATTGATGGGACTTGGTTCCTTCACTATGAATCCACTGCTCCTGGAGGCTGTTTTTACCATTTTGTGGCCCTTGTTGTTGTTGTTAATGTTGTTGGATAAGACAGACAGAAATGGAGAGAGGAGGGGAGACAGAGAGGGGGAGAGAAAGACAGACACCTGCAGACCTGCTTCACCGCTTGTGAAGCGACTCCCCTGCAAGTGGGGAGCTGGGGGCTCGAACCGGTCCTTGAGCATTGTAACATGTGCACTTAACGAGGTGTGCCACTGCCTGGTCCTTAATTATTTGCTTTTAAATATAGATTCAGAAAGACACACCAAAGTAGAAAGTGCAGAATCTTATTTATTTTTCAATATTTATTCATTTCCCTTTTATTGGCCTTGTTTTTGTTGTTGTTGTTGTAGTAATTAT
This sequence comes from Erinaceus europaeus, assembly GCF_950295315.1. Taxonomy (NCBI): domain Eukaryota; kingdom Metazoa; phylum Chordata; class Mammalia; order Eulipotyphla; family Erinaceidae; genus Erinaceus; species Erinaceus europaeus. The sequence continues at coordinate 95,146,006 of NC_080175.1, forward strand.
TGTTGTTGTTATTGATGTCTCCATTGTTAGATAAGACAGAGAGAAATGGAGAGAGGAGGGGAAGACAGAAAGGGAGAGAGAAAGACAAGACACTTGCAGACTTGCTTCACCGCCTGTGAAGCAACTCCCCTGAAGGTGGGGAGCCGGGGGCTCGAACCGGGATCCTTACACCGGTCCTTGCGCTTTGTGCCAGGTACATTTAACCCGCTGCACTAACTCCTGACTCCCCGGAATTTTATTTTATTTTATTTTTTGAAGACTTATTTGACTAGCATTACATTCATCCAAAACACTAGAAATCTAAACACTCTTTAACTATGTTTTGTTTCTATTTCTATGCCGAGAAGGCATCTCACATTATGTTATAAGCTGCCACAATTTATGACTTTTCTGTAGGTATATTTTCAGTAAAAAGGTACTGACAAAACTGGAGTGACAAGGGTGACTTTAAAGTCAATCACTCAGTCACAGATTTGCTCCTAGAAATGCATTAGTGTCCAAGGACCAAATTACATGCCAGTGAGTTAAATCCTAGCACAGTGATACTGGCAATGATGTACTCAACTGAAAAAGTGCTAGCAAGTTGGGTTATCAATGATTCCTGGAGTCATAATAAACACACATGCCAGAATGTGCTCTCTATCCTCACAGGACAAAAAAAATGCACATTGCCTGCTAGATATTTTTAGTATAACACTCTGTCATGCATGTGTTAGACAAGAGGATAGTAAACAGCTATGAACTTTAGTCCTTAGTTTTTCTCACATAGGAAGAGCATTCACTGAAGTGTAAAAAGGAGAAAATAAAAATATCTTTGAAGTAGCAAGAAGGCCAAGAGATTAGCAAGAATAAAAAGAACTACTGAGGCGATGCCTACAACATAGCAACTCTCTCCGATCCTATCAATTCCCCCCAGGTCATGTTCAGCAGCAAATTCGCACTTTCAGTACCCCAATACTTTCTCAGTACTTTTGCTCAGAAAGCAATAATGTCTGAGAAACAAGCATCATGTAATCTCTTTTGTCAATAAGAGGCAACGTTGCCTGAAGCATGACATCTAAATATGCCTTAAATCTCTCATGCAGCGAGTCTATTAATAGTGCAACACAACAAAACACTACTTTGTGTCAACATCATGGGCACTGTTGTTTAATTTAAAATAGATGTGGCGATCTCTCATGAGTGATATGCCTATTCCTTTCAGCAAGTGCCTGCACGCAATTCCCTAGGTATTAATTTTCTGAGTTTGGACTCAAGAAAAAAAAAAACTGTGCACATAGATTTTTATTGCATTGGATTTTTGAACATTTGCAGATTTGATGTCCAATTTGTTTGTACCAAGATATTATTGATTATTGGACTTTCATAACTCTCTATAAAGTTTGGTAGCTAGAGGCAAAGGCTTTATACAACTCCCAATCCAACTGATTAAAAGCACATATACGCAGGCAGTAAGAGAATATTGGTCAACATCTATAACTAGTAAAAGCCATGGCGTCCACCTCAAGGAGAGCTGCCATATCTGGATGAATCCTACTACAAATGGTATTGTATGGAACTCCTTCCCTTCTTTTTCAGATCTGTATTTCTTCTGGAACCTTTTCTTGATGCTTCATCTCTCTGATACATTACCCTAATATACCGCCTCTGTTGACCTCAGTTAAATCAGTGCTGCCATACCAGTTTATGCTGCTACTGCCTTGTCATTGAATTGTCTCCAGAGACCCCAAGCCTGAGATGTCAACCTCTCAACTACTCTAGTCTGATGAGGTCTTTCCGAACACATGGGAATCCATAGTTCCGTTTCAGATGGTACTTTTTCTAACACAGTCACAGATACTAGATACAGGTTAGGGCCTGGGGTACGAGGTACATGCTTACATGTATCTGCAAGCAAGGGAGCAATTATATACTCAAGGTGCTTAATAGCTCTCCGTGATTAGACTTAAATCTAATAGGCCTGGCATTCTAGTAGAATGAATGGGATGGATCCCTCTCTTGACCATCACTGGTCACACCCATTGGTAATGTTGTTATAAGCCTTTTTATCAGGTTCTTCAGAGTCATAGACTCACTATGAAATAGCAACGATAGGGTAGGGACTGTCCCACTCTCCTAAGGGAAGCTGGGTCATCTTACTCTGCCACTGGAGGAAGACTTGTTCTGAAATGAGCACATCCCAGAATGTTCTCAGCTATGACAATGGACTGTGAGCTCAGTTTCACATGGACCGGGTGGCTGTTTAGTCTCCTGTGCTAAATATGAATGGATATGGGCCCTGGGGCTAGGTTGTTGTAGTAAACAGTTAATTGCACTTATTTTCTTCAACTTTGAGAGCAACTCTCTGCCTAATCCTGCTTCCTAGTTCTATTCTCAACTGTGACATCATCTTCCAGATTATACTTCTGGTCTACCCCAATGCTAGCTATCCAGCTCAAACAAAGATGACTAAGACATGGGCTCCTAGGAACAGTCCTAAAATAACCTTCCCAACCTCCTTCCATGCTAAGGTCCTATTTTCATCTGCTCTATTCCTTCTTTATGGTTCCTGTTTATTAAGCATTTTGTCCTGCTTTCCATCTTGCTACCATTCAGCCACCAAGTTGCAAATGTTATTATGGTTCCTTCTTGATGTCCTTGGACAGACCACCTCACTGATGCATCCTGTAATACTCACTTCTCCAGAGCTCTACCCTCCTAGAGAAAGATAGAAACAGGCAGGTAGTATGAATCCACCTGCCAATGCCCATGTCCAGTGGATTAGCAATTACAGAAGCCAGAAATCCCACTTTCTGCACCCCAAAAATAATTTTGGTCCATAATTTTGGTCCATAATTCTAAAGGGATAAACAATAGGGAAGCTTCCAGTAGAGGGGATGAGACACTGAACTCAGTCGGTGGGACCTGTATGAAATTACACCCCTATTACAATTATACTCCTTGAAATACTGTAAATCAGTATTAAATCACTAAAAAAGTTTAAAATTAAAAATGGCATTGTATTAGCATTGTCCACTTCAGTACATTTTTGTTGAATTCTCAGTGGCTAAGAAACCAGTTTCTTCCAGTTCAAGGTTACTACTGCTTTGTCAGAAATGTCTTGGCACATTTATGCATAGAAAAAGGCTGAGCAACATAGAGCGCTCAAAGACACCATAGACAACCTAATAGAGGCATTAAGAACTTGGGACATTAGCTCAGAAGGTGACTCTAATATCTGGAGTGTTGGACTCCGGGCTGGAGGTCTCGTGCTTGCTTGCACGCATTACATGTGCCAGAGTGATGCTCCGGTTCTCACACGTTCCCTCTCCTTCCTGTCAATAAATAAAGATTTTATTAAAAGAACTTGAGTCAATAAAATAGACTCACTAGATTGGTTACTAATTTATACTAAGGCCAAACAAATTTATGTAATTTAGAAAGATAGAAAACCAACAGCAAGTAGGTATATTTGCACCATTCCAGATGGAGAAATGTCATATCAGATGTTACTCTCAGGGTTCTAGTCAATGTCCTGGGAGACGATACTGTGGATTCATTGTGAGATGCTCAAGTGTGATAGCCTCCATTCAGGCACTGTTATGTCATGTGACATAATGACGCTCTGTTCTCTCTCTTTCACTATATACCTATCTATATCTATCTATCTATCTATATCTATCTATCTATCTATCTATCTATCTATCTATCTATCTATCTATCTAGGGATTATTTCCTGCAGAATGACTCCTCCAGTCCTGTGACTGTGTTTGTGTGTGTGTGTGGGTGGGTGGTGGTGGTCCTTTTTGGAAGATAGAGACTAGTAAAGAGGCAAAGAAAAGGGGCCAGAGAAACAGCAGCACTACTTCAACATAAAGCCTCTCTCCAACCACACACACACACGCACACACACACGCACACATGCACACACGCACACACGCACACACACACACACATACTAGGCATTTGAACCCAGGACCTTGTACATGGTAACATGTATGGTTTACTATGTGTGGTGCCACTATATCCTCAATAAATAAGTATTAAAAAAAAAAGATTTCATCTGCACTATTCCAGTCTTTAGGTCCATGATTGCTCAACAATTTGTTTGGCTTTGTATGTTGACTCTCTTTTCAGCCACCGGGTTCCGGATGCTGACCAGACTTCCCTGGACAGACGACCCCATTAATGTGTAATGGAGCGCCACTTCCTCAGAGCCCCACACTACTAGGGAAAGAGAGAAGCAGGCTGGGAATATGGACCGACCAGTCAACACCCATGTTCAGCGGGGAAGCAATGACAGAAGCCAGACCTTCCACCTTCTGCATCCAACAACGACCCTGGGTCCATGCTCCCAGAGGGATAGAGAATGGGAAAGCTATCAGGGGAGGGGATGGGATATGGATATTGGGTTATGGGAATTATGCGGAAATGTACTTCTCTTATTCTATGGTTTTGTTAATGTCTCCTTTCTTAAATTAAAAAAAAATTAAGGGGCCAGGTGGTGGTTAACCTGGCTGAGTGCACATGCTACAGTGCACCAGGACCTGGGTTTAAGCCTTCAGGCCCCACCTTCAGAGGGGAAACTTCACAAGTAGTGAAGCAGGGGTGCAGGTGTCTCTCTGTCTCTCTCCCTCTCGATCTCCCCACTCCCCTCTTGATTTCTCTCTGTCTTTACCAAAATAAATAAAATATGGTAAAAAATATTAAAATAGTCAAACGAGATATTTAGGAAAGCATCCAATACATTCTAAAAAGTACTAAGGTCCAGATACACATAGGAAACAAAGAAACTGAGGCACTGAAATATAGATGAAGAGATATACAGTTCATAATATACTTATTAACCAGTTTCACATAAATTAATAATCTGAAAACTAGTAAGTCTGACTCAATAGTATTATACCAAGGAAGATTATTATCTCTCCCATTATAAATTAACTTATACTTTAGAAAACTGAATTGCTATTTAATTTCTCAGAGACTAAATTACATTCCACTTTCGTGTAATGGAATTCACACTGCCCGAAATCCTTGTTCCTTGTGATTAGTTAATAGTCATTATTTTTCTATCTACCTTTTATAATATCTCCCTACTCACTTCCATCTCTCCAGATAACAGTTTCTTTCCGTGTATCCCAGCTGAGCCTTTTATATTTATCTCCTCTTCATATTTTATCATCAGCTTACCTATAGATGCTATTTTAGGGCAGAATAATTATTGAAGATGAGGATGTCCCTCACTCTTCTCTGTAACTATATCAGTGCTGGATATACAGAAGACCCTCAATATATGTTGATTAAATGAATATACAACTGCTTACTGCATTGAGTGGAAGGGAAACGTTATTGAGGAAGAGTTTGTGATCTCCATGGGGCATATGAAGATTATTAACCTCATCCATCTCCCATTGATTAAGTTCATTCTTTCTGGTATTTATCAATCCTCTATCAATATATCTATTTTTTTTTCTGTTTTCTGTTGTTGCCTGTGCTGGGCTGATTTTTTTTTTTCAGATAGAAAGAGTGAAAAAGGAGCAGAGAAACACCAAAACTTCCCCGTGTGTGGTGGGGATTGAGCTAAAAACTGTAGGCACAACAATCTTGCAAACCTCTGGTCCTGAGGCTGTTTCCACCTTTGAACATGTTCTGTTTAAGCAAAAAAAAAGAAAAAAGCAGGAATGGGGGGTGCACTTGGTTGAACTCACATGTTACAAAGTGCAAGGACCCAGACTGGATCCCTGGCCCACCTGCAGGGGGAAAGCTTTGCGAGTGAATCAGATCTGCAGGTGCCTTTCCCTCTCCCTCTCTATCTCCCCTTCCTTCTTGATTTCTGGCTGTCTCTATTCAATAATAATAATAATAAGATAGCAATTAATAAAAGGAAAAAAATCTATCCAAGTGTTAACAATGTAAATTACAATGGAGTTCACACAACTATCTGAAACAAAGCAAAATGTGCAATTTCAGATGAAGGTTTGAGTTGCCAGAAATACATACTACCAATATCAGACAGGACTCTGCAAACTATCTTACCTTAGATCTCACTGTTTATTTTCATATTCCCAATATCTTTTCCTACCAATCAGCTAACTCAGTGATTAAATATAATACATCTCCTGAGTGCTTGGTGTTTCAAGCCACCTACTTTTATAAAATTTTTATGTATGGAGACCTTATAATAACCACACTATTGAAAAAAAAAAAAGACTTAAAAAAGATTCAAAGCTTTCTAAAAAAAAAAAAAAAGGCTTAAAGAGCAGTCCAAACTTTCTTTTGTTGAGCCTATTTCAGAAAGGAGCTACTACTATCTGAACTGTGCTTATATTTTTTAAAGCTGAGTGAAATCAAGATATAAAATGCAACTGAAAAAAGCCACACATTCAGGTTTGCACTGAAGCCACTCAAAATTTCCAGTTCCTTTCAAAACAGCTATCAGAAAAGAGGGACATTAAGTTAAGCTAGTCACTAGCATTCTATGGGGCTTTTTTTTTTTTCTTTTTCCTCCTCCAGGGTTATTGCTGGGCTCGGTGCCTGCACCATAAATCCACCGCTCCTGGAGGCCATTTTCCCCCCTTTTGTTGCCCTTGTTGTAGCTTCGTTGTGGTTATTATTATTATTGCCCTTGTTGATGCAATTCGTTGTTGGATAGGACAGAGAGAAATGGAGAGAGGAGGGGAAGACAGAGAAGGGGAGAGAAAGACAAACACCTGCAGACCTGCTTCACTGCCTGTGAAGCGACTCCCCCGCAGGTGGGGAGCCGGGGGCTCGAACCGGGACCCTTACTCCGGTCCCTGCGCTTTGCGCCACGTGCGCTTAACCCACTGCGCCACCGCCCGACCCCCTCTATGGGGCTTTTGAAAGCAGCTCAGACAAAAAAGCAGGAGAAAAATGGAGATATTAATAATTTCACGGGGAGATTTCAGATTTAATCTTGGTTTACTCTCTTGTAACATTTTAGATGCACTAATATCATTAATGATACATTTAAGAAATGTTCACAATATCAAATCACGAAAGTCTGGAGATCATCGTTCTGATACATTGAAATCCAGTTTGTCGTGTGGTCCAGGAGGTGGGGCAGTGGATAAAGTGCTTGACTCTCAAGCGTGAGGTCCTGAGTTCAAGCCCTGACCACATGTACCAGAGTGATGTCTGGTTCTTTCTCTCTCTCTTCCTATCTTTCTCATCAATCAATAAATAAAATCTTAAAAAAAAAAAGAAAGCCAGATTGCCTTGTGACAAAAATAAATCTTCTTGATCAAATAAATGAATAATAATAGTTACTGGGGCTAAGCTGTGGTACAGCTGGTTAAGAGCACACATTACAATATACAAAGACCAGCGTTCAAGCCCCCAGTCTCCAAGAACAGGGTGAAAGCTTTATGAGTGGTGAAGCAGTGCTGCAGTGTCTCTTTCTCCTACTCTATCCCCCCTTCCCATAAGTTATTATGACTCTTGGATAGGTCTCAAAGGGACCTTAAATTATTATTAATCTCTGTGTATTCCGACCATCTACTACCATGTGAATCAAATTCCTTATAGTAAAATGCTTGATATATTTTAATTAATCATGCTTATATAAACAAAGATATTGGATACATAAATAAGAGCATTTTAAATATCACAAAACCATCATTGATCAAAAAAAGCATGTGCCTTTTATCTTATTATATCCCCTGTCACCCTCCATTTATCTCATTAGACTTCCCAGTGATTAATAAACTAAAAACATGGACTCTTATTCACGGGAATACATATGGATTTAATTTACTGATGTCATTGTTGTTGGATCAGACAGAGAGAAATGGAGAGAGGAGGGGATGACAGAGAGGGGGAGAGACAGATACACACCTGCAGACCTGCTTCACCACCTGTGAAGTGGCTTTCCTGCAGGTGGGGAGCCAGAGGCTCAAACCGGGATCCTTATGTGCTTTGTGCCATGGGCGCTTAACTCACTGCTTTACTGCCCAACTCCCCCATGTTAATGTTTTCCATAAGTAAGGAGGAAGAATATGTTTTCCTTTTTTTGTACTTTATTTTTTATTAGTAATTTAATAATAATCAATAAGACTGTGGGACATGAGGGGTACAATTCCCACCTCCAGAGTTTCATATCCCCTCCCCCCCATTGGAAGCCTCCCTGTGCTTTATTCCTCTGGGATTATGGACCAAAGTTCTTTATGGGGTGCAGAAGATGGGAGTCTTGCTTCTCCACTGGACATGGGTATTGACAGGCCAATCTATACTTTCAGCCTGTTTCTCTCTTTCCCTATTCTTCTTCTCCTTCTCCTCCTCCTCCTCCTCCTCCTCCTTCTCCTTCTTTTTTTTTTTTTTTTTTGCCTCCAGGATTATCACTGAGGTCAATATGAATGAATCCATTGCTAGCCTGTACTATGAATCCATTGCTCCTGGAGGGCATTTTTGTAGCCTTTGTTGTTGTTATTATTGCTATTGTTGTTGTTGTTGTTGGACCGGACAGAGAGAAATCGAGAGAGGAGGGGAAGACAAAGACAGACACCTGCAGACCTACTTCACCACTTGTGAAGTGACTTCCCTGCAGATGGGGAGCCTGGTACTCGAACCTGGATATCCTTAGGCTGGTCCTTACACCACTTCCCTGTGTCCCATAGAATTTAAAAGAAGTCCTAGTCAAGTTTTTGATTCTTATAAAATATCTACGTTATTACTTTGTCTACAGAAAACACCCTCCAAATTAAGTGCCTAATTCAGCTCTCTTCTGTCTACCTTCTTACTCACTGTTTGATACTCTTGTATTAAGCCACTACAAAATAAATATATAATAGACATTTGCCCCCATCACGTCTGAGTTAGAATAAGGATAGAGGGGGACAGGCAGCAGCACAGAAGGAAAAATTTTTATTTTTATTTTTTTTATTATTTTATTTTATTTTTTATTTTTATTTATTTATTTTTCCTCCAGGGTTATTGCTGGGCTCGGTGCCTGCACCATGAATCCACCGCTCCTGGAGGCCATTTTCCCCCCCTTTTGTTGCCCTTGTTGTTGTAGCCTCGTTGTGGTTATTATTATTGCCCTTGTTGACGCTATTCGTTGTTGGATAGGACAGAGAGAAATGGAGAGAGGAGGGGAAGTCAGAGTGGGGGAGAGAAAGATAGACACCTGCAGACCTGCTTCACCGCCTGTGAAGTGACTCCCCTGCAGGTGGGGAGCCGGGGGCTCGAACCGGGATCCTTACGCCGGTCCTTGCGCTTTGCGCCACATGCGCTTAACCCACTGCGCCACCGCCCGACCCCCAGAAGGAAAAATTTTTACAGGTTTCAGGGGAAAGCAAGAAACTGACAAGTTGAAGTAAAACCATCAGGCATTCAGCATAAACCCAAGAAGCAAGAGGAGAATAGAATGGCATTTCTATAGTATGTAAAGATAAGACTATCACCCCCACCCCCCAAAACTTCTAGCCTCCTAAATTATACTTCCAGTATAAAGAAGAAATCAAAAACTTCCCAAACATACATAAACTGAAGGAACACACCGCCAACAACAGTTAGAAGAATCACTGATTGGAGGACAAGAGGAGAAGAAGTAAAGAAACTCTAACTCCAAGTGATGTGATCTGTGGTACAATAGAAATGAGAACACAGCACACAGCAATGAAAGGAGCAAACATACAGGGACAGAGAAGGCAGACAGGACTGAGCAATCTGACCAGTGTTGAAGAACCAAGGCCAATCATCAAAGATCAGAATAGAATCTGGTGGGAACTGTATGAATTATACCCCTCTTATCCCACAATCTCATTGATCATTATTAAATAACTAGTAATGATATAAAAAATGAAGTTGAAAGATAAGAAAACACAAAGCAGAACTTGGACTGCGTATAGTGTATTGCACCAAAGTAAAAGACTCTGGGGGAGGGGAGGGGGGTTCAAGTCCTGGAAGACAACGATGGAGGAGGACCTAGCAGGGACTGAAGTGTTATGTGGAAAAAATGAGGAATGTTACACATGTACAAACTACTGTATTTTACTGTTGACTATAAACCATTAATGCCCCCAGTAAAGAAAAGAGAAATCTCAATCAGTGCTTCACTTTTGCTGGAAACAGAAGGAAAAGTATTGAGTGGGACAGGTCAGGGAGACAGGGATGCAACCAGGATGAATCCGCCTACAGATGAAACTTGGAAGACAAAGTTAGAAAGGGAAATGATGGGAGGAAACGGGCTGAGGGTGATGTACTCCAAGCAAGCAAGGAACACTGAAGAAGGAATGGAATGGGGGTGGGGGTGTGAGGTGAGAGGCTGTGTGGGGTCCTCAGTGGGGGCAGAGGGCAATAAGCATTAAAAGCAGACACCTGTTGGGCAGAGCGGAGAAACACATGTATAGACATCGTTGCTATGATTCATAAGCCCCCAATAGAATAAATCAGAACAAGAAGAAGGATTAACAATTTGCTATTGCATGAAGTAGAATTCTCCTGGATAAAACCTCCAAATGATGTTTCTCACTTAGAAACAAACAAACAAACAAAAAACAAGTAGCCTTCGTGTTCAAGGTATGTTATTTAAGTCTTTTTCTTCACGGAAAGTGGAGACTCTTAATAATGTGAATTGTATGAAAAGCTCCACGCAGTCTATTTTCTTTCATTTCATGTGGTTTCCTGCAGACTGTAATAACCAATTGTTTCATAACTGAAATAATGTTGACTGTGAAAATTTTCACTGTGGTATATTCAGACACAAACCACAGGAAGCAGTGATGCAGTCGGTGATTTTTTTTTCTTCTCACTGAGTCAGTTTGATCTTTAATATTTAATAATGTATTAATGACTATTGCAACTACAATGAATTCTTTGGCAGGGTGGGTTTTTTTTTTCCTCCGTAACTTCCTCCTCTTTCCTACCACCTTTGATAATAAAAAATTAGTATTTAAAATTATAATTTTATAACTTTCTCTTTGTAGGTAAGTACATATAGATAGATGGTAAACATACACACACACACATATATATATATGGATATACTATTTCCACAAATATTAAGACTATTATATGAACTATGTGATGAGGATTTTTAACTGGTAGCAGGTAAATAGATTATTTCCTACAAGAAAAAATAAATGCAAAGCAAATAATATCTATAAAACCTTCTTTAAGGTTTAAGGTTTATAGGCAGTTGTCCTAACATCTAAGAGAAATAGTAGAGAAAATTAAAAAAAAAATAAAGAGAGATTATGGGAAATCACTCATGTAATATATTTGAAATTAAATTCTTTACTTGTGTACACCAGTTTGTCTAACAATAAAATGCACAATCCTTCTGTTTTCTTAGATTTAAAAAGATGCATTTGATTGCAATTTTCATTGTGTGGACTATAATAAGAATGCTGACAAAGAAGTGCTATAGAAAACAACCTTGTACTGAATTTCTCTTCTTATAAATGATCATTTTTCTGCTTAACAAAAACTAATTAATGGTAAGTACTATTTGAAAAGATATCTTATAAAAGATCCCGGGTAGAATATTTTCCAGAGTATAATCAGCTAAAAATATCTGTTAAAACAGAAAAAAAAAAAACCCAAAACAGAATACTTGCTGTTAAACATTAAAACATTCATAGGATTGTATGACATAAAAAACATTAATTTGTAATACCATGTAAGCAATTTTAACAATCGCATTACTTTGTATTAAAGCTTAGTCTGTAGCGACTCCTGTAAAAACTGTACTCTGTCCTTAATCATTTGTGAATGTACAATTAACTGGTTTAAGTAAGTCTTGAAGATAAAGACAAAGCTCAGTAATCTCCACTCAGATGTTAGATTTTTGTTTTTTCAGAATCTAACATGTCAGATGGAGTCAGGAACAAACACTTCAAAATGTTGGATGCTTAAACACTTACAGCTTAAATGGAGACATAAACAATAGAATGAAAAAAGAGGCTGGGTAGTCACACCTGATTGAGTACACATACTATATTGCATAAGGGTCAGGGTCAAGTCCCTGGTCTCTCTCCTTCTCTCTCTCTCTCTCCCTTTCTCTGTCTCTCCCCAACTCCCATCTCTACTTTTCTCTTTCCCTATCCAAAATATATTTTTAAAAGAATAGAATAAAATAAACAACAACAAAAAATAAGCACCATAGAATATACTTAGGTTGTCATGTGAATAATATACAAAGTTCACAGTCTAAAGTGTTGAATGTTTTATATTCAGCAGTTCAGTCAGGAGAGATACCTCTGAAAATGGTAATCCTTAGGCAGATCAGAATGAGGTGAGGTGAGTTGAGGCAGGTGAAGATGTGAAATAATGATATCCTCCGTTACGGGAACAAAATATGCTAAGGGGTGGTTAGGTGACTGACATGAAACAGGAAAGTAGAATCAACTGCTAAAACAGATAAAGGGGGAGAATAAAAGGTGACAAGAGTAGAAAGGAGAGGTGGAGTGAGTCAAGATCCTAGAGAAATTAGATGGACATGCTCAGAAGTTTGTAATTAATTCTCTGGAAGTTGGAAAGACATTTCAATGTTTTGAGCCAAGCTGTGACATTTTTCTCGGGTTCTGAAAATCTCTCCTTTGCAGTTATGTGTAATTAGGTCGGTGATGTGAAATTATGGTGACTGTTAATACCACAGAAAAATAAATCCACAATTCCTCATGTTATGAGTCATTATGAGAGAGTGAGACAAATCTGGCTCCAAGGTTCAATTAAAATATGTAGTTTTCAAGATATTTGCAACACATTTTATGGATTTAATTGTACTCAATCTCGAGGCCTCATGTTAATTATCAGTGCTCATGTCAAATCTGAAAATTAGTATTTCTCATTAGGGAATTCTGAAAACTTCTTGGGTGATCTTCCATTAGCTTCACTTTTGCTTCCTTTTATAGTCTTGCCTGTCTCTCAAGGTCTAAATTACTATTCATCTAAGTCTCATCGAGCTATGAGCAATTTGTAGGAGACAGATCCCCAGTTAGCAGCAGCAAGGCAAAAAGCATCTGAGGTACTAATTGTCTCTCAATTAGCTTACATCATATCTCTTACAGAACTTCAAAACATAATGGTTATCATATTCAAGGTTCATATAAATGTTTTTCTTTCTGTATGGCTATGAACAGGAATGCAAGGGCCTATATAAGACTCACAGTTTTCATCATATCCAAATACAAAAGAAGCCTATAAATAAATAAAGGCATAATGTACTCTCCCCCCCCCCCCCGAGCTGTCAGAGAACACTACAGAGCACAAGATGCATATACTTTGCAGTAAAGGTACAGGTGGTAGTTAGCAGACACAAGAAGCCAAGCTTTCTCTTCTGTTCACCTGCGACACTGTGACTTGCTTCACTTCCATAATAATTAGAGTGAGTTGTGGTTTCTTATTGGAAAATCACTCAGCTGGCTTACTTTTTTTTCTCTCCTAGTGTTGGGTTCACACAAAGAAAACAACAGAAGCAAAACAGGACTCAGGCCAACAATAGAACAACAAATAAATTGGGGACAAAATCTATAGACAAGCAAATTTGTATGAAAAAAAAAAAAAAGCAGACACTTTAGAATCAGATGAGATGCAGATTAACTTCACAGTAGCCTGTGACCCCCATTAGAATTTCAGATGTGACACTTCTTTAAAAGTCACAATAAAAGGAACAAAAGTATTATTCTCAGTTCGGCAACCTACTAAAGATTAGAGACTTTATTTAATTATTTCTTTATTTTAGATAAGAGATGATGTAAAAATCTTAATATAATCCATGTTTTTCTGTCATGTCCTCCAGTTTTTTTTTTTTGTGAATTAAATGGAAGATTCTATTTTGCATATGAATACTAGCTTATCCATTAATGATATGTTTTTCCTCTGTAACAAGCCAAAAAGAAAAAGGATGACAGTGTGCACTCCAACGGGTGAGCTAGCTCCAGAAATGCACGAAGACCCATTTTGACCCCTTGGCTACAGAAAACACAAAGCAAAAGGAATATCTTCTAAAGCAGTGCTATGGACTCTCTCTCACACACACACACACACACACACACACACACACACACACACACACACACACACACACACACACACACATTCTATTTCTGTCTCATCCTCTACCTAAAAGAAAGATAAAACAAATTTAAAAAGAAGTGTTTAGGGAGTCGGGCGGTAGCGCAGCAGGTTAAGTGCAGGTAGCGCAAAGCGCAAGGACCAGCTTAAGGATCCTGGTTCGAGCCCCCGGCTCCCCACCTGCAGGGCAGGTGAAGTAAGTCTGCAGGTGTCTGTCTTTCTCTCCCCCTCTCTGTCTTCCCCGCTTCTCTCCATTTCTCTCTGTCCTATCCAACAACGACAACATCAATAATAACTACAACAATAAAACAACAAGGGTAACAAAAGGGAATAAATAAATAAATATGTAAAAAAAAAATAAGAAGTGTTTACTGGGAGAAGTGAAACGAGCATGCGTGAAACCCTAGCAAAGACCTGGTGGGAGAGAAAAATGTGGTCAGGATTTTAAAAGAATGAATGAATACTATTCTTATAAGTGTAACAGAACAGGAAAGAAGTAATTGTTGGGGGAAAAGACTTTAATTTGTACCTACACGTTTTGAAGAAAAAGAACTTATTAAGAAAAAGTTATAATAAAGTCACTGCAGTACAGGAAATTAGACATTTAATGAACCAACCTAAACCAATGTCAACATAAAAGAGGCCTGAGTTGCATACCCTCCCTGAACGATGAAGGGACACCTGGCTTCCCAACGTGACTGAAATCGGGACAACAGGGAAGAAAAAAAAAAAAAAAAACAGGAAGATCAGATTCGGGGGTGTACCCCCCACACCTGGATTTTCTTGATTTGATATTTGGTTTCAATGAATAAATCTTTTTCTTTAGCACAGACATTGTATTAGACTGTAGCTGATGGCGGAGGGACAGACTAAGATGCTCGTAAGGTTGGTTTCTGGATCTCTGGATCTGCCACAAAAACAAAAACTTGTTCCCAGTTTCCAATTTTCCTTCCCCTTTCAGCCCCCCCCCCTCACTCTGTCCCTCCCTCCTTTCCCTTTGTAGATAGAGGCTGAAAAAAAGTTGAGAGGGAAGGAGAGGAAAGAGAGGGAGAGAGATAGATGCCTGTAGCATTGCTTCACCAGTAGTTAAACTTTCCCCTTGTAGGTGGGGCCTGTTGGGTTGAACCCCTGTCACAGTAACTTGTGCTCTCTACCGGTGCAGCAGGGGCTGGACCTGTTTGTAAAGGGTTACTGATTTTGTAGGTGCTATTGTAAAAGTGAGATGAAGGAAAGATTGTATTGAACACCTTTCAATTTTGCATATATATGAATATTATTGACTATTATTTGAATGGTACTGTTCTTAATTTTTAGATAGCTGTAAGAGATACTTTTAGAAAGCTTAAGTCTAAACAAATAAATGACTGTGAAGAACATTTTAGAAAGTAGTAAGTAGGGAGTCGGAGTTGGAGTCGGGCGGTAGCAGCAGTGGGTTAAGCGCATGTGGTGCAAAGCACAAGGACTGGACTAAGGATCCTGGTTTGAGCCCCCGGCTCCCCACCTGCAGGGGAGTCGCTTCACAGGCGGTGAAGCAGGTCTGCAGGTGTCTGTCTTTCTCTCCCCCTCTCTGTCTTCCCCTCCTCTCTCCATTTCTCTCTGTCCTATCCGGCATCAACCGCATCAATAATACCTACAACAAGAAAAAACAACAAGAGCAACAAAAGGGAATAAATAAACAATATTAACAAAAAGAAAGTAATAAGTAACACCGATAAATAGAACAAAGAGATAAAGGTTGCATATTATTGGTTAAAATGTTTCAAATCTTAGTTCAGGAATCAGGAAAGACATTCCTGGGGTGCCAATTAAAACTGAAATCAAAAGTAGAAGAAAGTATTATTAAAAAATAATCCAGGTAGGAGTTGGGCGGTAGCACAGCGGGTTAAGCGCAGGTGGCGCAAAGTACAAAGACCGGAGTAAGGATTCCGGTTCGAGCCCCAGGCTCCCCACCTGCAGGGAATCGCTTCACAGGTGGTGAAGCAGGTCTGCAGGTGTCTGTCTTTCTCTCCCCCTCTGTCTTTCCCTCCTTTCTCCATTTCTCTCTGTCCTATCCAACAATGACAACAGTAATAACAATAATAATAATTGTAACAATAAAACAAGAGCAAGAAAAGGGAAATTAAATAATAGTTTTAAAAAATCCAGGTAAGGTCATGACAAATGTGAAATTCCAAGGAGAGATGGAGCTTTCTGTATACAGAGACTGATACAGCTGTAACAGGATATTAGGGAGATAACAATAGGAACTGAGAAAATGAAAAGAAGAATCAATGCCTATGTTTTTTTGGGGTTTTTTTCCTCCAGGGTTATTGCTGGGCTCGGTGCCTGCACCATGAATCCACCCCTTCTGGAGGCCATCCCTCCCCCTTTTTGTTGCCCTTGTTGTTGTGGTCATTATTATTACCATTGTTGATGTTGTTCGTTGTTGGACAGGACAGAGAGAAATGGAGAGAGGAGGGGAAGACAGAGAGGGGGAAAGATAGACACCTGCAAACCTGCTTCACCACTTATGAAGTGACTCCCCTGCAGGTGGGGAGCCGGGGGCTTGAACAGGGATCCTTATGCCGATCCTTGCGCTTTGTGCCACGTGCATTTAACCCACTACACCACCGCCTGACCCCCCAATTCCTACGTTTTATTTCAGTGGATTGTGAATCTATTTGGAGGCCTTTAACTTGAGAATAGATCTGATTTCATTTATTTTACAAAGAAGTTTATTTATCTGGATTATGTATGACTAAGGTTGAAGTTGAAGAGTAGGACAGTGGTATAGTTCAAAGGAAAGAATGAATTCTTAGGCAAAACACAAGAAATGTAAAGTGTCAGAAGAAAGTATTATAATCAGAACAAGTAATCAAGTATTTCACTAAGACTTGTATTCATACAAACACAGTTGATACATTAGCTGCAGATAATCCCAGGGCTGTGACTAGTATTGGCTCCCTAAAGAGATAGACTAAGTAAATATTTGGATAATTAGTACTCCTTGATTTTCTGTTAGATGTACAGGCTAATTTTTTTTTACAAGAACATATAACAAAGATAACAAAAAGATCATTTAGATAACATTATCACAGATCCCTTATTATTAGAAACTTGAAAACTAGGAACAGAAATGTATTCACAGAATGACACAAAATTAGAAATGTCTGCCTTTGTCTTTTTTAATTTTTATTTTATAGTTTTGTATTTATAAAAAGGAAACAATGACAAAACCATAGGATGAGGGGGGTACAACTCCACACAATTCCCACCATCAGAACTCTGTGTCCCATCCCCTCCCCTGATAGCTTTCATATTCTTTATCCTTCTGGGAGTATGGACTCAAGGTCATTGTGGGATGCAGAAGGTGGAAGGTCTGGCTTCTGTAATTCCTTCCCACTGAACATGGGCGTTGACTGGTCGATCCCTACTGTCTCTCTCTTTCCCTACTGGGGCGTACTCTGGGGAAGCCGGGCTCCAGGACACATTGGTGCGGTTGTCTTCCCTGATCCAGCTTTCTAGTCCTATTTCCAACTCTGATACCATCTCCCCAGACAATACCTTTAGCCCACCTTCATGTTAGCTTTTAGACTCAGGGAAAAATTAGTAAAATCATGGGCCCCTTGAATATACCTAAAATAGACCTGCTAGCTTTATCCAAAATGGAGACCCCAAATCTCATCTGCTCTATTCTTACCTTTAGGTTCCTGATTATTAAACAGACTTTTCTGTTTTTGATATCTTAATGCCTTTTCATTTGCTGATGCTACTGTGACTCCAACTTGACTTCCCTGGGCAGATGACCTCACCAGTGTTCACTGAAAGCCCACCTCTCCAGAGCCCTGCCCCACTAGGGAAAGAGAGACGCAGGCTGGGAGTATGGATCAAGCCTACCAACACCCATGTCCATCAGAGAAACAATAACAGAAGCCAGACCTTCCACTTTCTGCACCCCAAAATGATCCTTGGCCCATGCTCCCAGAGAGCTACATAATAGGAAAGCTTCCAATGGAGGGGATGGGAGGGGGAACTCTGGTGATGGGAACTGTGTGGAATTGTACCCTTCTTGTCCTATGTTCTTGTCAATCATTATTAAATAATAATAATAAAAAAGTTGTTGCCTTTATGACTGAGAGGTATATCTAGAGTAATAGTCTCAGACATATTGAAAAATCAACTACATTCCATGTTCTAAGCTTATGTGGTATAGATAAAGCAATTATTTCTCTTAAACATTCATTGGGAAATGAGAATTCTCAAAACTACTGTAGTCACATGTGTATACTTTGTTTTCCTCCTCATGATAGCATCACCAACTTGTTACCTTCACCATAAAACACTGAATCCTCATCCCCCCCCCCCCATCCCACATCAACTCCCTCTTCCTTCCCCCATTCGATAGTCCTCAGGTCTGTTGCAGTAAGTCATGACAAAAACCAGATTGGGAGTAGGCGGTAGTGTCGCGGGTTAAGCACACGTGGTGCTAAGCACAAGTACAGGCATAAGGATCCTGGTTCGAGCCTCAGGCTCCCCACTTTGCAGGCAGCGAAGCAGGTCTGCAGGTGTCTTTCTCTCCCCTTCTCTGTCTTCCCCTCCGCTCTCCATTTCTCTCTGTCCTATCCAACAACGCTGGTATCAAAAACAACAACAATAATAACTACTACAAAAAATAAAAACCATAAAAAAAGAAAGGGGAAATACAAATGAAGCTTCAGCATCTACTTTTCTGTTCACAGAAAGGCTGGTCTTTCCTTCAGCATTACTTCCATACAAGAGAAAGGGAAAGAGGTAGAAAGCAGATTCTAAGAAACTCTTCTTTCAAGAGTTTGCACACATTCCTCCTCCATAATATTTAACTTGTATTTCTTTTTTTTTTAATACTGTGTCTAGGCAGATAGAGAAAAAGAAAGAAACCAGTGTACTGTTCACCTCTGACTTATGCTGGTGCTGGTGACTGAAATGGTGGTGTCTCAGGCATGCAAGTCTGTACTCTACTATGCTGAGTTACCTGGCCATTCATACATTTCACTGGCCATTACTTTATCACATAACTGCTGAGTTTAAAAAAATGTTTAGCTAAGTGTGTGTTTCAGCTAAATATGACAACTAGAAAAAAATGATCTTAAAATAAAATGGATGAATAATAGTGTTAGACAACAAGATTTTGCTTGTGTACCTATATACTTTAAGTAAGACAATAATTTTTTATCTTACTAACATTTTTTCTACCTTTCACTTTGCTGCAGATTCTTTTTACATCCCTTTATATAAAGTGTCTATTAAACCATTTGTAATCAGGTCTCATGTCAAATATTTTACTCAGGGATTCCTACCACACTCCTTTCTTCTTCTAAATGCAAGAGCCCTTTCATATCTAAAAGAAAACTGGATCAGTCATGGCTATAATTTCAAGGTAAGGAAAAGAAATTCTTTTCTGTGGGTTGGAATGGAGAAAGAGATCCTTTCTGTTGTCTCTATTTGAAACAGTATTTTAAAACCTAAAATGCGAAATTTAAGCCTTGATCCATCACATGTGTGGGTCGACTTCAGAAGTATTATAAATCATACCACATCAGCAAACTAAGAAACTCCTCTCTGAGTGACAGAATGTTTAAGTCTCACTCCAATTATAGATCTGCAACTTCATACAGAAGGGTGCAGCTCATGGAAGAAACTGCTACAGCACATTTTCAGCCAGTTCAGAGTCAAACATGGATAGTTAATGATTTTATGAGAAGCATAATTTGACCTTTCATTAAATTGAAAATTCCACTGACAGTATGCTATGTATGGCATCTTAAAGTAGCTGACTGCATTCAGAATGAAAACTTTGGACAGACATCTGCTCCATGTATCAAACCATATTCTTTTTTTTTAATTTTAATTTTTTTATGTAAAAAAAGATAAATTAACAAAACAATAGGGTAGGAGGGATAAAACTCCACACAATTCCCACCACCCAATCTCTATATCCCACCCCCTCCCCTGATGTGTCAAACCATATTCTTCCAGGATGTTTTAACATTCTGATGCCAACCTATTCTCATCAAATATGTTTACAAAATTTAAAAAATCTTTTACTTACTATTGGATAGAGGCAGAAAGAAATTGAGAGGGAGGAGGAGATAGAGAGAGACAGAGAGACACCTGCAGCTTTGCATCACCACTCCTGAAGCTTCCCCCTGCAGATGGGGGCCAGGGACTTCAACTTGAGCCTTTGCAGGCAGTAATATGTGTACTTAACCAGGTGCACCACTGCATAATATGTTGAAGGAGCACAGTTAGGTACAAATGTTGAACTCTCTAAGAAAATTGGTTTATTTTCAAGATTTGGCTAGCTGAGACTGGATAGACTCTAGATAACTCAGTTCACTTTTTATAGATTTATTTTAGAGAGAGAGAAAGAGAAAAACTGAAAGAGAGGCCAGAGCAGTACTTTGGCATAAGTGGTACCAGGAATCAGACTGGGGGCCTCAGGTCCACAGGTCCAGAGCTTTACCTAGACACAACATCCCAATCAGCTCAGTTATTTTTTTGAGTGGCATCAAAAATTTTGCCTCGGGAATTGGGCGGTAGCGCAGTGGGTTAAGCACACGTGTGGCACAAAGAGCAAAGACCTGCATAAGGATCCGGGTTCGAGCCCCCAGCTCCCCACCTCCAGAGGAGTCGCTTCATAGGTGGTGAAGCAGGTCTGCAGATGTCTGTCTTTCTCTCCCCCTCTCTGTCTCCCCCCCCCTCCATTTCTCTCTGTCCTATCCAACAACGACGACATCAATATCAACAACAATAAAACAACAAGGGCAACAAAAGGGAATAAATAAATAAATATTTTAAAAATTGCCTCATTATAATTGCTATATATTTTGAATAGGAAAATTAATTTAAATTTTTGAAACACTACAATGGTGCAGGGTATATGAGATGAAATTGAAAGAAGTGAAAAAAATGAAATCTAGAAATTAATTCCTTTTAGAAATATCCAAAGTACTAGATAGTCCCATATGTGTTTTTATAAAACATATAGTTATTGATATTCTTCTAAAATGCTTTTAAATATATGCTGAAAAATCAGATGAAAAAGATGTACCATTAGTAAATTATCAAAGAAAGAAGTAACATCTCTTTTTTATTTTTCTTCTTCTTGATTTTTTTTTTTTTTTTAAACCAGAACACTAGTCAACTCTGGCTGATACTGGAGATTGAACCTAGGACTTTGGAGCCTCAGGCAGTAGAGTCATTTTGCATAACCATACCCCAACCTGAAAAAGTAACATATCTAATACCAAAGAAAGTCCTCAACAGTCTGAATACTAAATAACAGTAATAATAGGAAATCATCTTTCTTGTGACAGTCTCTGCATAGGCTAACATTATAGGAGCCTGCGAAGTCTAAGGGTATAAAGCATGATTGGATTGTCTTACCATTGTGTAGATGAAGAGAAAGGGGGTCAGTCAGGTACAGTAAAAGCTTCACGAGAGCCCTTGGGCTTTTTAAAGTTTCATGTTATCCTATAAGCCAAATAACTGCATGCGCTTTCAGCAGTTGCCTGCATTTACTATGATGGGATTTAAGAATATGAACCTTCTATCAGAAAACAACATAGTAAGTGCCGTAATTCATAGCAAGAAACGTGTCTGCACAAATGAAACTCATTTCTTATTACATTTCAGATGAGTCTCTTTCAATTTTCAAGCAACCTTTCCAGCTAAAAGGGCTCATTCAATATTTAAACAGGATCAACTTTCCTCTTAAATAAACTGTAAATGCTAAAACCTATTGTCTGAGACTAGACAGTTTCATGTTCTTGAAGAATTGATATTGGGCAAATGTATATGTAATTACTCAGTGTAGATTCTCCACCCCCCAAAAAAAATCCCTGATTGAATGTAAATGAAAGCTATGTATCTTATTCCTTAACTTGGAATGGATAGGTATCAAAATAAAATCTGCTTCTGATATAATTAGGAATGTAGATTTATATGTATTACAAAAAATTTATTAGTCAAAGAAAGAAAATAAGAATTGTCCTGTCCATATGGAAGTTTATGTTCTATGCAGTGAGTGATTCTGAATGATGTTACTATAGGGATAAACAGTAGAAAGAAAGAATAAACCAGGAGCTACCGGGGGAAAATGAAGAATCCTGGCCTACACACTAGTCACGAGAGGTAAAAGAGACTGAACACATCAGGTTACCACATAGTTTAGGACTCTGGCGAACCCCAGACCAGGCAAGAAGCAAAGCCATCTAGAATATAGCTTGTGGATTTTTTGGAGTCAGAACAAAGTAGAATTCTCCCCTAAGATAGCCATGCAAAATTCTAACTAAGTAGGGAGTCGGGCTGTAGCGCAGCAGGTTAAGTGCAGGTGGCGCAAAGCACAAGGACCGGCATAAGGATCCTGGTTTGAACCTGGCTCCCCACCTGCAGGGGAGTCGCTTCACAGGTGGTGAAGCAGGTCTGCAGGTGTCTCTATCTTTTTCTCCTCCTCTCTGTCTTCCCCTCCTCTCTCCATTTCTCTCTGTCCTATCCAACAACGACAACAACAATAATAACTACAACATAAAACAACAAGGGCAACAAAAGGGAATAAATAAATAAAATAAATATTAAAAAAAATTCTAACTAAGTAGATTTTGGCAGGTCCATGGATTAAAGGGACATGTTGGATATGTGTGATTAGTTACAAAATGGAATTAGCTATCGCATTTGGAGGTCTTTGCTATAAAGCTCAGAATATAACTACATTCAAAAAGTTACCTGTGTCATAGACAATAAGCATAGGTTTTCAGAATATTGAGAAATCAAAATATAAAGGAGTATTAAGTGTCGTGCATATACCCACAGTGGGTAAAAACATTTTAAATCATGATGCAAATTTTAAAATAGATGTGTGATTTACATTTTTATTTTACTTGATATTTTATGAAAATTGTATTTTAATCATTTTATTACTAGCTAGATATTGCTGGATTATATAAATACAGTGAACTTCTGTCTATTAATCTTATATCTTATCACATTAATAAATTTACTCATTTCCAGTTGAAATTTTTGGTAGATTCCATTGAAATATATTTATGATATGGTGATCTATATGGTTAGGCAAAGTTTTACTTCTTTTTAAAAAAATATTTGTTATTAATAGTTTATTACAAGAATGTAGATCACAATGTATAATTTTATAGCGTATACACCACCAAAAAATTTACTTCAGTTCATAGGTAGTTCGGGCAAACTGAAGACTGGAGTACACTGAAAAATGTACATCACTACCAAGTGGGATTTGTCCCAGGGATGCAAGACTGGTTCTGTATGTATACATCAATAAATCTGATCCATCACATGAACAAAAGGAAAGCCAAAAAACTCAGGATTATTTCAATAGATGCAGAGAAAACGTTTGCTGAAATGCAACATTTTTTTCATAATCAAAACATTAAAAAGAATGGGGGGAGATAGAAAATTCCAAATATATATATATATATATGTGCATATATATATATATATATATATATATATATATACAGTAAACTTAAAAGCAACTTCATATTTAATGGTCAGAACCTGAAAGTTTCTCTCTCTGTGATCAGGTACCAGGCAAGGCTGCCTGTTAACAACTTTACTATCCAACAAGGCCTAAGAAGTCCTAGCTGTAGCAAGTAGGTAGTAAGGAATTAAAGAGGTCCAAATTGAAAGAGAAGAAGCAAGACTTTCGCTATTTACAAATGGTACTATAGCATGCATTAAAAAATCCAGGCAAAAATTCTGGGAATGATAAGCAGTAGAGTAGAATGTCAAGCTGCAAAATGAATTGTGTACAACACATCAGAGGCCGCCCTCTATTGAGACACTAAAGCTAGAAGAAGAAATCTGGAATTTGTTTCCTTTTACTATTGCAGCAAAAAACAAAAAACAAAAAACAGGTATCTTAAGAATAAAGTTAACCCTGGAGATGTAAGAATTGTATGCTGAAAATTATGAGTCACTGTGCACGGAAATAGAGAGAGAGAGAGAGACACCAAGAAATGGAAAGATATGGCATGCACATGGATGCAAATAACCAAAGGAGGATATTATGAATGCCTTTATGTAAACACACCAAACAACCCAGATGACATGGATGAATGCCTAAAATTGTAAGGCCCACCACACTGAATTCAAGAAGAAAACCATCAGCTAAGCAAGCTAATCACTAGTATGCCAGCCAAGTCAGCAACCTAACCTCTTCCTCTTAATACAAGGCAACATCTGGGTGCCTTTACAATTTAAGTCCGTAACACTTTCAAAGACCTAACACCTAATTCTCCTAAAACTGTTCCAGAAAACTGAGGAAGGGAAAGAAAGCACTCCAAACACATTCCTGGTCATTTTTTGCTCTAAATCCTCGATCCACTTGGAGTTTATTTTTGATTTTGTGTGTGGTGAAATGTAGTGCTTCAGCGCAGTTCACTCTTCTGCGCAGTTCAACCAATATCCCCAACACCTTTTGATGAGAATTGCATTAAATTTGTCTATGGCTTTGGGTAGAATAGTCATTTTTGATACTATTAATCAAAACAGCTTTTTAAATACCCTGTTTTCTACAGCTTTTTTAAACTTTAAATAGCCTTACATATTTACAGTAAATTTTCTACTTGTAGAAATTTCAATTGACTTTATTACCAAATTGTTCATCTATCTATTATTTGGTCTATTGCCCTATTTGCATTCAGAGACATGATCGATATAGCTATAATTAAGATGAGAATTTTGTGAGTTTTCAATTCATTCCATATGATCTTTGCTCATCTCTCCTTTCCGACTCTTTCGGATAACTCAGGTACTACACAGTTTTCTGTTTTATCTCCTCCTAGTCTATATTTTTGGCTACAATCCTATGCTGTTTTAATACACAGTTTTAGAGTGTATTCTGCCTGTCCTTAATTTACCAAATACAAATTTAAATGTATCTGAATATATTTTCCATGGCAGTTGACTTCAGGGATCCTTTTCCTCCCCTTTGTATTGTTGGGATATTATATTTGACTTCTCTATATGCTGTCCATATCAGAGCACCTTGTATCCCAGGTAAGGACACATTCTTCTGTCTGCTGTTTATTTCAAGAGCTGATCAATCTAATTGGCAGCTGCCTGTTATCTGTGTTTTGTTGCAGTGTTAGAATGTTAGCAGAATTTAACATTTAACAAGAACTTAGGCCCTATAATGAACTCATTTAGTTTCTTTTTATTATTATTATTATATTTATTTATTTTCTCTTTTGTTGCCCTTGTTTTTATTGTTGTTGTTGTTATTGATGTCGTCGTTATTGGATAGGACAGAGAGAAATGGAGAGAGGAGGGGAATACAGAGAGGGACACAGAAAGACAGACACCTGCAGACCTGCTTCACCGCCTGTGAAGTGACTCCCCTGCAGGTGGGGTGCTGGAAGCTGGAACCAGGATCCTTACACCGGTCCTTGCACTTTTCGCCATGTGAGATTAACCAGTTGCGCTACCGCCCGACACCCCATAACTCATCCAGTTTCTGTCCTGATACAATTCAACTTCACATAATTCACCTAACATCTTCTAGGCCCAGTTTCCAAATTAAATAGTGGGATTGTTAGCAGGGTTTCATTACTATTGATTGATCATTAAATCATAAGAAACCTTGTCAGGCATTATAACATGTGTTTTTTTTTTTTTAACTTTTTCATTTTAAAATTCCCACCACCAAAGGTCTGTATCTCTACATCCATCCCCCCTATAATGAAGCTGAGAATCTATTCTCACTCTCCACCCAGAGTTTTATTTATTTATTTTTTTACTTTGGTGCAATGAATCATTTTCATTAGCTAATTTATCTTTCATTTTATTGTATTGATAATGGATATAATGGACATAGTACACTGTCACGTTCTCAGAATTGGACATTTTATAGGTTATAAATTAAATACTCCTTAATGTGATGATTTACTTACTTTTTAAAAAAATATATCTTTATTTATTTGATAGAAGCAGCCAGAATTTGAGAGAAGAGTGGAGAGAGAGACAGAGAGACACCTGCAGAGCTGTTTCACCACTTGTGAAGCTTTTCTCCTATAGGTAGGGATGAAGGGCTTGAACCTGGGTCCTTGCACACTGTAACATGTGGATTTAACCAGGTGTACTACCACCAGACCCCTGATTTACTTACCTAAGTTGGAAACTGTCACATTCGTCAAGCAGTGGTTAAATGTCAAGACATCTTCAACATTTATATATTCTATTGTGCAGAGAGAGAATTAGCATAGCACTACCAAATCTATATAAACAAGTATCCCCTTTGGGCCTAACAACCCTATAAAAAGGGAATTCAGATTTATAAAACCCATGTATGTGATGACTCTCTATATGGAGAATCATTGTGCTTCAGTAATTTCATTAAATATCTATAAATATAGGACAGATTATCAGCAATGGAAACAGACATCCATGCTGAAGTTTCTCCACTATTTTAAATATATCAGCAGCTTTACTTATATGAAAGGAATGATTTTTCCCTGTAATTTCTATTACACTTTTCAAGGCCTTCCTAAAAATATCACTTGCCTAAGATGTGTGACAATGATTGGTACCAGCAAAAATTCATCACCTTTAGATGCTTTCTTTCAGTTGATATTTGAATGGAAATTAGTGTTTAATATATAAAAGGTTTCACATATAACTTTCCATAAATAAAGCAATAGTAAATTATTGTACAGGTATAATAAGCAACAGAGTGTTCTAAGGAATCATAAAGAATAGTGATGTGTCCCGGAGCTCTGCTTCCCCAGAGCCCCACCCCACCAGGGAAAGAGAGAGAGAGGCTGGGAGAATGGATTGGCCTGTCAGTGCCCATGTTCAGTGGGGAAGCAATTACAGAAGCCAGACCTTCCACCTTCTGCATCCCACAATGACCTTGGGTCCATACTCCCAGAGGGATAGAGAATAGGAAAGCTATCAGGGGAGTGGAAGGGATACGGAGATCTGGAGGTGGGAATTGTGTGAAGTTGTACCCCTCTTATCCTATGGTTTTGTCAATGTTTCCTTTTTATAAATAAAAAATAAAATGTGCCACCAAAATGTTCTTCACATAGGAAAAGATCATATGGACATATTGACAGTTTTGACACCATCTTCTTCCTAAGCAGCTGTAATTCAAAACATTTAAAAACATAACTTAAATGAACTTCTCTTTTTTGGAGGTATCTCAAGGTTGTCGATTTAGAAATTAGTTATCTTGCAACACGAAGATACTGAATTTTTGATAATCACTGCCTTGAATTGAGAGTACTCTAACTCATTATGATTTAAAATGCTTCGTCTATGTTGAGTTTTAAAACACCAGAGAAACAGATGTCAGACGTCTAATGTTGCTATTCTCAATCAGAGACTTTTTTTAGTTTAACTGTTCCGACTCTCTGACTGTAATAAATTTGCTTTCACATGCATTTCTGGTCAGAAGAACTGCAACCCCTAAAAAATTGGAAGCAAGCTGAGATTTGCAAATACTCCAGACATTATTATACATAGAAAGTCTTTGTCTAGCCCAACAGAAAGAACTTAGGTGTTAATTAGGAGTGTGTTCAGAATGTTCTTTAAGTTGCTAAGAAAATCTCTGTTTTTTGAACTCTCACGGGAACCATTAAATTAATCCAGCGCAATACTCCAATAGAACTGGTTGGGGAAAAAGAAAAGACACTAGTATACAAGTATTTCCCTCATTTTCAAAGTTTCTTATTTGTTGTTCTTAAAGCACATTACAAACTGATGGTTCCCACCTAAAATAATGATCTTGTCAACATGCAAAATCATACAGTGACCCAGAACAAGATGTGAGACTACTCCTCTCTCTCCCTTCAAGTGACTTACTAATAAGATGACTGGAGAGATCATATCAGGACAGCTCTGATTACAGCATCTGTGTGAAACAGGGCTCCACAGCGATATTCCACAGTACATTCCGTGCACTTTCCATCTCAGCTTTACGTGCGTTTACATGCATTTATACAGGCACATTTGCAATCTGCAAAGCCCAACAAATAGCCACAGTTCGGCTATTGACTACTAAGTTGTATTTTAAAGAAGACACCACATGCTTTTGAATTAAAAAAAATAGTAATAATAATGTCTAGCAATTTGTGCTACACCTTTCTTCGGTAACCTCTTGTCAGAAGCCACCTTTGTCTTACTAGTTTCAGGGTGTGTTTGTAACAGTGGGATCATCTAATTGCGAGTTATTTGGTTATAGCCATCTGTGGCAGCCCAATTAGGGAGCAGCCTGGACTCGAGTGGAAGCACTTGCAAGACACAGTTTATTTATAGTTTGATATTTATATGGGGAACTCAGTAGTAAAACTCAGTCTCATAGAGAACTAAAGTTGCTGTTTCTGCAAACCACACACAGTAGATTGCATGTAAAGGCCACTTCCTCAATCACTGATGAACACCACTGGAAGACCTAAGTTTGCAAGACTAATTTTTAAATCAATTTAGCATAATAGTCACAGCCAATATACTAAAGAAATTCATTCAACTCATGTTCATCCCAATTTGGATAAGGGCTCAAGTAGCAGCATCTGATAAGCAAATCTAGTTATTCTGGGCTCCCTTAATTGACTTTCCCCTTCATCATTTGATAATGTGGGACTTGCATGCTTTTTTTTTTTTTTTACAGCTTTTCTTTATTTTTACACTTTTAAAATTATGTATTTTATTTTATTTTTAATTTGTATTTATACAAAGGAAACACTGTCAAAAACCATAGGATAAGACAGGTACAACTCCACACAATTCCCACCACCAGTGCTCTGTATCCCATCCCCTCCCCTGATAGCTTTCCTATTCTTTATTCCTCTGGGAGTATGGACCCAGAATCATTATACGGTACAGAAGGTGGAAGGTCTGGCTTCTGTAATTGCTTCCCCACTGAACATGGGCATTGGCAGGTCAATCCATACTCCCAGCCTGTCTCTCTCTTTCCCTAGTGGCGCTTCAGGACACATTGGTGGGGTCATCTGCCCAGCAAAGTCCGGTTGGCTTCATGGTAGCATCTGGAACCTGGTGGCTGAAAAAAGACTTAAACAAATTGTTGACTGATTGTGAACCTAATGGTTGAAATATTGCAGATGAAGATTTGGGGTCTCCATTTTGAAGATAGCTAGTAGGCCTATTTTAGTTATATATAATTAATTTATTTTGGATAGAGACAGAAATGTTTTGAGAGAGAAGGGGGAGGAAAGGGAGAGAGATAGAGAGAGAGAGAGAGAGAGAGAGAAGGAGAGAATGAAAGAGAGAGGAGAGAGAGATTCCTACAATACTGTTTCACCACTCACCAAGCTTCCTTTCTGCAGGCAGGGATTAGGACTTGAACCCTGATCCTTGCACACTGTAATATGGATACTCTACTGGGTACCCTTTGTATTAAGAAAACATTCCTTAATAAACCTTACCATTGGACAAATCATATTGGCACTCCACAGGCCATTAGAGGATGGGGAACATTAAACATTTTCTATGAAGGTGTCCATAGCAGAACTGCTAAAAAAAAAATGATAGAATCTAACCTTAAGTGAGGTCATGCTAAGTTTAAAAAAAAAAAAAAAAGTGGACCTGATAACAAAAATCTGCACCATGGTCTAAATGTAGGCATTGAATGGGAAAAAAATTGAGACACCATTCAGAATCCACCCACGGCCCTACGCTTTACTTGAGTGACAAAATTCTCAGAGCCTTTACCCAGGAATGAAAATAAAATATGAAGACAGGAACCCTCAGCTCCTGACTCCACTTGCAAACTCTTCTGTCTCCAACATGAGTGAACCCATAGTGATCTGTATGCCTCACTTCTCATTTGACTGCTAGCTGAATTTTATGTTTGTACTGTAAATGTGGACAACACTAATAAAACCATATTGGGCTATTTTTGAAAAAGAAAAGAAATAATGTTTAATTCCTTGTCTATAACTATCTAGAACCATCGGGTAAGTTATTCAGATTTTTTGAGTCAACCCCATGTTTACAAGAGGTGTACATGCTACTAGTAAATTGTCATTTCCTTTGTCTTTTAATCTTCTCAGTGTATATTTGATTATTTATCTCCTGAATAAATTCAGAGGAGCACAGGATGATGGATTTCCATGGGCAGATACAACGTATCCTTAGACATTTGGCATCACTATCGCCAAGGACAGGTTAAATGGTATTTTTTTAATGAAAGGTATAACATAATACAATTATTATTAAGCTGTGTTTATCAAGGAGTTGGGTGGTTAAGCGCACGTGGCAAGAAGCTCAAGGACCGGCTTAAGGATCCAGGTTCAAGCCCCCGGCTCCCCACCTGCAGGGGAGTCACTTCACAGGAGGTGAAGCAGGTCTGTAGGTGTCTGTCTTTTCCCCACCTCTCTGTCTTCCCCTCTTCTCTCCATTTCTCTCTGTCCTATCTAACAATGACGACAACAATAATAACTACAACAACAATAAATACAAGGGCAACAAAAGGGAAAATAAGTAAATAAAAATTTTTAAAAAGGATGTGTTTATCAGAGGCTGAGAAGATAGTTCAGTGCAAGAGCGAAAATATATGTGTATACTCTTGAAAAAAAAATAGAAAGGTCAATACAAAGATGAACAAGTATGACTATGGAGTCATAGTAAAATCCAGAAACAGGCTGGCACTGGGGCACCTGGTTAAGCGCGCATAGTAAGAAGCACAAGGACCCTCCTGAGGAAGGGGGTTCGAACCCCCTTGCTACCTACAGCAAGGACGAATGACAAGCAGTGAAGCAGGTCTGCAGGTATCTCTCTGTCTCTCTCCCTCTCACTCTCTATCTTCCCCTCCTCTCTCCATTTCTCTCTGTCCTATCAATAAAATGGGGGGGGGGGAGGGAGTGGCTGCCAGGAGCAGTGGATTCATATTGCCGACACCGAACCCCAAGGATAACCCCGGAGGTGATTATTATTATTATGTATTTAAAACTAAAAAAACTGAAACTATACACAAATAACCACATTATATTTCAAAATGCATCCTTATGTGACCTAAGCATTACCTTTAGAATCATTTTATGCAGAAGACCAAAATAAGAATTAATAACTTCTTCTGAAAACAATACAATTTACAATGACACTGGAAAAATAGCTCACTTGAATGATGTGCTACTTTGCAAATTTCACAACTCAGGTTCAATCAAGCCCGGCCCCATCACACAGAAGAAAGCTTTAGTGCTCTGGTCATTTTTACTCTCTGCCTTTATTTAAAAAATTAAAAAAATTAAAAAGTGCTTCATGAACAAACTTCCATGAAGATTAAATTAAAAAATGTTGGTGGAAGGATGCTGGTTCGAGCCCCTGGCTCCCCACCTGCAGGGGAGTCGCTTCACAGGTGGTGAAGCAGGTCTGCAGGTGTCTACCTTTCTCTTCCCATCTCTGTCTTCCCCTCATCTTTCCATTTCTCTCTGTCCTATCCAACAAGGACGACAACCATCATAACTACAAAATAAAACAACTAGGGCAACAAAAGGGAATAAATGCATAAATTAAAAAAAAGAGAAAGACATTGAGGGAGGAGAAGGGATACACCGGTGGCATGGTTTCAGCACTTCTAAAGGTTCCCTTTTGCAGGTGGGGATCAGGGGCTTGAACCCAGGTCTCTGTTTAGAATAACATGTGCACTCACCAGTGTGTTACCACCTGGCCCAATTCTGAAAATTTTCTAAGTTTATTTCTTCTTTTATTCAGTTTCAAATATAATACTCAGGACCTCCAGCAGTGACACTGTCATGATACTACCTCTCAGCTCAGTTAGCCACATCTCAAGCTCAATGTTTATTTTATTTCATTTATAAGAGAGGTAAATACAGAGATATCAAAATACTACCCCATCACCCATGGAGCTGCACTTGTCTGAATTGCTCCCTTATGTTCTGGCCGATGTCAAACCCAGGACCTCACAGAGGTAAGAGAGGAAGCCAGGATACACACCCTAACACTTTTTAAGTTTTAATTCAGGTTTTGAAATCGACTAGCTTTATATTTTTGAAAACGTCGTAACAATATACCCAGAAATACATTTACAACATTGAAAATAGGGGTAATAGTGTGTTCCCGTCTCTTAGGATTATTTGGGCAGTGTAAATGAGTTTATGTGGAATACAGTCGTGTTTCAGGTGTGATTATGGGTGAGTATTTTCGCACACCCTCTGGTTTTCTGTATTGGGGGGGATTAGTGGTTAGAGTTGACAGTAACAGTAAAGTTTAGTAGCTGGTACATGTGTAACATTTCTCAGTTTTCTACATCACAGTCTGACGCTCTAAGCCCCATCTAGGCCCCCCCCCCCACCATGTCCCAGGACCTA
Source organism: Erinaceus europaeus (assembly GCF_950295315.1). Classification (NCBI taxonomy): domain Eukaryota; kingdom Metazoa; phylum Chordata; class Mammalia; order Eulipotyphla; family Erinaceidae; genus Erinaceus; species Erinaceus europaeus. The sequence continues at coordinate 95,178,360 of NC_080175.1, forward strand.
AACGTTCCCCTCACCAGAGTCCTTTACATTGGTGCAGTGCACCAAATCCAGCTCATGTTCTGTTTTGTGTTTTCTCTTCTGTTTATTTGTCAACTTCTGTCTATGAGTGAGATCATTCCATATCCATTCCTTTCTTTCTGGCTGATCTCAGTTAACAAGATGAGGTGAAGAAGGTGAATTCACCAATTTTAATAGCTGAATAGTATCTATCTATCTATCTATCTATCTATCTATCTATCTATCTATCTATCTATATGCTACTACTTACTCAGCCACTTATTTGTTGTTGGATACTTGGGTTGCTCCCAGGTTTTACGAATACAAAAATAAATGTGCTCTTATCAGATCTTTTTGGATGGGTGTGCTTGGCTCCATAGGCTGTGTCCCCAGGAGAGAAATTGCAGGGCCCATTCCTAGTATTCTGAGAATTTTCCAAACTGATCTCAGCAGGGGTTGGACTAATCTACATTTTACATTTAACATTTTTATAAATTTAGAGTATAGGAATATTGAAAAAAATTCCACATTTTTACCATCAAAATAATATAGCATGTGTTTTGCTTTGACATTTACTTTCATTGTTATATGCACATCTAGAATGACTCTCTGAAGAAAATATTTTAAAATATATTAGATAGCTTTTGTTTCAGTCTATTTGTTTGCAAGAAACAGAGAGTCATGCACAAGGTATTCTGACTGTTTGCCCTTTAAAAATAGAAATAAGCTCTCAAAGACAATAGATAGGCCCAGAAGAACTCAAATTTGGAGAAAGATATAGTTAGTTCCCGTTTCGTAGGACAGCCTCAACACCTCAGTGTACACAGTCAAAAAACAGCCTCATGAGTTGCTTTTAATTATGTCATAACCCACCTCCATTTTAAACTAAATAATGTGAATGCACATTTACTTGTATATGTGCAAATAATTTAACAAAAATTCAAAATAGCTTAGGTTGAACCTAAGTAGTACAGATAATTCTCTTCAGTGAAGTTAAAGCACATTCTCATCATCTATCTGGGATGATTCTTTAACGCCTAAGGCATGAACTAACAAACCCAGGGTCAGAGGAGTAGAACCTAGACCTTGGTATTTAGGAACAAAGAAGGTGATAAGTAAGGGCTCGTAATGAATCATGACTGTCAGAATATGAAACAGTACTCAGGTAGTCTGGCTTTCGGTTAATTTATTGCAACAAATCTAATTCACAGTGAGAACTGCTAATCATAAAAAGCCCTAATCTATTTTTTTCTATTTTATCTGAATGCTATTTCTCCATAGGTGTTCAGCCACAAAGAGCTATGAAACCTTGGTTCCCATGCAGCCATTGCCTCCTTCAAGCTGTGTTTGCATCTACCAGACTACATCATCCTCGCATTAGGGAGTATATCATTATGCTTTTATTCCCAATTGATGCAGAGTGGTCCCATCGTAACAGGCGGCCACACATGGAGTTTACCAAGTAATTTCCTTTGTTTTCATGTTGTCACTCTGTGAGAGTATTAGACACATTCTTCCCTTTTTTATTGGTGAAGAGATGATAAAAAATATCAGATTACTCAGTTTCTTTAGGAAAATGTGAAAGATAGGGTAAATTCTCATAGAATGATTGACTTGTAAAAGTTATCTGCAAACCCCAATGGGGAAAAAAACATGATAAATAAGTGTTTATAAAACATAAAATGGTTCCTAAGTCATCAGGTAGCACTGGTCAATAAAATATGTCTGCTTGATAGACATTGCCCACATTTCTAACTGCTATGTTATGCAACTGTCAAATATAAGTGATTAGACATGATTTTAAAGGCCAAAGGAGTAATATTTCACGAAACCAAGAACACACAGTGATTTAAAAATCAATAGCTCTCACCCTGAAAAAAATTGTGACCTCAGTTCTTAAAAATCAATAGGAGGACTATCTTACACTATTCTCCAATGTTCCCATTTAAGGGGTTAAGTTAATATTTTTGTTTGTTTTAATATTTCTATTTTCTCAGAAGATAGGGAAAGCTAGTTAGTGTTCGAAACTTGAGGGACTCCCATCCTTTCTTTTAACAATTGCTAAATTCTGAAAGAAAGTAAGGAAACAAAGACATTCTCTCAGAGATCCCAAGAGGAAAACTTCCAAGGGAACACAGTTGATTCCTGTTTCTCTTTTTGTGTGATCAAAACAGCACTGATTGGTCTGTAAGGACAAAGGCTGATTCCTTGTAAGACACCCTACACACACACACACACACACACACACACACACACACACACACACACACACACACACACACACACCTTAATCTAAGGATATGAATGTGGAAGATTAAAGTGAAACCCAAATCCCTTTAGACTAGACAGTAAGTGTCCAGCAGAAGGTCTTTGACATTTAAAATAATAAAGTACCTGGCAGCATACACTTAAGAGTTGGGTGTGCTTTGAAATAGAACAGCTAAAACAAATAAAAGTGAATCATAAAGAAGACATACAGAAGACATACAGAAGACAGTAGTATGTTCGCAGTTAAATAATTTAACTTCACGTAGGAAAATGAGCCATGGACCCCACACAGTTTGTGGTTGCTATTTTGGTTGTTGCTGTAGCATGATCATTTCTGCACTGTGACTTCAGAAATTATTTTTTGGTATTAAACTCCTGGCAATTTTTTCTGTCTCTGAAAACTCATTTCCCTTAAGGAATCGAGGGAAGTGTGTATTTATTTTACTCTGGAGATACATTTTATGGGGAAAAAAAAGTATTTCATAAAATAACCCAATCTGATCATAGGTAGGGAGCTCAAAATATATTGTAGTGACCAAAAATAGTTCTGTCATAATTCAACCTGGGTTTCCTTTTAGTCACTGTCTATCATCATAGGAGCTTCATATTTCTGGGCCAGCTGTTTTTACTATTCAAGTGCAAAGGGACATAGAAAGAGAGAGAAGAGGGAGAGAGGACAGGATATCACAGCATAGAAGCCCCCCTACAGTGGGGGTCAGGCTCATATCCGGATCATACACACATGATAAAGACGGTACACACACACACACTCACACACACACACCTCCTAGTGTTTTTTTTTTAATTAAATTTAATTTTTATTATTTTTATTTTATTTTTTTAACCAGAGCACTGCTCAGTTCTGGCTTATGGTGGTGCGGGGGATTTAACCTGGGACTTTGTAGCCTCAGGCATGAGAGTCTGTTTGCATAACCATGATGCTATCTACCTCCACTCACCTCCTCGTATCTTAAATTTTCTTCTCTTTGTTCTTCAAACTCATGTTTATTACCTTAGGACAGCTACAGCCAACACTGAAACTGGCATCATAATAGGTAGCAGAAGCAGGGGGTTACAATTATGTCTGTTTTGCAGCTATACAGATAAGAATTGAAATTCCAGACTAGGGACCCTGAGCACACACATTCCCACGTGCAAAGATCCAGGTTCAAGCCCCTGGTTCCGGCGTGCAGGGGGAGCTTCATGAGTGATGAAGCAGGAAGACTGGTGTCCCTCTCTCTACCTTGCTACCTCTTCTCCCTCTCAATTTCTGTTGGTACTAGCAACTGAAAAACAAAAAAAATTTAAAAGGGGTGGGGGTGGTCTACCAGGTTAAGTGCATCCAATATAAAGTGCAGGAACCCCAGCAAGGATCTCGGTTCAAGCCCCCGGGCTCCCCATCTGCAGAGGGGTCACTTCACAAGGGGTGAAGCAAGTCTGCAGATGTTTATTTTTCTCTCTCTCTATCTTCCCCTCCCTTCTCAGTTTCTTTCCCTGTCTAATCCCAAAAAATGGAAAGAGTGGATACAGGAGCAGAGGATTCGCAGTGCAGGCACCAAGCCCTCTCAGAGCAGAAATAACAAAGTACAAATTAATATATCAAATTCCCATTCCACATGTATGCAACATATATACAGACATATAATAATATATGTATAATATATATAGACATATATATGTCTATATATATTATACTGTGCATATGCTATATACTATATATACTATTAGGGTTAGTAGATTACATGTAACCAAACTCTCTGCATAAAGTATAAACATCCTGTGACTGTTAACACAAATTAATACATCTCTTATCTTCAACTTCCATCTTTGTTTAGCTCATTTTTAACTGTTTAGTGGACATTTCCCAAACCAACCTCACTGCTTTACTTTTTAGTTTCAAGTCTACAGCACCTTAAAACCACCTTTTCCTCTTTCTTACATCCTTCACGTCTATAACACAGTAACCAACTCACTAAGCATTTAGTGAAATAGTTGTACATTGAACAGAGATGACTATAAGCCACAAACCCAAACTGTGTGTGTGTGTGTGTGTGTGTGTGTGTGTGTGTGTGTGTGTGTTTGGAACACCTTGGCTTTTGATTTGTTAAAGTAAATCTCAAAGAATTTTTCTACCTTGATTCATTCTGATAGCCATGCTGACTACCAGTGTGGAACAGAATATAATTCTATCTAGCTTTTGAGCTCTTTATAAAAATCTTTCCTAGAGATACTAGACAAATGGAATCACTTGCTCACATCTAGCTCATTTTTCATATAACTTGATTTAGTTAATAATTTTTTAATTAAATGCCACCATAAAGACAGTAAATCCTGAATCCTTCTGGATGAGAATTATAATCTTGAATATTAGTGCTTCAATTTTTATAAATTCTTTTCTTACGTTCAATTATTTTCAGTCAAACAGATCAAATTTCTTCCAAGCTTGCCATCTTAAAAACTTAAATTAAATAAGAGTTCTTTCATAAAAAATAAATGTAAGAAGTTGCCTGAATATATAGCTGACGTTAACAGAAATAGCGCGCGCACACACATACACACACATACATACACACACACACACACACACACACACACACACACACACACACACACACATGCGTGAGAACATCTTCATACACAGCATGGATCCCAGAAACAGTGTTAAGATATATTATAATGCTAAGATGCAAAAAAGCAAACAAACAAAAGAAACAAACAAACAAACAAAACACAGGATTTGCTCAGCATTAAGCAACTTCTGGCCAGAATGTAATCTTAATAAAATCAATTAACCACCTTTTGCTTTCTCATTATCCTAAAGTGAATGATACCAAATTTCCCCTTTCAAAAGATCTCTAGAGGCTTCAAGCGCTATCTCATGTACCGTCCCCAGCCCCAAGGAATGCCATATCTACACTTTCTCGACTGAAATCCTAGGCACAGAAATCCCCTCAACGATACACTCTGCAACTAAGACCCTGATCTGATCGGATCCTGATATCACCCCACACCAACGCCGCCATCTGCCTTGTTACCTAACAACCTCTTTAGTGATGAACGTGGCAATGCCGAATAAAGTATTTGAAAGCAACTAGGTAGAAGTTTCGCCGTCCAGTTTTCTGAAATATCTCTTTCCTGTTAATGCTTAGGCTACATTCTGCAAATGTTCACATGCAAAACTTCATGTTGAAAGGCCTTCACTCTCCATGCCAATCGAGTCACACGAACAGACACCAATGTGCTACCAGTTGCTCACCCAGCAGACAAACACCTGCTACATGCGACATTGCACACACTAGGACTCCCCTGCTACTGGTGAAGGCGTCCGGCATGTTGTCATTCAAAGCCCTGAAAAACGGACAAATAGTGCTTGGTCCATAGCATACAGGTGGTTTTTTCCTTTGCTTCTTCTTCAGAGCACTGATACGGATCATGTGGCCGGTGAAAGTTTCAGTTAATCAATATACCATACCATACCATACCATACCATACCATACCATACCATACCATACCATACCATACCATACCATACCATACGCAGTAATTTGCAACCTTCACTGAATTTCAGTTTGAACAAGCCCACAAGTGAGAATTCTAAATTAGACGAGAGTTTCTGGTAAATTGATTAGTTCGTTATATTAACTGAACAAAGATTATATATGCTTATCTATCAGATAGCTGGATACATTCCTAGCAATCTGATTCAAGACAACCTTATTACACATAACTGAAGATATTTTTTAGTGAAACATAATCATTTCATATGTACAAAAAGATGAGTGACAAACAGCTGTGAGTAATAGAAACATGGAGACTGGTTGATCACATATGTTGTTATGCACAAAGACCCACAAAGTCTCCAGTCTTCATCTGCAGAGGGGAAGCTTCCTGTCAAAGGAAAAAAGGGGCACTGTGAGCAGTGGATTTATAGTGAAGGCACTGAGACCCAGCCATAACCCTAGAGGCAAAAGATGAAAACACCTGCTTTTAAGGAAACCTATACTTAAGCAAAGCAGGTCCCCAATTTACATGTTTTCAACCCTTCAGTGTCAGCAGGGTTATTTATTTATTTATTTTTCATTAGAGTTCTCACAAATAAACAATGAAGAAAGGCACGCTATTCAAGGATATGTGGCATTCTTGAGGATGTCCAGTGAATAGCCTTCTAACACAGACACCATTTCCCCACCAGTGCAAATATCAATCTATTCTGATCAGCAGGAAGGAACTAGAAAATCTCTCTCAATGGTAACTAATGATGTGTTGATTCATGGGTTGTTCCTTCACAAGCTAAAAAAAGAAGGTGTCATTTCTGTCCTTCATAGAAGACTCAGATTCCTCTAACAGTTTACCTAAGCTGACACCCACTATGTGCTCAATTATCCATCAAGGTCAACTGTGTCATCTTTGCAATACTAAAATTTAAGGAAAATTGACATAAATACACACACTTTCATGGTGAAAGCCGTATCATTTTTTTTTTCTTTGACCTGAGTTATGTGTCTTTTGCCAGGATCCGTGAAACTATAACAGGCAAGAAGGGTAAAGACTTAGACACATGGTCTTAGTTCATAACTTACTCAGTCTCAGAAACATACTGACAAAGACAAAAGCCAAATAAATATTTCATAGAGTAAATATTATTTGAGTGAATTCCCTTGGGATCAATAGTGACAATGTTGACCAGATTATATGGTTAAACAGTCTTCCATTTGCTTGTATATAGATCAGAGGGATGCCAGTTAAAGAACTGGTTAGTAATAGTTCTTAAGAGAAAACAGTAAAGTGATTCATTGTACAACCGGGAGAAATTAATTTAATGATCTTTATCCTACTGACAGTTCTTGAATTGCAATTTTGTCTTCAGGCATTTTATGAAAGTGTTTCCACACACTGTATTATATGCATGAGGATGTGCCAGTCCCAGTAGTTCTGTAGTAGTGAGAACATGAGCAATATATTCACTTAGAACTAAAATTTCGGGGCTGGGTGGTGGCTCACTTGGTTGAGCGCACATGTTATAGTGCGCAAGGACCCGAGTTTGAGCCCCCTGTTCCCACCAGCAGGGGGAAAGCTTCACAAGTGGTGAAACAGTGCTGCAGGTGTCTCTCTGTCTCCTCTCTCTATCCCCCCCTTCCACTCAGTTTCTGGCTGTTTCTATCAAATAAATAAAGATTTTTTTTTAAGTTTAAAAAATAAAAGAAAAAACTAAAATTTCATCTTGTTTGAAATGTTGACATGTTCTCTCTTCACCAGCTAAAGGTAAAAATCACTTTCGATGAATGACTAGTTTTCTGACTCAATAATTAAACCGATGCTATTTAAGAAAATGACAATTTAATAAAATTAAACCTTATATTTAAATGATAATACAAATTACAGCCTAGGATGTGATCTCCCCAAATATTAAATGCTACTAAGTGGTGAGACACTCACTATATTGGCTTTAAATCAAATATATTAGAAAGCAGAATAAATTTATCTAGGGTTTCAATACTATATACTTCACCTTACATATATTTTATACTCCTATTATTCTTGTTAGAAATAAATCAGTAAGAGTGATAGACTGACATCCAAGACAGGTTAAGTGTTATGCTCAAGACAAAGAGGCTCTCTTTAACACAGTCAAGGAAATAAACTGTTTTGGTATTATTCAATCCCATAAGGGCAAGGCAACTAGGAAGATAAATAAAATTATCTTGACTGAAGGCTGAGGGAGAGCAAAAGGACAACCTGCCAGCATGAGTTTCACTATCAAATGATAATATAAGTTCTTGGAACCTGTCTTTGTTTCTCATTAGTAATTCACTCTAACTGAAAACACTGACAGTCTTATCATGCAGTTACTTGAATCTTTACTATGCAATTCAATTTCAATATACAACAGTAGCTGTTTCAATTTTTCTCTTTAGTTTACTGTTGTTAGACTTTGCAACTGGTAATTTATGAAATAAAGTTTGAAGAGGAACTTGGGTAATTGTAAATAAATGAAAATGAAATGGACTGTTACAAATATTCTAGGCTTTGCCAAATTCTCCCTAGATCATGCATAGTAAGAAAGGAATTGATTGAAAGATTACACATGCTTGCACTAATATATGCACCACAGACATAAATATTACATGTTTGAGAATGGTATAAATTGTTCCTCTGGAGACATGAGCATCTAGGATCATCATACCAACTATATGCATCCGGGGGTGGGGGGGGAAGGAGACTTAGATGAAATAAAAGACTGTTCTTTGCTGAGAACAGCCATGATGATTAAATTTCACATGCATATTAAGAGGACAAAAAAAAAATCAGCATACAAAAAAGTTAGTTGTCTTTCCCAAATTCAAAGCTCATTAAAACAAAAAGATGAACTCCTAGGTCAATCCGTCTGTTGTCTGATAATATGATTTTACATTCCCAGAATAGGGAGCACTATCTGGGTTCAGATGCCCCTTACCGCTAATGTCTCACTAGAGCAGATGTTTGAAAATCTAAATGTGTCTTATGGGTAGAGTGGAAAGCTGAAGCTTATATTTGAAATATATATATATTTTAATTTTATGTATTTATTAAGAATAGAGACAGCAAGAAATTGAGAGGGGAGAGGGAACTAGAGAGAGAAAGAGAGACACCTGCAGCCCTGCTTCGCCACTCAAGAAGCTTTCCAGCTGCAGGTGGGGAGCAGGGGCTTTGAACCTGGGTCCTTGCACACCATCGTGTGTGCGCTTAACCAGCTGCAGGGGCGCCACCGCCTGCCCCCTGGAATATCTTTTAAATCTCATCTGCAACCCACTTAAAAGTAGATGTGGAAGTAGACGGACCACGATCCGATGACTCGGCATTTACTTTTTACTTCAATTAACCGGGAGAGAAACTGAAATGCAATAAAATGGGCTTAAAAAAACTTTTTTTTTTTTTTCCAAAATAGAAACACAGACACACGGAGGGAAGGGAAGAAGTCAGAGCACTTAAATTTCCTTCAATGTGGTGGGGGCCGGGCTTAATCTACAGTCATGGGAATGCTAAAGCAGCTGCTTCATAGATCACTAAACTATACAAGTGAGCTATTTTATAGGTCACTAAAGAAGAGTTAAAATGTCAAGAATAAAGGAGTTTAAAATCGAAAAAGTATTATTCACAGGATCAGGGGCCGGGTGGTAGTTCAGCAGGTTAAGCTCACATGCTTCGAAGCGCAAAGACCAGCATAATAATTCTGGTTCCTGCCCCCTGGCTCCCCACCTGCAGGGGAGTCGCTTTACAAGTGGTGAAGCAGGTCTGCAGGTGTCTGTCTTTCTCTCCCCTCTCTGTCTTCTCGTCCTCTCTCGATTTCTCTCTGTCCTATCCAACAACAACGACAGCAATAACAGCAAGAATAGCAATAATAACAACTATAAACAGAGGCAACAATGGTAACAATGGTCGCCAGGGGCAGGGGATGTGTAGTGCAGGCACCCAGCCCCAGCAATAACCCTGGAGGCAAAAAAAATAAAGTAAAATAACAGAATCAAATGAAAAATCAAGCCTCACATTTCACTATTAGACTTTGCAAAATACCTTGGGTCCACTTTCCTATTAGCTGGCAGTCTCAGCTCTGCAACACCACTTACAAAGCTCCCTCCCCACAGGTAAGGGGTAGGGGGAGTTGGACGGACCTCAAGCCATCCAAACCGTATGCATCCTATGAAATAATAATAGATAAATATTTGAAAATATCAAGTTAATATGAAGTTTCAGAAGCTTGCTAACAGCTTTTATCCATCAAGATTATATTTATGAGACAAAGATAATGAAAAAGATATTAAATACCTACAAAAAAATAATAGCCACTAAAGAGAAATGTACCTTCTCCTACACTCTCAGTTTCTCTCTGTCCTATCCAATAAAAAAAAAAAAAAAAAAGGAAAAAATGGCTGCCAGGAGCAGTGGATTCTTAGAGCTGGCACCTAGCCCCAGCAATAACCCTGGAAGATAGAAAATTTTGAAATTTATATAATGTTTATTATTTAATGATATTTTCCCATTCTTTATCAAATAGTAACAATTTTAGAAAACTTTGTACTTGTATTTTAAAGATTTATGCTCATAATACATAAAGAGATATAGAATCATTTTAAATCTGAGGTCAAAAGACACCTTACATTATGAATACAGTTTGTAGAACAGATAAAGCAATTAAGTGTTATGGAGTAGTGTCACAGGAGATTTGATTTACTAGTCATAAGTCTTTTCATGTGACCAGAAACGAATTAAGTGTTTCAAATTTTTAAGCATGAATAAAAAAAAAAATACTGAATTTGCCATTTCCATGGGATATTAATGAAGCCAAATACAAAATCTAAATTTCCTAATTTTTTAGTTTTGAAGAAATTTCCAAAATTTTTCTTACTCTGGACAATGAACACAAATGACAGTCAATGTTCTATTAGTTTAAGTAATGCAAATATTGCTTAAATAAGACACAAATACTGGAATTTACATTGTCCCAAAGTGTGAAATGCCAGAGGAATCTTTGCTGAGAAAGGTTGATGCAGAAATGCTTGGCTATCAATAAGCACTGATTATGGACTAGATGTCAAATTATAGAGTTAAAACTAAGCACAAAGAAAACACGGAAAGGTATGGAATATAAGAACCTAGTGAGGGTGGAAAAATAGTGAAAAGGGATGAAGGTTAGACTTAATAGGACTACAGAAAAGTTAAATAAAAGGAAGAGAAACTTGTGGGGGCCAGGCAGTGGTGCACCCAGTTAAGCACTCACATTACAATGTGCAAGGACCCAGGTTCAAGCCCCTGCAGGGGGAAAGCTTCATGAGGGTGACTCTTCCCTCTCTATGTCCCCCTCCCCTCTAAATTTCCCTGTCTCTCTGATAACAAATAATAAAATAAATATATATATATATATATATATATATATTTTAAAAAGAAGCTTGTAGTTAAAAATAGTTCTAGAAACAAAGTTCTTTAATTAGTTATCTATAAAAATAATTTATTTATAAAAGGTGGAAACAATGTTACCGCCTGTGATTTTCATAAGCAATAAATATTTGATATTGCTTTTAAAATTATATATATGTAGATAGATATATTCCTAGGATACCCTACCCACTAAAATATGTACTTTCTACACTTAGAAACAATAGATACGTTGAAAACCCACACTTCTGTCTTCATTCTTCAAAAGAGCCTACTTAATAATTTCTTGATGAAAGAATTCTTGATACATTATCACTCATGGGCTCAAAACTCATTTAAAAATCTCTATCTTCCTCATTCCAAGTGAATTTGTAGAAAACCTTCAAAATGATAAATTCTACTGAATTTAACTATAAACAACATTTGATTCATATACACCGAACCTTGTTATAAGTAACAAACGATTCCGATAGAGTACATTTAACACTGTCTAGCCATGAACATTTATTATGGGAATATCATGGCAGATGAGACTGTGGTAGGTAGGGAACCATCAATCAGATGTGATCCCACAACAAACTGTGCCCCATCAGCTGCTTTAATATGTCACGAAACTTCCAAATCGACATTGCTGGGCCATTTGTTAAGCCCAAGCTACTTTTTCACTGACAAAGCCAAAGACATTTGGTATTTTCATTTATATGTAATATCAAAATTAATCAATGCAATTTATTCATCCAAAAGAGAATTTCTATGAGGATAAGCCATAGAAATTCAGACTTCAGTGTCTTTTCACTTCCTGCAAATGGTATATGAAGTACTGTCCTTACATTCTGAAATCATAAGGAGTTAGCAATATTATGTTATTTTCAAATGTTTTCATTTAAGCAGAATAGAAGAGACACATCTTTTCCTCTTACACTATGACACAAGATTAGCTATTAAGATAATCCCAAGACACTGTGAAAATAAAAATAGCTTTGTTGAATGCTCATTTACCCATGTGGTATAAGTACACCATCAAGAGTGCCTCTCTGAGCAAAAAAACAAAAAAGCCATAATCAAATTTAGTCTTCTGATATTAAACAAACTTCCTCTACATCTCATCTCCTACTTAAATTTGTTGTGACCTTGTTTATTCCTGCAATTAATTATATCTCATTTATTTTCTTTGTTTTTCCTCTCTCTCTTTCTCCCCCCCCCCCATCTCTCTCTCCTCTCTCTCTCTCTCTTTTTGCCTCCAAGGTCATCACTGGGGCTTGGTGCCTACACCATGAATCCACTGCTCCTGGAGGCATTCCCCCTCCATTTTTGTTGCTCTTGTCATTGTTGTTATTGCTGTTGGACAGGACAGAAAGAAAGGGAGAGAGAAGGGGAAGACAGAGAGGGGGAGAGAAAGACAGACACCCGCAGAACTGCTTCACCACCTGTGAAACGACTCCCCTGCAGGTGGGGAGCTGGGGGCTCAAACTGGGACCCTGATGTGGGTCCCTGCACCTTGCAACATGTGCGCTGACCCGCTGCACCAACCCCCAATTCTACTTCGTTTCTACTTCTCCTGAAAACATTTATGATTTTGTTTGATTTTTCTCATCTTCCTTAGGCAGCATCATACTTGAAACTGTCGACAACCTTCCTCTTTTGCTTTCTACTCCACAGCCTTCTTAGTTGAACATAGTTTTGTTTATTTATCAAGGAGACATCATAGCACAGCCAGGGTGTACTTGGGACCAAACCCCCCATCATCTCTTGTCAGGTGTCCTACCCACTGAACTCTCTTCCTGGCAGTAAATATAATAATAATAAAAATAAATAATCCCTTCTCTGTGCTATATTTTTTATAGTCATCTTTCAAATATGCAAACAAAAACATTTAAAAAAATCTACGGGATAAAATAAAATGTTGATTAGATTATTCTCTTGGAAGTACTGGATGTTTTCACATCCTAGTTTTAAGATGTTTGGAAAGTATATCATAAATGTTGGAAGATAAAGCAGATTTATAATCTCTTGCTCTTCAGAACTTTGAAAATGATCTCAAGGTCACAAGGGAAGACTCAGATGCAAGCTCTTTCTTAAAGACATGCATTATTGTTCCTGGAGAAACAACTCAATGTATCTTCTAAGAAAATTAAGAGAAAAAAAAAAAAGGGCTCCAGAGTGGATTGTCTTGCTCCCCAATTTGAGACACTTGCTTTACCCGAGGAAAGCCATTGTGCCTGCTGCTGATATTGCTTTCAGATCTACTGGGGCTCTTCCCCCCCCCAACCCCCCCCCCCCCCCCGTTCAGTAAATGGCCCCAATCCCACCGCCACATCCAGAGAGGGCGAGAGACAACAAAAGGAGAGAAATACAACCATGCTCCATAGCTACTGAAAATTTATCTTCTCTAAGTTTTATTTTTAATTATCTTTATTTAATGAGACAGCCAGAAATCTCGAGAGGGTAGGGGGAGAGAGAGAGAGAGAGAGAGAGAGAGAGAGAGAGAGAGGGAGAGGGAGAGAGACAGCTGCAGCCCTGCTTCAACACTCCTGAAGCTTTCCCCCTGCAGGTGGGGACTGGAAGCCCGAACCTAGGTCCTTGTGCACTGTAACCTGTGCTGTGCCAACAGCGGGTCCCACTACTGACAGTTTCATCTTGCCTGGGTCTCTCGTGTGCTGGTGGAAGGGTAAGACCACAGAGTGAAGGGTCCTGAATGGTAAGATGGGAACTCTATCACCCCACCCTGCAGGAAAACTATTAAAATTGGATTAAAAATATCTATTAACTTTCAGACATGAGTGCGCCATGAATCCCATTTGTTGTTAAGTGTTCAAAATTCATCTTGGGGCTGACTTTTATTAAATAAACAGCGAAATGTGATTATTCTCAGTTTTGAAAGCAAAGAATTATTCGGGGCTGGTAGTTGCTCAAATGGTAGAAGACACACATTACTCCCAGCCGGGTGTGTAGGGGGGTAGCTTCACCAGTGACAGAGCAGTGCAGCGGGTGTCTCTTCCTATCTTTCTCTCCCTTTTCCCCCTCTCTATCCCTCTGCCTCTCACCTTCTAACAAATAGTAAAGGGGAGAAAAAAAAAAGTCTAGGAAGAACAGTGGACTTGTATAGGCACCAAATCCCAGTAATAACCTTCTCAGCAAAAAGAGGAGTGTATTTAATTTTTTTCTGTTTGTGGTGGTCATAGCGATCAAACCCAAGACTACACACATGTAAAGTATGTGTTCCATCGCTGAGCAATATCCCTTACCCATTATTTTTATTTTTATAAGAATGTCATTTTTACCTCAGTGACATTTATAGAAAAATAGATTAGAAACCTAATTATTCATTACTTTGACCTATAAACTGGCTAAATACAGTTTCTCTAACCCAAACTACACCAGACCTTCAGTATGACCATAAACTCTAGTCACTGTAATAGCACACATTTGAAAGGTCATACGGTCATTTGTAAGCATCTTTATAACTCAACATAAGAACAATGATGGAGGATACTGGCATGTCCAGGCTTCCCTCTCACCATGCTATGATTCCTACTAACTAAATCGTGTTTATACCTAGAAAACATTAAATTCATCAATAATAATAAAGATTCAGCTTTTAATTGACTACTCCTTTCTCTTTAATACCATCTTCTTTGACCTTTATAGCAAATGTCTTGATTGCAAGTCATTCCCTAACATATAAAATAAATGAAAGTGAATCTTAGCATTAAAGAAAGCAGACATTTAAGAGTATCTGAAGTCATTTCAAAGCTGTTCCTATTGCTAGTCACTGATCTGTTTGTAATGGTTCTATCAACTCGAAAGCCTTATTATCAGGAGGATAAATCTCAAAACAGAGAATATAACAGAAAAATTGCATTTGGAAGAGTTTTTCCTTTTTAGACACATGGAAATATTGGGGTGGTGGTGAAGGGAGAAATTTAGAAAGAAATAACAACCTCTCTGGAATTCAAACAAATTTTATCTTACCCATTACAGACTCCTGCCTTCATGGACTTTCTTTAAACAGCTGTATTTAGATGAGGTTTTAAATCTACAAACTCTATATAAATTACTTAGAGCTCTTTGTCTCAAATAATCAACCCATAGCAGACAGATTGTTTGACAATTTAAGGGATGAAATCAGTTGTCAGTTGGTTAAATGAGAAGGAAAATCTTTGTTCACATTCTGCCTTATCAAGCCTCCTAGTATGTGTAGTGACATTCGGGTAGTTTTCTAAATTAACAGTTGTACGTCTTTTTAAATAATAAATTTTACTATCAATTAATGCTGTACATAAGCAACCTTACTTATTGAACCTTGACTGGAAAAGAATTCATGGCTTCTTGTGTTGGGTTTTTCAGAGACACTTCACTCATCCCTTGTGATTTCTGAGACTAGAGAAGTGACCTCTTTTCTGGCTGAGTGTTTAACTCTTGAGACTTCAAAGTATTTCCATGAGCACCCATTTCTCTCCTTCACATTTTTAAAAATCGGGTTCTAATGGACAGGAATACATAATAAATTGGCATTAAACATTTAATATGTTAAGAGGTTTGATAGCATGTTATCAGCTGTGATAATGACAAATTTTATCAAAGACACACTGCAAGATTAAATAGAATGACTACTGCTTTTCTGTGTTTATGTATTATTCAGACTGCCAGTGACCCTGACGTAGAAAAAGCTTCTTGTCTCTTAAAAATTTTATTGAGAGGAATTCAAAACGCACACAGTTAAGTGCTATTCTGTGTGCATTTAATGTAGGCTGAAAAACAGTTTGGTACCCATTTTAGATTCACTGGCAATAAGACAGACAAGAAAGTATGTGCTAGGAGTCATGAAGATATAGATGAAAAATTAAAAGTTTAAAATTAATTTGAACTGATAATGTAATGCTCCACGTGGAAATCTAAAAATCAGTTTCCAAATAGAACAGCTTGAAACTTTTTCTAGCCATCTGGATTTGGACCTGGCTCATTTAATTCCATTGCTGCCCTTGTGGGAACTCCAATTTTATACATGCTAGATGGGAACAATCATTTCCATGCCACCTAGACTTATCTTGCTGCATTTCCTAAAAATGTAGATTTTTATATACATTTAGTAAACTATCAGTATTCCCCCAATGCACACTTAAGTGTATTTATTCATGTTATTTTTCATTTCAAACCAGATGTGATATTAGTCGTTGGTTTACCAACATTTCAAGTAACGAACGACTGCATTTTATTTGGCTCAAAAATTCAAATAGACTCTATATTTCCATGTCTTTATACTTGTATTTCTTAATTGTGTCTAAAAATCGAGTGATTCAAATTCAAATTCAGGGAAATGACTTTACCTACTTGGGTTGTACAGTGAGAGAAAAGCAAGGCCTAATAATACATGAGCAGGGGATCAAGTAAGATCACTCTCGCAAAGCATCGACACAGTGCTGGCATTCAAGGAGGGCTCAGTAAATGTTAGTCATCAAACAGAATTTTGTGTTCACTAGTAAGTTAAAGAATGGAGTGAGTACATAGGGGTCAGGCAGTGGCTCACCCAGTTAAGCCCATGTAGTACCATGCACACGGGCCTACACTAGGATCTGGGTTCGAGCCCCCGCTCCCCCCTGCAGGGGAGAGCCTCAGGAGTGGTGAAGCGGGTCTGCAGGTGTCTGTCTTTCTCTCTCCCTATCTCCCCCTCCCCTCTCAATTTCTCTCTGCCCTATCCAGTAAAATGGAAAAAAATGGTCACCAGGAGGAGCAGAGGCAACAAGCCCCAGGGGGTAAAACCCTGGGGGAAAAAAAAAAAGAATTGAGGGAGTCTGGGGGTAGCACAGCGGGTTAAGCACACGTGGGGCAAAGCCCAAAGACCCGTGTAAGTATCCCGGTTCGAGCCCCCGGCTCCCCACCTGCAAGGGACTCTGCTTCACAGGCAGTGAAGCAGGTCTGCAGGTGTCTGTCTTTCTCTCCCCCTCTCTGTCTTCCCCTCCTCTCTCCATTTATCTCCGTCCTATCCAACAACGATGACATCAATAACAACAACAATAATAACTACAACAACAATAAAAAGACAACAAGGGCAACAAAAGGGAAAATAAATAAAATTTTTAAAAATATGAGAGGGGGAAATCAATTGTATGTCTCAAAGTTTCTCAAAAGACAAACTGAATCTTTTTAATATATAGGCTATGTATTTGATATGCGGACTCTCTCAAAAGCCTAGACCAAGTAGATTAGAAGCTTCCAATAGCACAGCTATATACAAGATACTGGGTACTGTACAGCAAACCACAACAAAGGGACTTTTCAAAGTTAACCCAATTAACAAATAATGTGATGATAATATTAACTATTGATTGTCTTTTTGAACCCTAAGACAGCAGGAACCTCACATCTTCACTATAGAGCCCCTACTTCCCCCAGTCCTGGAACCCTTGGATAGGGCCCACTTTCCCGTATGCATCTCCCAATCCAAACCAAATAATATTGCATCTGCCGATCACAACCTAACCAAAGCAACGATTGCCATCTCAACATGCTTCACCTCAGACTGTATCCAGAGACTTCACGTGTGGAATGACAACCCTTCAGCTTCATTACTCGGGTGAGACCTTTCCTTTAATAGTACACTCTAATTTCATCTCAGGTGGTTCACTTTCTAACAAAGTCCCATAACCTAGATATACACCAGTTTCTGTGAGAGAGAGCTTATGTGCACACGTATCCATAAACTACTGCAAAATATATACCTGAAAGCAGGATTACACTAGAGTTTGCAGTGAGTACCTCCCTAACACTTCCTCTCCACTATTCCAAGCTTGTGATCCATGATTGCTCAACAAATTGTTTGGCTTCCTATGTTAACTCTCTTTTCAATCACCAGGTTCCAGATGCCACCAGGATGCTGGCTAGGCTTCCCTGGATTGAAGACCCCACCAACGTGTCCTGGAGCTCAGCTTCCCCAGAGACACACCCTACTAGGGAAAGAGAGAGGCAGACTGGGAGTATGGACCGACCAGTCAATGCCCATGTTCAGCGGGGAAGCAATTACAGAAGCCAGACCTTCTACCTTCTGCAACCCTCAACGACCCTGGGTCCATGCTCCCAGAGGGATAGAGAATGGGAAAGCTACCATGGGAGGGGGTGGGTTATGGAGATTGGGTGGTGGGAATTGTGTGGAGTTGTACCCCTCCTACCTTATGCTTTTGTTCACTAATCCTTTCTTAAATAAAAAATTTAAAAAAAAGAATAACAGAAAATAAATAAAAATGACAGAAAAAAATTTCTTAAAAATTAAAAAAAAGAATTGAGAATATATTGAGTTATAATATTTACTTAAAAAACATTAGTTTATTTACATGTACTACTGTATTTATTACACACAACATAACCCAGAAAATGATAAGAGTTCCAGAAGTCAACAAATTGCTTTTAGAAGGCAGAGTTAGCAGATGACAAAGACATGTGCAGAGACCCAAGGTCTCTCCTAACCCCTGATGACCCTCTCAAGTAAGTTGAGTGATTGCGAGCTACCAGCTCAGAAGATTATTTTGACTAACTTTAAATGTATCTGTCAGTTATGGAACCCAAGATTCTTGTAATCCAATTGCAGGAATTGATTATTACATTAATTAGGCTACTATAAGATAATAAGAATGCACCTTCTAAGCATGTCCACTGGTCATTTAGTTGTTAATTATCCAGGAAGTCTAACTGAAAGTCAATGACAGTAAAACTCAGTTCCAGTAGTTTCGTTTCATGCTTTTAAATTTAAACTAAATTAGAGGCCGGGCAGGTTAAGCACATGTGGCGCAAAGGCTATTTTTCTTCGCTTTTGTCACCCTTGCTGTTTATCCTTGTTGTTATTATTGTCGTTATTGCTATCATTATTGTTGGATAGGACAGAGAGAAATGGAGAGAGGAGGGGAAGACAGAGGGGGAGAGAGAAAGATAGACACCTGCATATCTGCTTCACTGGCTGTGAAGCGACTCCCCTGCAGGTGGGGAGCCGGGGCTCCAACCGGGATCCTTTCTCTGGTCCTTGCACTTAGTGCCATGTGCATGTAACCCACTGTACTACCACCCGACCCCCCTATTTTTCTCTTTACTGGGAGGATTAATAGTTTATAATCAACAGTAAGATACAGTAGGTATCTCTCTGTTTCTATCCCTCCCTATTTCCCCCATCCCCTTGATATCTAGCTGTATCTATCAAATAAAGCTAATTAAAAAAATCAAAGAGAATCACAAGAAGCAAGTCCCATTGTGAACCATAATTTATGGCTCTATAAATTCTTGTTCACCATACTTTCAAAGTTATACAGAAGTTATTCTGCTCTAATTCACAACATGCTGTTCAACTAAATTAGAACAGTTATTGGAGTGTCCAAGTGTAGCCTATTGCCTGTGTTGGCATCTTGGCTCAAAAATATACTACTGAAAATTTTACTCAGTTGTTACTCCGATATGATAAACAGAGATCGTAAGTAGAGCAGCACTTGTTGGCCAGAATTATTGAAGGCATTGCCTTACAAAATTTAAATCACTATTACATAACTCAGAGCACAATCTTAAAAAAAAAAAAAAAAGAACACTCGGCTACATAAAGCATTAACTCTAATTTCCCTGTCCTCCTTATAGGTAACATCCTTTAAAATATCTTCACTTTTATATTAGTCAGTTAACACATCCTTAAAACCTAAATTTATAGTCATGCCCTGGACCACTTGTTTTTGTGAATGCTCATCCTTATTTTCTCTGATCATTAACTTTGGAAGTATTCAGTAAATATTTGTTTTCATGCATTAAAATATGTATTTTAGACTCTCTACTATACTGATTAATTTCAGTATAAGGATACAGTAGATGGAGAGAAATATATTTTGTTAACAGTACAGTACAATTTATTTTTTAACTTTGAATGTCCAAATCAGCGTCATAACATCTTGGAAGATCTTGAGTGAAAATGCATAATCAGTAAGGTTTTTTAATCTAATAGTGCGTCAAACCCAACTCATCACACTGGGCAATTAACAACTTCAAATCCCTACGTGTGTGTCTGCACTATCCATGCAGTTCCTAAACAGGAGAGAGGCATTCTGTTAGATAAATGAAAATCCATACCTGTTAGCCAGAAGCAATTTTCAGGCTCCTATAGATCCTAAGAGGCACTTCAGTTATGTTTCTGATTGCCCTGAAATACACTCTTTAATAGCTGCCAACTATTACATTAGAGACTTCATGATGTGCCCCGTCTCAGGACAGACTCTTGGACTTTGCCCAGCTTGATAACTACTTCTTCGATGACAGAGATTTTGACACTGATACAAAAGGGATTTCACCAAGCATATGTAGGGTCTATCCTAACATTCAACTCTTCATAAATTGACAGCCAGAATGAATTTCTATACTTACCCCGGCCATATATCAAGAACTATAAATGGTAATACCGAATGAGCTCGTTAAACATTTATATTTTCTTGAATAATACACCAGAAAAATATTTCCCTCTGTGAGAATGTAAGCGTATTAATTTGGAATTTTGTATAGAGATGGGATTTGAAGTATATCCATTCGAGTAAGTGAGATTGGTAAATGTTTACGAAGTTTTATTGTTGTGCCTGTCTGCTATTAATTGAGTAATACCCCACTTCTGCAGAAGAGTCTTTCTAAGGGGGACTCTGATTATCCATGATAGGTTTTATTTGATATATGGACTTTAAGAGCAAATTGTGCTAAGTTTCAAATTAAATCCATCAAGTATAAAACACCTCACAGTGAGGGGACCAGTTAGGCACACACAGAACTGAATGCACAGACCTACACAAGTATTGGCTTCATACCACTTGCCCCACTCCCCAACTGCAGACACTTCACAAGCAATGAAGCAGGTCTGTAGGTGTCTTTTTTCCCCTCCTTCTCTATTGCCCCGTCCCTTCCCAATTTTTATCTGTCCTATCTAATAAATGGCAAAAACGTCGACCAGGAGCAGTAGATTTGTAGGGCCAGCATGAAGCCCCAGCAAGAACTCTGGAGGCAAAATCAATCAATCAATCAACTAAAATGCCTCATTGTACCTACAAAATAATGAGTTCATAAGTACTTTCTAACTATTGTCATTTAAATCCAATTTTCTCTTTTAGTCCTAGAAAATATAGTTTTCTGTTCCTTTTTAACACACTTTTCCACACACCAACACTGCAAAAGATAGTATTTTCTTATTTGAAGATAAAATGATTCAATACTTAGTAGGTAATGTTATTTTGAGATATCAAAAAAGCAGAAAAAAACAGATTATTTACGTATTTTGAGGCCGTTGCTCTTCTAGTTACGGGACAATAAAGATAAAAGAAAATAAGAAATCAGCATAGATCATCTGTTATACAAGTAAATAAGTGATTTGTAGAAAAGCTTGAATACTGGGGCTATTTCTCTAGTTTTATCCTACACAGAGGTTTAGGTATAAATCAAGAAGAGGATAACAACAGAATATAACATGGATATTTAATCACAACGCTGCACCTTCAACCCCTCTTACCAAATAGCAACAATCACAACTTTAATTCTGTTCCTTTCTGTGCATGCTACTAAACATTCTAGCTAAAGGAAGAGAAGATCCCCTTCCTTATCACATCAAAATAATATTTAATCTTGTAAGAAGCAAAACATAAGTTTCTACAGAAAGGTAGAAATGTATATCACACACACACAATTTTATTAAAAAATGTTTTTGATAGACAAAAGTTTGGATATCAACTTAATCAAGTGCTTTCCAAATTTATAGAGGGATCATTAAAGAAAATTCTTTGTTTTGTGAAATTGCATATGATGCTCAAGGTAAGGACTGGAGATCTTTTAATTGAGTCTCACATAATATTTTTTAGAAAAGTCATCCACCTTACCTTTCTTAAATTATATTTTTCTTTTTTTTAATTTAAAAGAAATTAAATTTATTTATTTTCCCTTTTGTTGCCCTTGTTTCTTTTATTGTTGTATTATTATCATTGTTATTGATGTAGTGACAGAGAGAAATGAAGAAAGGAGGGGAAGACAGAGAAGGGGAGAGAAAGAGAGACACCTGCAGACCTGCTTCATGGCCTGTGGAGTGACTCCCCTGCAGGTGGGGAGCCGGGGGCTTGAACCAGGATCCTTACTCCAGTTCTTGTGCTTTGCACCATGTGCACTTAACCCACTGCGCTACCACCCGACTCCCAAATTATATTTTTCTGAAATTATTCTACTGAACACAAGGACTAAATGATGAGAAGGAAAGAGGTCAAAGAGACAAAGAGACACTTGTAATGCCGCTTCACTGATGAAGCTATCCCCTGCACACACCCACCCATAGGTGGGGTTGGGGACTTGACCCTGGATCTTCATCTGTGGTAACATGTGCACTGTACAGGATGGCCCATTCTCAAATCCCAGTAAGCTTAAATATTTTCCTTTTCAGAATGATTTTTATCTTCTTTTTTTTTTTCTTTTTTTTTTTTTTTTTTTTTGGTAAGCCTAGTCCTTGAATCAAAGAAAATATTTATTTATTTTATTTATTCCCTTTTGTTGCCCTCGCTGGGTTTTTTGTTGTTGTTGTTGTTGTTGTAGTTATTATTGTTGTTGTCGTTGTTGGATAGGACAGAGAGAAATGGAGAGAGGAGGGGAAGACAGAGAGGAGGAGAGAAAGACAGACACCTGAAGACCTGCTTCACCACCTGTGAAGCGACTCCCCTGCAGGTGGGGAACCGGGGTTCGAACCAGGATCCTTATGCCGGTCCTTGTGCTTTGCGCCACCTGCACTTAACCTGCTGCGCTACAGCCCGACTCCCCAAAGAAAATATTTACCAGACAACATCTTTACTGATCAAGATCACAGTTTGATACATATAATCTTTAAGTAATTTAAGTTGACAAACCTGATTACAAACTTACATCATATTTCTAGTTCCCATTTTGCATCTGTAGATCTTTCATAGAGCATAGCTTGTCAAAATAACTGCCTGTTTGTTTTTATAACTTTCTATTTCCCTGTTCTTACTTTTTAGATTCAGGTAACTTTGAAGGGTGAAGGATTGGATGGGAAAACTAAGAAAATTAAATTGCTCTCAGACAGAGACCTAATGTTAGCTGTGATCCTTCCTAAAGCAAAAATTTTATGGCTCCCTTATAAACCCTTTGAAAATGGAGCATATAATGGAAGTGCTGACACAATCCTAAGTATGAATTCATAACCCCTCATGCTAATGTATCTAAAGCGTTTTATAACTATCAATTTATTCACATTTTAAAAGTAACCCCCCTCTTCAAATAACTGTATAATCCTTCTGAGTTACTGAACAGTTTCCTGTGTGAATGGTGATCACTAAATATTTTCCCTGGAGTGGGAACTGACAGGAATACGCCTATAGGGGATGTCTACTCACCCCTGGCTAGCATCGTGTCCAGCCATATGGACTATGGTCATTCAAGATCATATTTATATATATAATCGGAATTTATAAAGGGTATACATATATTTAGACTGTAGTATGGAAAATAGACTAGCACTGGACTTTATAACCAATGATTTCCCTGTTAGTGATAAGTGTATATACTCTATTTGTAAATAAAACTTAGAGTCACTGGCTCATATTTTAACATAAATAACATTCAAAACTGCAGTTTTCCTCACCATTTGCCATCAAATAAAAACACATTTTACAACAAATCTCAGAGTGTTTTAATTACAGAGTGAACGAGTAATTTATATTGATAATTAGATGATTAAAATAGAAATTGAGGCTAAAAATTAAATAGTGCGTTTAAATGAAAGTTAGATAAAAACTGACTGTAAATAACATAAACCCAGGTTATGATATCTAAGACTAAAAACTTTATTACTCTAACAATCCAATTTTTCTAATTAATATACTTCACACAGTTTGCCAATTTTATCAGATATTATTTTTCTAATAACACTAGAGAGCATGGTTACATTGTATAACATATTTTATAGCATAGTAATATACTTGTTAAGCATGTTCCTTAATTTCTGTACCTAAAAATTACTCTCAGAGTCTTTTGAATACATTGAAAGAGAAAAAACTTACTCAATTCAGGCTTAGTTTAAGAACTGACTCTAGTTGGAAGAAAGAGAAGGTATTAAATCTATTTATTGCATACAGATGGATATTAAATAATTTAAACAAATGAAAAACAGAGCGGTGATTATACACAGTACAAAGAACACTCTACACGCACATGAATATTCACACAGCTCAGTTCCCAAATTCACAACCTCACATTCTAAGTTACTTTTGAACAACAACATTGCTTGTTTTTCTCCTTATGCACTACTTCCTTCATGAATCTGCCAGAATTTCCTGAATTTTATAATGCTATAAATACATTCATATTTTTTTCTAAAACTAAAACTTAAATTTAAATGATGTAGTCAATTTATAGGGACAAAATGTTTTTTCTAGCACTAGAAAGATAAGTTACAGCTTATAGTCACTTGTAAGAAATATGCAGTTAGTACAGCTAGCATGAGTGCAGGCTACCTGGTTGACACACACATCATTCAGAAGGACCCAGGTTCAGCCCCAGGCTCCCATCTGCAGTGGGGAAACTTCACACGTGGTAAATAGATCTATAAATCTCTCTATATATCTATCTCTATCTCTATCTCTATCTCTATCTTTATCTCTATCTCTATCTCTATCTCATCTATACATATCCTTCCCTTCCCCCCTCAGCTTCTCTCTACAGAGAATATATATATATATATATTCTATATATTTATTACCCTAAATATATAAATAAGATTTAAAAATGAAAGTCAAAAAAAGAATACCTAAAGTTATGTTATTTTATTACCAGTGTAATAGCTTTCATGTACTTTGTTCATTCAGCGAATATTTATTGAGTGCTAATTACATATGATATTATCTTTTAACAAAAATGGATCAGATTTACAATGTGGTAAAGAAA
The DNA here is from genome assembly GCF_950295315.1 of Erinaceus europaeus. NCBI lineage: Eukaryota > Metazoa > Chordata > Mammalia > Eulipotyphla > Erinaceidae > Erinaceus > Erinaceus europaeus. The sequence goes on from NC_080175.1 coordinate 95,203,470, forward strand.
CAAGACATAGAAACACACACACAATAAAGCAGGACTGGCAAGATAGCTTATCTGACATCACCTACATCCCCTATATTCAAATTACCCTTGTACTTTTTTTTTTCTTACACAATGACAAGGAATATAAGATTTTGGATTGTGTTAAACTTGGTAAACTTTTTAAAAAGTTTATAGAACTAGGAAAGACACAATATTGTAAAACAAAAGAAATACAAGCACATAGTATTGCCATTAATGCATAAAACTAACAACATTCTAGCAAATTCTAATGCATACACAAATAAGTGTCAACATATGACATGGGACCATGCAAATCATTACATCAACTCTGAGACTCTCCTCAGAATACTTCTATGTCAGTGCTTCAGCACACTAAGATTGACATAATATAAGGCTGTAGTGTACACAGATACATTCTAACCTTTAATGGGTGAGGCGGTGCCTGGGTAATTATAATTTATATTTTGTGAAATACTTACAATCTAGGCCACCAAGATAGCATGCAATGCATTTGGAGCCGAGCTCTACTTCTCTGTTCCTGGCTGTCTCTCTGTGAAGCCGCTGCTATGGCAAGGAAAAGAATCTACAGAATGTGTGCTCACATGTTTCTCTGTTCCCTAACATTAACTGTTTTGAGATAACTAACAAGAAGAAATGAACTCAACAGACCTTCCCAGTGTAAATAATCGGATCCTGGGTCTAGTCAAAGACTGACTTGTGTCACTGGAATTCAGTTAGCTTCCTAGGTCAATGTCTATGTTGCTGGAGGGGTGGCGTTCACGACTTATCTTTTAGGCCTAGCCTGGGCCATTTCCCCCTGCATTTCTCCATTCCCCTTCCTACCTATTTGCTTCTAATTTTCACATATAGTCAGCCGTTGCCATAAATATTAAAAGTTGGCTTAAATCCTTATCTCCAATAGCAGAAAAAAAAAACATTGTTTTTTTCTTTTTAGATATATTGACCATTCACAATGTGAACTTTTCTCTAAGGTTAAACTCACCTGAACAGATCTGTTTACATCATTTCTTCTTTTTCCCAGTGAGACTAACTGAATGTAAAAAACTAATAAGTAGGTCTATAGTCCTAGTGAAGATGATATCAGCAGTGTAGGTAGGACTTCTAGTTGTCTTCTCAAGACTGCAAACTCTTATAATCACTTGTGCCATGCTCTGAACTAATCAGAGGAGACACCGCCTGCCCTGAAGGAGCTCATATATTGTGATTAAATACAAAAGCAAATGCCTCAGGGAAAACTTGCTGGCCTACTAACCTATATTTGAGATTCACGTTCATTGATGAACTTGAAAATCCCTTGGTAGCCAACAATGGTCAGCACTTTTTCCCAAATGATGCAACAAATCAGCTGAGAGAGACCAGTTTTGAAGTGCTTGGCACTGTGCTGTTTCTATTACTTCTGACCAGCCACAGCTCCTGACTGAACTGTGATGCCATCACTCCCTGAACCTGCCCTAAAAAAAAAATCCTTCTTTCAGAATGGTGACTCCTGTTACTACAACAACAATGGGAATCGTCAGTGTGGGCAGGTTGCCACATGGAGCTTGACAGCTGCTCAATCAGATTAAGACAAATGTACATAAGCAGTGTGAGAGCAAAAAGTGACAAATCATTTCAGAAGGTATTATTATTACCCTTTCCAGGATTTTGAGCTATAAAGCATCAGTGTTAAAGATCATCTATAAAGCAGACAAGCTTGGATCCATACAAATAGGAAACACATTTTACAGAGTAATCTGTACATTTTGATATTTTGAAGTCTGGTCCCCTTGCCTCTGGCCATAAATTAAATTAAGAAGTCTCAACCCCCCCCCCCACTCCACCCTCTAAATACATATGTCTATGCTAGATATTTCACATGGTAAAGGACTACTAGCTGAAATAATAATCTTCAAATCATGGTAAAAGACTGCTATGACACAAGTAACAGAATTTTACAATCCACCAAAAGATAACACACCAATAGCCACACTCATGAATAAACAACTATTTACAGCATTCACACAAGTATATCAAGACGATTTTGCAGGAACTCAGAATCTGTGAAAAAATGTTGATGCAATGCATATACAGTGACAGGAAGAGTCACCAAAGATGAAAATGCTTTGAAAGAACCATCAATGTATTTAATGCTTCACAGTGACTCATCTGACCTTTCTAAAATACACAAGACTCTTTTAACAATAAAAGAAATAAACTGCTGTGATTTCCTTCTCCTGAACTTCTCGTTCTACAGCATAACTGGGAAAAGTCTAACTGAACTAGTTACAGATTGGGGGAGGAGAGGAAGTAGCCCTGTGCTCAAAGACTGAAGCATCTCAGACCTCATTTACAAATGAAATCCAGCGCCACTGTATTTCTAGTAGTATGGAATGAATAAACGCCTAGGAATGCATGCTAACCTTTACAAAGCAAGCTTTCTGACTTGGTTAACAATATTTCTCAAATGTTGCAGCTATCTGACTTTCTCCCTGGGTCAGTAGATCTCCAAAGTCTACTGCTAAAGTTTATTATTAAAACGTCTACTTTTATTTACTTTTAAATTCTTTTAAATTTTTAAATTATTTTTATTTATTTATAGAGACAGCCAGAAATCGAGAAGGAAGGAGGTGGTAGAGATGGGAGAGAGAATGAGAGACACCTGCAGCCCTGCTTCATCACTCGCCAAGCTTTCCCCCTGCAGGTGGGGACTGGGGGGACTCAAACCTGGGTCCTCAGAGCATTGTAACATGTGCGCTCAAACAGGTGCACCACCGCCTGGCCCCAAAAGTATAATTTTATATGCTCGAAGTGCCAATCAACTTTGAAAAGTTGATATAGCAAGCACAGGTAACACTCCTGACAGCCCGGCGGCCCTAGAGTTAATGATACCATGATAGCAGGCGTCTCTAGATCCCAAGCCACAAGCCACCAAAAAGCTGCCATGCAGGTCAGCATAAATAACAGCTTGCAGTTTGGAGAGAGAGAGAGAGAGAGAGAGAGAGAGAGAGAGATCGAGATCTAGTGACAACACAATAATAAAAAAAAAAGTCATGTGGTGACACATTTTACAATGCCCATAGATCATTTGCATCTCCACTCTGCAGGGGTGCATCCACACCCACCATCTAAGCAAAGTGCTCCTTGGAACTTTTCTCTCCAAAGTACAGTACGTGGGAGACTTGAGGTATAAGGGCTTTAATTCAACACGAGGAGAAACACAAAGAGGAAACTGAAGGGGGTTCCTGTATTTAGAAGAGCCTGCTAAGATGCTGGGATAAATTATTAAAACTTCTTGTCAGCGTTCAGTCTTCTCTTTGCCCTCACATCACAACACTGACAGTAAGACAAAGACAGGGAAACTTAGCAACCTTTCCAGAGTGGAGGTAAAAAAACATTGGGTGACAGGAATGCTTCTGCAAAGCCACATTCTCAGACATCCCCCAGCAGGAACTTTCCTGAAATACAGAAACACTGTCCAGAAAGTCTCTCTTAGAATATTCCTGCAGCATCATTTTGACACACAGCATTCACCGAGCAGGTATCCTGAGAACGTGTGTTTGGTATACACAAATGACATTCAGGAACAGCGCACCCGACAGACGTGCACCAAAAGGCATGCTCTGAGACGCCAAAATTCTTTCTCACCTCACATAGATTTCTGAGAGCAGGAGAATATGGATCACAGCACTTAAAATAACCAAGACTTGTTCTCGTTCAGCAGATTTTTCCAATAAAGTTAATGTGATTTACCTTTATTAACACATCGACACTGATAACAGTCAGGCAGAAAATCAGTGTTGGTAACACTGCATTTTATAGCATGCCCCTTCTCTGACATCGTTTTCTCTGATCCCACAAAATCTGCTAACAACTCCAGGATCTTGCATATTCAGGAACCCATTAAGAGAATACAGCTTCGGGGGGAGAAAGGCACAGATTTTTGTAGGAGAGAGCATGCATCTGGCTCTGGATTCTGCTTGCTGAAAACAGTCCTTCTAATGCTTGGAAACTCACCCCAGCCCCAAACTGCATGCATAGCTTTCTATCAATCAAAGAGAAAAACTCTTCTTGTAACCACCTTCCACACAGATCCTCTTTCCTGAAATAAAAATCCGATTTCAGACAGACACAATCCCTCTCCCTTCAGCTGTGCTCAAGTTCCCACTGACCAGCCCTTCTAACTCCCTTCAGCCCTTGAACCAGGTAACTTGCATCTCACTCACCCCCTTTCCAGGGCTTTCCTTTCCAGGGGGTCCGAGTTAGCTTGCTCAGAGTGGGTCTCCAGAAGAGAAGCATCAAAATGAAGAGAAGGTCAAGTCTAGGGATTTTCCCCCCTTTCTCTGATGATAACATTTCCACAAGTTAATTTCACAGTCTCTCTCACATCCTCTTTCCTCCCGGTTATTAAAATAGCAGAGATCATTGAAAAACCTGAGGTAGGTGTTGTTTTGCCATCTTTCGCAGCTGAAGCAGCGGCTCCCTGACGTAGCCCTGAGCCAAGCTACATTTCCCACAGATCTGGCTCTTCTCAGCAAGCAGTTAGCACTGCTCCTCTCCAGGAGCTAGGAAATAATTTCTCATCTCCACTTGGCTTTCCGTGGGAATATATTCCTTAGCGTTCTGGGTGAGCTTGATGGAAAGTGATAAAAACAGGAATGCCTGTGTCCGGCAAGGAAAAAATAAAAATAAAAGAGAAAAGATGTCAGGATTGTGTGGGGAAAGATGAGAAGCAGTGGTACTGACAGCTTTCAGGCTGCTGTGTGATCCTAAGAGCCGTGCAACCAACCAAATTGCTCTTTTAAGAGTAATAAGGCTTCAGTGAAAGCCGGTATCACTGCCACTTGGGTGGGTAGTGCTGGGCTTAAAAAATCACCCAGGAACCGTCACAGATAACGACTGCTTCAGCCCTGGTTCAGAATATTAAGGGCTGAGCAAAGATAGAATGCACAGAGTATAGTTAATCTATTGTGTGTATAGATGGGGGTTTCCAGCAATGTAGAAAGATTCAGAACTTAAAATCTAGTTTCTTTTTCCTTTCCTTCACCTTGGTGACATAAAAATGGGATCACATCTGCACTAATTATTCATAGAAGTGTCTAAAGTATTTATTAGAGGAACAAAAATAACTGTACGCTATTTATTCCCAAAATAAAGTCAGCAGAGGAGTTCTCAATAGTCATTGCTCTCACCTGGAGGAAAGTCAGTTTATCTGGGCATTTCTCTGTCACCTAAAGGAGACTATCATGAATGCTATAAACAAACTTTTGGAAATATCAACACAGACACTATCGCGGCGGTGCTAATCACACATTCAAGGAAGCCCTTTATTTTGTTGTTGATGATGTTTGTTTGCATCACCTTGGAAATACAAAAAGCTCTAATAGTCTCTCAGTCTTTTTCATCATATTTATGGAAATATTACTGATTATTAATGTCCAGGTACATGCTTAACCCCCTAGAAAAAGAGATGGGTGAGGGGAAATTAAATGAAAGTCATTTTCACCATACTGTTCAAAGTCAATTAGTACAATGGAAACATGCTGGGCAATATTTTCAGTCTCTCTACATCTTACTATTATCCTTATGGCCACTTATTCTTTTGATCAGTGAACCACAATGCATGAATTATGCACATATGTACTTGAATGTAATCACTTGTTCAATATGAAAATTGTCAACTGCATGATGTTACCACTTTCAAAATGGGATTTATTGCCGGGTCATTTTGGTAGAAGTGCTTGTAAAAGAACAAAATATCTGTTGATGAAGTTATTTGTTATTGAACAAGTTTTACATCAAGGAGGCAAGGCACACCAAAAAGAGTCGCCGCCAAACGTCAAATTAATCCTTTGTTTAAATATGACCAGCTTGTATTCAACTTTTCAGAATAAAGAATCCTGTATGCAGAAAAGGCAGGGAAGTGAGAAAAGTTTCTGTCATGTTCATTTTCTAAGTAGTGAATTAAAAAATGCTATGTCTCTGTATATTTCAAAATAGTAAACTCATCTCTAACTCAGAAATCTCTCCCTCTCTCTCCACCAGTATTTCTTTATGGTAGTTACATAACCCCTTCCTGTGTCCTCACATAGGAACAGAAAATGACAAAAATAAATTGGCCACCTGAGGAAATCGGCTAACAGAGAGCCATCACATCTGAGGAAACTTATAAAACTTAGTATGTCGGTTTTCTACTAGCTGCATTTCTCTTGAAATAAAAATAACTTTTCATAATGTGAATTTCTTTTTTCTTTGTGATAGTTGGACCTGAGATGCCACAGAAAAAATGTCAAGTGGGCTTAAATACACTAAAATGATGTTAATTGGGATACGAAGCAGTAACAAACAGAGGTCCTAACTAGAATGAAGTTGATAGAAAAAAAAAGTTCCATTTTAGTCAGGGATAGGAACAGTTGAACAGGTTGACCATAAAGCATTTTTTATACTTATTTATTTATTCCCTTTTGTTGCCCTTGTTGTTTTATTGTTGTAGTTATTATTGATGTCATTATTGTTGGATAGGGCAGAGAGAAATGGAGAGAGGAGGGGAAGACAGAGAGGGGGAGAGAAAGACAGACACCTGCAGACGTGCTTTACCACTTGTGAAGCGACTCCCCTGCAGGTGGGGAGCCGGGGGCTCAAACTGGGATCCTTATGGTGGTCCTTGCAATTTGCCCCACGTGTGCTTTACTCACTGCACTGGACCATAAAGCATTTTCAAGTTTAGATTTTCGTGGTTGGTTTCTTTCCTGGTAACTTCTATTAAATGCCTCTCTCTCTCTCTCTCTCCCTCCCTCCCCGCCGGCTTCCGAAATTGAACTATATTTCGAAGAACTAAACCATCATTGTTCCAAGAAGGAAGACAGTTCCCCTCTAGAACTCAATTTACTGAAATGGCAGGTGCTACTTTATCAGTCGAGATGCCAGAAGAGATAAAGGTAAAACGGAAATAGATATGGAGGAATTAATAAGGAGGGGAAACTATCCCAATTTAGTCCATAAAGAAATAGATATGGAGGAATTAATTAGGAGGGGAAACTCCCAATTTAGTCTGTAAAGAAAGTGAGTCCAGGGGTCAAGTGGTGGTGCACCTGACTGAACACACGCATCACAATGTGTGAGGACCCAGGTTCTGGCCCCTGGGCTTCACCTGCTGGGGGAAAGTGTGGTGAACGGTCAAGCAGCATTGCAAGTGTTTCTCTTGTCTCTCTCCCACTATCACCCCCTTCCCTATAGATTTCTGCTGCCTCTATCGAATACACAATTAAAGATATAGTCCATGGTCTGGGAGGTAGTGCAATGGATAAAGCATTGGATTCTCAAGCATGAGGTCCCGAGTTCAATCCCCAGCAGCACAAGTACCAGAATGTTATCTGGTTCTTTCTCTCTCTCCTCCTATCTTTCTCATTAGTAAATAAATAAAATATTTTAAAAAAAGATATAGTCCAGGTCCCCTGAGATAGAGCATAGGTTCACCCATGCCCATAAACTAGGGGGAAAATATGTACCTGAAAGCAGAAGTACACAATAGCTTGCGGTGAGTACCCCCCAACACTTGATCTGCACTATACCAGTCTTTAGGTCCATGATTGTTCAACAATTTGTTTGGCTTTGTATGTTAACTCTCTTTTCAGCCACCAGGTTCAAGATGCCGACCAGACTTCCCTGGACAGAGGACCCCACCAATGTGTCCTGGAGCTCTGGTTCCTCAGAGCCCAGCCCCACTAGGGAAAGAGAGAGGCAGACTGGGAGTATGGACCGACCAGTCAACACCCATGTTCAGCGGGGAAGCAATTACAGAAGCCAGACCTTCTACCTTCTGCATCCCACAATGACCCTGGGTCCATGCTCCCAGAGGGATAGAGAATGGGAAAGCTATCAGGGGGAGGGGGTGGGATATGGAGATCAGGTTATGGGAATTGTGCAGAATTGTACCCCTCTTATTCTATGGTTTTGTTAATGTCTCCTTTCTTAAATAATAAAAAAAAATCTAAAGGAAAAAAAAAAAAGCAAAGGAGTCAACAGGCTAGCGAAATAAATAGCTGACTACAGGCTAGCGAAATAGCTGACTACAGGCTAGCGAAATAGCTGACTTTATCCTGCTGCTCTGTCCCGTGCTGGGTCAAGTCTCCACCACATCAAAGGGAACTCAGTCCTGTGGTCTCCTTTACTCTCTCTTTCTTCCCTTTTGCTTGTATCCCAGAAAGAAGGAAAGAAAGGAAGAGAAAAAAACAGGAGGCTGCTTGGTGGCAAGGAGTCAAGGAGCACAGAGTGAGGACCGGCACAAGGATCCCAGGTTCGAGCCCCTGGCTCCCCACCAGCAGGGGAGTCACTTCACAATCAGTGAAGCAGGTCTGCAGTTGTCTGTTTTTTCTCTCTCTCCCTGTCTTCCACTTCTATCTCAGTTTCTCTCTCTCCTATTAAAAAAAAAAAAAAATCGAAAAAAGAAATGGCCACAGGAGCAGTGGATTTGTAGGCTGGCACCGAGCCCTATTGATAACTCTGGGCAAAAAAAGACAGTGGGAATCAGGTGGTAGTGCAGCGGGTTAAGCGCATGTGGCGCAAGGAGCAAGGACTGGCATAAAGATGCGGGTTCAAGCCCCCGGTTCTCCACCTGCAGGGGAGTCGCTTCACAGGCGGTGAAGCAGGTCTGCAGGTGTCTGTCTTTCTCTCCCTCTCTCTGTCTTCCCCTCCTCTCTCCATTTCTCTCTGTCCTATCCAACAAGGACGACATCAATAATAATAACTACAACAACCATAAAACAAGGGCAGCAAAAGGGAAAATAAATAAATAAAGAGAAAAAGAGAGAGAGAATAAAACAGGAGATAAAAGAAAGAAATTGAGGCAACTCATTATCAGAGTGTGGGAGAAGTGAGGGCTGAAATGGTGAAGAGATGCTAATAATATATTCTGCAGGGCTAATAGTCATACACACACTGGTAGTGACCAAGGTCTGGTAGGACACATTTCTGAAAAAGCCTGAAATTGTACCCTTAAAACATATATGGTCTTGCAAATCAACATTACCTCAATTAAAGAAATAAGGGAGAAAAAAGGAAGGGAAATGGGGCTATCACAATACTCTGCCAGGAATTGCAAAGCTTTACAGGCGGATTAAAATATGGCCCCCAACAGTGGAGAAAACTTTGTTCAGGCAGGTTCTTCCCGTGTGTGTCTGCATGTGTGCGTGTGTGTGCGTGTGTGTGTGTCTGCGTGTGTGTGTGTGTGTGCGTGTGTGCGTGTGTGTGTGTGCGTGCGTGTGTGCGTGTGTGTGTTTGGAAAAGTCAGCTGAGAGAGGTACAGCTTTGGCTATTGACTACAAAAAAGGAAAGAAAGAATGAAAGGGAGGGAGAAAGAAAGAGAAAAGAAAGAAAGTAAAGAAAAAGAAGTAGAAAAAAAAGAATTGGGAGTCGGGTGCACGTGGTGCAAAACACAAGGACCGGCGTAAGGATGTCGCTTCGAGCCCCCGGCTCCCCACCTGCAGGGGAGTCACTTCACAGGTGGTGAAGCAGGTCTGCAGGTGTCTGTCTTCCTCTCTTTCCATTTCTTTCTGTCCTATCCAACAACAATGACACCAATAACAACAATAACTACAACAATAGATCAACAAGGGCAACAAAAGCGAATAAATAAATAAATCAATATTTTAAAAAAGAATTGAATCAAAGAATACTGATGTCACTGTGTTGGTTTGGTTTTTGCTTACTTGTTGGTTTTTGTTTTTCCCTTTGATCAATTCCTTCCCTTTCATATTTTTTTCTTTGTTGTGGCCGTGTAGGAGCATGCCTGGTTGCCATGAATGTTGCCACAGGTAAGAGCTAGGGTTAAAGCCCCCACTCCTCACCTTCACCACGAGGTGAAAGCTTCACAGGCAATGAAGCAGTGCTGCGGGTGTCTCCTTCCCTTTCTGTCTTCACCTTCCAGCTCGGTTTCTCTCTGTTGCTATCTAATCAATAAATGCATAAAATAGTCTTTAAAGCCCTTTAGTACTGATTCACAACCAGGTAATATGTGTGTAGTTGTATACAACTTCTACCACCAAAGTTCTAGGCCCATCCCCCAAAGAGAACCATCATAGTCCTCCCAAGGTCTTTTGGTGGACAGTTTGGTTCTTTTTTCATGCAAGTCTGTTTCTCTATACTCTACATATAAAGGAGACCATTCAGTGGCTATTTTTCACTTCCTCACTTCACTAAAGATATGCACCTCCCTTTCCTTCTATTTTATACTGAAGGATATACTATAATCTTTTTAATTGCCAAGTAATACTCCATTGAATACATGTCCTATAACTTCTTTTTCATTATTACTATCCTCATTTTATTGGATAGAGACAGCCAGAAATAGAGAGGGTAGGAGGAGATAGAGAGGGAGAGAGAAAGAGAGACACCCGCAGCCCTGCCTCACCACTTTCAAAGCTGCAGGTGGGGACCCTGCAGGTGGGGACCCTGCAGGTGGGGACTGACAGCTCAACCCTGGTCCTTGTGCCCTGTAACGTGTGCGCTCAACCAGGTTTGCCACCCCCCAGGCCCCATCCTGCAACCTCTTTATCTAGTCTTCTGTCACTGGGCATTTAGTTTGGTTCTCTTTGACTAGTGTTAATATTCTAACTATGGAAATGGAGGCCCCTTCAAACCGTTGCTTTATGTATTCTGTGTCAATATCCAAGAGTGGTATTGATGGAAATTAAGGCACTTCCATGCTTTTTTAAAGAATTAATCTGTCTTCTGTAATGACTGCACCAGTTTCTATTCCAGCCACACTGTACCAGAGTTCGCCTTTCTTTACACCCTCCCCAACACTTAGTGTGTCCTGTTTTGTTGACGCAGGTCATTCTGCACACACTGCGGGAAGTGGGAACATCAGTGTGGTTTTCATTTGCATGTCATAGAGCTGTTGTGAACTCAAATCTTAAAGTGTCATCAAGCCTTTGCAAATCATTCTCTTACATTTTCTATAAATTTATTCTCTATGTTCTCTCTGTGGTGTGTGTGTGTGTGTGTGTGTGTGTGTGTGTGTGTGTAAGTCACCAGGACTTTGCACATGTGTGATTTAACTGTTCCCAGGCTAATAGTCTCATTTTAAGTAATGAGAGACAGAGACAGTAGAGACACTATATTACAGAGACACACACCCCAGGGCTATAGCACTGTATGCCATGTCTTATTTCCTGTCAAGCTAGAGACCTTCCAAACCTCTCTATATACTCTTAACCATTCTGAGTTAGCTTTATTAATAAAAAACTTTACATGAAAAGCAGTGGAGGCCAGGTGGCTGTGTACCTGCTTAAGTGTTCACATTACAGTGCACAAGAACCCAGGCTCAAGCCCCAGGTTCCTACCCAAGGGGGTGAGGAGTGACTGGTGAAGCGGTGGTGTCTTCTATTTCTCTCTCCATATCTCCTTTTCCTGTCTCAACTTCTATCTCTATCCGAAGTAAAGAAACAGATAGATTTTAAAGGTACAGCAATGATGATGACACTTTCATATCAGTGTGAGTTGTACATATTTCATTGTTTCACCTTCATTGCAATATTACAGGGCAAGCTCTTAAATTTTCATACTTTCTAGATGCTTACCTGTTCCATACCACAGGATAATAATAGTAAAAGATAGAGTAGTACAAATGTGTACCCTATGTGACCTTAGTGCTTGCAATTCTGCTTCTGTTTTCCAGAGTCTTGTGGACAGACGGGTATGCAGGAATCAGAAATGTGAATCAGAAATGTGAAGAAATGGAAGGTCTTCTAACGTATTCATGACATGAAATTGCCCCATGGTTACTGGAGCTACAGAGAGGTGCAGAACTGAGAACGTAGCAGAGAATTCACACTGGGAAAGCCAACTAGAATACACTGTCTCACCACCCACATGTTCTCACAGGAAAACACAAGGAAAGACACCATCCCAGCAAGACCTGGTTCATGAACACTGACAGAGAAAGCTAGAACGTGTTTTAAGGGAAGTGCCGTGAAATTTTTAGGGAGACTGCAGAGACAGAGCACCATGGACAGGCATGTTCTTTAAACATAGTGCAATGAAAGGACAAGGGTGTTCAGGTCAGACCTTTAGGACAGAGACGAAGAAGAAGGCTAAACATTCTATGGTGAGTGTGTGTTTTAAGAGCAGGTTGAGTCAGGAGAGAGGCAGAAGATAGTCTGGGCTGAGAGGATAGCATAGGCATGGTTCCAGAGATACAAAAAAGGCTGTCTCCTTCCAGGAACTGCCAGAAAGTCAGTGGAGGTGGAGAATCTGAACATATGGCTGAGAGGCAGGCAAAGAGGTTGCACTGGTAGACAGGGATTGGATTAAAGTTTCTAATATGCTAACTGCCAAAGGTTTAGATGTTTCCCTGGGTAATATGGAATCAATAATGTGCTTGAATCAAGGAAATTACACCTTGTAAAATGAGTTAAACACTGTGGCTGTGGGATGCTGGAGAGTGAAATTGAAAATAATAGAAATGTAGGAAGATAGCAGTACTCCCAGTGAGTTATATTTGTGAATTGAATTCTACTTTAGTGGGAGTAAATAGGAAAAAAGAAATTGATTTGATGTAAATTATAAAATTTAGTAACAGCATTTATTCATTCAGTAGACAGTTAATAATCATATATTCCAAATGAGGCACAATGATAGATATTGTAAAAGTAATACAGCAATCTACCTGCCATATGGCTGTATGCATGTGTGTAAGAAATGGTGACGCTACAGACAGCAGAGAAATGAAATGCTGACCCAGTGTTTAAGCTCTCTTCTTTGAAGGAGGCAATGCTGACATCACCATGAAGGAAGTTTTAAATATTTAAGCGCTTACATTCTGAGACCAAATGTTATTTATTCTATTCTACTGTCATTACCTGGAAGCTTGCTCATTATGCATACTAAAAATCATCGTATCACTTATTTACCTTCTTCACAAAGTTATAATGTCACCAATGTCTGAAATCACACCGTAATTCTGTAACAAGAGCTCTGCTTAGGTTGCTGACATAGTTCAGTTGGAAGGTACACTGTTTTGCCATGAGAGCAACCCAGGCTAGAGCCCAGCACCCACTGCCCTGAAGGAAGCTTTAGTGCTGTGGTCTGTTTTACCCTCTAACACTCACTGACTTTCTGTATTTATCTAAAAAAAAAAAAGGTACAGTTCTATGTTTTCAATTATTAAAATTATTAAGGATGGGCTGAGCAGTGGTACACCCGGTTAAGCACATGTATCACCATGCAGAAGGACCTGGGTTCGAACCCACCTGAAGGAGTGATACTTCATGAGGAGTGAAGCAGGTGTGCAGGTGTCTGTCTTTCTGTTTCCCTCTCTGTCAAACCTCCTCTCTCAATTTCTCTGTCCTGTCAAATAAAATAGGGGGGGAACTGTAAAAGAGAAAGCATCTGCTTATAGATTCACAACCTAAATGGCTCCTACAGTCTAACTCTGTAATTATTCATAACTGTACAGTAACACTTGAGAAGAATCCACTCATGTTTATGTCAATATTTTTTTTTAACCTCGTAGCTTATAGTCATGTCATTAGGTCGAATTTTAAATGAAGCCAATTCATTTCTGAAAATTCTGTGAGTTCGATCATCAGATAACTAAATGATTCATGATCAGGGATGCTCTTACCTCTGGGAACTCTTGGCAATGCCTACAGACATTCTTTTGATGGCTAAGTGGAGAGTGAGGTTGGGATGGTGGTCTATGTGCTGACTAGAGACCAGAACGACTACCAAACTTCCTATAATGCAACTCCAGTACCCATAAAAAAGGAACTAATCCCAAAATACTGAGAGTGTCAAAGCTGAAAAGCTTTAATGTCTCTTTAGTATGTCTGACCACAAGATGGTGATTCTTTTAGCCATAGTCAAGACAAAAAAAATGCTGCTCTTGACAGATGGTCTCTAGACAAGCATAGAATACATATGTGTTACTAGGGCATTCTTTGACACTGCAAGTGTAAAATACTCTTTTTACAGTCCTATGCTTCACAGCAGGTTTCCATTACTCCTATGATAATTCATTTATAACAAATCACTTACCTTCCTCAATACCTTACATCAAGACACAGACATACTGGTTTTCCTGGATGACAGTGTTTATCATAAAAATTATTCTTGCCAGAAACTTTCCAATGTCTTCAATACTCAGAGTACCAGAGAAATTAATCAGAGCAAATATGCTTGTCTGATCCACTGTTTGCTTTGTCTCTCATCAACCTAGCAATGATCATCATCCGTACACTTTATTAATATATATTGTCTGTACTATTAATAAGCCACCAAAATAAAATTTCACCTAGGATTTAATCAAGGAGAGAGTTGTAAATTACCATAGTGTTGGCTTGATAACTCTTAAAAGACCACAGATGAGTTCATTACTATATGCATACACATATTTACATATGTAAATAGTTGTCAACAATTACATTGTCCTTACCCTCTAATGCTTCAGTATTTTATTTTAATGACACAAGGAAAAGTACAGGCCAAAAATGTTTCATTGAAGTGCTAAAGCAAACGGTATTTGTCTTGATTGTGTTTTCCATCTGCAAAAATAAAGCTTTATTGGCTAGGTCCTATTTTAGACTACTGTAAGTGCATGCCATTCAATAAGCTAAATATGTGAAACAGTCTTTAGCTTTTTCACAAGTTATGGTACTATATGGTTTATATACATGTTCTTTCCAAAGATAAGTGCCAGGCGGGAGACAGACGACCAGGGACTCATTGCTGAGTGGTATACAGTATCTCTTTATTCATGCGGAACACAGCACAGTCTAAGCCAAACTAAACTATCTTTAATCACAATCCTGTCCTTATATAAACACTCGCCAAGTAGGGTGGAAACAGGATGTGACGTAGAGAGGGTGGAGCAAAAAAAGACTGGTGGAAATCAGGGTGTACTATGAGAGGGGGTGGAACAAAAAGACATCATGAACCAGTGGGGATTAAACCAATGCCCTGCAGGCAGGGTAGTGATTAGTTAACAGTGGTTATGTTAATAGAATACAGTGTTAAGCAGGGGGGATTAAACCAATGAAACACAAGGGGTCTTAGAAGCAGACCAACAATAAGTATAGTGACACATGCTCCAGTTCAAAACCTTACTGTACAGATATTTCAATTATAGCATGGTTGAAAAAATTAACTCTCGTTAAACAAACTATCTGTTAAACTAACATTAAAAATATTTTGTATTTAATGTTAGTGAGAAATATTTTGAAAGATTTCAATTTCTATTTATTGTGACAGTTGTATCTACAGAATGCAGAGTCTGCTGATGATTTAAGACCCTGCAGTATGCAGGAATTGCTGGATTGTAAACACCCTAATTCTCGTTCTGTTAACCTGCATTGATAGGAGACAAGCAATACTGGTAAAAAGATCTATGCACATTTTTTATTGTTGAATTTTCAAATGAACTCTTAACTTGAATTGTATTTTCACTACAGTTCTCTTTCCGTAAATAAAAATAAAATAAAATAAAATAAACTAGCATCCTGTATGTCTGTAGAAAAGGGCCCTAATTTGTTTTTACTTGAACGTACTTTTAATGTCAACTGAGAAAGACAGCTTGAGAAAAAAAAATGCTAATTTTTGACAAGCACCTCTACATTAGTGTTTCACAACTATCTTTAGGAAAATATTTTTGGAAACTAGTTTTCTAAATTTTCTCATATGTTAGGAAAATATTATTTAGGTCTGCTATACGGATTCTAGTCCATTATGTTTACACATAAACACATAATAAGGCAATAAATTTGAGTCAAAAATATACTTTTGAATGAAATATATCTGGAGGATTCATTAGCACATTTTCTGGCCTATAATGACTCATATTAAACCCAAATTGCAAAAATAATGTGAATTCTGTCTATATATATATATGGGTCCTGGAGAGATGTTCTATTGATATTCTAGTGAATAAGCCTTGGAATCTAGTTAAACATGCCTGAACATATAAAATATATTTTTGCTTCATCTGAGATATTTTCTCGGCCTTATGTAAAGTTCATTTAAAGGACAGTGCTGGAAAACTTGCTATGGTCTATTGGCGACGCCACATCAATTACAGAAAAAAAATGTTTCTTATCTACAGGAGATATCAATAGTGTGTTTATTAAAGAAATATTTCTCTCTAATATTTGTATAATAAATTTCCTCAGACACAGGCAATTCTCACCAAGATATGAAATCTAAATATTTTTGCTAGCTGCTGATAGCCAATGTCACTAAGTCATAGCACTACAGGGCAAAAGAGTACATATAGAAAACATGTATGTATATATATATTCATACAAATGTACACACACACACACATATACATAAGCATATTCATCTTTATATCTGCTAATGACTCTCCCCGGAATGTCCTTGAGGTCCCAAGAATATCATCATGTTGTCTCAGATTCTGGTGGTAGATTGGCCAAGAAAAAACTCCTTTATTGTGAATGTTGAAGATGTCATACACAATTTCTAGCAAATTTCACTTCTTTGAGCTATACAAATAAAATACACTTTCCAGATTGTTTACAAGCTTATAATATAAAACCCAAGCAGATTAAACACATTGTTTATAAAAGTAATACTTTTTTGCAGTGTCTTGAACTACCTTCTATAGCATATTCATATTTTTAGTTAGGACTTGCTACATGAAATGTTAGACACTTATTATACCATTTGTACCATTATAGAATTAAATTTTAAGTATCAGAAATCAATTCTAGTAGGATAAAGATAATTCACTTTTTTTTTTTACAGAAGTAGTCTGTTATCAGTAGCAAGTTTTGCTTCATAAAGTTCTGAGAAATTTAAGCTCTATCTTTCCAACTTTATTGAAGTTGACAATTAATCCTTGTAATTTTGTTTTTGTTTTGTTTTGCTTCTATTCCTATTCCTTCTATTCTATTTCTATTCCTTCTATTCCTAGAGTTATTACTGGGTCCTTGCCATAAGAATCCACTACTCTAGACAGCCATTGTATCCTTTTCTTTTTCCTAATTTTTATTAGATAAGACAGATAGAAATTGAGAGCAGAGGGAAGATAGAGATGGCAGAGAAAAAGATAAACAACTGCAGACTGGCTTCACAGCTAATGAAGCAAACCCCCCCCCCATCCCGTTAGTGGGGACCCAGGGCTGGAACCCTGATGTCTTCCCAAGGCAATGTGTGCTTAACCCAGTATACCACTGCTCACACTTGTATGTTTTTCTATTTATTTTATTTTTATATTTTATGTTTTAGTAGTGATTTAATATTGATTTCCAAGACTGTAAGGTAGTAGGAGTATACTTCCACACAGTTCCTACCGCCAGAGTTCTATGCCCCTCCCCTCTATTGGAAAATTTCATATTGTTTATCAACTTGGGGGTGTGGACTAAAATTCTTTTGGGGGGCACAGAGGGTGAGAGTTTTGACTTCTATAATTTCTACTCCACCGGACATGGGCACAGCCCCCACATGTTGTATCTTTCCCTAGTGGGATAGGGCTCTGGACAGGTGAAGTTGTCTGCCTAGGGAAGTCAGGATGTAATCAAAGCAGTATTTGGAACTTACTGGCTGAAATGCAGTCAGCTGGCAGTGAGGACAGAATGTTTCATGATCGGGAACTTTGAATTTAGGGATAAATCAGGGAGTTTAGGGTAGTAGGAAGGCTATTTTAGGAATGTTGTTAGGAGCCTATGTCTTAATAATCTTTGCTTGAGTTTGATAGCTAACATGGGGATGAATGAGAAATACTGTCTGGGAAGAAAATTGTATGATACCTAAGAAGCTCACAAAAGGGCTTAGAATGAGGTTTCCAATGGATGTGACCAGTGATGGTAGAGAGAGGGAGAGGATAGAGAGGGGTATCTATCAGAGGTCTAGGCCCATATTATCTATGAAGGATTCCTTGTCTAGAACCCCAGGTGATGGGGTGGCTTGATGGTCACCAAAAAGACCATCATTAAGTGAGCCAAAGCCAGTCTCTTGCCCTTATCCAGCTTTTGTAGTCCTTTCTTTATCTGACAAGCTTAGACTTTCTCCCAGTTGTTAAAGCCTTGCGTGTCATTTGTGTATCCAAACTGGTATTAGGTTTACTGAGTGTGGCCTCAAGTTAGGAAGGAAATAGACCTAGGATTTTCAAACTTCTTTTTAAAAAAGATTTTGTTTATTTATTAATGAGAAAGATAGGAGGAGAGAAAGAACCAGACGTCACTCTGGTACATGTGCTGCCAGGGATCAAACTCAGGACCTCATGCTTGAGAGTCCAATAGGTAAATTATTCACTGTAAATTATGCACCCCAAGAAAGCTATTTAAGGAGACCACATGGTGGTGCACTTGGTAGAGATGACATGTTACAGTGTAAGCACACTGGGGGTACAGGCCCTGGTTCCCACCTGCATGCTGGGAACATCACAAATGGTAGAGCAGTGCTAAAGTTTTCTTTATTCTCTCACTTTCTCCATTTTGTTCTGTTTCACTCACTATTAAAACAAAACAAACAAACAAAAAGTCTACCAGGAGTGAGGTGACTTTTCAGGCGCCAAACTCCAGCAGTAACCCTGGTGGTAAGAAAAAAAGAAGAAGGAGAAGGAGGAGGAGGAGGAGGAGGAGGAGGAGGAGGAGGAGGAGGAAGCTATTGAACATATTCAGCAACTTTCTAAATCATTCTCTCTCTCTCTCTCTCTCTCTGTGTGTGTGTGTCTGTGATGAGGACACTGAAATTGTACCATTCTTCTTCTACCTATTCATGAGATACAGCTTGCATTTCTAAGATAATTCAGGATATAGTAGATCCTCTCCTGCAAATATGTACACGTGAAAGAGAAAAGGGGCTAAAGAAAGAATGACAAAGGTTCAAACGCCTCAGTTCTCTTAGAAAGGATTCAGGAAAGAGTCAGGTGTCCTTTTTCCTTACAGTCCATCTGCCAAAATTTTGTTTGAGCAAACAACAAAAGGTGAAGTGTGCCCTTCCCCCAGCCCCACCATAGCCCTGTGACTAGAAAAATGTGGGGACTGGAGTTACTTGCCAACGTGTCTAAGAGAAAAAAAAAATAAAAGCAGTCTTTCAGGAAGAACTATATCATGGTAGAACTATAGTAATACTATCTTTTATCTCCTTAGCATAGTGACCTTTAGAGATCTAATGCCTCACACATAATGAGATAAACTCTATAATAAGACTATCTTATTTTTCACAGTATTATAGAACCTAGGAGTCAGATCAGGCTGAATAGCATCTAGTTTCTAAAGACAAATTGCAAACATTCCCTACTATACTGTCCTACTTAGTGCCTAAACACTCAAGTGAAAAAAAATTGATTTTTTTGTTCCTAGAAAAACAACTTACGCCTGGATCCCCAAAGCTTCAGGTGCTGCTGATTCCCAATAATTAATTCTAACCTTACCCTTTCAGTAGCACTAAGCAAATATTTATTTCTTCATCAGCATACTTCTTCAAATATTAGCATATAAACGCTTTCCTTCTTAAATCTCAACCCTGCAACCATCCTCAAGTCAAACAATCTGCTTTTCCTGAACAAAAGTGTCAGTTTTCTTCCCTCCCTTGAATAGCCTACTTTTGGATTCCTGTACGCTCGTTGGTTTGCTAAAGTGGATCTCAGCATCTGATTCAGCTATCTGCACTCTCCAAAATCTCAGCGTGGTCTTCATTTCTTCATTCTTACAAGTCCAAGCCAAGCTAAGCATAACATAAGAGATCACAGTTCCCAACACCTTTTGTACTGCAGTTTCCCACTTGTCTGGCTCCCACTACCCAGGCAGAGAGAATGTCCAATGACAAAAGTGTGGCTGACAATTGCCACTACATTTCACTTGTCCCGTGCCCTCTAGCATTATGCCCAGTAACTTTGACAAGGAGAGTCACCCAGATGTTTCCTTTGCTTGTCAACGTAATATAACCATGGGGACTGTTCATGAGCCTTAGAAACTTCCAGGAAGAGATTTTATTTTTGCCTTTTTTTATTTCATTTATATTAATTTAAAATAATCTGAAAATAACATTTTCATAATTGTGCCTAATCATACAATTTATATACACAGGTTGATATATTAACATACATATGTGCACATATGCATATTTAAGCACTGACTCCTAAGTAGGAAAAATTGTTAATTAATCACCTTTAACAGCAAAATAGCTTCCCATTAGTCAAGCCTCAAGTTGATTAATTCAAAATATGAGTGATATAAGCTCTAGTGCTTTCTTCCTACCTACTTATTATTCTGTCCAGAAGACATGCTCAATGTATTTCTCACTGAGCAGCCTAATAGTTGCTTCTGTGGATGCTGAATTTTAGCCCTAGAATTATTAAAACTTTACATGGAATAAAAGGATAGTGTATGTGGGCTGATGAAATAGTTCAGCTTGATAGGATGTTGCTTTGTCATGTGAGACCCCAGCTTCTTGCCTGGCCCTCACCACACTGAAAGAAAGCTTTGGTACTGTGATCTCTCTCTCTCTCTCTCTCTTTGGTTCTCTGTCTCCATCTTTTAAAAAGACCTGGCATAGAATTCTTCTTTGACACAGATTAAGTCTAACGAGGGCCCACGAGATATTTCTCTAGGAAGGGTGCCTAGAGAAATATCTGCTTTGCCGTGCTCTCAACTCAGGTTAGTCTTGTCCCCACCACACTGCATATAAGCCTTGGTTCTATAGTGTATTTACCTTTTTATCTTTGTCTCTCTGTTTCTTTCTACCTGATAAAGTTGGTCTGTAGTCCTGGCAATGAAGGAAATAAATAAATACATAAATATATTTAGAGAGAATAGTAATAGCCTACATCACATTGGGTTGAACAAATTAATCATTGTAGGGACAGTTAGCTTCCATTGAAGCTGGAATAGATGTGTCATACATAATGAAACTAAATTTTCTAGGAAGAGGTATCTTCATCACTGAAAATCTGAAGCCCCAATCAAATCCACCCAATTAAGCACATCATCAAATTATTTCAATGTAATTAATAGGTAATATAAATATCTGTCTTTGAACCAAAGCATTATCTGGGCTCTTAATAACTTACTCCTGAAGCTTAAGAAAGCTAAAGGGAAAATAGACAACAATACTTTAAACACTAAGTCCCAAATCTATCTGACACCTTAATCCAACTCTTGTGTATATACCCAACTGCCTATTCAGCAGCTGTACTTAATGGATGTGATAATAATGACAGATTCAGTGAAAATAATCTAATTAAAATAGACTTTCAAAAGCATAGCACTGAAAAAGGAAGGAAGGAAGGAAGGAAGGAAGGAAGGAAGGAAGGAAGGAAGGAAGGAAGGACAGAGGGAGGGGGAGGAGGGAGGAGAAGAGGAGGGGAGGGAAGGGAAGGGAAGGGAAAGGGAAGGGGAGGGGAGGGGAGGGGAGGGAGGGGGAGGGGGAGGGGGAGGGGAGGGGAGGGGGGGAGGGGAGGGGAGGGAGGGGGAGGGGGAGGGGAGGGGAGGGGGAGGGGAGGGGGAGGGGAGGGGAGGGGAGGGAGGGGGAGGGTGAGGGGAGGGGAGGGGAGGGAGGGGAGGGGAGGGGAGGGAAGGGAAGGGAAGGGGAGGGGAGGGGAGGGAGGGGGAGGGGGAGGGGAGGGGAGGGGAGGGGAGGGAGGGAGGGGAGGGGAGGGAGGGAGGGAGGGGAGGGGAGGGGAGGGAAGGGAAGGGAAGGGAAGGGAAGGGAAGGGAAGGGAAGGGAAGGGAAGGGAAGGGAAGGGAAGGGAATGGAAGGGAAAGGGAAGGTAAAGGGAAGGGAAGGGAAGGGAAGGGAAGGGAAGGGAAGGGAAGGGAAGGGGAAGGGGAAGGGGAAGGGCAAAGGGAAAGGGAAAGGGAAAGGGAGGGGAGGGGAGGGGAGGGAAGGGGAAGGGGAAGGGAAAGGGAAGGGAAAGGGAAGGGAAGGGAAGGGGAATGGGAAGGGGAAGGGGAAGGGGAAAGGGAAAGGGAAAGGGAAGGGGAGGGGAGGGAAGGGGAAGGGGAAGGGAAAGGGAAAGGGAAAGGGAAAGGGAAAGGGAGGGGAGGGGAGCAGAGGGGAGGGAAGGGGAAGGGAAGATTTTAAAAGGGTCAACATATCATAGACTCAGCCTATGTATTAAAAAGACTCAGTTTGTGCTTTAAAAAGTTTGAGACATGCAATCAGTTTTTCCCCTCTCATCTTAATTAAATAGTGATTTATATGACTACAAATTAATAAGAGTGTACATAAACACCATTCCCATCACCAAAAGACTGTGTCCCATCCCATTCCCCCCCATGAAGCCGAATATCCACCCTCACCCTCACCCTCATCCTCACCCTCAACCCAGGGTTTTTACTTTGGTGCCTCCACTTCCCCAGAACCCTGCCCCACTAGGGAAAGAGAGAGACAGGCTGGGAGTATGGATCCACCTGTCAATGCCCATGTTCACTGAGGAAGCAATTACAGAAGCCAGACCTCCCACCTTCTGCATCCCACAATGACTTTGGGTCCATATTCCCAGAGGGATAAAGAATAGGAAAGCTATCAAGGGGAGGGGAGGGGATACAGAGTTCTGGTGGTGGGAATTGCGTGGAGTTGTACCCCTTTTTATAAAAAATAAAAAGGTAAAAAAATGGCAACCATGTCTATGACCTTCAAACTAGCTCTTCTGCTTTGTCATATGCTCAACCTAAATGCCATGGTAAGAAGATTCAGGGCCCTGGTTTATATCCCTCTCTTCATCTCTCTCTCTCTTTTTCTACCTGCAACATTCAGCCCAGAGAGGTAAACCTTCAGCGAGACAACAAGAACCGAAACCTTCAAGTCACATCATACTTTCCTCCCAAATTCTGCAGTGTTGCTACATGTAGCTATGAGGAAAAGCCAAACGTTCAGGGAAATACCTGAAATTTCTTCTATGACACCTCCACCTCCCATCCAGCCTGATGTTATCTTTTTATTTTCATTCCTTCTGCACCAACCACACTGGCGTTCTGTCTCCTAGTGTGTCTTCAACCACACTAAACCTCATGTCAGGCTTCTGCTCACACTTCCTATTCATAGTGATGCTCTCCCTGACCATGTAAGTCCATCACCCCCCCCCCATTTCTAGTGCTTCAAATCCCCTTTGACTTGATCTACTTTCTTCACATTTTTGACATTAGTATTCAGGATATCATTTGCTTTACTGTATTTAAGTTCTTTTTTCTCCATCTCTCTCTTAGTAGAATACAAAGTCCATGAAAAGAGAATTTCTGTTAGTTCTGTTAAGTGATATATACATATAATTTCATATATATATATATGAAATACCTGAATATTTACGTACATACAATTGTTAGACAAGGGAGTAAAGTGGAGGCCTTCACTAAGAACACTAATCAATGGAAGAAAACCACGCACAAACCTCAGGCTCGAGGTGGTCCCAGACAGAGATATGTTTCAAAGGAACATGAATAATGATTGTGAAGTTGTAAGAAACTTGGATACTTTGCCATAAGTCTAACTTAGTGCATTTCTATTTGGAAAATTGTATAATATGGGTAAGAAAACACACATGTCTGACTCTTCTAGTCTGGTTACATTATTTAACCATTTTGTGGCACAGTTTTCACCTTTGAGATGACGGTAGAAATGTAGATGGTGCCCCTGGGTAAGTGTGTATATTACGATGTGCAAGGACCTGGATTCAAGCCCCTCACCCCCCCACACCCCACAGAGGGGAAGTTTGCGAACAGTGAAGCAATGCTGCAGGTGTCTCTCTATTTTCCTTTTCCCTCTTAATTTATCTCTATCTCTCTCAAATAAAAGTATATATTTAAAAAGAAAACTAAAAAAAAAAGGGGGGGAGGGAGAAAAAAATATAGATCCTATGACACTGTGTGGTCATTAAACAAAATGAGAGGTTAAACAGTTGTACTTTGAAAATATTAATTATGTCCTTTTCTGTGTGTCCAGACTGCTTAACAAAGGGATGGAATTGCCTCTGTAATGACTCCTAAGGAGGCACATCCAAGGCGTTCACTGGGGAAATTTTCCAAGAATTCTCCTTCATTATTTTCTAGCCTGGAGTTCCAAGTAAAAGTCTGAGAGATGTAGATTTACAGAGTTGAACGTCCATGCTTGCCTCTTTATGTAGATCCTCAGACTTCCTCACCTGTTTTTCATACTCTATTCCTTGCAATATTCACCTTTCTTTGCTTCACTCCTTTGCTATTTTTCCCTTTCCCTACCCTCACAGAATTCAATCTAGTTCCTGTCCCTGAATCTTACAGAACCTGGAACAGGCCTTTGCTTATAGCACTGTTCAATCCATTTTAGTATACAATTTAATAACTTTAGAAATTATCTAAGTTACAGTTCCTCCATCCATCACAGCGTATCTTAGAGAAGCTTATGTGATCTCGGGGGACTTATCGCTTTGTTTCTGTCCTGGATTTATGAGAAGTCCTACCTCAATGCCTTATATTCGCTCTTCTTCAGTAGCTGAAAGCTTTAAAAAACATATATGATAACATCCAGAAATAAACTAGAGTACAATTCATCTCTAAATATACTCCTTCATTGGCTTATATTCTTCTCAAAATATTACTTTGGGGATTGTTTTTTTCCCTCAACTGGCATACTTTCCTGAAGGATAGAAATAAGCTTTCTTCTTCATATAGTACTTTGATCTTTTTTTTCTAAACAGAATTCCTAAAACTGAATCTACAGATATTATTTTCCTCACTAGAGAAAGATAATTAGGCACCCAAACAGAAATTTTCAAACAAGATATTTAAGCACAAGTATATAATACATAACATACTTAAAAGTTAAGGATGTGAAACTTCATTGTGGGATGATTACCTAGTTAGGAATATCCTCTATCTACATGTGAAAAATCAACATTTGGGTGGTGCCAGAATTTCACTCCTAGTTTATTGAGAGCTGTTCAAGGAGAAGAGATGTTCTAGTAAAAACCACATGGAAATAGAATGTCATTTTAGTTTACTTTTTAAAACATTTGTTTCTGTTTAGGAGATCATCTTTAATAAGAGGTGGTAGTAGGCTTTCTAGTAAGTGATACTAACATATTTTTTAGAATTGATGAATCTAGTTTTAGAAACTCCAAGTCGTTTCTTTAAAAAAATAAAAAAGCAGTTATCTGTTAACTTTCTCATATAACACAGGACAGTGTCCACATCTTCTTGATAACACTAGAAAACATCATCTAAGACAATATCCATATTCCACACACTGAGTGTGCCAGACAATCGTTTCTGTGGACACAGAGAAGGGCTCACCTATAAGGGGAGGTTTCACGTGTAGTGAAGTAGTGTCCACATTCTTGCTCCATCTCTCGCTTTTCTCAGTTTCTCTCTGTCCCATCAAATGAAATTATTTAACTAATTAAACTAGGAGAAATAAAATATCTAAGAATAAAAGTGAGGCTATGTTAAATATTTTTTAAAAGTAGATTTCCTACAGCAGAAATTGAGATACCAGAATGAATCACTTAGCCTTCAATGTCCTTGAACCCTTTCCTGTGTCACAGAAACTGGCTTATAAATCTTCTGTACTTGATTCCTTGATTCCTCAGTGCTCCCAAGCTCTGACAACTACTGACCTTTTCACTATCCATAGTTGTCTCTTTCAGAATGT
Organism: Erinaceus europaeus; assembly: GCF_950295315.1. Classification (NCBI taxonomy): domain Eukaryota; kingdom Metazoa; phylum Chordata; class Mammalia; order Eulipotyphla; family Erinaceidae; genus Erinaceus; species Erinaceus europaeus. The sequence goes on from NC_080175.1 coordinate 95,229,051, forward strand.
CACCTACCTGGGGCTATGTAGTGTATATCTCACACATCATTTGCTATGAACCAGTGACGCTGTAAATTAAGTAATGTGACCATAATGTTCTAGAGATAAGTAGTGAAGCAAGGAGATAACTGGAGCAATTCAAGTATCTGTTTAACAAACTTGTTATCCTTATCATTATTATTCTACCAAGTCACCCACTGCTCTAGTTTCAAGACATCAACTATAAAGTGGCTTTCCAAGTAAGTGGCAAACTATTAGGCTGTCAGAAAATTCATCATATATTTTTTGTATGTTTTCTAGTGCAAAATGTGTCGTAACTTTACCGACAAGGTTAGGCCCATATCCTGTGCTACCACTGACTGCACAGTCCCATGGTTACGAAAGAGGGATTTAAAAAGTATTGGCTCTTACCCCCCAAATCAGGGAGACACTGAGGAAGGACAAAAGGTAAATAAGAGAATGGTAGATGTGTTAGAAATCAAATGTCACTGGGAAAAAAGGATGGGACAATTAAATATTAGTTCTGGGAGTGAAAGAAGCAAAAGGCTTTAACTGAGGAAGTGTGATGAGGCATGTACTTAGAGGACAGATAAGGTTTTAGTTTGTATTGATTGCAACAGAGAAACAGGGAGAAAGAGTGACAGACCCACACCACCAGCAGCTACTATTGCTCTGTCAGGGGTCAGGGGGAAACATAGAAAGGAGAGAGAGAAAGAGAGAGATATGGAGAGAGGGAGAGAGAGAGAGAAAGAGAGAGAGGTTAAGAGAAAATATACAAACAGGGTTAAGCAGGGGGGGTTAAACCAATGAAACAGAAGGGGTCTTAGAAGCAGAATTTAGAAGCAGACCAACATGACCTCACACATTCTAGAGAATTAGCCTGATCAAAGCTCTGAAAGTTGACCCTGGGGCTGAAGAATGTTGATTCTAGTTCTTGCCCTTCTCAGGACCATCCCAGCATGTGCTCCAGCCCTACTCTACAGTCCATAAAAGCAATAGCCGCTAACTAATGATCTTCTAGCCAGTTAATCGAGATCAATTAAGAACAGCAGTGTCTGCTCTCTCTTTCCTTCTCTCCTTGTCTAAACTTAAAATGGTTTTTGCTTCCCTTACGCCTTCACAGTCTTGGATTCAAACTCTACTTCTGCAGACCAACTTGAATTGTTGCCTCTATTCCCTCTCACCTCTAACATCATTTCTGACTCACCTCCTGGCATATGGGCCTGTGGAGCTACTGGTTCAATCTGGCCTATTTGGCCTCTCATGTTATTTTTTCCTAGTAAGGGAAGGACTCCCTGCCTGGATTTCTTGGGCTTTTGAGACATTCGATTCAGTTACCTGATGAAAATGTTTGACTTTCCTGAACATTTATTTTGCCCTTTAGAAGGGCTCCCTTTCTGATTCCGTACTAAGACATGCTTAAGGACAAGAAGGCAGCTTGACTCCTGAGATTTGTTGGGCCTCAGAATATCCTGGTTTGGATGTTTCTGCTATACCTGAATCCTCTGGTCTAACTCCTTTCCTCACATGAGAGAAATGCTACACCTTAATTTTTTTTATTCTTATTTAAAAAGTTGACAACTTAAAGATGCATTTTTTTATTTTTAAACGTGGTTTTTTGAGTTTTATTCACTTCTTTTTATTCATTTAAAAAATGAGATATTAACAAAACCAAAGGATAAGAGGGGTGAAACTCCACAAAATTCCCACCACCAGAACTCCACATCCCATGCCCTTCCCTGATAGCTTTCCTATTCTTTAACCCTCTGGGAGTATGGACCCAGGGCCATTGTGGGATTCAGAAGGTGGAAGGTCTGGATCCTGTAATTGCTTCCCCACTGAACATGGGTGTTGACTAGTGGATGCATACTCCCAGCCTGTCTCTCTCTTTCCCTAGTGGGGAAGGGCTCTGGGGAAGCAGAGCTCCAGGACACAGTGGTGGGGTTGTCTGTCCAGGGAAGTCTGGTCAGCATCCTGCTAGCATCTGGAACCTGGTGGCTGAAAAGAGAGTTAACATACAAAGCCAAACAAAATGTTGAACAGTTATGGACCTAAAGGCTGGGATAGTACAGATGAAGTGTTGGGAAGTCTTCCATTTTGTAGATAGCTAGTAGACATATTTTAGTTATATTTCTAGTATAGCTACAGACCCTTTGTAATAAAGATGCATTTTTAAAATGCATAACAGACCCAAAATAACATATAAAAATTATAAGAAGACATTTTGAATATTTTCTGATTTCCAGAAATCAGTCATCCTTTCTTCGGAAAATCATTAATTAACGCTGCTAGTCATTATGGCTACATGAAATATGGAATACATGTTTATATTTTTTCTTTATATTTTATTTAACAGAAGAGAGAGAAATTGAGAGGGTGGGGTGCTACAGAGGGAGAGAGAAAGATAAGATACCTGTAGACCTGCCTCACTGCTCATGAAGCATCCCCCCTGCAGGTGGGGGGCAAGGGCTCCCAAAGGACTCCTTCTGCATGGTGATATAGGCACTTAGCTGAGTATACCACTCCTTGGCTCCCAGGAATCAAGAAATAGCATGGTTACAGATAACAGTATAGGCTGGTCAGCTCACCATAGTGATGCCAATGAAATTAAGACAAGATGTTAAGCTTGGCTGGAAAACAAGCTCGGGAGACTCACATACTCTACTCAAAATAAATCCCCCCCATCATTTTAAACTTCTCCTAATTGTATGGAGGGCTTTCTTTCTCATTAAATTTTAGTTTGTGTATGATTGTGGGTGAGAGAAGAGGAGGCCATAGGTGATGCAGGAGATCAAACCCAGGATTTCATTCCTACAAGTCCTGTGGTTTATCGCTAAGCACTTCCTCAGCCTTCTATAATGTTTTTTCTTTCTTTCTTTCTTTCTTTCTTTCTTTCTTTCTTTCTTTCTTTCTTTCTTTTTGATAATTAACTAAAATTGGTCCTATGTTTTAATTTTCAACTTCAAATAAAATCACTTATTTGGGTAAAACACAGTGACCACTTTGTCCACAGCCTCTGATTATCCTTTGCAAAGCACAGTGGGTACTAGTGGACAACATAGGTAGGCAGACCAGAGTCCTCATCCGTAAGCGCAAAGGTTTATCGTAGTTTGTTGGGTAGTATGCCAGCTCCCCCTGGCTTCTGCTTAACCAAGCACCGGTATGCCTGTATGGGATTGGTTTGATCCCACTCAAAGCTGAGGTCTAGTTACATAAATCACTTTTATATATACATAAAGCACCACCCTCCCTCCAGGGCATTGGTGGTTCAGTGGTAGAATTCTTGCCTGCTCCGCCCCCTCTCCTTGTCACACCCTGATTTTCTCCAGTCACTTTTCTCTCCACCCTCTCTACGTCACATCCTGTTCACACCCTACTTGGAAAGTATATATAAGGACAGCATTGTTTGTTTTAGTTTAGTTTTAGTTTAGCTTAGCTTGGCTTAGATTGTGCTGCGTCCTGCATGAATAAAGAGATACTGCCTACAGCCCAGCCATGCGTCCCTGGTCGTCTGTCTCCACTCGCGAAGCCAGCCCGACAGTAGCTATTCATTATTTTTTATAGACTCTTAGTAAACAGTTGAGAAACTTATGTAATGGTGAGAGATAAGGAATTGCAGAGACTTCTCTGATGACTGACAGACTGAAGGCGATATTCAGGACTTTGTGGAGGTAGTCACAATTCCAGACTGGATTTACATGATGCTGACAAGCTCACTTGTCTACTAATGCCAATTTCACCACATTGCTTGCCTCCTGAACATATTAACCAGTGGATTTAGCCAGACTATTTTACAGAGCAGACTAATTAAAACTATGTATGCAGTTTTCTCTGCTGGTTCTAAATTTGGATTCAGAAGAAAGGAGACAGATAAATAGAGAAAGAAATGGAAGAAACTTATCTCATGTTGTTTTGAAATTTCTGAATACATTATTTTTTTTAGCAGAAGAATCATTTTCAAGTAGCAGCAGCTAAATTTTGAGTACTTTGTTATGGCAAGCTTCTTCTAATTGCTTCTTTATACATTAACTCATTGAATCCTTCCAATTTAAGAGTTATATGTCATTATTATTATTATTTCATTTTACTTACCCAAATATATAAACAACCCAATTAATGAATAGCGGAGTAGAATTTTCCTTCTGCCAGCCAACATGGCTCTGACTTTCTTAACTACTATGATATATATTGCACCATCCCATCCATGGAACATTTAAATGACCTAAGGTCACATGCCATCATGTGATTTAGCTTGTCAATAGGTCAGAAATATAAATTTTCAGAAAATAAGCAAATTTTCATAAGCAACAATATATTTAACTAAGTTGTCCATCTTTATTGGTCTTACTACCCACACAAGATATCTTTCATTTCTTTATTCCTTTTCCATAAGGAACAATACTCAAGACATAATTAGTTCTCATTCTAGACATTTCTCTTAGCCATTGATGTCTCTCATTCCCAATAACAAATAGTAGGTCTTGAATCCTAGACATGGCATTAGCTTCCTAACAGACTTCTTGTTCTCTTTCATCTTCACCTTCAATGTCTTTTAGTTACAATTTATACTTTTATTAAAGTATGGGGATAACTGTGATATGCAAAATAGAATACAGCCCCCTTCCACTGACTATAATTATCTAATATGCTCTAGCTTTTAAAGAATTGCTATGGAGCCAAGAAAGAATTGTTATGGGGCTTTCACCTGGAAAGCTGCCTGACTTACCATGCACAGAACAACATGGGAGCATCAGGTACAAAGAACTCCACGGATGGTAGAAAGGTATTGAGGTGTCCCTCCCTTTCTCTTGGTACCCGCCTTCCCTTAGAAATAACATACCTAATATATAAACCTAAAATGCGATGTACCTGTAATAGAGTTCCTATCTTTTCCCACAATGGAGATCCCCGAATCTCATCTGTCCGATTCCTAACTTTAGGTTCTTGATTATTAAACAATTTGTTCTGCTGTATATTCTCATGTTTGTCAGCCACCAAGTTGCAGATGCTACCATGACACCAACCTGACTTTCCTGGGCAGACGATCCCACCAATGTGTGCTGGAACCTCACCTCCCCAGAGCTAAGCCCCATTAGGGAAAGATAGAAACAGGCTGGGGGTGTGGATTGACCTGCCAACATCCATGCCCAGTGGAAAAGCAATTACAGAAGCCAGATCTTCTACCTTCTACTCCCCATAATGTTCCTGGGCCCATGCTCCCAGAGGGATAAAGAAAAGGAAAGCTTCCAATGGAGGGGATGGGATACAAAACTCTGGTTGGGAATTATATAGAATTGTACCCCTCTTACCCTAGGTCTTGTCAATCATTATTAAACAATTAAAAAAAAAGAAATAATAAACACAAAGAAAAAATACCTATGGGTGGTTAAATCACAGATGAAAGGGGTCCCTATGCAACAACAAAAAAATAGTGAAGTAAAATAACGAAATAATAGTTATTTGTATTTCCTTATTCAGACCACTTATGTTACTTTGCTTTATTGTTGCGAGGGTTGTCACTGGGCTTCTACAGCAGCAAGATGATGCCATTACGTCCGGTGCTAATTTCTTTTTCCTTTTTTTAATAGAGGTTCAGAGACAGAGAGGGAGAAGGAGACCAAGAGACAGAGCAGGAAAAACTCCTGCAATACTTCCCTCTGCAGATAGAGACCAAGGACTTAAGGCCAACTCCTCACACATGCCGATCTTGTGTTGTATCAGGTACACAGCTACTTCATCCCTAAGATTTTTTTTTTCATTATTTTGTTGTTTTTGTTGGAGGTTTGAAGGTCTGCATTATAGTTGTTAACATATGGGTGCTATTTCCCATTCCCGCATGGGAGAGCTGGAGACTGTTCTTAAACCATCTTGTCAATTCCTCCCACCATCATTACGTGTCAGGAAACTGTAAGGATGTGGTTGAGCTTGGCAGGGATTGACTTGAGGGGACATCCATCCTCTCGTCTTATCAGACTTCCTGCCTCACAAAGAACCTTGCATTCCTGATATTATGGCCTGCTCCCTTATTATCTACATAATAATTATTTTGCCTAAAAGATCCCCACCCATTCCATTCCTTTGTTCTATCTTCTTTCTACCCCTCAAGACCCTCCCTGCCTGCAGGGTATTATTAACCCTACCAGTTAAAACCCTTGCAACAGTTGCTAAGGAAGTTCCTACCTTTCCAGGTCCCTTTTGTTTTTCTCCGCCCCTTTCCTAGCCATTTCCGTTTCCAACTTGCCACTTCCGAGTCCAACCTTTAAAAGCCTTGGCTCTCTGATCAATAAAGAATCAAATTGCCTCACCCCAAGGAGCTCTGTTCATGAGTCATCTCCCTTGCTTGGTTGAGTAGCAGGTCGTGTTCTCTCCAACCCAGAGAGTACGCGCCCAGGAAGAGGCACCCCCATGCTAGCCCGGCAATTACACATTAACCCTCTACCAAATTCTTTGAAGTTCATGGAGTAACCTCTGATATTATACATGTTTTTATCATTACCTTGGAATATTTTGAATATCAGATTGCCTACATCCTTGTCTCTGGGCAACAAGAACTGATTATAATAGATAACATTACTTTTTCTTTAAAAAAAAATTTTTTTTTTAATTTATTAGTGAGAAAGATAGGAGGGAGAGAGAGAGAAAGAACCAGACATCACTCTGGTACATGTGCTGCCTGGGATTGAACTCAGGACCTCATGCTTGGGAGTCTAGTGCTTTAGCCACTGTGCCACCTCCCAGACCACAACATTACTTTTTTCATTTAACTTTATTTATTTTTGGATAGATACAGAGAAGTTGAGAGGGGTGGGGGAGATAAAGAGGGAGAGAGACAGGCATCTGCAGCCCTACTTCACGGCTCATGAAGTTGTCCAACTGCAGGTGGGGACCAGGGCCTTGAACATGAGTCCTTGTGCCTAGTAATGTGATCATTTAACCAGGTAAGCCATCCACTGCCTGGTCCCCATAACATGATCTTTGTGGGATTTTTCCCCTTCTAACAGTTGTTTCCATTTCTTTCTTATTGTGTCCTGAATGGAGGATGACTTAATTTTTTAAATATTTATTTATTTATTCCCTTTTGTTGCCCTTGTTTTATTGTTGTAATTCATATTGTTGTTATTGGTGTCATCATCTTTGGATAGGACAGAGAGAAATGGAGAAAGGAGGGGAAGACAGAGAGGGGGAGAGAAATATAGACACCTACAGACCTGCTTCACCGCTTGTGAAGTGACTCCCCTGCAGGTGGGGAACTGGGGGCTCGAACCAGGATCCTTAAGCCTGTCCTTGTGCTTTGTGCCACATGCGCTTAACCCGCTGTGCTACTGCCGGACTCCCACATGACTTAAATTTTATCTGCTCATTATTCCAATTAACATTTAGTATAATAATAATTTTTCTCATAGATAGTATTTCTACTGGTTGTGAACTAGATGAGGGAAATATTTCTCATTTTTCATATCCTCTGTATCTAGCAGATTGTCCAGAATATTACTACTCAGTCAATCTTGAACAACTAATGAGTTTTCATCAAATAATAATGAGAAAAAAGAAAGAGAAAAGGAAACAGCTGCCTGGCACAGGATTACATTTTAAGTCTAGAAGGCTGTATACAAATGCATGGGAAACATGATAGGAGATGGCTAAATGAGACAGAGAGTGGGAAAACAGAAGATTGCAGAGGCTGTGCAAACAGGAAGAGAAGAAAGGAAAAAGAATTTGATAGAAAGGTTAAATTCAATGTTTTTTTGGTTAGGCTAAAGAAAAAACTGGTGAGTGCAAGCAAGTTTAAACTTGCTTATACAGGACGACAGTTTATTTCTCTTTTAGAGAACATGTTAAATGTTGATATATGCATCTTTCACTTTTTGATTTTATTATTCTAGATCCTGTTTCGCTGAATGAGAAGTCTTTATGCATTCTTGCATTACAAACACAAAAATAAAAGGTTCTGCGACACTTAATTTAATATGGTGTCATAGAATCATTACTGAAATGTTTATCCATATAAACTACTTATAGTCAGATGCTCGCAGTCAAATAATTTTAGCAGAAAAATCACAGCAAGAATAGGTAAGAAAAGTTGTACATTAGATAGTCTTGTAAATTATATGTTTATAGTATTTGCCCAGGAAAAAAACAACTTGGATTTTTCAAGTCACAGAGGAATACAATAAAAATTTTGTTCTGAAAAAAGAACATTCTTCCTCTCCTGCAGGAGTTAAAATGATCTGTATTAAACTCATTTGCTCTTTTCCAGAGTTTCCTCTGGAGTCAATATTACCTCTCCAAACATAATCTCGCAGAAAGCATGATGCAATGGACAGGCTTGTAGGACAAAATTATTTTCTAAAAGCCACTGAAACCAAAAGGATCACTTCCAACACAGAAATTGAATTGTGGTTTGGTGTGCTAGAAACATTTCAAAAGCCTTAAAAATCCACTTACGTCCCATTAAGACACATCTATGACAGAACTTGTGTGCGTGGACAGGGAGCAGAGGCAGGGGGGAGGTCAATGTACATGGAGAGTTAAGCTTATGTAAAGAATAAGAAAAATGCTAATGGGGGGTGGATGGTGGTGCACCTGGTTAAGTGCTCACAGTACAGTGTGTGAGGAAGTGGGTTCAAGCCCCTGGTTCCCACCTACAGGGAGGAAGCTTCACTAGTGTTGAAGCAGGGTTGCAGGTGTCTCTTTTTATCTCCCTCTCCCTTCTCAATTTCTCTCTGTCTCTATCCAATAATAAATAAATAAAAATATTTTTCAAAAATGCTAATTTGGGGAAAATTAAAATCTGAGGCTAACTTTAAAATGTGCAATGATTTTCAGGATTTTTTTTTCATCTTTTATCAAATTATATATTTTTATTTTATTTATTTATTTTTATAAAATGTATGAAATCAGATCTGTGTGTCATTACATGCTGAGGCAAGTTGTGAATCAATGACTACAGAAGGTGGGAAGTGAGTGGGATAATAACCCTCTTGGTTACAACATAAAGTGAACATAAACTGAAAGAAGGCAATGGGAGATGTGGTTAGCAGATTAACACGCTCCGGTTCCTCTCAGAATCTTGTAGCAGTGCTATTCCCTGGAGAGTCCTGTACAAGAGTGCTCAGAATACAATAAGCATTAGGGAAGACCATATTCTCCTTAGGATAATGAAAGGGAGAAGAGGTAAATGGCTCAAGAGAAAAGAATCACTGACCCCAGAAATAGCATTAAGGATTGGTGTACCGTGAAGTTACTAAAGAATCCTGAGGATTTTCTTACATTTATACAATACATTATTCTAAAAAATATTAGAAAGTGTCTTATCTTTCTTTTTACAAAATAGCACATTATTGCATAAGACAAGTCTCAGAAGTGCAGCATTAGAAGTCAGTATCTATGCACTACATTAAGTTCTCTATTAAAAATTAATTCTATTCTTCCTCTAAATGCTGAATAAATAGTGATTTATAAACCTGTAGGTTAATAGGAGTATGGTTTAACACTGTTTCCACCACTAAGGGTTTGTGTCCCCATCCCCATTCCCTTATAGTGGGCCTGAGAATCTTTAGAAGAAGCATTGTATACAATTGGTCAAGAAATATACTGGGGAATATATGTATGTATGTATGTATGTATGTGTGTATATATATTCAACTAAAGGAAAATTACTGTCCAAAGGCAGCATTTATCAGAATCATCAAACAAGTAAATGCAATAGAAAGTTAACCTAGACCTCACTATAATCTTCGGTGTATTTCCTCCCTAAGTTGAGACCCCACAAACCTAGGGCCAGTTTGGATACAACAACTGTCACTCGACACTTTAACAATTGGGATAAAATTTAAGCTCATCATATAAGGAAAGGACGACTAAAACTGGAACAGGCAAGAGACTGGCTCACTTAATGCTAGCCCATTTGATCACTACCAGACCACCCCATCCTCTGGGGCCCTAGTCACAGAATCCTTGGATTCCCACATCCATTGGATGGGCCTAGACCTCTAATAGATCCCTCTCTCCACCATCACTGGTCACTTCCACCAGAAAGGAATCATGAATCCTCTTGTGGGCCAAGGATTGCCTCTGGACTCATATATTACTTCTCCAAACATAATCCTGCTAAAAGCATGATGGAATGGTCAGGCTTGTAGGACAAAATTATTTTCTAAAGCCACTGAAACCAAAAGGATCACTTTCAACACAGAAATTGAATTGTGGTTTGATGCACTAGAAACATTTTAAAAGCCTTAAAAATCCACTTATGTCCCTTTAAGATACATCTATGGCAGTTATAACAAAAAAGGTAGATAACTCTGGACAACTCTAGACAAGATCCAGGATCTTGTCCTCAGTATAAAATAGCATTAATAGAGACCGCCCCACTCTTCCAAGGGAAGATGGGTCATATTGCTCTGCCACTCAAGGAAGACTGGTCCTGCAATGAGTGCAGCCTAGAATGTTCCCAGCTGTGACCACAGACTGCAAGCTCAGATTGACAGAGACTTAGAGGTTATACAGGCTCCTGTACTAAATTTGAACATAGATGGATGGACCCTAGTTCAGATCCATGGGATAAAGTTAATTGTATTTATATACTTTCTTCATATTTGGGAGTTATTCTCTGCCCTGATTCAACTTTATAGCTCTCATCCCAACTCTGACTATATCCTCACAGACAATACTTTTAGCCCACCTCTACATTAACTATCAAGATCAAGCAAAGATGACAAATGTCACGGACCCCTAGGAACATACATAAAATACACTAGCTAGCTTCTTTCCATTCTAAGATCCCTATTTTCATCTTCTCTATTCCTACGTTTCAGTTCCTGTTTGTTTTTATTGCTTTTGTCTTGTTTTATATCTTACTGCCTTTAAGCCACCAAGTTACAGATGCTACTGTGATTCCATCCTGACTTGGCTGGGTAGATGACCTCACCAATATGTCCTGGAACCTCAACACCCCAGAGCCCTACCCCACAAGAGAAAGATAGAAACAGGATGGAGTGTGGATTGACCTGCCAATGCCTATGTCCAGAGGAAAAACAACTACAGAAGCCACAACTCCAACCTTCTGCACCCCTAAAGGAATTCTGATTCATACTCCGAGGGAAGGAGGGACATGTTTTAGAAAGATGGCCAGAGGGCTCTGAACTCCAATTCCATCAAGACCTAGAGAAAGAAGAGAAAAAAAGGGAGGGCCTTCAGAAGTAATGACAGGTGTAGGTGTGATTTAGAAAGGAATAGAAGCAGGATTTGACTGAATCTGGAGTAGGGCACCAAAGTAAAAACCCTGGGGTGAGGATGAGGTTGGATGCTTAGCTTCCCAGGGCAATGGGGGGTAGGGGAGGTATGGATAGGGTGGGGGAGTGGGATAGGACACAGTCTTTTGGTGGTGGGAATGGTGTTTATGTACACTCCTATTAATTTGTAGTCATATAAATTAGTATTTAATTAATATGAGAGGGGAAAAAATTGATTGTATGTCTCAAACTTTTTAAAGCACAGACTGAGTCTTTTTAAAACTTAGACTGAGTCTTTGATATGTTGACTTTCTTAAAAGCCTAGACCAGGGAGAACAGAAGCAACCAGTGGCATAGCTATATACAAATAATATCAAAGGACAGACATTACGGTGATGTTGTGTATGATACAGCAAATCCTAAAAAAGGTATTTTTCATAGTTAACCCAATTGCCAAATAATGTGATTATAGCAATAACTATCTACTATCTTCTTAACCCTAAGGCAGCAGGAACCTCCCATTGATTTCCTCTATAGAGCCTATATTTCCCCCCGTCCTGGAACCTCTAGGGTGAGGCTCACTTTCCTGCATGCATATCAGATTTCAGGATCACAGAAAAAAAGATAGTATAGCCACAGGCCCTTTGGAATATAACAAAATATGCCTACTAGCTATCTACAAGATGGAGGAACCCCCCATCCCAACTCTTCATCTGCCCTAGTCCAGCTTTTAGGTTCATGAATGGTCAACAATTTGTTTCACTTTGTATGTATGTTAACTCCCTTTTCAGCCACCAGGTTCCAGATGCTATCAGGATGCTACCAGACTTCCCTGGACAGACAACCCCACCACTGTGTCCTGGAGCCCCGCTTCCCCAGAGCCCTGCCCCACTAGGGAAAGAGAGAGTCAGGCTGGGAGTATGGATCCACCTGTCAACACCCATGTTCAGCAGGGAAGCAATGACAGAAGCCAGACCTTCCACCTTCTGCATCCCACAATGACCCTGGGTCCATACTCCCAGAGGGATAAAGAATAGGAAAGCTATCAGGGGAGGGGATGGGATACAGAGTTCTGGTGGTAGGAATTGTAAAAGGTGAAATATTGATGTGATCTGAAGAGAAACCTGAGTAGGTGGTGGGAATTGTGTGGAGTTGTACCCCTCTTATCCTATGGTTTTGTCAATGTCTCCTTTTTATAAATTAAAAAAAAAAATGGAATAGAAGGCAGGACCATGGGTTAGTGTCAAACAGATACAAATATCAACAGTCATAGAAATAAGAGTCAACCCACATCTGTGACCTTGGGAAAACTAAGGCAATTTCCAGTGGAGGGAATAGGGACAGATAACTCTGGTGGTGGTAATAGTGTGAAATTACAGCCCTGTTACCTCATGATTTTGTAAATAAATAAATAACATGAAACACTATGGTTTTGTTAATGTCTTCTAAGAAAGGAGACATTAACAAAACCTTAGTGTTTCATGTTATTTATTTATTTTGGATAGACACAGAGAGAAACTGAGAGGGGAGGGGAGATAGAGAAGGAGAGAGAGAGACACCCGCAGCCCTGCTTCACCACTGGCGATGCTTCCCCTGTAGGTAGATTGTACTCTAGCTCTAATGACCTTCAAACCCAAAAGTTTACTTCTGTTTTACTGGTTTCTCTGTATGCTCTATGAGCAACAATTAAAAAAAAAAAAAAGGTGGGTATTTATCCTTCTGTCTCTCTGAGCTATTTCACTAAAAATAAACCTAAAATATTTCTAAATTCATAAATCTGAAAGGTCAAAAATGCACATCAAAGGGAAAAGAAGAATGGGGATATGAAATCGAATGTGAAAAGAAGCTAATACAGCTTGAGTGGATGAGCTACTTACTTGGTATTAACTTTCCTGTCAGGGCAAAAAGTAGGATAAGGCCATGACAAAACTCTGTTTCCAAAATTAAATAAAGAAAGAAACTGCTCAGAACTAGTCTTACTAGATGTGCTTCATCACACAGTTTTCAAAATGAAGACCCTGTACAAGAAATTTAAAAAAAAATTAAATCTTAAAGTCAACACAATCAAATCTCAAATGCTGTTCCTTCTTTTAAAACAACCCCAAACATAAGCTGGCTGGTGTATGCTAGACATACCGTGTGCTAAAGAAACCGAGGTCAAGGATACATTTAACATTCTCCATTCTTGCATTACTTGTGGAAGAGGTGAAGTGTATATCCAGCAGGAATCCTGTCATGAATGCTATTTCTGCCTATTAAATTTTACATGGGAGTTGGGGGACAAACTCAGAAAGGCACTCATTTGCCAGCACCTCAGGTTCCGCTATGCTGCTGGGAGAGTGAGATTCAAATGTTGCAGGAAAGGTAGGTGTTTGAAAGCCGAGCTCACTCCAGAAATCTCTTCTGTTACTGAACTTGGAGCCTCAGGATGATTTAGGGTCCAAAAGGTAACAGAAAAGGACAAGTAAGGCGCAAGTGTTAATGTTAGATTAGAGTTTGGAAAGCAGGTTGTACCGATGAAACTGTTAGAACAAGCGGAAGAATTGTGAACATAACTGAAAAGTTCTAATAGAGTCCTAATGCATCTCCATTTAACTAGTGAATAAAGCAGGTTAAAAAAAAAACTCTGAATGAATGAGTGTAATCGATGATCATTTCTTAATAAGGACAAAAGTGTCACGAAAGGGACATTATTTTTTTAATTTAAAAGTATGATTTAATTTTGAAACAGAACAAGGTGACACAGATTTTTTTTTTTCATAAGCCTGTCTCAACCTGGATTCATTTCAATGAAATAAAACTGTAAAAGCTCGGTTCCTGCCTTATTTTCTTGCCCTAAGGCTGACAGTTAAAGGTGCTTCTAGCAGCATAAGTATGTATGTTTTCCCACTGAGATTTCTGCAGAGTACAGCATCCACTCAAGTTAGAGATATGAAATCATCTACAGTACATTGCCCACTGCTACTACCAGAAGGCTTGGGAACTAATCAGGAGATTTGTATCCAGAAAGAGTTATCATTCATCAAAGCAGGACTATTCCCTGGTATTAAATTTTCCCTTTAATTTCAAGACTTCCCGCAGTGCTTTGAAACTGTTTATAATGAAAGTTCTAAAAATGATTTCATCGGCACAGAGTTTTAAAATACTAATAGGTAAGAAGATAACATTCATAGTAATTATAATGAAAAGTTAAACACTGTAAACATATTGCATTAATACATATTTTTATTTATAAAAAGGAAACTCTGACAAAACCATAGGATAAGAGGGGTACAACTCTACACAGTCCCCACCATTAGAACTCCATATCCCATCCCCTCCCCTAATAGCTTCCCTATTCCTTATCCCTGAATTTATAATGATCTGTTAGTTTTTTAAAAAGAGAACTAAATCCAAAACACTATTGAAGTTCACGTGTAATAGAAGCCAACCAGGAAAAAATGTTGACAATTTTCTATCATTTTCATGTGAATCAACAAAATCTACTCTGCTACACTCAAAAATTGAGAATAATAGTTTAACAATATGAAACTTACTACTTCTCATTTATATCTGCAATACTGACATTTTAAACCACAATTAGATGTTTCAAAAGAGCAATAATACAGAGCCATATTATTCTATGAATAAAATTGATTGCTCTGGGGAATGAAACTACAATAAACAACAGTTGGAAGCATACTAGACCAACTCTGTGGAAACAGAGTCTCTAGTCAGTATGTAAAAATTATTTTTGAGGTACATCTGAAGAATTCATCAGGCCAGGTTGTAGCGCACCTGGTCGAGTGCACATGTTACAATGCACAAGAGTCTGGGCTTAAGTCTCCGGTCCCTACCTTCAGGGGGAAAGCTTTGCAAGTGGTGAAGCAGGGCTGCAGGTGTCTCTCTGTCTCTGTCCCTCTCCATCACCCTTCCCATCTTGATTTCTGACTGTCTCTATCCAATACATAAAAATATAATTAAAAAAAAATTAGGGCTGGGTGGTGATGCACCTGTTTGAGCACACATGTTACAGTCTGCAAGGACCCAGGTTAAGCCTCCAGTTCCCACCTGCAGGGGGAAAGTTTCACAAGTGGTGAAGCAGGGCTGGCTGCAGGACTCTCTCTGTCTCTCCCCCTCTCTGTCTCCTCTATCCTCTCACTTTCTGGCTGATTCAAGCCAATTAATAAATAAAGATAATTTAAAAATAATTTTTAAAATGTAAAAATAATTCATAACACTCTTTTCCTACTAAACTGCAATGCAACTAGAATGCGGGTATAAAGATGTCAAGGCTATGTCAATATAAATTCACAGCAAAATACAGCTTTAAAGGGTTCTCTCAAAGAGTTTCAGATTGTCCATTGAATTAAATATTTATTGAGTGCTCTCTAGGGATTTGACATTAGATGAACTACCGAGGACACAGAATCTTAGAATTTTTATTTTTTATTTAAGAAAGGATTAATTAACAAAACCATAGGGTAGGAGGGGTACAATTCCACACAATTCCCACCACCCAATCTCCATATCCCACCCCCTCCCCTGATAGCTTTCCCATTCTCCATCCCTCTGGGAGCATGGACCCAGGGTCATTGTGGGATGCAGAAGGTAGAAGGTCTGGCTTCTGTAATTGCTTCCCCGCTGAACACGGGCGTTGACTGGTCGGTCCATACTCCCAGTCTGCCTCTCTCTTTCCCTAGTAGGGTGGGTCTCTGGGGAAGCAGAGCTCCAGGACTCATTGGTGGGGTCTTCAGTCCAGGGAAGCCTGGCAGGCATCCTGATGACATCTGGAACCTGGTGACTGAAAAGAGAGTTAACATACGAAACCAAACAAATTGTTGAGCAATCATGGACCCAAAGCTTGGAATAGTGGAGAGGAAGTGTTAGGTGGGTACTCACTGCAAACTCTAGTGTACTTCTGCTTTCAGGTATATATTTTGCAGTAGTTTATGGATACGTGTGAACATATGCTCTCTCTCACAGAAACTGGTGTATATCTAGGTTTTGGGACTTTGTTAAAAAGTGAACCATCTGAGATGAAATTAGAGTTTACTATGAAAGGAAAGGTCTCACCCTAGTAATGAAGTTGAAGGGTCGTCATTCCACACATGAAGTCTCTGGACACAGTCTGAAGTGAAGCATGTTGAGGTGGCAATAGTTGCATTGGGTAGGTTGTGATCAGCGGATGCAATATTATTTGATATGAATTGGGAGAGGCATACGGGAAAGTGGGCCCTATCCAAGGGTTCCAGCACTGGGGGAAGTAGAGGCTCTATAGTGGAGATGTGAGGTTCCTGCTGTCTTAGGGTTCCAAAAGACAATCGAGAGTTAATGTTATCATCACATTATTTGGTAATTGGGTTAACTTTGGAAAGTCCTTTTGTTAGGGTTTGCTGTACAGTACCCAGTATCTTGTATATAGCTGTGCTATTGGTTGCTTCTCATCTACTTGGTCTAGGCTTTTGAGAGAGTCTGCATATCAATTACACAGCCTATATATTGAAAAGATTCAGTTTGTGTTTTGAAAAACTTTGAGACATACAATTGATTTTCCCCCTCTCATATTAATTAACTAGTGATTTATATGTCTACATTTTGCTAGGAGTGTACATAAACACCATTCCCACCACCAAAAGACTGTGACCCATCCCTCCCACCCACTCCCACCCCCACTGTCCCAGGAAGATGCATGTCTATCCCTCACCACAGGGTTTTTACTTTGGTGCCAGAATCTTAGAATTTTAGGATCAGCATAAGAAACAATTTCTTTGTACTAACAATCTCCTACATAGCATGAACTGTCTTTTCAAACCCTTTTCGCAAGGGAACAATGTTTGGTACTAAAAGTAAAGTAGCTTTTTAAAATGTATCATAAAAGAAAGTCATATATTTTGAGACTAGGATAATTATTTGCAGAGAATATTCCTTGTGTCTGAAATTTGGATAATGGGGGACTATAGAGTGGGACAGAAGGAAATGCATTATATCTCAACAAAGGAAAATAATGGCTTACCATGTCCTATGTAAGGTTCATAAAGCTGTACTACATAAGATTAATTAGAACTCAAACTTATAGCTATGGAGTACATAGATTACTCTATCTGCCATGATAGGAAAATAAATGTTAAGTAGTAAAAAAAATTACTGTGAAGTCTCCCGTCAAAACATTTTTAAAAGCTATGATATTGTCTTCTAATACTATCAGTAAGATTTATTTAGTGTAAATTACTTAGAAAAGTTTAATCTTTACACTAGAATCATTACTCAAGAATCCTAACATATATCAGTGGTCAATTATATCAAATTTTTTCACAGATAAGTAAAAATGTTTTATAAATAAACTCTTTTTGGCTCCACATTCAAACGTGTGAACTGCTATCATATCTTCAGGTTTGCACTGTGCTCAGATATTCAGCATGGTTTGTTATTTTTGGTATAGGATAGACTTTTAGAAGTATAATTATGGTTATCCAAATTAAAAAAAAATAGTCCTTAAGGCTTCTATCAAAA
Source organism: Erinaceus europaeus (assembly GCF_950295315.1). Taxonomy (NCBI): domain Eukaryota; kingdom Metazoa; phylum Chordata; class Mammalia; order Eulipotyphla; family Erinaceidae; genus Erinaceus; species Erinaceus europaeus. Next base: position 95,246,768 of record NC_080175.1, read on the forward strand.
ACTATCAAATTTCTCCAGAAGTGCTTCTCCAATTATATAATTACATAAGCAGAACATAAGAAATCCTTGCGCCACAATAAGATGTGTTGGAATTTATCATTAAAAAGTCTTTCTGGATTGACAGAAAAAATTTTCATCTGTTTAAGTGTTCAGGCATGATAGGATTTTGAATAGGACATTGAAGGGACGAGAAAAAATAGGTGAATAGCACAATGTAAATGCATATGCCTGCAGGATGTTGGTGTTCTAATCGTGGTCACTTAAATCTGACCACTTAGGAGTCATCTGGAAAATGGTCTGAACCCAGACTTGAAAAGTGATGTGGCATAGCCTGGACTTCCTTGACCAAAGACTGTACTCCAGGTAGGAGAAGCAAAAGTACAGTTCTCTCAATTCTAGAGATTGGAATGTCTCAAACTGAGGCTGAGGCCATGTAGGTGTGTGGTGAAAGTTCCCTTTCTGTTACAGGCACACAGTCACCTTCTTTCTGCATCTTTATGTTAGAAGAAGATTAGGGCCAGATGGAGCCAAAACTCACTTGGACCATAGCCCAGAAGTTCAGTGATGAGGAGATGTTGTTTATGGTCCTGCCACTAGAAGGAAGAGAAAGTGGAGAACTCTAAGTCTATCCTTCCTTTAGAGGGAAGAAAAGGAAAGTGGCAATAGGTATAGCTCTAGAGAGGAAGTAACAATGGTAGGGCAATAGGTATAGCTCTAGAGAGGAAGTGACAATGGTAGGGCAATAGGTATAGCTCTAGAGAGGAATGACAATGGTAGGGCAATAGGTATAGCTCTAGAGAGGAAGTGACAATGGTAGGGCAATAGGTATAGCTCTAGAGAGGAAGCGACAATGGTAGGGCAATAGGTATAGCTCTAGAGAGGAAGTGACAATGGTAGGGCAATAGGTATAGCTCTCGAGAGGAAGTGACAATGGTAGGGCAACAGGTATAGCTCTAGAGAGGAAGCGACAATGGTAGGGCAACAGGTATAGCTCTAGAGAGGAAATGACAATAGTAGGGCAATAGGTATAGCTCTAGAGAGGAAGCGACAATGGTAGGGCAACAGGTATAGCTCTAGAGAGGAAGCGACAATGGTAGGGCAACAGGTATAGCTCTAGAGAGGAAGCGACAATGATAGGGCAACAGGTATAGCTCTAGAGAGGAAGCGACAATGGTAGGGCAATAGGTATAGCTCTAGAGAGGAAGTGACAATGGTAGGGCAACAGGTATAGCTCTAGAGAGGAAGCAACAATGGTAGGGCAATAGGTATAGCTCTAGAGAGGAAATGACAATAGTAGGGCAATAAGTATAGCTCTAGAGAGGAAGCGACAATGGTAGGGCAACAGGTATAGCTCTAGAGAGGAAGCGACAATGATAGGGCAACAGGTATAGCTCTAGAGAGGAAGCAACAATGATAGGGCAACAGGTATAGCTCTAGAGAGGAAGCGACAATGGTAGGGCAATAGGCATAGCTCTAGAGAGGAATGACAATGGTAGGGCAATAGATATATCTCTAGAGAGGAAACAACAATGGTAGGGCAATAGGTATAGCTCTAGAGAGGAAGTGACAATGGTAGGGCAACAGGTATTGCTCTACAGAGGAAGTGACAATGGTAGGGCAATAGGTATTGCTCTACAGAGGAAGTGACAATGGTAGGGCGACAGGTATTGCTCTAGAGAGGAAGTGACAATGGTAGGGTGACAGGTATTGCTCTAGAGAGGAAGTGACAATGGTAGGGCGACAGGTATAGCTCTAGAGAGGAAGTGACAATGATAGGGCGACAGGTATAGCTCTAGAGAGGAAGTGACAATGGTAGGGCAATAAATATATCTCTAGAGAGGAAACAACAATGGTAGGGCAATAGGTATAGCTCTAGAGAGGAAGTGACAATGGTAGGGCAACAGGTATTGCTCTACAGAGGAAGTGACAATGGTAGGGCAATAGGTATGGCTCTACAGAGGAAGTGACAATGGTAGGGCAACAGGTATGGCTCTAGAGAGGAAGTGACAATGGTAGGGCGACAGGTATGGCTCTAGAGAGGAAGTGACAATGGTAGGGCGACAGGTATAGCTCTAGAGAGGAAGTGACAATGGTAGGGCGACAGGTATAGCTCTAGAGAGGAAGTGACAATGGTAGGGCGACAGGTATAGCTCTAGAGAGGAAGTGACAATGGTAGGGCGACAGGTATAGCTCTAGAGAGGAAGTGACAATGGTAGGGCGACAGGTATAGCTCTAGAGAGGAAGTGACAATGGTAGGGCGACAGGTATAGCTCTAGAGAGGAAGTGACAATGGTAGGGCGACAGGTATAGCTCTAGAGAGGAAGTGACAATGGTAGGGCGACAGGTATAGCTCTAGAGAGGAAGCGACAATGGTAGGGCAATAGGTATAGCTCTCGAGAGGAAGTGACAATGGTAGGGCAATAGGTATAGCTCTAGAGAGGAATGACAATGGTAGGGCAATAGGTATAGCTCTCGAGAGGAAGTGACAATGGTAGGGCAACAGGTATAGCTCTAGAGAGGAAGCGACAATGGTAGGGCAACAGGTATAGCTCTAGAGAGGAAGTGACAATGGTAGGGCAATAGGTATAGCTCTAGAGAGGAAGTGACAATGGTAGGGCAACAGGTATAGCTCTAGAGAGGAAGTGACAATGGTAGGGCAACAGGTATAGCTCTAGAGAGGAAGCGACAATGGTAGGGCAATAGGTATAGCTCTAGAGAGTAAATGACAATGGTAGGGCAATAGGTATAGCTCTAGAGAGTAAATGACAATGGTAGGGCAATAGGTATAGCTCTAGAGATTAAATGACAATGGTAGGGCAATAAGTATAGCTCTAGAGAGGAATGACAATGGTAGGGCAACATGTATAGCTCTAGAGAGGAAGTGACAATGGTAGGGCAATAGGTATAGCTCTAGAGAGGAAGTGAAGCTGGAACCTTAGAAATGCACACACAAAAAATGGCCCTACCATTGTCATTCCACCATTTTTGGCTACATGCCTTACTATTCATATGCTTTATAGAGAGTGAGAAACACACACACACACATTGGTTTCCTTCAACTTATAAGACCACAGTTCTATAACATTAAGGCCCCTAATATTATTATTATTATTATTATTTATTATTATTATTAATATTATTATTATATTTAGCTTTAATTGCCTTGTAGAGTCAACTTTATATGTTTGCTCCTTTGTTGAGGAAGCACAATTCAACTCAAAGCAGGAAGGTACTTCTTACTAAATATCAGTATATATATTTACAACTGTTTAGATAAGCAGAAACAGCAAGACTTCTTCTTTTAACAGGACATGAAGGCCAGTTTTCAGAAACTCGTGTTCATTTTGTAATGTTTAACTACAAACCAGGAAAGAAATATTTTTCAATGCCACAAAAGCAGAGGTTTTGTATACATCATATAAGATGCTAAAAATTGGGCCAGTAGAATTATAAACCAGCCATTTCTAATTGTTATTTTAAGTTCCAAGATCCAGTGAGCAGCCTAGTAGTCTGAGAGTGACAAGCCCACAGCAATAGGAGTTAGACGCCAGGACAGTAATTGGGAAGCTGTCACAGTCTTGCAAGAGTCAATGTGCTGCTGAAGTGAACCCCAAACGAGAAGTCAGGAGAGAATAGGCAAATAGGCACACTGCTGCTGGATTCCAAAGCAAGGTCAAATTTCAAATTATCTATTATCCTCTAAAAATTTTCTATACTGCTGAAGTGGGAGAAAAAAATTGGTATGTCTATTATAAGCTGTCACTGAGTCTAAGATAAAAATCACTGGTATTTTCAGAATCTTACCATAGTTAAGCGATATATGATGCTTCAGTAAGTTATGGGCTTTTAAAATGACTGTGTTTATATTGTGAAATTCCTTATTTAACTATTATAGAAAAAAATCATGCTTCTGATGTGAGAAAATAGAGCACTTTGTTCCAGGAAAGTGAACAAAGGGCTTCTCGTTTCTGGTACGTGATAACCAATGTAAAAAGACACCACTTTTCAGTTGTCATAATAGTAAACTGTCTAATGCCAGAAAAAAAAAAGAAAGAAAGAAAGAAAGAAAGAAAGAAAGAAAGAAAGAAAGAAAGAAAGAAAGAAAAGGAAAGAGGGACCTATTTCAATAAGAAGTTTCAAGCAAAGTATTTTTGTAGGTAAAATTATTTGGAAATTTATTTTCAGATAATGATCCAACTTAAAGCCTCACTACCATCCATAGTAGAGTTTTCAGATGAAACAAGGGAATTGGATTCTGATAGAAGACAGAAATACAGGGCAGGGTGGGGGGGGGTGTAGATAGCATAATGGTTATGGAAAAAGACTCTCATGGCTGAGGCTCTGAAGTTTCAGGTTCAACCCCCTGCACCACCATAAACTAGAGCTGAGCAGTGCTCTAAAGAAGAAAGAAAGAGAGAGAGAGAGAGATAAAGTATGGAAGGAAGGATGGAAGGAAGGAAGACATAATACATTATAGTGAGAGAATAGTACAAAAAATTAATTTGGCTAATGGTTTACCCTAGCTCAACTTATTTGGAAATCTTCCCTGAAGTTATTTTAAACAATTATGTATAGACATAGAGGGAACTTTCAAATAATGGTGACATCACACATACACACACACACACACACACACACACACACACACACACTTATATATCTCTTCTTATTTATCTGTATCACATGCAAACAAGTATAAATATCCAAAATCACTTATCTATACTTTTTGTATATAAGTAATAGATAATCTAATATGATTATTAATATTGAAACATATTGATGGAAAGGAGAATGCACATTCTGCATCTGCTTTTCAGTATGCCACAGTCTGTGGATAGCCCATAGCATCAACTTCATCTCCAAGGGATGGGATAGTGACTTCAGGAGAGGAAGAGGTTATAAGGGTAGCAGTTCAATCAGTAAACCTATAAAAGAAGGATTAGTAGCATTCCTACTCTGTCCAAAATAAATCAGTGGATTTCCCTCCTAATTCTCACACACCATAAGTTTCTCCTTCCCCAAATATCTGGTGAGAGCCAAAAAGAGAACACAAAACTATTTCTGTTTCTGACACGTACATGCATCTCCTAGTTCATATCTATCATCGCAGACTGACAGGTTCCAGATGCTTTATAACTTTTACTTTAGAAAAAAGAAATTTTTACTTTAGGGGAAAATCTTTTCAAAATAAATGGCAAGACAGACTTGTATTTTTCTCTCATGGTTCTGTTATTTTTACTGACTTCTCAAAACCTTCTGTCCCCTTTGAGAAAATAAGATGAAGACTGGTAGCATGTAAGTAAAACTGAGGATTTTTTATTTGTGGACAAGTCTCCTGAAATTCTATTCAGGAATAATCCTCTATATAAATATAATTGCCACCATGAAAAATATTCTGTATGAGGCGTCGGGTGGTAGTGCAGTGGGTTAAGTGCAGGTGGCACAAAGCACAAGGACCGGCTTAAGGATCCCAGTTCAAGCCCCCAGCTCCCCACTTGCAGGGGAGTCGCTTCACAGGTGGTGAAGCAGGTCTGCAGGCGTCTGTCTTTCTCTCCCTCTCTCTCTGTCTTCCCCTCCTCTGTCCATTTCTCTCTGTCTTATCCAACAATGACAATATCAATAACAATAAAAATACAACAACAATAAAAATGGCAACAATAAAACATTCAAAAATATTCTATACAATATCAGAAGTCTACCTGTACTTTTCTATTTCATTTGAATGCTTATATATGTCAAGTCAATCACAATGTTTTTCTTCATCTTTTAGCTCAATTCTATTTGCTTTTGACTTCTACTTTCTTCATCCAATTATTCTTCACCTATGACAGGTTTTACTAAGCCATAAAAATTTAGCGTTATCATTAATCAGAATGGAGAGCTTGATAATATTATTACATTTTACCTTTTTACTAGAGTTTCGCCCACAAACTTGTTACAGTACCAGATAAAGTCTACACACAAACAAGCTACAGAGTGGTAGCCACTGGGATCTAGTAAGTTTCCTAGTTAAAAAGGAACTTTATTTTTATTACAGTTTTCAATTATTTTTATTCATTTCCTATAAAACAGAGGTAAAAGAGAGAGACAGGTCAGAGCGTCACACTGGTTCACACAGACCCTGAGGTCACACCAGGAGCTTCAGTTATGAGAGTGCTACAGTCCACCAGTGTGAGCCCTTTCCCCAGCCAAGGGATCTTAACTTTAAAGCTGTAAGACTATAAAATGACTTCCACAGCACAACAGTCACCCTCAAGAAGTTGGTGCTCAGTATGTAGCTCTACTAGTAAACTCACATGCTCAAATAAATGACTCTATCAAAACAAAATCCTTCAAAAAGACATTTTTCATTTGGAAAGTATTTGCTTTTCAGGTAAGAGATATCCTTCTATATACCAAGAATACATATGTAATTTTAACAATTTAACAATGTTTATTATTGACAAAAAATCCATCAGCTTTTGGCAGTGCCCTCTAAGGACAAATGTTTGAGGACTTAGTGGTCCACTAATATTTTCCCTATTAATAATATTTTTTTTCACTGGTTCTTGTACTTTGCACTACTAGCACTTTGCCTGATCTTTACCCGTCAATATGTAGGAAGTAATCTCACTAACACCCTGCTTCTTTTGTTTCAATTTTTATCATGCAGAGAATGGAAACTTCTATGCACTTCTTTCTGATCCTGGAGCATTCCTCATTTACACACTAGCTCCCAGTCTTACACACACACACACACACACACACACACAATTTCCATATGACTTTTCTTCTAAGAATATTTTAATATCTCTTATCCCTATGCCTTCTTCATGATTTTTTATAATCAACTCATGTCCTATTTCTAGTTCTCAGTAGGATAAGGCACAGGGATTTCAGACACAAGAACATCATCACCCTATCAGTAGAGTCCCTTGCTGTTCAGTACTGCATACGTCATTGTCTGATTTTCCATGAGATTCAAAACCAGTCATACTTTAAATCTTTAAAGTGTGTGTAGTATAGATTTCTTGGAATGTATAGAAAGACTAACTCTGAACCAATACATTTAGTGTATATTCAAATAGTCTAAGTCTGTATGATCTGCAATAATGTAGCCATTAACCATATCTGGCTAACTGAATATGGAAAATAGAGTTAGTATGATTGATGAAATGAATTCTTAATTTAAATCAAATAGAATCTAAGTAGCCACGTGTGGCTAATATTATGCAGTATAGTTCATATTGCTCCTCTAGGCAGAAAGGGAATTTCTGTGTTAGAGCAAGCAGCATTACATTTCAATTAATGTTTTCCTGAAATACTATGCTGAAAATATATTCAAATTACCTAATGATAAATTACTAAAATGTACAATTTGACCAACTTAAATTTTCACAGACACTTTTGAAAACATCCTTTTGGGTGGGTTTTAGAGAGTTTTTTTTTTAAATCTTTTCTTATGAAATGAAGACAAGCATACTCACCTGACCAGAAGGATCTATGATAATTATCTGATACAGGCATCCTTCATGTCATGAAAATATACATGTTTGATTTTAAATTACAATGTAAATACCCATTAAAAACAATGAAAATGAGACCTGGTGGTGGTGCAAGTGGTTGAGCGCTCATGTTAATAGTGCACAAGGACGCAGGTTTGAGCCTCTGGTCCCCACCTGTAGGGGGAAAGCTTCACAAGTGGTAAAGCAGGTCTGCAAGTCTATTTCTCTCTCTCTCTCCCTCTCTATTTCTCTTCCCTCTCAATTTCTGTCTGTGTCTATGCAGTAAATAAATAAAAATAATTTAAAAATTAAGAAACAATGAAAACATGCCTCCCAGTTATTATATAATATATATATTGCTAAGTACACTGCTTTTGATGTTCTCTATGAGTGGTTGACTTGGTATAACTCAAATATTTGGAAATTGGCTAGAGGATGATTTATAGTGTTAAAATATCTGTTATTTGGGAGTTTGTCATATGGTGTGTGTATTTGAAATATTAAACCACATTTTTTCTGATTTCTTTCCTGCAGAGTTCAGGAATAGGTCTTTGAAGAATAATACATGATTAACATTCAATCTTATGTGCTTCAATTATGAAACTAATATGTGAATGAATGGATAACATTTCTGCCTGTAGCTTTACCCAGGGAGGTATTAGAATCAGAGAATCTTAGATCTGGCAAAGTTCTAGCCCAGTTTGTGTTTTTTTTTTTTTAATTTTGTAGGTCAAAAATATTAGTTACATAATGAAATAACTCTCTGAAGGTTACAGTTACATTTTAGAAACTACATTCAAATTCACCTTTTCCTGCTCAGGCATCTACCAATTCCCCCATGCCATGCTAGATTTATTTATGAAATCATATAATTTCTAGTCTAGTCAGGATAGCAGACAAATATAAACCAGCAGTGTTTCTTGAATATGTGTTATCAAAATACAAAGATACACTCATTTATGTGAAATGTTTTAATTCTTTCCCCATATCATGACTTTGATACTAAGTCATTTCATGTAGATCTCTTAGTCATGTTATAAACCAATTCAACTTTTTTTTTGTTCCTTATGATAGGTAACTATCAATGTTTTTTTATGTCTGTATGCATATATTCCTCTCTACTTTCCTCTCTTTGTGTGTGTATAATTTGTCCACATTTTTAATTGAATTTTTAAGTGCATTTCTATTAGCTACAACAAAGGGACATTGAGAGGGGAGACAGAGAGAAATAAAGAAGAGAGAGACATTATTGAATTTTTAAATGCATTTCTATTAGCTAGAACAAAGGGACATTGAGGGGGAGACAGAGAAATAAAGAAGAGAGAGAGACACTTGCAGCATGGTTTTACCACTTATCAATCTTTCCTCATGCAGGTGGGCAGAGGGGATCAGAAGGGGAGTCCTTGTGCATGGTGACATGTTGCTCAACTGAGTATTCTACTGTCTGGGCCCCTTTTTATTGAATGTTACTGAAAGTGTTTGCTGCTGCTGGTGGTGGTGTGTGTAGTTGGGGCGGGGGATCATGGTATTCATAGAAAGTGACATTTGATTCCTTTTTTTGTGAACAAAAATAATAGTTAAGGCCCAAGCAATAGTTTACCAGGTAGAGTGGCTGCCTGTCATTTGTGTGGTCTAGTCCTCAATACAGACAGGGGACTATCTCAGCACTGGAAGCAATTCAGGTACTGTGGTCTTTCTTCCTTTCTTTCACTCTGTCTGTCTTGCTAGCTGAATGAAAAAGCAGATCAGGACATGTACATGACCACAGTATTACAGGAAAAAATAGACACAATAAATACTATAAGGTACATATATAATAGATAAAATATCCTAGCTGTCTAACTAGAGCTGCAATATAGTTCACTAGGACAGCATGTAGGTTTGCTATGGACATGACCTAGGTTCCAGCCTGGCTCACACCAATCTAGAAAATAGCTACCCTATTCTCTCTCTCTCTCTCTCTCTCTCTCTCTCTCTCTCTCTCTCCTCTCCTCTCCTCTCCTCTCCTCTCCTCTTCTCCTTCTCTGTCTCTATCTCTATCTGAAAAAAAAATCCATAGAAATAAAGTCTCAGTACTGATAAAAAATAATTAATTAAAAAAATTGTCTGAACTACGTAGTTAAAATATAAGGATGACCCTACTAAAGTCCTAAAGCATAAATAGACATTATAAACGAGATCATAGCATCTGACAAGTGCTAGTGTGACTAAATTTCAGGACACATAACATTTAATCTTCATCATGTAGAGTCAACTTTCTCCTCAGGCACTGAAGTAAAAAAAAAAAAGAAATCTTTCATGCATTTATGTTGGAAGTAATGATAATTATAGACCATGTGTCAACTTTATAATACTCAAAAGAATTATTAGAAATACAGATATAGGGAGAACATTCTAATTTTAAGTGACATATCAAAAAAAGAGACAACTGTAACGGCAGATTCTTTATTTTTAAATCCAGAAAGGCTTTTTGTACATAGAGCTATCTCTCCAGAGACAAGAAAGTTATTCACTTCCGAAATATTTTAAGAGTTAATATTAACTGAGTTTAATGTTATCAGTAAGTACAAAAATTAAGTAGTTCATCCAGCTGGGAGAGGAAGAGAGAGAATGGGGGAGAGATGGAGAAATAGAAGAAGAGAGAGAGAACAGAGGTATCTCTGTGTTGTCCAGAATGGTACAGAGTAGACAGGTTTTAGCAGATGCTTTTATGAATGGTTGGTCATATTGAACAATGAGATTTTGAGATTCTACCTATACCAATCTACAGGTCAAGGCGTGTAAGATAGCTTGTTCCCACAGCACGTTTGTTTTGCCATGGGCCAGACCAAGATTCAAACTCAGTCCCCATCTTGCTGAAGGAAGCTTCCATGCTATTGGATCTATTTCTCTGTTTCTTTCTATCCCAAAACATCATCGTGAAACACAAGCGAAGACAAAAAATTGGTATCAACCAGCAAAGTGGTTAGGTTTCCTGAATTCCGTAGTGATATTTCATTCACGTTAACTTACTAGATGCATCAGCATTAAGCCTTTGACTGCAGTAGACTCTTGGTGCCTAACAGGAAGTTGACACCATGTTGAGAAGCCATACTGTGCTAGTTGTGACAGTCTTTCAGTTCTGTTATCATTTACTGCAGACACTTGTCCTTAATGAATTATGGAACAGTACTCAGCAAAAAGCAAGGATTGAAAGTAAAATACACAATACATGAATAAATTTTGAAATTGTTGTGAATTAACAAGTATTGAGGTCAGAGAGTAATACAGTTCAAAAAAATACCACCTGGAGAAGAAGACAACTAATATGATTTGGCTCATATGTGGAATATAGAAAATGGAAGTAAATGAACTTGCAAGAAATAGCTCAGATATCTCTCAGGCTTTGTGAGAACTATGCCAATTATTATTGCGAATGAAAGTACAGAACATGGGAGTCCGGCGGTAGTACAGCGGGTTAAGCGCACATGGCGCCAGGCACAAGGACCGCTGCCGTAAGAATCTACAAGGGCGTTGCTTCACAGGTGGTGAAGCAGGTCTGCAGGTGGCTGTCTTTCTCTCCCCCTCTCTGTCTTCCCCTCCTCTCTCCATTTCTCTCTGTCCTACCCAACAACGACAACAACAATAATAACTACAACAGTAAAAAACAACAAGGGCAACAAAAGGTTAGGAATAAATTCTTCTTCTAGCGTTTGCCCTTCTTCCGTAGCCAGTCAACAGCGTCAGGAGCTGCTTGTTGCTGGCTTTGAAAGTGACTGGGATCCATGTGGATTCAGTCGGCTAGGAAGGATCGTCAGTTTCCCCAATGAATGGGTACTCACGGGATGCACCGGAATAAATAAAGGGAATAAATAAAATTTTTTTAAAAAGATTTTTTTAAAAAAGAAAGTACAGAGCATTGCTGTCTGGTAAGGCATGGAACTATACTTCTGTAATCTTATAAATTTGTAAACCATTAATAAATCAATAATAAAAATAAAATTTAAAAGATATTCCCTGTCCTGTTGTGTTTTACTTCTTTGTTCTTTGTACTCAATGATTGCTTCATCCCCAGGTCAATATATAATAAGCTTATTTAAAATAATCTAATAAGCCAGTATCAGTGATTATTCAAAATACTACTTATAAAGTAAACATTTCAAACACATTCCATGATTACATGGGTATAACATGATCAAGTGTTTCAACGTATACCCTCAATTCAGCATAATAAAAATTATGTAATACCTAAGGTAGACTTCCTCGCTTCTTTGAAAACAAAGACTCCTAATTTTATCCACTCTATTTCTTTCTGTTCCTGTTTATTAAACAATTTATCTTGCTTTATATCTTACAACCGTTCAACCACCAAGATGCAGAAACTGGTATGATGCCATCCCGACTTCCCCGGGCAGATAAGCTCACTAAGATGTCCCAGAACCTCCCTTCTCCAGAGCCCTGACCCACCAGTGAAAGAATTAAAAAGGCTCAGGGATGTGGATCCACTTGCCGAAGTCCATGTCCAGTGGAGAAGCCAAGATTGCCACCTTCTTTACTCCATAAAGAATTTTGGTTCATATTCCCAGAGAGCAATAAAGAATAGGGAAGCTTAATGGAGGGGATGGGCCATGGAACTCTGAGGGAACTGTATGGAACTGTATCCCTGTTAACTTAGAACCTTGTTAATCAATATTATATCACTGATAATTTTTAATGATGTAGCAGACAGGAAAGTTTGTATTTTCTCAATTATACTGTTTGTATTTTCTCAATTATACTTTGTAAAACCAAAGTTACTTACTGCAAACTATAATAATAATAATCTAAAGATTCTAAGCTTTCAAATAGCGTATAGGATTAGAATCTATGTTTTGTACTCTAGTACTGAATCCTAGTTTTCTTTGAACTACTCCATATTAATGAATGAGACAGACAGTGGTATTGATGTAATAATTCATCTCTAACATCTTCTTCCTTTCTTTCTTCCTTTCTTTCTCTCTCTCTCTTCCCTCCTCACTTTCCTTTTCCTTTTCCTCCCTTTTTTTATTTCTCTCCTACCATACTACTTAAATATAATTTATTCACCTATTTATTCAGCATTTATTATGTGCCAGGTGGTAAAAAAAATGTGCTAAAGTGAAATCCTTAATGAAGCCCAAATCTCACCTGTGTTCAGAACAATGTGAAGCAATCTCTACAGCTTGAAGGGTGTGTAAGAAGTCACTAGGACTTCTAGGACTAAAACTAGGGACATTCCTAGGATAATGGCCTTGTCACAGGACAATATCACCCTACTACATCATAGTATATTCTGAGTCACTCTTAATTGGAGTGCGGGGAGATGGGGGGCATAATCGATCTTTGTTGCAACACTGGAATCATTTAGAAATGGTGTTATGCATTTGATCAGTATCTTTGATATCTGTGATAATCAAAAGCCATGAGAACTATAAGCTAGATAGAGAGCAATATATGACTGAAACATTTTGTGCTCTGAAATTATCCTTTTGGCAGCCAGCAGAGACAACACACTTAAATGTCATTGGGATTCCCCTTACCCCACTGCGCCTATAACTATGCAAGTTTAGGAAGGAACTCCTTTTGATCTGTCTCCATGAATATGCCCCAACTTCAAATAGAGCTGTTCTTAAATTCATAGAACAACTTAACAGTCAATTACATTTGGTTTGAATGCTATTACATCTAAGGAACAAGACTGTACAAAATCCAAAAATGAAGCTTCTTCCAACTCTTGTACAAAAATGTCCTTGCAACCTTCACATTGCTGTCTTTAGCTGTTTAACTTTATCTAGACTCTTAACTTCTTTCTAATTTCAGTGTGAACAGGGAAGGGGACCTCAATCCCTTTCTTTAGTTTCAGTTTGGAAAATCATATTAAGGTTAATATGATTAGATACCAATCATTAAATATGAGAAGATTTATCTATCGGCAAATTATTTTGATATCTAGTCAACAGGCAAAGTGTTAAATATATACCAAAAAGACTAAAGGATTCTACTACTGTATGAAAACTTGGCAACATGGGGCTATGCAAAAAAAAAAAAAAAGTCAGATGATTATAATTGAGGTTTATTTTGTCATTTGAATGTTAAGAATGGCTGCTATGTGCATGGATTCACTGATTTGTTTAACTTTTGCAAGAATTCAATATAATATTTGAGTGCATATGTGTGAGGACACTTGCTATATGTTAGTGACAGACACAGCCAATGAACCATGCCCTCTCTTTAAGGAACTCACAGTCAGCTTTGAGGCTTAGGTAGACATATTTGCATCAGCACAACATATTCAGGACAAGTAACCTATGAAGAGGAGTGTTATGAAAGTACAAAGACAGAAGCAGTTGCACAAAGTGAGAATTCAATGTTATGAAACTTCATTTTGAAAATTAATGATGTGAAAACAGTTATTTCAATGTTTCTACAAAGGAATATTAAAACTGATCTCTGATTTGAATCTGCCAACAGATGGCTAACAGATTAGCACTAGCCTGTGGGAGCAAGAGTCTAAGAACAGCTGTGTGAAAGTGTTCTGTGTGTATACATTTCAATCCACGACTCCTGTTTTGTTGATTTATCATAGAGACTTGGGTTACAAGCTACTTTTCCAATGAATAAATTTAATATGCTCTTCGCCTTCAATTTATGTTTTATCAATTTATGTTTTAAAAGACTATTAGATTGAAGAAAAGATGAAATTATAAGCAGTATTTTGTGTTGTGGATTAAATTGTGTCCCTGCCATATTCAGTTTGAAGTCCTTCTTCTCATTCTTTTCCTTCTCCGCTTCCTCCTTCTTTTTAATATCACCACCAGATTTGAGCAATTGATCCCCACCTGCAAGGGAGAAGCTTTAAGAGCAATAAAGCAGTGTTTCCAGTCTCTCTTGCTCTCCGTCTTCATTTCCTTCAGTATTGACTAAAATGACAAAAATAAAAACTTTAAGGGGCCAGGTGGTGGCACACCTGGTTGAGTGTACATGTTACAATGTTTAAAGACCCAGGTTTGAGTCCCTGGTCCCCATCTGCAGGAGGAAAAGCTTCACAACTGGTGAAGCTACGCTGTAGGTGTCGCTCTGTCTCTTATCCTCTCTATCTCCTCCTTCCCTCGCAATTTCTAGCTGTCTTTATCCAGGAAATAAATAAAGATAAAAAAAAATTAAAAACTTTAAAAAAATGAACAAAAGCATCATTCAAGTGTTTTTTTTTTTTCTTACTGTATTTTATTTATTCTTTATTGGCGAGCTAGTAGTTTATAGCAGAGTTGATGACACAGGGTGGAGGCCACTGAGGTAAGGGGTCCTGGTGACTGATTAGAGTAAAGGACCTAGGATGAGGGTGAGCGTATTATGCAGACACCTGCTATTCAAGTGTTTTAATATTATACTGCAATTCCATATTCCTTATATTTTGAAAGCAAATACAAGTGTCAGTCTATTGGAATTTAAAACAACTGTTGATAAAGATATATAGGTATACTATTTAAATTGTCACCATTTGTGTTAAGAAATGTGAAATATAATACACTAGTAGATGTTAGCATTACATTCAACATTTATCACGGCAGAGTGCAAAAAAAAAAACTTGTTTACTATTTAAAGGATCATTATATGAAACCAACACTAAATGTTTAAATCTGTAATATCACAAAATAGACTTTCTGGGAAATATATATGTATATTACAAGAACAGGCTTGAAATATAATAAGGGTCCAAATGAGTTAGTGATGGCTGTCATAAAAATCTGGCAGGGCATTCTATTTACAATTTGTAGTAAAACTGTCACACATTAAATTTATAAAAGCATTTATCTTAGAAAAATAAATCTATTTGCCAAGGGTAAGTTAATAACCTCTACAGTTCATTTGAATATATAGACAGAGAGATGCTTTCACTAATAGAGCACTGTAAGAATTATATCTAGTAATGTATAGGATGCTGTGACAATGGAAACATCCCTCAAAAAAGATTCTGTGCTGTTAATTAACAGCAGGAGTACTTTGTACATTATCTGAAATACAAATCAATATTGTTCACTGCCAACCTAAAAGAACATGCACACAGAGAAAAGTGTATTCATGTGTTCCATTTTAGGGAACAATTAGAAATATTTTAATATAAGTACCAGAAGAGCATGAGGATTAAAAAAAAAACCTAATTGAATGCATAGCTATTCTATAAGGATTGGAAATCTTTTATTGGAACAATCTAAATGGATATGATGCCATTTAATATATGGGGTTTTGCAGATAGACAATAATATATATAACCTATACATAAATTATTCTTAAGAAATTACACCTTGAAGCTTCAGATAAGTTCATCAGAAGCATGGAAGACAACTTTTCAATGCTATTTAAAATAATGAGAGAGGTTCAGGTAGACAGCATAATGGTTATGCAAAAGTCTTTCATGCCTAAGGATCCAAGGTCCTGGGTTCAATACTCAGCACCACCAAAAGTGTATTCTAGTCTCTCCCTTAATAAAAATGAAATAAATTAATAATAATAATAATAATAAGCTGATTGATAGAGTTGCACAAGTTCCAGTTGTCATAATGAACTGTTGTAATATCTCTTGGATTTTTTAGGTCACTGTTCTTTAACTCCCAATGTTACTTTGTATGCTCTATGAAAATTTTGACAATTAAATTGTTTTTATTTTATTTATTTATTATTGGATAGAGACTACGAGAAATTGAGAGGGAGAGATAGATAGATAGAGAGAGAGAGAGAGAGAGAGACATGCAGCCCTGCTTCAGAGAGTTGAATTTTAAGAACATAAGAGATCTGTGTAGTGCCCTCAACTATAAAGCTATATTAAGAGATTATTCTAGTTATTTTTTAATCCTGCTCATTTTTCTATTTTTTTAAATTTTATTCGAGACTTAATATTGATTTATAAAATTATGAGATAAAAGGGTTCTAATTGGGAGTTATATATCTTTATCAACAGTTTTAAATTCCATTAGACTGACACTTGTGTTTGCTTTCAAAATATAAGGAATATGGAATTGCAATATAATATTAAAACACTTGAATGGCAGGTGTCTGCAAAATATGCTCACCCTCATTCTAGGTCCTTTCCTCTAATCAGTCACCAGGACCCCTTGCCTCAGTGGCCTCCACCCTGCGTCAACAACTCTGCTATATTAGCACAGTGGGTTAAGAGCACGTGGCGCAAAGTGCAAGAACTGGCGTAAGGATCCCGGTTCGAGCCCAGGGTGGTGAAGAAGGTCTGAAGGTGTCTATCTTTCTCTCCCCCTGCAGGCGTCAAAAAAAGGGGAGGGGAGTTCTAATTCTGCACCATTCCCACCACCAGAGTCCCACTCCCTTCACTATAAATTGTGGTGGTTCTCTCAAAATCACTGATAGGAGTTTACTATTATTTCTGTAACTATCTATCTATATTTATATACATTTGCCCATTTTTTCCTACAGTCCTGCCTTACCTTTCTAAGTCAAACCTACACCTATTGCTGCTTCTGAATGCCCTTCCTTCCGTGCTCTTCTCTCTCCAGATGCTGAGGAAATTGGAGTTCAGAGCCCTCTGGGTGTCTTCCCCTAACAATTCTCCCTCTCTGGGAGTACAGACCAAAATTCTTTATAGGGTGTAGAAGGTGTGAGTTCTGGCTTCTCTAATTGCTTCTTTACTGGACACGGCAGGTCAATCCATAACCCCAGTCTATGAGAGAATGCATTCAACAGTAGCATCGAAATAAGGAGTTGTTATTAGAGGTATTTATTACATTGCTACACACTGATTTATTGACTATTATTTATTGCTACCAGGGTTATTGTTGGGACCCAGTGTGGCATTACAAATGCACTGCTCTCAGAGGCCATTTTTTTTCTATTTTATTTGACAGGACACCTGCTCTTTTATTTAGAAGAGGATCAGAAAAACTTTTCTTTATCAGCTGTGTACCAGACTCTATATTGCAATGTGGATGCAATTGTAGACAATATTTAAATGAGCAACCAGAGCTGTATTTCAAGAAAACTATTTACGATAACAGGCAGGAGCCATGATTCTATTTGCAGGTCCCCATTTGACAGCCATCGAGGGAGTAAAAAACTATGCATTTTTCTCTACTTTCTCTACCACAAACATTTAAAAATTTTGCTTTGAGAACCAGCAATTTCTGTTAGATTTGCCTTTCATATTGAAAACAATCACACTGGACTTTTGAGCAGGAGTTTCCTGTTTCATAACACATTTGCCTGGCCTTTCAATCACTCCATAAACCAACATACCATTTCAAAGGCCAATGTTTATTTTGTATGTGCACATGATAAAAAGAAAACCCCACATGTTAAAGACACTGAAGATCAATTTTGTCCACTGGTTCCCCTAAGAAATTATTGGGGGCCAGGTGGTGGCGCACCTGGTTGAGCACACATATTACAGTGTGCAAGGATACAGGTTCAAGCCCCCTAGTCCTTAGCTTCAGGGAGAAGGTTTCGCAAGTGGTAAGGAAGGGCTGCAGATGTCTCTCTGTCTCTCTTCCTCTCTGTCTCTCTTCCTCTCTGTCTCCCCCCTCTGGATATCTGGCTGTCTCTATCAACTAAATAAAAAGATAATAAAAATGCTTAAAAGAATGATTTAATTTTTTTAAAAATATTTATTTAAAAAATTAACATTTTCGGGAGTCGGGCTGTAGCACAGCGGGTTAAGCGCAGGTGGCGCAAAGCACAAGGACCGGCATAAGGATCCCGGTTCGAACCCCGGCTCCCCACCTGCAGGGGAGTCGCTTCACAGGTGGTGAAGCAGGTCTGCAGGTGTCTTTCTCTCCCTCTCTGTCTTCCCCTCCTCTCTCCATTTCTCTCTGTCCTATCCAACAACGACAACAACAATAATAACTACAACAATAAAACAACAAGGGCAACAAAAGGGAATAAATAAATAAAATAAATATTAAAAAAAATAAAAAAATTTAACATTTTCCATGCAAAGAGTTCTTCTGCTAGTATCTATCTCAAATTCGAGTTCTAGTCTTCCTATGCTGGGTATCTGAGGACTCTGTCTTCACTTTAATACAATGAGATTCACAATAGCATTGACCTCACAGAACTGTTAGGAAGTTTTAAGTGAGCTTAACGATATACAACATTTTGTAGGTGCTCAAAATGTGGGGCATATGCCATATACAGAATTTATTGCTATCAGGAGTCGGGCGGTGGTGCAGCGGGTTAAGTGCACTTGGCACAAAGCGCAAGGACCAGCGTAAGGATCCCAGTTCAAGCCCCCGGCTCCCCACCTGCAGAGGAGTCGCTTCAAAAGCAGTGAAGCAGGTCTGTAGGTGTCTGTCTTTCTCTCCCCCTCTCTGTCTTCCCCTCCTCTCTCCATTGTCTCTGTCCTATCCGACAACACTGGCATCAATAACAACAATAATAACTACAACAATAAAACAACAAGGGCAACAAAACAGAATAAATAAATATAAAAAATAAATAAATAATAAAAATTTAAAAAAGGAATTTATTGCTATCATCATTATATTTTCAATGATGTAATATCCAAAACCTTCAATAAGTCTAAGTAGAGGGTAAGGAACAGATAAAGACATAAACTATACCATAGAGATACGTATTTTATCAAAACTTTGTACATCAATGTTCACGGACATGACATAGACACACAAAGCAGAAAAAAAAGTGTAATATGGAACTATTCCAGCCTTTAGGTTCATGATTAGTCAACAACTTGTTTGGCTTTATATGTTAACTTTTTTCAGCCACCAGGTCCAGATGCTACCATGATGCCAACTGCACTTCTCTGGGCAGAGGACCCCACCAATGTGTCCTGGTGCTCCAGCTTCCCCAGAGCCCCACCCCACTATGAAAAGAGAGAGGCAGACTGGGAGTATGGATCCACCTGTCAACGCCCATGTTCAGCTCAGCGGGGAAGCAGTTACAGAAGCCAGACCTTCCACCTTCTGTATCCCACAATGACCCTGGGTCCATACTCCCAGAGGGTTAAAGAATAGGAAAGCTATCAGGGAAAGGGATGGGATACAGAGTTCTGGTGGTAGAACTGTGTGGAGTTGTACCCCTCTTATCTTATGTTTTTTGTCAGTGTTTCATTTGTATAAATAATTTTTTTAAATGTAGTAAAGTAATATGAATGAAAATATTGGATTTGGTACCAGGTCCTGAAGGTAAACATTGCTAGTTACTGGAAGAATGTGGTTATAAGGGGGTCTGTGTGGTGGTGGATGTGCCTGACTGAGTACATGTTACCAAGCACAAGGACCTGGGTTCAAATCCCCAACCCCACCTGCAGAGCAAACATTTCATGAGTAGTGAACAGTGATGCAAATTTCTCTCTTTCTCTCTCCCTATCTCCCCATCCTGTCTCAATTTCTCTCTGTCCTATCAAATAAGATAAATTTAAAATATGGATATAACGATAAGCACTAACTGAGGGGTACAGTTCAGCAAAGGTTCCAAAGCCAAGAAAGTGCTCAGGTATATGGCTTAAACCTCACCTTGAGTGAGGGCTGAGGGAAGAGCTTATGGCACATACTGTGTTGATTCAGACTTATCTTCAGATTCATTGAGTTGTATGCGTGAAGTATTATAACTTTCGGTTTATCAAGCATATTTAAATTTGATCTTCATATCTTTTTTTATCTTTGGGGACTTGTCTTTATTTGCATTTCTCTGATAGCCAGTGGCTTTGAGCATCACCCATTCAAAGGTACGTGCTCTGTGGTTGAATCACCTACCAGTGTGATGATGATAACATCGAAACAATAAATAGTTGTATTCACTGTAGCATAAGATAAAATACATCTAGTAGTAATATAGCTAAATGTATCCTATTATCTCACAACTGTGTGAATCACAGGTAAAATAAATATATACTACTTGCCACCGATCTGGTGATTAAACCAACAGCAAGTTTCCCCTTTCTACATGATAGGCCACCACATGTGACAACAGTCATGTATCTCACTAAGCAAGTTGAATCAAAATATCTTCTGAAATGATCTTAGCATTTCATCTAGACATGCATACATTTCTTCCAGTGAGATTCATTAAATCAGATGATCCCTAAGTTATCTTTTCTATGAAATATTTTCATATCCTATCTCTTAGAAATTCTATAAAGGCCTTTCTATAAAATACATATTGATCAGATTACTAAGAACTACATTTTTATTTACTCTCTGTGTATCTGTGCATGTGTTTGTCCTTGTGCATAAATGACTCCACTTCTCTCACTAGACTTTCTTCTTCTTAATTTTGTACAGAGACTGAGAGGGGGAAAGAGAAAGTCAGAGGGGGAAGTAGAGATGCCACAACACCACAAACATGGAGCTTTCTCAGGGGCCATGCATAGTACTTTCATGTGGTGGCAGGAGTCCACACCTGAGTCCTTAAGCACTCTGCCTGCTTAGTTTAACATTCTTTATTAATTTTTTATTAAGAAATGTTGATTTACAAAATTGTAGTTGTCTCAGAGGTAATTTCACAACTCCCCAAAATGTGCATATTTCACTCCTCCCTCATGGACCACTGGGCCCTCCTACATCGTCCTAATGGTCTCACTCTAGTAACCTCAAATCACATGACCTACAATATGGAATTTTATTTTGTTTCACCTTTTTTCAAATCACATGACCTACAATATGGAATTTTATTTTGTTTCACCTTTTATAAGACAGGAAGATAATGACAAATACCAGATCATCTCACTTGGAGATGATATTTAAGAAACAAAACAAGGGATGAAAATTAGACTGTAAAATTTAGCCACACATGAAAGAAAATGTGATCTAGTGTATATAAACAGCTGCAATAGTGCATAGTTATATACTTTTTCTACAAATGGGTGGGAGTTCTTAAGATAATGTCAAACAGAATAATCAAAACCAATTCTTTGAGGGTTGTTTTAATGTTATGTTCCCCCATGCTGTAAATTTGATTTTAATTAGGCATAATTAATATATTTTAACTTGTTTCATTACATTATGAAGTACAGGTAATTTGTCACAATGGCCAGAGGCTGGGTATAACAACAAAATTATATATATATATATATATATATATATTACATTCATATTTTAAATATAACCTCAAGTATAGTTCAGGGGAGAGAAAACTACAGGGACAGAATTTTCACTGTTTTTGAAATTAAATTAGATATTAAAATTTGGTTGGAAAAATGCCTAAGAGAGCCCATAGGCAAAGAAAAAGTCAAGGTAGGAAGACTATGGACACGACCATACTTCAGAGAGCTTCTGTATGTATCCCCCTCAAACTTTATAAAAAATCTTGCATCTGTAAAAAGTCTTTTTTTAATCATGTCAAAGTTCAGAGAAGAATTAGAACACTATGCCAGAATCCAAACTCTCCTTGTAAGAAATTCAACACCTATCAGAAGGAGATGAGAAACTGTTCCCATATCAGCAACTGTACTGTAAGACATTAACTCCCAATAACAGGATAAAAGAGGAAAAACAGAAAGTCAGACTGAAAGTTGAATTAAGTAACAAGATCATGTAATGACTTGGCTATCCCTTCTGTCTTCCCCACTCCATTATCTTCCTTAGTATATGATATCACAAAATCAGTTCACATGCCCCAGCTTCTTTTCTGTACTCACTCTTTTGCCTTACTAACATATCACAAGTGAAAATGTGCAAACCTTGTGAAGTTGGAAAATAAATTACTACTGGCTCTTCCTTTTATTATTTTATTATATTATTTATATATTTACTCCTTTTTGTTGCCCTTGTTTTATTGTTATAGTTACTGTTGTTGTTATTGATGTTGTCGTTGTTGCATAGGACAGAGAGAAATGGAGAGAGGAGGGGAAGACAGAGATGGGGGAAGAAAGACAGACACCTGCAGACCTGCTTCACTGCCTGTGAAGGGACTCCCCTGCAGGCGGGGAGCCGGGGACTCGAACCGGGATCCTTATTCCACTCCTTGCACTTTGCAGCACGTGCGCTTAACCTGCTGCACTACCGCCCAACTCCCCTGCTGGTTCTTTCTAATGAATCTCCAGGTTTATCACTGCTTGTGAGCTATTATATAACTCTGTAAGTTCTCCAGAATGTACTAATATAAATGCAAATGGTATCAGTTGGATATATACTTAATTAAAGTCATGTGGATATTGACCAATTTTTCATGTTTGCAAATCCATGTGGTCTTTGAATTGCCTTTTGACTAGTGCTTTCTTACTGGGACTTTCATCGATTAATGAATGAAATAAAATCCTCCTTGTTTCTATTGCTTATCTACACTAATGCTATTTTATCTCATAGCACAGTATTCTACTAGACTATTCACTCTTTGGTTTACGCCAATCAAGCTCATCTTTCAGTTGAATGGAGATGTATGGAGAGTCCTGAGACAAATGGAAACAATGGCCTCATGATCAAGCAATATTCCTCTTAGTCATTAATTCAAAGGACACAGGACACACAAACACCAATTCAAAGGGACAGATGCACTCTCTATATTCACAGCTTCCTTAGCCACAACAGACAAAGTGGAAGCAGCCTGAATGCTTGTCAACAGATGACTGGCTAAAGAAAGTATGGGATATATATTCCATGGAATACTACTCTGCTTTCAAAAACAATTTAAAAAATAATATTTTTTTGTCTCATTTGGGATAAAATGGATGGAACTAGAGGTAATTATGCTTTCTGAAATAATTAAGAAGATGAAAGACAACTACCAGATGATTTCATTCAAGTGTGGAATCTAAAGATCAGATCTGTTGGTATGCTTCTAATTTTACTTCTAAAAACCTTTTCTGTTTCATTTGGTTTAAATCCCCCCCTGCTTAACACTGCATTCTATTTACATAACCACTGTATTCTATTTACATAACCACTATTAACAAGCACCACCCTCCCTCCAGGGCATTGGTGGTTCAGTAGTAGAATTCTTGCCTGCTCCGCCCCCTCTCCTTGTCACATCCTGATTTTCACCAGTCACTTTTCTCTCCACCCTCTCTGCATCTGCATCGCATCCTGTTCCCACCCTACTGGGCTAGTATATTTATAAGGACAAGATTGTTTGTAGTTTTTAGTTTAGCTTAGCTTGGTATAGATTGCGCTGCATCCTGTATGAATAAATAGATACTGTGTACAACCCAGCCATGAGTCCCAGGTCGTCTGTTACCCGCCCGTGAAGCCAGCCCATCGAAAACAACATAGATCCACATGAAGTTTAAAAAAAATCAAGCGGGGATCAGGCGGTAGCGCAGTGGGTTAAGTGCACGTGGTGCAAAGCACAGGGATCGGTTGAAAGATTCCAGTTCGAGCCCCCAGCTCCCCACCTGCAGGGGAGTCACTTAACAGGCAGTGAAGCAGGTCTGCAGGTGTCTGTCTTTATCTCCCCCTCTTTGTCTTCCCCTCCTCTCTCCATTTCCCTCTGTCCTATCCAACAACAACAACGTAAATGACAACGATAATAATAACCACAACAATGGTAAAACAACCAGGGTAACAAAAGGGAAAAAATGGCCTCCAGGCGCAGTGGATTCGTGGTATAGGCACCGAGCTCCGGCAATACCCCTGGAGGCAAAGAAAAAAAGTCAAGCAAACTGTTTCTAAAGTTTGCGAGAAGTACCATGGTCATCAATGAGGATGAGGGGATGAAGGTAGAGAAACTTGGCGGGGGGTGTGGTCTGGATCGACACACTGTGACACTACAGTCTTGTCACCTAATCTTAATCGCAAATTAAAAAATGAAAAAAAGTATAAAGAAATTGGTCCTGGGATATTTTCAATTGTCTCTTATTCTTCGAAGAAAAGACCTATTTCTAGTCTTCAATTTGGTCTCAGTCATCATTCTGAAGACTCCCCACTTTGGACTTCCACAGTGTCATTCTTTGTAGTTTTATGCTCTTTTCCCAAGCTTACTGTCTCTAGTGCCAAATAGCATCACTTGATAGACACTGAAATTTATATTTATATTTTTGTATCTTTTAAATGCACTGGGCTGGGCAGTGGCATACGTACCCACTTGAGCATACATATGACCATGCTCCGAGATCTGAGTTCAAGCCCCTGGAGCCCGCCTGCAGGAGGCGAGCTTCATGAATGGTAAAGCAGTGCTGCAGCTGTCTCTTTTTCTCTTATCCTCTCTGCCTCCTCCTTCTCAGTTTCTCTCCACCGTCAAATGAAAGGGGGAAAAAGAGAAGGAAAGAAAAGAAGAGAAGAGAGAGAATAGAAGAGAAGAAAAGAAAAGAAACGAAGGAAAGTAGGAAGGGAGGGCGGAAGGCAGGCAGGCAGGAAGGAAATAGCGGTCATACAGGCACCAAGCCCAAGTGGTAATACAGATGGCAATTAAAAAAAATTTTAAAAAAAGCTTTGTCTGTCTCCTCCTTACCTCTCCTCTTGGACATCTGCACCTAGCACTGTATTCCACATTTATTCACCCTTAACCAGTGCCATACATTCCTAGAGTGACTATCTCAGCAGTTAAGAGGACATACAAACTGTCAAATATGTTTTATCTCAATGAACATTCTTAGAGAGTCTAAATAATTTTATCATTTATTCCCATCATTAGAGATCTCTATTACTTGCCCAACATTAGTTGTGTGTGTGTGTGTGTGTGAGAGAGAGAGAGAGAGAGAGAGAGAGACTATGTTAAAGAAAAGGGGGAAAAGAAATATCTACCCAATAAAGGGACACTAGAATGGATTTTTCATGGCTTTTTACTGTTTCAAAAATACAGCCAGAATGATAGCTATCAATGCCTTTGCTTACAAATGTGCAGGGGGAAAAAAAATGAGACCTTTGCAGACCTGACTCTCATAAATAAAGTGAGCATCTTAAAACTAAACCATTCAAGTTCTTGAGCACTTAAGTGCTTGAGCACTCTGCCTCAGAGCATGTAGTGAATGAACTTTTTTCTTCAGACATAAGAGTCTAGATGTAGGGAATTACAGGATTAATAACCCACACATTGATACGGAGGTGGGGATTAGAATTAATTCAATGTAGCTTCGGGTTCTGTGAGAATTCTGTGACAAACTCTCCTCGCTGCTTCCCTAAAAGTAGAAGAAATCATTTAAAAAGACATAGGCTGCACATGGACATTGACCAGGTGACCCATACCCCACCCCCAGCCCGTTTCTATTTTTTTCCTAGTGGTGTAGGGCCCTGGAGAGTCGAGGTTCTGGGACACATTAACTAGGTTATCTGCCTAGGGAGGTCAGGATGGAATCAATAGAAGCATCTAGATTTTGAAGCTGAACGGCAGTAAGAGATATAAAACAGGACAGAACGTTTAATAAACAGGACCCAAAGAGCAAGAATAGAGCCAATGGGAATAAGCCAGGTAGTGATGCACCAGGTTAAGGGCACATAGTATGAAATGCAAGGATAACCCCCTCAAGGATCCCGGTTTGAGTCCCCGGCTCCCCACCTCCTGGGGACAGGGAATCGCTTCACAAGCAGTGAAGCAGGTCGGTAGGTGTCTTTCTTTCTTTCCCCCTGTCTATCTTTCCCTCCTCTCTCAATTTCTCTCTGTCCTATCCAAAAAATAAATAAATAAATAAAATAGAAAAAAATGGCCACAGGAGCAGTGGATTCATAGTGCAGGCAAAGTAGCCCAGAAAAAACCCTCAAGGCACACACACACACACACACACACACACACACACACACACACCAAAAAAATGGCACCAATACCTCCCCCAACCCTACCTGTGACTGCTAACATGGACTCCGGGGCTTATACAGGCTCCTGCGCAATATATGATTAGACTTGTGTTCAGGGTCAATCAGTATGACAGATAGTTAAATACATATATATTTCAAGTGTGGGAACTACTATCTGCCCTAACCCAGCTTTCAAATTCTTCTCTGAAGACAGCAGACCATAGTTCCAATTCATTTCCATGTTAGCTATCAAGCTCGAACAAAGATTACCACAGCCCTGGGTTCCTAGGAACACACCTAGACTAGACATCCTAGCTTCTTCCCACCCTAGTGTCCTTATTCCCAGTGGCTCTATTCTTTCTCTTCGGCTCCTGTTTATTAAACGCTCTGTCCTGCTTTACACCTTACTGCCTGTCAGCTTCCAAATCCAGGTGCTTCTATTGATTCCATCCTGACCTCCCTAGGCAGATAGCCTAGCTAATGTGTCCCAGAACTTCAGCTCTCCAGAGCCCTACACCACTAGGAAAAATGTAGAAACAGGCTGGCGGTAGGGGTGGGGGTTATGGATACCTGGCCAATATCTATGTCCAGAGAAGAAGCAACTACAGAAGCTAGAATTCTTTCCTTCTGCATTATCCCCCCCCCCAAAAAAAAAAATGGTCCGTATTCCCAGAGGGATGAAATGTTAAGGCCTCTGAACCCCAGTTCCACGATAACTTGGATATTTTGTGATCAGAAATCTTTGCTTTCATACTATTACTGAGAGGGAAGAGGATATGGAGGCTGTCCAAGGAAGGTGTGGTGGATGTAGGAGTGGCTTAGAAAGAAAGAGAAGGGGAGCTGGGCCTTAGTGCAGAGGGTTAAGCGCATGTGGCTCAAAGCTCAAGGACCTGCATAAGGATCTCGGTTCGAGTCCCCAGCTCTCCACCTGCAGGGGAGTCACTTTACATGAGGTGAAGCAGGTCTGCAGGTGTCTGTCTTTCTCTCCCTCTTTGTCTTCCCCTCCTCTCTCTGTTTCTCTCTGTTCTATCCAACAATGAAGACAGCAATAATACCTACAACAATAAAACAAGGTCAACAAAAAGGGAATAAATATTAAAAAAAAAAAAAAAGAAGAAGAAAGAAAGTGGAGTCAGGGTCGTAGAACTGATTAAAAATGAGCTTCCACATGGGGTCAGTCATCTTTGCCCAAATGGCCCAGTCAACTCATATCTGTGATGTTGGGAGAACCACTGCAGTTTCCAGTGAATGGGGATATGGGGGTGAGAACAACTATGGAAGTATACTTCTATTATCTTATAATTTCTTAAATCGCTAATAAAAGGGTTTGAAGTAGAAACACAAGACAAAAATAATGTTCCTTCTTTGTCAAAAGATTGGAAAATGAATCTATAGCTGCTTTAAATGAATTATGATGATTAACGATGGACTAAATATGGTAAAATGTGATGATTTTCCCTATAAATACATGAAGCAACAATCATCAACTAAAATTTTAAGCCCACATTACAACTTACATTCTACAACTTACTTTTTTAGTGGGAAATTCCAAGACAGAAAGTAATCAAAGCAGGTTAACCAGATCAAGTATATATGTTAATAAGTGATCTGTTTTTCAAAAAAAATTTTAGTTATTTAGTTTAGTTAAGTTATTCAAGTGTAAAATATCTATTAAAAGATCGGCAGTGAAAATGAAAATAATAAAACAGGAAAGCTAGAGAAAGCCACAAATTTTCTAAAAGAATCTGCAAACTTAAAAAAATAATCAATTATCAATAAGCAAAATAAAAATTAGTATGCTAACAATAGACTCATAAAAATGCCAACTGCAAATAACTATTTTTTCTTTTTTGTTGCTGGTATTGTTATATATCCAGCATTTGAATTTCATATAAAAATGAAATAACTTTATGAATAATAAAAATCAATTTTTGTTTTTAAATAAAACATTTCTTTAAAGTAACTGTCAATAAGAATTACAAGTTAATTGAAAGCTTAAATTGTTGTAACTGTTGTTGTTGTTGTTATTATTATTATTTTTATCTCAGGTTATTGCTGTGGCTACACTATGAATCCACTGCTCCTGGAGGCCATTTTTCCATCTTGTTGTTGTTGGATAGGACAGAGAGAAATCAAGAGAGATGGGGAGACTGAGAGGGGGAAAGGAAGACAGACACCTGCAGACCTGCTTCACAGCTTGTGAAGTGACCCCCCTGCAGGTGGGGATCTGGGGACTCGAACCGGGATCCTTGCATCAGGCCCTGTGCTTCATACTATGTGCACTTAACCTGGTGCTCCACCACTTGGCCACCAGCTGAAATTATTTTTTGTACTTAAAGTAAATTTCACATGAAAATTGCTAATAAAATAGGGAGTCAGGCGGTAGCTCAGTGGGTTAAGCGCACATGGCACAAAGTGCAAGGACTGGGGGAATGAGCCAGCCCTGGGCTCCCCACCTGCAGGGGAGTCGCTTCACAGGCGGTGAAGCAGGTCTGCAGGGGTCTGTCTTTCTCTCCCCCTCTGTCTTCCCCTCCTCTCTCCATTTCTCTCTGTCTTGTCTAACAACAATGACGTCAATAGCAACAACAATAATAACTACAACAACAATGAAAAGATAACAAGAACAACAGAAGGGAAAGTAAATAAATAATAAATAAAATTTTTAAATGCTAATAAAATTAAGAGTATAAGATTGCTTTTCTTTTTTTTTAATTCTTTACTTATTTATGAGAGGAGTGAGAAGAAGGGAAAGGAGGAGGAGGAGGAAGAACTTACTTTGCTTTTTAAAAGTATTTGTCTTTTGTATAAAATTGGATTTAAAAAAGTTATTGCTTTTTGAGGATTAGTAACAAAAATAAAGAACTAAAATAAGACTAATGTTAACATAACATATTAAATGTACAGCTTAAAGTACATTAAAATGATCAAAATCATGCTAATATGATACAAAGATACTTACCATAAATTCCAGGGTTTTACGCTAAAGAAAAAAAGTGTTTCACTTGAATAAGAAGCTTAGGAATCATAGAAGATGAAGCAACTTTTGTTCAACCTGTTTGTTGAGATGAAGGATTCAGAAAGGGCTCAATATTTAGTCTCCCTAGTCCATCAGGTCAGCAGATGACAAGAAAAACTGAGGAAATGTATCTTTCCAGAAAAAAAGAGAAGTCATATGGGTCAATGACACGCAAAGAGATTTGAGAAAAGATTTCAGCCGGCTAGTCAGCATCCTAGGTATGCATTTAAAACACAAGTGCTTCTTTTAAATAATAACATCCCCACTAAACACACACACACACACACACACACACACACACACACACACACACACACACCTTGGTATTAAGTCTACTACTCAATCTATTGCTGTTAGCTGAACCTATATTGGAATTATGTACGAAAGAACTTTAATTGCAGGAAGATCAACTAACAACAGGTGTCATGAAACGCATGTTGGTCAAAGGGAAGAAGGAACTAGCATTCACTGTAAATTTTAAGTGAACACTAATTAAAGTTGCTTTCTGTGTTTTATAATGTAGATTCAAGCTAATGCCTATGTGGTGTCTTTAAAGTCATTTATACTACAAATTAATGTTCAGCAAGTAATGTTTCCACTTCAAAAGTTGCAAAGCAATGATTAGAAATTCAGCATTTCAGTATTCCACCACAGTGACACATACTCTCTAGAACATAATTGTATGGAGGGAAAGCACCTCAGGAGTATCTGGTGTGGAGAAGGTCACAGTGAAGGAGACGCAGCACAGATGACTTAACTTTGCACTAATGTATGATTCAGTAAGAATGCTAAGGCAGGCAAGTACAAACCTATGGGACTACAGCAAACTAAAAACCTTCTGCTCAGCAAAAGAAACCACTACCCAAACCAAGAGACCCCTCACAGAATGGGAGAAGATCTTTACATGCCATGCATCAGACAAGTTTAATAACCAAAATATATAAAGAGCTTGCCAAAATCAAGAAGAAGAAAACAAATGACCCCATGCAAAAATGGGGAGAGGACATGGACAGAATATTCACCACAGAAGAGATCCAAAAGGCAGAGAAACACATGAAAAAAATGCTCCAAGTCTTTGATTGTCAGAGAAATGCAAATAAAGTCAACAATGAGATACCACTTCATTCCTGTGAGAATGTCATACATCAGAAAAATTGATTGTGATCATTAAAGATGCATAGACATTATAGAAAGATCCTGTCCAGTTGCTTCCTATAATAACAATTTCTAAAATTAGAATAACATCACAACCAGGACATTAACTGATACTGACATAATACACAGATCTTATTCACAGTTTCTGATCTTATTCATTCTCAGTTGTATGTGTATATGTGTTAGGCCTATCCAATGTTGTCGCCTAGACTTGTGCTTCTATGCTATAGAAAGGGGAGTCAGGCTGTAGCACAGAAGGTTAAGCGCACGAGGCACAAAGCACAAGGACTGGCATAAGGTTCCTGGTTCGAGTCCCCAGCTCCCCACCTGTAGGGGAGTCACTTCACAGGTAGTGAAGCAGGTCTGCAGGTGTCTATCTTTCTCTCACCCTCTCTGCTTCCCTTCCTCTCTCCATTTCTCTCTGTCCTATCTAACAATGACAACAACAATAATAACTACAACAATAAAACAACAAGGGCAACAAAAGAGAATAAATAAAAGAATATTTTTTAAAAGAAAGGATATCAAATAGTGACGATCACAACAATGATTCCTCTAATTCATTTTTTAAAAATCCTCCTTTGTTATTCTCTATCCTTTTTAGTGTCTCACATTCTGTATTGAAATATCCACTTTGCAGGCATCCCTTATAATTCTAATACCTTCCATCCATCTTCCAAGGCACATTTATAAAAAGAAAATCTGAAGGGGCCAGGTGTTGATGCACCTTGTTAAATGCACACATAACAGTGCACAAGGACCTAGGTTCAAGCCCCTGCTTCCTACCTGCAGAGGGAAAGCTTAACAATTGGTGAAGCAGGGTTGCAGGTGTCTCTCTGTCTCTCTCCCTCTCTACCTTCACCTTCCCTCTAAATTTCTCTGTCTCTATCCAACAGTAAACAAGTTAAAAAGAAAAAAAAAAAAAAAAAAGGAAACCTGATTACCATTCCTCTAAGGAAAAGAATTTCCCCAGTCACTGTCTTGGTTTAAATTTGCACACTGGGAAAATTTTGCACGTTGCCAAATCTGAACAAAAAGTTTCAAGCATAGCTATTCTATTATTCATATAAATAAAAAGTAAAATACTTTTCATTAAAAGAAAGGAAGGAAGGAAGGAAAAGGAAATGAAAGGAAGGAAGGAAGATAGGAAGAGGAAAAAGTGGCCACCAGGAGTAGTGATTTATTGTGAGGCACTGGGTCCCAGTGAGAGAAAGAGAGAGACAGAGAGAGAGAGAGAGAGAGTGAGAGAGAGATTGAGATTTAAGATTTAAGCATTTGGTTTACTAAAATTTATCCAACTAAATTCAACCCTAAGTGTTGCTTTTCAGAATGTCACACAAAGAGAGATTATTGAATTATTAGATGAACACCCCAATTTTACTCTTCTGTATGAAATTTAAGTAGATAGCATTTAATATCAGTGCTCATGAATGCTAGTGTTTACCTGGCTTAATAAGTAACGCAACAGGTCCCTGTTAGAGTCTGTTCTCTCTTACGTGACAATAGCCTGACTCAGTGGCTTTAAAATATGACAAGTAGCTGTCTCCGTTAGATCTTGCTAATTGCATTATTCACATTAAATATACAAATATACCTATATTTACATTCTTAGAAACTTTTAGTTAAAACACTTAGCTATGTCAAAGAGAATCTTCTCTTTAGCATATTATGATAGTAATTCCTTTTATTTATTTATTCCTTTTTGTTGCCCTTGTTGTTTTTATTGTTGTTGTGGTTATTGTTGTTGTTATTGATATCATTGTTGTTGAATAGGACAGAGAGAAATGGAGAGAGGAGGGGAAGACAGAGAGGGGGAGAGAAAGACAGACACCTGCAGACCTGCTTCACCACCTGTGAAGCGACTCCCCTGCAGGTGGGGAGCTGAGGGCTTGAACCGGGATCCTTATGCCGGTCCTTGCGCTTGGCACCATGTGCGCTTAACCCGCTGCGCTACCGCCCAACTCCCGATAGTAATTCCTTTTTTAAAAAAATTCCACCAGGGTTATCACTGGGTTAGGTGTTGGCATGACAAATCCATTGTTGCTGGTGGCTCCTGTTCACTTTCTTCTTCTTATTTTAAATCCTTCTTTTCTTTTCCATTTTTTCCCTTTTCTCTTTAATAGAGAGAAAGAGGCACTGAGAAGGGGGAGATAGAAAGGGAGATAAAAAGAGAGACACTTGCAGCACTGCTTCACCACTGGTGAAGGGTTTCCACCCTGCATTGTATTTAGGGTGGACAATGGCTGGCAGCAAAATTGTTGGCAAGGGAGTATAATTTCTCTTTTTTTCATATGTGTCAGCCAGTGAAACACTCTCAGACCTTAACTTAGGTCCATTTCCACCACTGTGCACCAGGACTGAAGAATTCTGTTTAAAATGATGAAGTCCAGAGACTCTACCCCACTAGGGTAAGATGGCAATAAACTGGGCTGTATGAATCCACCTGCCAACACCATGTCCAGTGGAAACAGCAATTAGAGAAGCCAGACCTCCCACCTTCTGCACCCCATAATGACCCTGGGTCCATACTCCCAGAGGGTTAAAGAATAAGAAAGCTTCCTGTGGGGGGGGGAGGGGCGGGGGAGTCGGGCGGTAGCTCAGCGGGTTAAGCGCAGGTGGCGCCAAGCGCAGGGACCAGCACAAGGATCCCGGTTCAAGCCCCCGACTCCCCACCTGCAGGGGAGTCACTTCACAAGCTGTGAAGCAGGTGTCTATCTATCTCTCCTCCTCTCTGTCTTCCCCTCCTCTCTCCATTACTCTCTGTTCTATCCAACAACAGCAACAATAAAAAACAAAAGGCAACAAAAGGGAATAAATAAATATTAAAAAAAAAAAGAAGAAGAAGAAGAAGAAGAAGAAAGCTTCCAGCGGAGGGGATGGGACACAGAACTCTGGTGGTGGCAACTGTATGGAATTGTACCCCTCTTATATTACAATTGTTCATCACTATTAAATCACTAATAAAATTTGTTTGAAATGATGAAGTCACTTATATTTCCCTCCTCTTGGACGAAATTTGAATGGTTTGTCTTAAGTGAGATAAGTCAAAACATAGGAATGAATACTGAATGATCTCACGGAAGAATGTAAGAAAAAAGGGAAGACAGAAGATATAGGTATACCTCTCATACTTTGGTCTGATGAGGCTATGGTACCCTGCAACTTGATCAAATACTAATCTAAGCATGATTATTATTCAAGTGTTTTGCAGATATAATTAACACTTGAAACCAACTGACAGTAAGGGGGTGCAGGTAATGGTCCCCTAGACTGAGCACTTACATTGCAATGCACAAGGACCTAGGTTCAAGCCACACGTCCCCCACCTGTAGGTGGTAAGCAGTACAGTGAAGCATTACTATAGCTCTCTCTCTCTCTCTCCATCTATATCTCTAGCCCTATCACTATGTCTGTCTCCCTTCACTCTCTCAATTTATCTCTGTCCTACAAAGTAAATTAAAAAAAAAACTTTAACTTAAAATCAGCTTACATTTTTAAAATGTAAATTACCCTCAGAAAGGTGGGGGAGTCTCATCAGGTCTGTTCAAAACCTATGAACAAAATTTGAAATTTCCTGCATAAAAAGTCAATTACCCTATGAATGCATCAAACCCTTCCTGAGTTCAACCTGTAGGCCTTGAACTACCAACTTGATAATTGCAAATCCTCAAATCTTACATGGCAATTCCTAAAAAGAAATCAATAAATGCTTCTGCTTTAAGAAAAGAAGATGGAGTATAAACAGAAGACAGATAATGTGATAGAGAGATGCAAATGGAGAACATCCTAATAATTTTGTTTCCCTAGAGAATCATAGTTGACACCAATAGGATTGGCTTATACAAACAGAACTGATTAATGAAAATGTTTATTTGAATTACAGTAAAGCCACTAGACTAGTGATTGTCTCCTGTGATACATTCTTCTTTTCCTCACCAGTTGGAAGTAAGCCCACCCTTGGTTCCAAGTCAGACTTAGATTGGGTTAAATAAATCTTCCTAATTCAATATTCCCACCACCATTTCTCTTCATTAACAAGCTCTTTTTCCAGTGATCCAGTGCCACTTTAAGACAGCTGACTTCTTAAGACTTATTCTCTTGCTTCAAGACTCTGCCTGTCATGTTCACAGGGGCATTTCATCACCTTCTATAAAAGCATCTTTGACTCCAGTCCTCTGCTTCTCTTAATCTTTATAACTTGCTTCTAACAATCAGCATGGACCATTGCTATTTCCTGTATTCTACATAAAACATAATCTTCATGGTACGCAATCCCATTTCACTAAGATCTGTAATGGTGCCTGTCATACGTACGACACCCAGTGTGTGTCTGCTCGAAAGACGTGTGACCAATGACATCCTTGATGCATCACAATTTAAACTCAAGCCAAAATTAAAGCAACTGTTCAAGATTTCATGTTAGCCTCCATTGAATTCAATCATTTTCACTGAGTGCTCTTTATTCATATCTTTGGCTGCTTTGCATTTCT
This sequence comes from Erinaceus europaeus, assembly GCF_950295315.1. NCBI lineage: Eukaryota > Metazoa > Chordata > Mammalia > Eulipotyphla > Erinaceidae > Erinaceus > Erinaceus europaeus. The sequence goes on from NC_080175.1 coordinate 95,281,551, forward strand.
TCTTCTTTTGCAATTTTATAGAAAATAGTTACACAAGTGAGTCCAAAAGAGGATGCTCATAACTTCTTCCCTATATTGGATACTAAAAATAAAATTTGCTTTGAAAGTATTTACATGGAAAATGTGACACTTTGTTAGAGCATTTACAAGTATGATCTGGTACAGAAATTGACCATTTTACCACCAAACTAAGTGTTAGGAAATAAAAGTTGTGAAATCACACCATCTGGGTCCAGCTATAGAATTATATTCCTTCTCCCCAGGACATAAATGTGTATTTTTTTTCTTTCTTGCCTAGATCCACAGCTGTTGAATAGCGAAGGAAACCACCTGAGCCCTTGCCAGGCACCTGCTTCTCCAGATTCATGCCTCTCTCACATTCTCCGTCATCATCTATCTGGAGGTAGGATTATAAACAAAACAAAAGCACTGCATTGGGAATTCTGAACACAATACCCACTAATAATTCTTGTAGTCTCCTGACAGATCTTTCTTCCATTACAAAAATTCACCTATACATAGTGCTTGAACCCCAGCAGCTTAATCAGAAAGCTGTGAGGTAGGATGGCTACCAGTGTAAGTATCACTTTCTTCAGGCCTTGTGTTCTGCTCAGCTACCGTCAGGGAGGAATATGTTCTGAAGACAAGCAGCTGTGGGAGTGGACTGCGAGTGTCCTGCTACCCCTGTAGATTCACAGTTGGATAACAGCTCTGATAGTCCAGGTGAATTATAGAAATAACATCAATCTTATATTTAATTTATTCCCCTGAGGCAAGGGGTGAAAAAAACAACATACAGTGTGATTTTTTATTTTTCTTAATATTTATTTATTTATTCCCTTTTGTTGCCCTTGCTTTATTGTTGTTATTGATGTCGTTGTTGTTGAACAGGACAGAGAGAAATGAAGAGAGGAGGGGAAGACAGAGAGGGGGAGATAAAGATAGACACCTGCAGACCTGCTTCACCGCCTGTGAAGGAATTCCCCCTACAGGTGGGGAGCTAAGGGTTCGAACCGGGATCCTTATGCCTGTCCTTGTGCTTTGAGCCACCTGCGCTTAACCTGCTGCGCTACCGCCAGACTCCTCAGTGTGATGTTTTGAAGTAATGCAGACTTCTGACAGACAGAATATGCTTGAGTGATAAAAAAAAAAAAATCAAAACTCGTTATAGAAAGTAAGAAGGAATTAAAATTTTAGATTCTCTCTCCACTTTTAGCAAAACTATTAGTATTTACTTAGCAGTTAAAATTTGCAAAAGATCATTGGAAGAACTTTAACACATATGTTACTTATTTTATTTTCAGAGTACTCCCAGACCAATAGCCACCCCAAAGTATAGGAATGTTAATTTACCCAATGCCAAACTCCACCGAAAAGATTCATCAAAAGCATGTCAGATTGGATCCATGGTATAACAAAGCCAACATCTGTTGTTTGCAAAGTCAACTATTAGCACATATGCAGTGTGATTTCCTTATGACTATGCTGCATTTCAAAAGTACAGTCAGGAGATTTTTGTCTATATGGAAATTATAAAGTTTATACAGAAATCATTTCAGATATAAAATGAGAAGACCATTCAAAATTTGGGGTTCTGTTGTTTTTTTTTTTCTTTGTTTTCCTATTTTTTTTTTTTGATGTTGTCAGAGCTCCAGCACTCCAGGGCCATTTTTTCAGATAGAAAGACAGAAACAGATAAAACGACAGATAGACCCCCTTGTCTTGATGCTTTCCCAGAGACTTGGACTAGAACCTGAATCACAAGCTTGGCAAAGGAGGCATCCTCCTAGGTGAGATGTCGAGGAACCCACAACAACGTACTCTGCTCCTTCCCAAGATAAACACTGAATAATATCTGCACTTATTATTACCACTTATGTTCTTATAAGTTATAACAATATTACTGATATAAATTTTATCCACACATAGCACTCTAAGAAGTAGCTAATATGATATCTTACTATCTAATTTATTATATCTGTGACGTTACTCAGTTTTTTATACAATGAGCTACGTAATGACCATCCATAATGTAAGAGTATTATGGTCAAATAAATATGCAACATTTTCTCAGTTTTATCCCAACAATGGAAACTCACAAAATGTCTTTTTAAAGTTAAAGATGCTGAAATGCCTTGCAGAGAAAGTGCCTACTTAGGATCATTCAACTCACTGCTTTTCAATGCATTTGAAGTCATGAATTTAGCATATTTCAAAACTGCTTTTATAAGCAATAGTCTTCAAACTAACTTTTGAGAAATATTGGCCTAAAGTGGAAAAAAAACGATTTTATCAAATGCTTCCTCTTGCTTTCTCCTTTTCAGTTAGCCAAATGCATAGTTTCTTTTTATTTGTCTCTCTTCTGGAATACAGAGTAAACTAAATTCCTGCAGTAAACGTATTCTATAGAACTATGATCACCATTATTGAGTATGATACAGCATGAACACTAATAACTGAAACAGGCTGTGTCAATATGACCTCCTTGCTTCTATCAAAAAGCTTTGCTAGGTAAGGTAAGATTGTACAATAATAAATAACTTATTCTTTGCTCTAAGCAGTTCCTGACTTAACCTTATTGAAGACAGCTTCCCGTTCACCTGCATAAACAGTGCAATTACTACAGACAATTTACTTATTAAGAGTCTCTGGCCCAAGGCAAGGGCTATAGCTCACCCTGGCAGAGAACAGAACTTGAATGCCTGAAGCCTAAGAAACCTTATTCCAGAACTAAGCACTGAGCTGGTCTCTACCTAAATCTTCTCTCTTTCTCTCTCGTATATGAATATATATGGGCCCCAGGTTAGATTGATGGGGTCAACAGCTAGTGCATTTATATACTTTCCTCATGTCTGGGAGCTACTCTGCCCTAATCCAGCTTTCTAACCTTATTCTCAACTCTGACACCATTTTCACAGACAATAAGAGTTTCCAAGGTTATCAATCTCATTATTTCCCTAATTGAAGAAATTCAAGTTGCTGAAAAGTGAAGTTGAGTATGTAACTGAAAAACAGTTCAACTATTAAACAGTTGTGTAGCTCACTTTAGTCAAAGGAACAGTTAATATGACAGTCATTAGAACTTTAGTGTAGAATTTAATTAAGGCTAATTAGAGAAATAGATGTTCTAGTCCAGAAGAGAGAATCCCCTAAATTTCATTTATAATGAATCTTAATTGGGTGAGGGAATAATGTGCACAGTAGGAAATAAAGTAGAATTTCCAAAATTTCTAGATAATATTACTAAGGTGGGCTATCCTTTCCATGTGTCTTTATAACTGGTGAAATGCAACAATTATGTAACAACTACAAGACTATGAATGTAAAAACTCTAAACCAATATAGACTAATAAGCCCTTGAAACGTTTAATACTAGTATTCAGGAAAATACTGAGTAACTACTCAGCCGTAGCATGGAGTTTATTTACTAATTCCTGTGCACAACCTGCATTAACCTTTCTGTGGTCCAGTTCACTTGTGAGTTGTTGTCTCATGTCTTTAAATTACAAGGAAGGATACAGTTCAATTATGCTCTGTGCCTCCCTGAGCACTTGAAAAGAACTGAACTCAGTGCAAATGAAATGACAAATCACTCAGTCAATATTTCACTTATTGCTTCACAGCTGTTCACAGAGTCATTCTTATGAGTTGAGATGCAGGAAATCACAATCAACTTCATCATTTCCTGAACACTAAAAAAAAATATATATAAATGCTAATTTTTACAAAACTTATCCAATAACAAGTGCACACAACCAATATCGATTATTTTTGATGTCTTTACCACAGTACTGGTATGTAATGTAATACACAATATACATGTAAAATAATGTGTGTGTGTGTGTGTGTGTGTGTGTGTGTGTGTATACACACATCTGTATATATATTATGGACTGGAAGGGAATTTGTTGAGGGACAGGAAGTCCCTGCAGGGTACCACCCAGAAAATAGGTGTGGTGACAGATGCGGTTTGGAAAGGTGCTAAAAACTAGAAGGGGCCAGGTGGTGGCACACCTGGTGAAGAGCACACATTACAGTGTGCAAGGACCTAGGTTCAAACCCCTGGTCCTCACCTGCAGGGGGAAAGCTTCTTCATGAGTGGTGAAACACAGCTGCAGCTGTCTCTCTGTCTCTCTTCCTCTGTACCTCCCCTCTCTTCTCAATTTCTCTCTGTCTCTATTCAATAACAAATAAATAAAAGTATTTAAAAAAAACACTAGCCCTGTGTGCTTTCCAGCTCTCTCTGTCTAGATCAGCATGTGAGTATTGACTCAGTTTTTTTTCCCTCTCTCTCCTTCCCTCATGTCCTAACATGTGAATATTCTCAGTTTTCCCAAATAAAATTTTAAATTCCTGAAAATAATATTCTCTCCTCAACTCTTTGTTGAGATAATGTCTGAGAAACTTTTTTTAAATGTTGGGGGAACAGTCTCTGCCCTATCCCACTAGGGAAAGAGAGAGACAGGCTGGGAGTATGATCGACCTGCCAATGCCTATATCCAGTGGAGAAGCAATTACAGAAGCCAGACCTCCCACCTTCTACACCCCATAATGATCCTGGGTTCATGGTTGCAGAAGATAAAGAACAGGAAAGCTTCCAAACGAGGAGATGGGATGTGGAACTCTGGTGGTGGGAATTGTGTGGAATTGTACTTCTGTTATCCTATGGTCTTGTCAATCATTATTAAATCAATAAATTAAAAAAAAATTATGCCTAATCTAGTTCCAGTTTCATAAAGTAGAAATTTGAACTAATATTCTGAAGTTCCAATTCAATATAAATATATATGTTATTGCTGGGGTTGGGTGCCTGCACTAGGAATCCACTGCTTTTAGAGGCTATTTTCCATTTTGTTGCCCTTGTTGTTATTGTTGTTGTTATTACTATTGTTATTGTTGGTGTGGTTGTCAGATAGGACAGAGAGAAATCAACAGAGGAGGGGAAGACAGAGAGAGAGAGAGAGACAGACACCTGCAGACCTGCTTCACTGCCTGTGAATTGACCCCCCTATGGGTGGGGAGTCAGGGGCTGGTGGCCAGATCCTTAAGTCTATCCTTGTAATTCTTCGTGCCATGTGCACTTAACCTGGCATGCTACCAACTGACCCCCTCAATGTTTTTTAACAACCAATGTTTTTAACAACCTCCGAATCATAGAACATATAAACTAGGTTGCTCACACAAAAATCCCAAAAAGATTACGATCCAAGTAAAATAGAATTTTGTGCTGTTTCATCTAAAAATCTGGATAGTCCTCGTACCTATCTTATAGCTTCATAATTGCTAAGGAAATGGAAACTTTTGCTGTCATTCTGAAAGAAAGTTTTCCCTGAGATGCTTAGATAGGGGGTCTCCAATATGTTCAATAGGCTTTCTCCACATATCCAAAGCAAAGCCATGTGTTACAATGGCATATACATCATTCCCAACTGGGATCAACTAAGGCCTCCCAGACTCATGAGAACCTTTACCATTCTCTCACTGCCCAGAAGAATCAAACTTGGGAATGGTACCCAGAATAAGAAATTAGTAATAACATTTTTATCTGAGGAATTTGCTTATACCCCAAGGCAACCATTTAGTTTCAAAGCCTCTTGTCTTTTGTCACATGAGTCACTCTTCCCTCATTATGTGAATTCCTTGCTTTGAAGCCACAAGGTCTTATCCCATTTCTTAGCTAAAGATAAATTACCCACCTGGTTCATTTGGCCTGTTGACTTTAGAATGTAAATCCATGTAAATGGTCCATATGTATGAATAAATGCATTCCTTTCTTTTGCTAATATGTCTAATGCTAATTTGATTGCTCCAGCCACCCTGGAAAAGCCCAGAGAGTCCAGGTTGGGGCTACTGCATAATGGCTATGCAAATGACTGTATGGCCTGAGGCACTGAACTCCCAGGTTCATTCCCCAGCACCATCATAAGCCAAAGCTGAGCAGTGCTTTGGGATGGAAAGAAGGAAGGAAAGAAATTTCCTACCTGACCTGTGCTCCTGTGTCATTTTTCTCTCTATTCTACTCTGCTCTGTCATCCCTGCATATGGTTTCTTTATTATTATTATTTTCACATTTTTTAATTAGTGAACATTGATCAGGGACTTAAGAGCCTCATACCTGAAAGTCTCTTTGCCTAACCCTAATTGTTATCTACATCGACCCCCTGCATATAGTTTCTATTTTATAGTCTGAAGTAGGGTGTCTCTTAATAAAACAAAACAAAACAAAAAAAGTGATGTTTAAGATTGCTAAGTAGTCTTTCTACATCTGAACAGTCTCTTGTTGTTCCCTCAGGCTGTTGCTAGTTCCCGTGAGAGTTGGGACTTTCTTGGAGCCCCTGTTCCGCCAGATAATTGAAGTGCTTTGGTTACTCCTCCCCCTTCCCATTCTCAGGAGAGCTATTCCCATAAAAGCCCTTCTTCTTCCGCATGTCTCTCTCGCCCGCCTTTCACTTGGGTGATTAGAAGCAGGGAAGGTTGCTGCGCGAGGCAGACATTTTTCCTACCTCCACGTGCCCCAAACTGCTGCTCTCTCACCCAACTCTGAGGTGCCAGCGTAAATAAAGAATTGTGTTCCTTTCTGCTCCAAACCTCCTTTTTCTGTGTCCCACCACCACCGCAAGTGACAGTCTCTCAAATTCTATTCCTGTTTTTAGCCTCTTTCTTAATAGGTTTGTTACATTGGGTTTGATAAAATTATATGTAAAGTACTAAAAAAGATGGCTGGAAGAGTAAATAAATAAGAGTATCAACTCCATTTTATTCTTAGCATAATGTGATGATACAGCCAGATTCCTAAGTTGCTCCTCTAAACCTACTTCTCTCCAAATGGAGGGGAATAAAAAGGTTATTCTGTTGTTAAAAAGTTAATAGGCAAACAACGTATGGAGTGACATAACTAGAAACACAGAAAATGTTCTTTTGTATTTTTTTTCTTTTTCATTATATTCAATTACCATTTTGAGACTGCTTTATCTCCTCAAATGGAAATGCTAATATTACATTTGTTCTCTAAATAAACTACCCAAGATTAAAAAAAAGAAGAAGAAGAAGAAGAGGGCAGATAAAAATCTTCATTTAGCTATAGGGAGATAAACCACAGGGAAAATAATAAACACGATTTTTCCCACCTAGAATACATTCTGCCAGGGAGTGTAACCCTCTGTTGAGAGTTCTTCATTGCTTTCTCTCTGAGTTTCCTGAGCACATGAAGTTTTTATCTTCCTTGGCCCTGGACTTAATGTCCCAAGATTGGGTCTATAATAACAAATTCTCTGTGTGATTGCTTCTGCTTCCCAGTGTTTGGGTACTACTGTATTTTCTCTTTAGTGTATTTACATTGCTTTGCAACTTTTCTGGGAAGTGATCATTGGAGATCCATCTCTAAAATGTTACCTTTCCTTACAGTTTATCAAAACAAAGCAAAACACCACCTAAATTAATTGTCCTCCTTCTCCTCCCCTTGTTCTGGGACCACTTACTTAAAGTAGAACTTTGGGGGACTGGGTGGTGGTGTACCTGGTTGAGTTCACACTTTACAATGCACAGAGATCCAGGTTCAATTCCCCCAGCCCTTACCTGCAGGGAGGAAGCTTCATACGTGGTGAAGCAGGTCTGCTGGTGTCTATATCTTTCCCTCTCTATTTCTCTCTAATCTCTCAGTTTCTTTCTTTTTTTTGAATTGTTATTTATTTATTATTGGATAGAGACAGAGAGGAATTTTAAGGAGATGGGGAGATAGAGAGAAACAGAGAGACATCTACAGTCCTGCTTCACCACTCATGAAGCTTTCTTCCTGCCGGTGGGGACCAGGGGCTTGAACCTGAGTCCTTATTCACTGTAATGTGTGTGCTTAATGAGGTGTACCACCACCTTGCCCCTCCTCTCAATTTCTTTCTGTTTCTATTAAAACAAGAGAAAGAAAAGAAAAAGGAAGATAAAGACTAGGATTTAATCAATCCTGTGAACATGTGAACCCACTAAGAATAATATAGGGCTTGATAATTCTGAAGGGGCTTAGTTGTAATATGAGTTCAATATTCTAGAAGAAAAAATATAGTGGATCACAGGGGCTTGAAAGGACAGGAAAGCCAGTTTTGCTATTGGACACCAGAGAGATACATATGAAAAAGCTTAAATGACTTAGGAACAACTGGAAATGAAGGGAAGAGAAACTCCCAGAAGTAATCTTTATTCTGTGACACATTTTCGGAGTCAACTGTGTTTGAAGATTAAAAAAAAAAAAAAATGAGCAGTCCTGATGCTGGGGAGTTTTCTGAAACAACAGATAAATTCCATATATAAGTGCTAGTTACGGTTGTTCAGTAATGAGCAGGGGAAATGGACTTGGGTACTGGACTACAGTAAGGACTACAGGTCTCCATCTAGACTCAGTGATCATGCCTTCATCTGTACGAATTATAAAGTCATGTAAAAAGATGAATTGGAGGCATGATGGATGCAGGATGATGGAGGCAGAGCTACAAGGTAATACAACCCCTGGGAAGTTCATATTTGTATCAGTTTGATCTCTCTTCTTGGTGTGAGGTTTTCTGAGTTGATATCTTCTTGTCTCCTTTGTGGGTTGAGGGAGTAAGGTGGTAGGTAAGGTCTTCTATCTTTCTGTGCATTTAAGATATTTATGCTTACTGTTGTTAAAGTTCGGACTGGCTTCAGCAGGCCAGGCTAGCATCACGGCGGTAGACAGAGACGACCAGAGACACACAGCTGGGCTGAGAAGCTGCAGTTCAATCTTTATTCACAAGCGGGAAAATCACCACACCATGTGCTTCCCAATCATTCTCCCTCCGCGGCTGCTGCTGGGACTCTGCACGTCCTTAGCATAGGGGGCGGGGAGAAAGCAGGGCACGAAACTAGCAAGGGCTAAACCAATTCTCTCAGAGGTAGCGGGAAGGGGGCCAAACCAATTCTCCTGGCAGGGGGAGAGAGAGACCAAACCATTGTGAAGCATACAACAATTCCCCCTTTTCTTTTTAACTAAATGACACGAATTTAGATCTGTACTGTCTTAGCCGTTCGGGGAGTGCGTTGTCCAGCGGTGGCCTCTTGGGCAGCTTCACTTCTAGGAATTGCAGGCTGTGATCTCTGGATGAATCTCTGCGTATTCTAGCTTGTCTGCCTTCAGACCCAATGGAGATCTCGGCCAGGTGGCCCAGTTTCGGCAGGGAGCCCGCGGTCTCCAGGCGAGACCAAACCATTGTGAAGCATACAACAATTCCCCCTTTTCTTTTTAACTAAATGACACGAATTTAGATCTGTACTGTCTTAGCCGTTCGGGGAGTGCGTTGTCCAGCGGTGGCCTCTTGGGCAGCTTCACTTCTAGGAATTGCAGGCTGCGATCTTTGGATGAATCTCTGTGTATTCTAGCTTGTCTGCCTTCAGACCCAATGGAGATCTCGGCCAGGTGGCCCAGTTTCGGCAGGGAGCCCGCGGTCTCCAGGCGAGACCAAACCATTGTGAAGCATACAACAATTCCCCCTTTTCTTTTTAACTAAATGACACGAATTTAGATCTGTACTGTCTTAGCCGTTCGGGGAGTGCGTTGTCCAGCGGTGGCCTCTTGGGCAGCTTCACTTCTAGGAATTGCAGGCTGCGATCTCTGGATGAATCTTTGCGTATTCTAGCTTGTCTGCCTTCAGACCCAATGGAGATCTCGGCCAGGTGGCCCAGTTTCGGCAGGGAGCCCGCGGTCTCCAGGTGGTCCGGGATCTGTCCAGACTTCATAGCACGAGGGCGGGCGGGCCAGCTGTGAAGAAGGCGCGGGCTGAGGTGCCACGGGGTGGCTGCCAAGATAGGCTGCCGCGGCCCTGCCCCATGGCCTTGCCATGTCTGCTGCCCTGCTCCCAGCGGCCGAGCAGCGTGGAGGGAGCCCATGCCCAATGCGCCACGTGGTGGAAAGCCGGCTCATGTGGGCTGGCGTTGGGCTCCTGCGAGCTGGCATTGGGCAGAAACGACAGAGTGGTCCAGAGATAAATGTTCCAGAAACAGCGAAACAGTCTCATGAAGAAAGGGCAGAGGCCTTTGGAGATCTCTTCACAAGCAGAAGAGAAGGCCATAGTGCATAGGTAGCCAAATTGTCTTCACTTATCTGAGAGATGCGCAGGTCAGGTCCACGTGGGCGCCAATGTTCCTTTTCACACCAACCCTTCCCTTCACATCACACTGGCTTTTACTACTCCCCTACTTGTCCCTTCCTGTTTTGTTATATCATTTAGGTTTATGCCCAAAAGGTTTCTGCTCCATGATAGTCTTTTACAGACTTTGAACCATCTTATGCCATTACTAGGTAGGAAGATAGAAAAGATGTAGAGATATTGTGAGGAGATGGTTGAGCAGGCTGCACTTAAACCTATGAGATGAGTTCCTCCAGGTAAGTATCTTTTTCTAAAGAGGGGTTGAGCACAGGGGGACATATAAATCTCACAAGGTTGGCAGCCATTTAAGCCTTCCCTCCTCCACAGAAATTCCTACATCTTCCCACCTGAACACAACACTCCTTAATAACATTTAAGCCTGCTCCATTCCATTTTTCTTTACTGTGTCCATTTAAATATAAAGGGAAAGGAGGAGATGACGCTGAGGAATTATTCTGATGCAGTCTCCACCCCCAGGTTTTACCATGCCCCGCGTTATCCTAGTAGTGCCCCCTTCAACCAATCCTGCCCCCACACGTCACCCCTGGTTGTCACCCAATAAAAGCCCCCTGACACCCCCCTCTCTCTCTGCGTTCTCGGCTCCCTCTCTTGCTTGCTCTGGGCTCCTTCGGGTCGCGCTCTCTCTCTCTCTGCGTGGTGAGGTAGTGGGGACGGCCATTGTCAGCTGACTCCACGTGGCTTGAGCCACCCCCCCATCCTATAATAAAGATTCATGTACCCCACTTGCTCCAGACCTCCTCTCTCTCTCTTCTCCGCGGTGCCGCCCAACACCTGGCAACAACAACACTTACAGTTACTTAACAATTCTCCCTTGTATTTCTTATGTGTCTGCCTAAATCTTACATTGAGGAGGTCAGGTGATGATGCACCTGGTTGAGTGCACATGCCACAAAGCACAGGGACCTGGGTTCAAGCCCTTGCCTCCTACCTGCAGGGAAGAAACTCTCCAAGCGGTGAAGCAGAGCTGTAGGTGTCTGTTTCTTTCACTATCTCCCCACCTATTGGGACTATGTGATAGCTTGTTAGAGCTTAGGGGAGGTCTCCCATCCTTGGATGGAGGTCTGGATAGACACCCCGCTGGTAAGTCTCTCTAGTCATAGAGGTGAGCCAAGAGGGAAAAAGTCTCCCAGACTAAGCTTGCCTTGTTAGTCTCTCAAGCCCACAGAAACCCCAATACTTCTCCTCATTAACTGCAGGCCACATGGCCGCCTACTTTAAGATTCACTTACTCAAAGTCACCTTCTGATCACAGAAGAACACACCTTATCACACACTCCTAGCAGTGCCCTTTGATGTCCTCAATTTGCATCAAATCTTGCTTATCTTCTCTCTATGTTGCCTTAACTGGTTCAACCCCTCTCCTCCCCTCAAACGCCTTTGAGTAATTAAATGCCTGCATCAGGAGACTAATTATCTTGACCTTTATGTATCTGCATCAATTCTTGTCATACCAGCCCCCTACCATAGGGTCAAGCTGACCTTTAAGAAACCTGTAATTTATGACATATTTCAATAATAATTCCCTTTGTTTGGTTTTCTATTAAATGAGTTCTGAGCATGCTGAAGGGCTCCCCAGTGTCTTTTACTTCGTGTTGTCCTCTTGTGTGAGCGAGAAAGAACCAGTCTGTTACCTTTGCCCTGGAGATCACCTTGCCAGAGACCCCAACATCCACCCCTTCTTGATTTCTCTCTGTCTCTACTGAAATGAATAAATAAACTATTTAAAAAAAATTTTACATTGAGCTTCTTCCAATAAAATGTATCTTTATTTAGCTAATAAAGTCTGTATAGCATAATCGGTGTCCCTAGCAAGAACTCAGTGTCATCATCATCACCATCATTACTACTACAATTATTTAAATTTCTACTTTTCTCATAAATAGGATGGATTCCAGAAGAGTAGAACCCAAGATCAGAATTCATGCTCCAGCAATTTTTTTTGTTTGTTTTTTCCAGAAGCGCTCCGAGAAGGAAAATTAAAAATACTGGAGGGACAAGACAGAGCAACAGACGCTAAATAAAAATATCAGCTTTATTTGGAGACCAACTTCTGTCAGTTTGTAACTCAAGTGTCTAGTGCCAAAGCTGTATCATAAAAATCAGCCCTGCACTGAAGCAAGGAGGCCAGGACTTTATAGCTGGTGCTAATCTGTGATGACTGAGGCTGCTTGTCTCCAAGGACTTGGGGGGGACCTAGGGCAACCTTGGCTCGCAGTCTGTTAACTAAAGATAAGTACCTGAAGGAAGCTGTTGTGTTTAGCCACCAACAAACACTCAAGGCACCTGTCCAGTACGTGCATAGATTGTTTCAATTTGCACTGCTCTGCCAAAGCAATGCGTTCCTCACGCTTGTAGAGGTTGAGAGAACTGAGATCCGCATGCCCTCAGAGTCCAGTTTTTCATGAATAGCCTCTTCCTAATGTACAGCTATCCACACGGACAGAGAAGGAACCCTAGTTCTCTTCTTATAAAGACACTAATCATAGCTATAGCAACTCCACCTTTGTTAACTAATACTTCCCATAAGATTCACTTCCCATTTTCACTTTATTGGGTATTAAGGATTCAACAGAAGAATTTTGGGAGCTTCGTTGAATGACAGATGAGAGCATTTGAGAAAGTTGTAGTGTATATACACGATGGAATAGTACTCAGCTATTAAAAATGACAAAATCACCTCCTTCACCTCATCTTGGATAGAGCTTGAAGGAATCATGCGAAGTGAGATCAGCCAGAAAGAGAAGGATGAATATGGGATGATCTCACTTACGGACAAGAGTTGAGAAAAATGAACAGATGGCCAAACACAAAACAGAACTTGGACTGGGTTTGATGTATTGCACCAAAGTAAAGGACTCTGGGAGTGGGGAGTGCTTTCAGATCCTGACTCATAATGGTGGAGAAGGATCTAGGTGGAGATTCAGAGTGTTTTGTAGACAACTGAGAAATTTTACACATGCACCCACAACTGTATTTACTGTTAACTGTAAATCACTAACCCCTCCCCCCAATAAAATAATTTAAAAAGAAGAGAGAAAGGAAAAAAGGATGTAGGGAGATGCAGATGTGCAGTCCACGACAGCCACAATACAACTGACTGATCCAGGGTTATTAAAACCTATCTTAGGAATCACATTCATAAAATGATTTCTGTATTTGGCAAGAAGAAAGTGTATTAACCAAGATCCATTTTCTATTCACCTAATAAACCAGGGGAAAAGAAATGTCTTACAATTCCAGAACCATTTAGAAAAAAAAAAAAATGACATCTCAGTAATACTGTGATTATATTTCAGACTGGTAATTAGTACTTTTGTTGCTTTATAATTAATATACTTTATAATATCTGACATTTCTAGTGTCCCTTAAATAGAATTTCAATCGCTTCTCGCTGTATCACATGTGAATGTTTAATTATTCACAGCCTTACTATGAAAGTTGTCCTAATCCATTGAAGCCAATGATAAAATATTGTAAAAGGAAAAACCATTAAATTTTATAGCATCCAGACAGTAAATTTTTCTTCTCTGAAATGGATAATCTTTTTTTTTTTTTTTTACTAGTATAGTTCACATTGAAGGAAGTAAAAGTCTATGTAAGAAACACAATTAGCAACAATTTGCAAATGAGCTTTTTTTTATCACCTCCCATTTGTTTCATGAATACATTTGAAGGTTTTGTGAAGAACTGTACTTTGCATTATCTTTTGGGAAGGCCAAGATGTTTAATGGGGCTACTCTATTTCCTGAGTAATGTAACAGGGATGAATTTGAAACAGAAGAATTTCCCAAATCTAGACTGTGCCGGGGAAGCATGTGGTATAAAATGTCTATATACAGGCATATAAACACTCTGAGGATAGTGATTGCTTTTAATTGTGTTCTTTGTTTGCTTGTATTCTCTGGACTGGAAAGAACTCTATAACACAATAAAGTCTCAAGTCACTATTTGTACGATGAATATGAATATGCTTATTAACATATTGACGATATTTCTTGGTTATGCAGTTCTTTTCTAATTAATGTTTATCCTTTATAAGTATTTTTGTTGCAAGGACCTGAAGGTGTAAGGATCCAGGTTCAAGCCCCCCGGCTCACCCACCTGCAGGGGAGTCGCTTCACAGGCAGTGAAGCAGGTCTGCAGGTGTCTGTCTTTCTCTCCCCCTCTCTGTCTTCCCCTCCTCTCTCCATTTCTCTCTGTCCTATCCAACAACGAATGACAACAACAATAATAACCACAACAAGGCTAAAACAACAAGGGCAACAAAAGGAAAAAAATGGCATCCACAAGCAGTGGGTTAGTAGTGCAGGCATTGAGCCCCAGCAATAACCCTGGAGGCAAAAAAAAAAAAAAGTATTTTTATTTACCCAGGTCCTTGCGATCATGAAGTAGTCTATGATATATGTATAGAAAACAAAGTAAAATACCCATCTGCAGGGGGGTTGCTTCTCAAGCAGTGAAGTGGGCTATCTTTCTCTCCTCCTCTCTGTTTTCCCCTCCTCTCTCAATTTCTCTCTGTCCTATCCAACAACAGCAACAGCTATAGCAACAATAACAATAATAACCACAAGGGCAACAGAATGGTAAAAACAGCCCCCAGGAGCAGTGGATTCATAGTGGTGAACTGGAGGGGAAAAGAAAAGAAAAGAAAAGAAAAGAAAAGAAAAGAAAAGAAAAGAAAAGAAAAGAAAGCAAAACAGGAAGTCTGTAACATAACTGACCAGGTGGAGGTGCTAGTTTCTATGACCTTATTATGCTCAGGAACCTACATTCTCATCCTTAAGTAACACACAGATGCCACAAAAGGGGCAAGGCTCATGAGTGGTGGGTTAGTTTTGTGCTACCTCTAGAGTCTCCCTCGTTTCTCCATGTGTCTCAAATCCACAAAACATAAATTAAAAAGTCCACCAGAAACACTGGACCTGAGCATATACAAAGCTCCAAAAATACTGCTGACAAAAAAAAAAATAAACATTTTTTTTTAGAGAAGAAAACAAAGTAAAAGAAATCTAGAAAACACAATAATATAGGCAATAATGATGAACCGAGAACAAAGTGAAATATCTTTACATCCAGAAAAGCTACACTACTAAAGGGGGATGTAACATATACATAAATTAAACATCTGCATGGGGGGAACGCTTCTCAAGCAATGAAACAAGTCTGCAGGTGTCTGTCTATCTTCCTCTCCCCCTCTCTATCTCCCCCTCCCCTCCCAATTTCTCTCTGTTCTACCCAATAAAATAGAGTAAAAAATGCCAGCCAGGAGCAGTGGATTTGTAGTGTCTGCACCCAGTTGTAGCAGTAACTCTTGTGGGGGGGTGTGGCAGAATCAAATGTTCTTATTAGCGTTCCTCCATTAAAAATCCTACCAACCACTGCTGGTTGGGTGAAGAAAGACTTGTATTTTCTATGCAGATATCTTCCAAAACCCTGCTTATGACAATGTTTTCATTTTTTATTTTTTAGATAGAAAAAGTAAGGCAGAGAGAGAAAAAATGGCAAAGCAGCTCACTAGCCCGGTGAGCTATGCTGCAAGCCTTGCGTCACTATTTTTTATAACAAACACTATTTTATACATTTTAGAACAACCTTTACTAAGTCATAAAGAAGAAACAATGGGGCTGGGGGGTGGCGCACCAAGTTGAGCGCACATGTTACAGTGCGCAAGGACCCAGGTTCGAGCCCTCAGTCCCCACCTGCAGGAGAAAAACTTCACGAGTGGTGAAGCAGAGCTGCAGGTGTCTCTCTGTCTCTATCCAATAAATGGATATAATAAAAAAAATTAAAAAGAAGAAACAACTTTGCAAATTAAGTCATGATATATTAGAATTCCATGGCCTATCAATGTGATCTAGGAACACTGATATTGTAGTTATACAAGTAATTTTTATAATTATAGGACTGAAATTCTATAGACTGGGTAGTTTATAACACTTTTCTTGTATGCATGTAAACAGCATTTAAGCAAAATGTCTCAGAAAAGAGCAATACAACAACTCTGCAATTAAGATCACTTTTCCCCAGTACTGTGCTCTTCACAGTGAACTGCAACTAGTGGTCTCTCCTGTTCCCATGTCACTGCCATCATAACTCACCTAGATTAGCCTACATGTCCCCAAACCTCTCTCCTCTACCTGTTTCAATCCATCTTAAGATACATAACATAAGACTTTATTTCATTTCATTTTGTCATCACTGAGGACCTCACTGCTCTAGGCAGATTTTTACAGACAGAAAGACAAAAGACAGCGATGAAGAAACAGAAAGAAATTGTAGGGTTATAGGGTAGGTACACTTCTAGTCTTCTGAGAGTTCTCCAGACTGCTCTCCATGGGGGTTGGACCCATTGACATTCCCACCAGCAGTGTAGGAGGGTTCCTTTGTCCCCACAACCTCTCCAGCATTTGCTGCTGCTACCTTTCCTATAGATGGCATTCTGACAGGGGTGAAGAGCTATCTTATCGCTGTATTTATTTGCATTTCTCTGACAAGGAATGACTTGGAGAATTTTTTCAAATATCTGCTGGCCTTTTGGTTCTCTTCTTTGGTGAATATTCTGTTTATCTTCTCTCCTACTTTTGTATGTGGTCATTTGTTTTGTTGTTGCTAAGTCTGGTGAACAATCTCTCAATTCATCTCTTGGGGACATATTCTGAAGAACCAAACACACCCATCCAAAAAGATCTGTGTATACCTATGCTTGTAGCAGCACAATTTGTAATAGCTAGAACTGGGAAGCAACCCAGATGTCTAACAACAGATGAGTGGCTGAATAAGTGCTGGTCTGTATACACAATGGAATATTACTCAGCTATTAAAAATGATGAATTAAACCTTCTTCGCCACATCTTGGATGTAGCTTGAAGGAGTCATGTTAAGTGAGATAAACCAGAAAATGAAGGATGAATATGAGATAATCTCACTCATAGACAGAAGTTGAGAAATAAGAACAGAAAGGAGAAACACAAAGCAGAATTTGGGCTGTAGTTGGCATATTGCACCAAAGTAAAGGACTCTGGGGGGGGGGGCGTTTAGGTCCTCATGTGTGATAGTGGAAAAACATCTAAGTTGGGGGTAAAAGTGTTTTGCAGAAAACTGATAAACTTTACACATGTACTGCTGTGTTTACTGTAAGTCATTAATCCCCTTAATAAAATAAGATCTCATGTAGCAATCTAGCTGGATTGTTAGAAACACCTTTCAGTGCGGTTGTTTACAAGAAAATAAAGTTAGTGAACTAGAATTCTAGAATGTAGAGGGTCATTATAGTTTTGAGGTCAATATGGTGTTTTTATCAGTTTTGATTTTTTTTTTTTTTTGCTATTTATTTTTCTTTTCTTTTCTTACCAGAGCACTGTTCAGCTCTGGCTTATGGTGGTGCAGGAGATTGAACCTGGGACTTTGGAGCCTCAGGTATGAGAGTCTATTTGCATAACCTCTATGCTATCTACCCCCACCCAGTTTTGAATTTTGAACTTGTCAATTAGTATATTTTATATATAAGTATGGATATGCATTCTCAGCAAAATTTTATTTAGTGGCTAAGGAGTTAGCTCTGTGAATAAATATCTGATTTGCAGATTTTATCCCTCCCGCATAGCACATTTGTTGAAGACACTGGTCTCTCTCCATCTCTTTATCTCTCTCAGAAAATAAAAAAATAAATAAAAAGCACATATATCTATCTGCATTATATTATGCAAGCTATGCACATTTTCCTTATCAAATCTTACACTATATAGTCTTCTGTTACTCTGATATTTATTACTTAAAGAGTTAATACTACGAATAAATCAGGGGATTTATTTTTCAGTCATTTTATGGAGGCAGAAAGAAAGAGAGAGAGAGAAAGCTCACTGCACTAAAACAGCCTTCTAGCCCTGGGGGCCAGGCCTAAGACTGAGCTGCATATGTGACAAAGGGACACACTGTTCAAGTGAGCTACTTGACTGACCCAAAGAAATTTATTTCTGTATCGTTCTCCTTTCAAATAAATTATCTGCCTGCAAAATAGTTCACCTGAATAGTATGTCTATCCATTCTGCCATGCTGCCCAACTCAGGTTCAGATCTGGGCCCCACTACATTGAAGGTAGCTTTGATGACATGGTGTCTTCCCATCTTTCTTCTATAATATATATATATATATATATACTGATCTTTCAAGTAGAATATATACATAGAAAACAGATTAGTCAAATAAAATAAAAACAATTTTTTTCTCTAGTCCTTTTATAATTAAAACTTCAGCTCTATTACCTGACCAAAACAAAAACAACAACAAAATGAGAATTTGATATAGATAGATAGACAGACAAACAGACAGATAGACAGATGATAGATAGATAGATAGATAGATAGATCTCCAAAAATGCCAATCCTGCCCCAAACAGTGAAGCCTGGTGGCAAAAACAAACAAGTTCTCACTTTTGTCTTTATTTGGTAATACTGAAACTACAGACACATGTGCTTTCTTTATTCCTGAAGCAACTTTTCTTTCCTTCTCTCTCTCTCTCTCTTTCTTTCTTTTTATTTTAGATACAGACAGAAAGAGACAAAGAGAATCAGTGGGGCGACACCAATGTCATGGTGAGTCCATGGAGTGTCAGGATTGAATCCTACCAGTGCTCTTATCTTCTGGTCTTGGAATTCTCCCACTGTTACAACTTCAAGTTACAAGTAAACAAGTCCAATTTGTTGCCCCACTTTCATATATATAAATCTAGGAAACCTAGTACTGTTGTCATTTGCAAGACTGTGTGAAATTCTGAAGAGGAATAGAGGATTTACAAGTTACTTTCACTAGAGTAGATGGAAAAAAAAATCATACTTAAGCGCTATTCAAATCACTTCAATTATTTTTGGCAAGACTGCCTGGGACTTTTGAAGAAACTATCACCTTACCATTATATGCTTTTTATACATCAAGCTGTAGGAAATAGACTCTAAAGCTATTTTACTTTGTTCTATTTTTTATAGAACATGGTTAGATTCGATGATATATAAATCCAAAATCGATACTACTATATGCATATATTCATAAAAACTGACCTTTTAAGGAGACTACATATGTAGAAAACATTATAGTCAAATACTGTCTCTAGTCCTTTTATAAGTTAAAAGTGCAGTCCAACTAACTAGAACAAAGAAATGACTGGGAATTTGAAATATATCCATTGATACTTATTAATATTATACACAAAAATCCACTTAGTAATTGTACCAGTTTGACTTCCTTAGCATCTACTGACAAAAAATTAAACGGCCAATCCATTCATCTTTACCTTTGCCCACCCTCACCCACTTTTTTTTTTTTTTTTTAACCAGAATGCTGCTCACCTCTGGTTTATGGTGTTACCAGGCACTGAATCTGAGCCCTCAGAGCCTCAGGCATGAAAGTTGTTTGCATAACTATTATGCTATTTCCCTGGCCTTACATGCTCTTTATAACCCAGATGTCATCCCTTTCCTATTCTTTTCCTTTTGTTCTTTCATTATTGTTTACTTCTTTACATCATTTACATAATTTCATGTTCATGAAATGCCTTTAATGGTTATTCAATTTTTATTAAGTTGTTCCTTCAAATTATTACAACATTGCACTCTGCCACTCTTCACCAGTTTGAATGCGACTAGCAGCCCTAAAAATGTAAATATTAACAACCATACTAAGGAATTCCATGGAATAATTCATAGATGATTTCATGGCAAGAAAGTGTTTTCTTTCTAAGTAAATGTGACAAATTATAAATGCCTGAAAAGTTACAAGTTCAACTGTTCCAAATTTAGAAAGATGCCCTGAGGGCTGTTTTATAATTTTATGTCTCTAAGTTGACTTTTTATGGTATGTTTGTTCAATATTAACTTTGAATGAGCTACTTTGAATAGGCTACCAAAATCTTTATTCTCTTCCTAAGACTGCAATAACAAAAGATTATAAACTGGGTGGCTTAAAACAAAAATTTTATTTTCTCAAAGTTTTAGGTGACAGAAGTCTGAAATCAATGTGTCGTTAGGATCATTCTCCCATTAAAAGCTATGTAGAAAAATATAATCTTAACTTTGTAGCTTCTGGTGGTCTCTATAATTCTGGATGTCTCTTGGTTTATATCAGTCTAATCTAAGTCTCCACTGTTAAATGACTTTCTAGAGATATCTATATCCAAATTGTTCTCTCCTTTTTCTTACAAAAGACAAAGGCAGACTTCAATCCAGTATGATGCCATTGTCAATTGACTTCATCTACAAAGATTTAATTTCCAAAGAAGGTTCCAGTCATAGATACTGGATAAGACATAGGTAGGCCTTAAATAGAGTTTTGAGGTTTAAAGTTTAGATGATTAAAATTCATCACCTCTGCCTTCCTAAGTCCTCATCTTCATCATGTGTAGAATTCTTTACAAGACAGTGGACATTCCCAAAAGTCTTAACTTATTTCAACATCAACTCCCAACCAAAATAGTATATCCTAAATCATAAAAATTCGGTTTCACATCTTTTGAAACCAATAAAAAAATAAATGCATTGTCATCCAGTAATATCACTTTTAGGCATGTATTCAAAAGACGTGAAAACACTAATTCAAAGAGACATATGCACGCCTCTGTTCATGGTTGCTTTATTCACAATAGACAAAGAGTGGAAGCAGCCTAAATACCCACTGAAAGATGACTGGATAAACATTCGATGGAATACTACTCTTCAGTCAAAAAAGATAATACTGTGTCCTTTGAAGCAAAGTGGATAAAAATGGAGGTGGTTATGCTTAGTGAAATACGGAAGGAAATAAAAGACAGCTATTAGATACTTTCACTCAAATAGGGAATCTAGAGAATTGAAACATTGGCAAAACAAGCAAACAGAAGAGGCAAGACGACTGGCTATCAAAAACAAAAATAGAATGAGCTCTGACATGAGTTGACATAAGCTCTGCAAGGAGGCTGCTTCAAAACTGGGAAGTTTGGGTGAGAGTAGGAGTTCTGGTCACCAGGTTCCTGATGCTACCATGATACCCACCTAACTTCCATGGGCAGATGACCCCACCAATGTGTCCTGGAACTCTGCTTCCTCAGAGCCCTGCCTCACTAGGGAAAGAGAAAGGGAAAATGGATTAACTGTCAACGTCCAAGTTCAGCAGGGAGGCAATCACAGAAGCCAGACCTTCCACCTTCTGCATCCCACAATGACCTGGGTCCATGTTCCCAAAGGTATAAAGAATAGGAAAGCTATCAAGGGGAGGAGATAGGATACGGAGTTCTGGGGGTGGGCACTCTGTGGAAATGTACCCCTCTTATCCTATAGTCTTGTCAATATTTCCATTTTATAAATTAAAAAAAAAACCTACTAACCTATGCAGTTAGTAGTTTAAGATACTTTAAGTAAACCTAATTTCTTCTCACAATGGTGTCACTTGAAAAATGTAACCCAGTGTTTTCAAAAGTCAATTGTTCCTATCTGTTAGAAATATGAATTAAGACATATATTTATGATACACAGGAGATTTTTTATATGTTACTTAATGAAATACCAGTAAGAGAACAAGAGTGGCTACTCTTAGAGAATTTGTACTCTAAGAGATAAACTTTCCAAAGTGTATTAACCATGACAGAGTCACAATAAAATATTTTCATTTGACTCAGCCTGAGTGTTCTCTGTAAAGATAAAATGTAAAAACTTAAACACATATATTGAAAGTACATCTGATATGATCCCTTGACATTATAATGATGGCTTGAACAACTGGGGCAACACACAAAGTTAAGATAAATGCTCACTGCGACATGAGTGCATAACATGGATCCAACTGAATATGAGAGGAGCTTAAAAAATGATTCTTAGATTTTTGGATTAAGGAAATTGGTAGATTGAGTTAATATGTATTGATTAAAAGGGAGATTCTTGAAACAAATACATTTGGTGAGGAAGATGATCTACTGAACGCTGAACGAGTAAGTGTGAGGTCATCCTAATATAAGCCTTGAGCATTTAATTCGGTACATCTAACTGGATCTGACAGAGGAGACTTGAAGAGAGTATAACTTTAAAAGATTGTAGGACTTGAAGTCAAACAATCAAGAATAATGAGAAGTGATTTTCAAAAAGGAACTTGAATTAAGCCAGAAATACAGTAACCAATTTTTGTTTTAAAATAGTATATGTTTATAACATAAAAACTGTCCTAGTCTTGTCTATAATAGTTTTGATAAAACACTAAAAATAGAATAGCCTGGGTTCAATTCCCCGGCACCAAACTGCAGGGTGGTTCATGAGCTGTGAATCAGGACTGTAGGTATCTCTTATTCTCTCCCTCTCTAGTTCCACTCCCCTCTCAATTTAGCACTGTCTTATCAAGTAAAAAGAAAAGAAAAAAGATAATGGCCACTGGGAGTGATGGATTCATTGTGTAGGCTCAGAGCCCCAGCAATAACCCTGATTGGGAAAAAAAAAAAAAAAAAAACATTAAAAACTAAAATGAGGATGAAGTTTTGGTGGGTTATTATCTAGAGTTCTTCAGAAAAGCAGAAACAATACAATATAGAGAGACACACAAAAAGAGATTCTTTATGACCAATTGACTTGTGAATAGGAGCTGATAAGTTCCTTGACTTGCTCTTTGTAAGGCTGCCTTTCAGGGCAGATGGTGAAGTAATTCCAGTTCAAATGAGAAAGGTTGAGAATCAAGGGGGGGCAGTGCTATCTAAGCCTAGGTCTGGTTCTGAAAGTCCAAGAATTTGAAGCACCAATACACAATAGCAGAGTAGATGAATATTCCAGTTGGAATGAAGAACAAATTCAACCTTCTGCAACTTTGTTCTAGTTAACCTTGAACAAAGTGGCTAGTGATCCGCCCCCATACTGGTGAGAGTGCTTGTCTTTACTTGGCCTACAGTGTAGACAGTAATTTTTTCCGAAACAAACCCTGATATACACTCTCAGAAATAATGTTTTATAGCAATCTGGATAATCCTTATCCCAGTTAAGCTGACACATAAAACTAAACATCATAGTGGAGGAGAATGAGGTATATGCATTAATACATTTTTACCACTGAATTAAATGGGAGAAATCAGATGTAACTAGAGGAAAATATAGAGTCCTGTAGATATGTCTAGCCGTACACTAGAAGAGACATGTATCTGGGATGATGGAAACCATTCAGAATTATATTTCAGTGGGATTCACTGCCTTGTATGTTATCTGTGACTAACAGTTCTAATCTTCTGCACCCTATAAACAACCAAAACACCCGACTATGACATTTATTTCTTAATGCAGTGACAGGGAATGAACCTAAGGCTTCCCACATGTCTAATGTCTGAGATAACCTCGCAGCCTTCTTATCTCTTCTACATTTTAAGAAATAAAAAGTAAAGGAGAGACAAAGAGAGAAAGAGAGAGACAGAGGGAGAGGGAGAGAGAGAACAAATCATTTCATACATAGCTTCAGCATCTAAAGAATTATTTTGGTTTTTATATCCCAGGGATGGAACCCCTCAGAAATTCACATGGTAAAGGTATATAAGCTTTATGTGCTAAGTCATTTCTTAGACCCTCTTTTGAATTTTGATGGATGTATGAAAATAAATGAATCTAAAATAGAGAATGAAAATGAATACATGGACAGATGTTAGTAATCAATGGCACAATATGTTCAAGAACATGTAGAAGACAGATCTTCCTTTGGAAAGATACTGAAAGTGATAGAAACATGTTTAACAACTTGGTAGATGGTGGCTAAGAATAGCGTCATATATCGTGTGGTGGTGGTGGTGGTGGTATGTGTGTGTGCGCACGCACACATACACACAAGCAGAAGGTTGGAGAAAGGGATGGAGCAAAGGTTTTAAAATAATCACAATGACTGTAGGGAAGGAGAACTAACCAGAATAAGGTGGTAAGATTGACAGGTAATATTGGAAAAGCTTGCAGAAATCTATGATCATGAAATATGGAGGAAGAACTAAGCATAATTGACATATGGTTAGCAGCATTTACTATTAAAACAGAGTTCACGATTAAGTAATTTGAGTGTGACCTTTGAGCAACAAACAATTCAGTTACAAGCATTACTTCTGATGTGTGGCTACAGTGTTTTCATTTGTAACACATACACTCTGTAATTTTACATCACACTTGAACTTATTCAAATAAACAGTTTTTAATTTATTTCCTCTTCCCTGGGTTTCACATTTTATGAGAGAAAGAAAGATGGAGAAAGAAATACCATAGAATCAAAGTCTTTCTTCTCTTCTTCTCTCCTCTCTCCTCTCCACACCTCTCTTCTACTGCCCTCTCCTCTTCTGTTCTCCCCTCCCTCCTCTCTCTATGCCTTTCCTCTCCTCTCCTCTAGTCTTCCTTTCCTTTCTTTTGTAACTTTTATTTTATTGTATTGTATTTATTTATTTTGTAGGACAGAGAGACTGAGAAGGGAGGGGAAGAAAAAGTGACATCTGTAGCACTGCTTCATCACCAGGGAAGCCTCCCCTGTGCAGGTGAAGACTGTGGGCTTAAACCCCAGTCCTTGTACATTATATAATGTGTGTGCTCAATCAAGTGCACCAATGCCCAGCAGCCTGGACAAAGCCTTTCCAGTGTCACAGCACTCCTATGTGGTGGAATTGGGGTTTAAACCTGAACCATAATTGTGACAAAGTAGATGACTACCCAGGTTAACTGTCACACCAGCATCATGTTTAATACTTTTAACGGAGAGAAAGAGAAACACTGGAGCAGTATTTATTATCTGCTGCAGGATCGAACATCAACCCCAGGACCCCATGTCTGCAAAGGAGTATTCTACTTCTGAGCTGCCTGGCAGTGATACCATCACTTCTAGTACGAAAGTTTCAAGCAAATATTTTACTTATATAAGTGACAAAAGGTTTAAGCAGGATAATCACTTTGGAGGGTGCCTGTTTTGTCATATATGGGACCCAGATTTGAGTTCATCCCACTCCCCTAAAAGAAGCATCCTGGCTGTGTTGTCTTTATGTTGGGCATCACACCAGCCCCCCTGCTCCATCACTGATGATATGGTCTATTTACATAATCATTGTTTTGCCTGAGACCTGCCCTGCCTGCAGGGGATTGGTTAATCCCACTAGTTAAAACCTTCGCAACAGTTGCTATAGAAGCTTTCTACCAGCCCCTCTCCTAGCCATTTCCTTTTCCAACTTGCCACTTCCGGTTAAAGACTGTGTGTGTGTGTGTGTGTGTGTGTGTGTGTGTGTGTGTGTGTGTGTGTGTGTGTGTGTGTGTGTGTGTGTGTTGTCTCTGATCAGTAAAGGCATTACATTGTATTCCTGCTCCACCACGAGTTCCTGGTTCCTCTCCCGTGTCACTGAGTAAACAGCAGCCGAGGTTGGCTCCACTCGAGTTCTCTCCAACCCAGAGAGCACTGGGAAGAAATACCCGAGAAGCTAGCCCATCTTTATACCCTGCTCTCTCTCTCTTATCTCTCTCTTTCTCTGAAAAAAAAAAAGGTGGTACAGAGTATTGAAGCACCAGTAACTATAAGACAAAATTCTAAATAAAGAACAACAGGTTGGAATAAATTCTGACAGTGAATTTCTAGCACTCAGGAAGAGGATTAGCCTCACTGTAGATTCCCCATCCTCTTACTCTCTAAGTCTACCATGTCTTATCCATCATGCATACTGGAGATGCCCAGGTCTCTAATAACTATAATGGATTTTGTGAGTATTTCACTGTTTTAACCATCAATGCCCTACAAGTTGCAACTCTGCTTCTCTTGGTGACGCTTCTGAGTACTGTGCTAGCAACTGATCACTTCCGGAGAGAGCAGAGGCCACAATCTGACCAAGTGACCCTTGGTACCATCAGATCAATGTTAAATGAAATATTTATGAGGTTTGCAGTCTATATTGAACCAGTTAACATTGAAACCTATACATTTCTTTTATTAGTGAAGCCATAATATTTTAAAAAAAAAACTACATAAGACTAACAACAAATTAATGTTGCCAAACACTTTTATTGCACTAGTGAATTTTTAAAAATATGTATTTATTTTTTCTCTTTTGTTTCCCTTGTTTATTCGTTGTAATTATTATTGTTGTTGTTATTGATGTCATCATTGTTGTATAGGACAGAGAGAAATGGAGAGAGGAGGGGAAGACAGAGAGGGGGAGAGAAAGACAGACACCAGCAGACCTGCTTCACTGTCTTTGAAGTGACTCCCCTGCAGGTGGGGATCCGGGGGGCTCGAACTGGGATCCTCAAGCTGTTCCTTGGGCTTGGTGCCATGTGTGCTTAATCACCGAGCCCCAGTGATAACCCTGGAGGCAAAAAACAAAAAGTTACCTCCTACTGTCATAAGTTTAAGTCATGTATATATAACGGGGCTGAGTGGTGGTGCACCTGGTTAAGTGCATGTTATAATGTGCAAGGACCTGGGTTCGAGCCCCTGGTCCCCACCTGTGGGGGGAAAGCTTTACAAGTGATGAAGCAGGGCTGCAGGTGTCTCTCTGTCTCTCTCCCTCTCTGTCACATCCTTTTATCTCAAATTCTGACTGTCTCTATCCAATCAATCAATAAATAGAGATAATTAAAAAAATAACTTCTTCATCTGGGATATAGAGCAGAGCTAGAGTGTAGGACTTGCAGGCCTGTTTCTCAGTGACTGTGGGTTCAGTCCCTGACAACGTTACAGCCAGAGCTGAGGAATAAGTCACTCTCTCAATAGTTTCTGCCTTTGCTTTAGTGTGATGCGGGTCTGTATCTCTCATAATATATATATACATATACCTAAATTGTTTTTAAAATGAAGCTTAACACTTGCTAATTCTGATGTGAGTGTAAAGAAATGAATGCCAACCTGCCTTCCCTGGGTAGGCAGACTCACCAATGTCTCCTGGAACCCCACCCAACCAGAGCCCTAGTCCAGTTGGGAAAGATAGAAACAGGCTGGGAGTATGGATCCACCTGTCTTTGCCCATGTCCAATGGAGAAGCAATTACAGAAGCCAGACTTTCCACCTTCTGCACCCCATAAAGAGTTTTGGTCCATACTCCCAGAAGGTTAATGATTAGGGACTCTTCCAGTGAAGGGAAGTGTATATGGAACTCTGGTGGTGGGAATTATATGGAATTGTACCCCTCTTACCTCACAATCTTGTCAATCATTATTAAATCACTTAAAAAAGAGAGAGAGAAAGAAGTGGTTTTGTAATATATAACTTTGTTTCTATTTCATTGTAGCATACCTGCTTCCTATTATTAATTTGTTAGTGATTCTAATTTTATAATAGATAACTATTATAATTTTTATAATAGATAACTATACATAATCATTTATAGAATGTTCCATTTGTTTTACTATAGAGGTAGTTGAAGAAAATTAATTATGCATTGATACTTGTGCAATCCTCATATGAGTAACACAAAGAGTGCTTATTTCCTTCACTTTTGAAAAGATATGTCAACCAAATAAATCATTTAACAATTTCAGCTTATAAACAAATAGACTTGGGATCTTTAAAAGTGAACATAAAGAAGAGTCACGTGGCAGTGTAGTGGGTTAAGCACAGGTGTCCCAAAGCATAAGGACCTGCATAAGGATCCGGGTTCAGGCCCTAGGCTCCCCACCTGCAGGGGGTTCAATTCACAGGCTGTGAGGCAGGTCTGCAGGTGTCTATCTTTCTCTCCCCCTCTCTGTCTTCCTCTCCTCTCTCCATTTCTCTCTGTCCTATCCAACAATGACGATGTCATCATCAACAACGACAATTAAAAAAAAATCAGCAAAGGCAACAAAAGGGAAAATAAATAATAATTTTTTTAATGAAAATAGATTTTGCAGCTTCCAAAACAATTCAGTACTCATTTATTCATTCATGGATGTCAAAATTCATTTTACTCAGAACTAAAATCTGATCAAAGTTTCATAATAAGGGGCCTGGTGGTGGCACACTTGATTGAGTGCACATGTTACAATATGCAAGGACTTGAATTTGAGCCTCCAGGGGGAAAGCTTTGCGAGTGGTGAAGCAGGGCTGCAGGTGTCTCTCTGTCTCTCTCCCTCACTATTTCTATTTCCACTGTCTCTATCCAATAAATAAATAAAATGAATTTTTTTAAAGTTTCATAACAGTGATTTTTGTTATTCTGATTGAAGTGCTTATATTTACTAAGACACTGAAATAATTCATTGAAAGTAAAATATTTCAAATAATGAAAGGGACAAATATAAACATTGACTGGGAACACTGGTGTTAGGGTAAAAGAATAAGTAACTCATCTTGACAGAGATCATCACCTCATTCCTTTTCCAATTCAACATTAAGTGTGCTAAATATTTATAATTTTCTCCTAGTAGTATGTATTTTCTCCCCAGAAAATGTATGTAAATTATTATAGTTTTTTTTTATAAAAGTACAGATAAAAGTGTCCAGAATTTAATAATTTATAGGGACAAAAACTGCAAATTACCACAAATAATCACTTGATGCTTTCTTCCACTTTATATAAACGGAATCTTTACACACGAAGATATTACAGATAAAACAGGAAATACTATAGAGAAGCTTTGATAGAATGATATAGTCTTTCTCAAAATGATCACCCAGTATTTCACATTCCCTCGCACTCATTCACATTTGCTTTTTCAAATTCAAATATACTTTTTTGAGTGTCTCCTATCTACGGTAAGAGTTACTTTCAGCCATTTCAAAATTGCCAAGAAAACAGTCTCAACATTTCAGAAGCATCTTATCCAATACCTTAAAGAAATTCAAATTGTTTCTTTAGAAACATAAAATCGTCTATATTTTTTGTATAGCATATAGTAAGCACATTATTAAAAAGGGGAGATTATATCTTTAAACCAAATCTTAAAAATAACTGATGCAAGGTTTGGAGTTAAAAATAAAATCTCTGCATCAAGAAAAAAAGTTATTATGTGTATATATTCAAAAGGGGCTTCTAAAATATTCAAGTGCAGAAAAATTACCTGGAGGAAATACTAACAGGGTGGAGGGGGGTGGGTTTTGGATGGGGACTAAGGTTCTTTAAAGTCTAACATGTTCTGAAATAGAACTGATTCTGCTGGTCTGATAGATTACACATTTGAAAGCAAGGTCAGACTCCTTTTTATCCTTGGAATAGATGTGTGCAGTCTTTGAAAAAGATAAGCTTATGTATGCAGTGATTCAAGGGGGAAATGCAGAATTAAAAAATGAAGCATCATGAATGGTATTCTCAAAATCACAATGAGGAACACTACAGCTGACTCAGACATTTACATAAGAAAAAAGCTTCCCCATGAGTGGAATATTTTGTTAGCTTTTGATATTTAGAATTTTAAGATGAATGGAATGCATAAAACAGGATCAGAATCAAACCTAAGCAAGCAGGTCAGAGAGACTGTATAATGGTTATGCAAAAGATTTTTCACACCTGAGGCTCTGTGATCCCAGGTTCAGTCCCCAGTACCACCACAAGCCAGAGCTGAGAAATACTCTGCTCTCTCTGCAGCTCACTTTCATTAGTAAATAAATGTATAAGACATTTAAACAATAATAATAAGTATGCAGGAAGCCAGGTGATGGCGGACCACGTTAAGCGCACAGAGTATGAACTCAAGGAACCCCACAAGGATCAAGGTTGGAGACCCCGACTCCCCACCAGCAGAGGGTCACTTTGTAAGTGCTGAAGCAGATCTGCAGGTGTCTATTTTTCTCCCCTCCTCCACTGCCTCCTCCTCTCTCAATTTCTCTCTGCCCTATTCAATGAAATGAAAAAAAAAAAAAAAAAGGCAGTCAGGAGCAGGGGATTCATAGTGCTGGCACTGAGCCCTAGTGATAGCTCTGGAAGCAAAACAAACAAAAAAGAATATTTTTACAAAGAGACAGCAATTTCTATCTCTGAAAAAGAGCAAATGAAAATGTACTGATACCTAGGAAATAATTTTGAGGGAAGAAGCAATACCACTGTCATGTGCTTGTGTTCTAATATTTAGTATTGTTTAGACTAATGTCCAACAGTAAGAAAACCAGTAGTGTGTTGTCAGGTTCGGGAATCTAAAACCTCGCCCCCTCTAAAGTCTTCCTCATTTCATCTATGTCCAACAGACTCAATAGCAGAAAATAAAAACAAAACCAAAGAATGATCACAGTTTATGAAATCAAACTTCTGAATGACATCACATTTGTTCTGTGGAAGTATTAACTTTATTTAACAGAATTTAGAAGAAAAGAACAGTGTTATGAGCTCCTCAGTCTCTTGTAGGACTCCGTAAAGAGGCAGAGACAGATCACAGAAAGATAGAAATGCCTTCTTAACAGATGACCTTCTATTAGCTCTGTCCAGAGCAGGCAAGCAATAGGCCTTCCAGCTATCAGAACCTATCATTAAATGGATTTTTACGCTCAAATTGCATTCCAATGCCAGCAAGGCGTAGGGCCAGTGTTGTTTTTTTTTTTCTTTTCTTTTTTCCCAGCTCTAGAGAGAAGGAAATGACTGAACAAAAATACATACAAGGACAGGAGGTACCTAAAGGCTGCAGAGTAGAAACTAGTCGTGTACTAGAAATCACTTAGTGGACACCCATTCCTTTGCTTACACGGTTAGGACTCAGATGATAGACTGATCTGAGAGAAGAAAGTGATACGTGGCAGTTTGGTTTTCTACAAATAGTTGAAACTTTGCAAAGAACTCTTAAAATTACAAGAACACCAGAGGATACAGAGTCTATCCTTACTGAGTAATTTTCAGATGCGTAGACAGTATTTAGAAATACATGACACTTCCTCTCCACTATTCCAAGCTTTGGGTCCATGATTGCTCAACAATTTGTTTGGCTTTGTATGTTAACTCTCTTTTCAGTCACCAGGTTCCAGGTGTCATCAGGATGCCGGCCAGGCTTCCCTGGACTGAAGACCCCGCCAATGTGTCCTGGAGCTCAGCTTCCCCAGAGACCCACCCTACTAGGGAAAGAGAGAGGCAGACTGGGAGTATGGACCAACCAGTCAACGCCCATGTTCAGCGGGGAAGCAATTACAGAAGCCAGACCTTCCACCTTCTGCAACCCACAATGACCCTGGGTCCATGCTCCCAGAGGGATAGAGAATGGGAAAGCTATCAGGGGAGGGGGTGGGATATGGAGATTGGGTGGTGGGAATTGTGTGGAGTTGTACCACTCCTACCCTATGGTTTTGTTAATTAATCCTTTCTTAAATTAAAAAAAAAAAGAAATACATGACAATTGCGACCTTAACTCCCTTCGTCCTTTGACAACATGTGAAGACACAGAGATACAAAATGGGTTGTGTACTAAACACACACAAAACATATATGAAACTGCACACCCATCTCAGTGCCTACAGAAATCATGTCATGGTTTAAAACGGATATGTCTCATAGTACATAATAAGCCCCATCATTACTGAATCATTTTAGATGTGTTCTTAACATGAGATAATATGTTTGCCTAAATCTATTTAAATTTTATTTTCAGGCTTTTGAGTACAATCTATGATTTAACCTATGTTTGATGTAATCAAGGAGTTCCAAATTTGGGAAAAATAAAAAGATATTTTGCTGATGCTTAAATTTGGGGAATTTGAAATCATGAAAGAAATATAAAAAAAAAATGGAGGCAAAGGGCAGGAGTAGATAGCCTAATGGTTGTGCAAACAGATTCTCATGCCTGAGGCCCCGAGGTCCCAGGTTCACCCCCCCTCCCCCCCCCCATCACCATAAGCCAGAGCTGAGTAGTGCTCTGGTAAAAATAAATATACAATAAAATAAAATCTGAGGGAAAAAAAACTACTTCAAAGAGTCAAAGAGAAAGAGGCAGGCAGCCCTCTAGAGCTTAAATCGTAGAGCAATTAGTGAAATGAAAGTGGAGTTACAACACGGGTGGGGGTGGTGGGGGCGGTGGTGTGCAGTGGGCTAAGCTGTGGCATGAAATCCGGAGTTCCATTCCTGCCATTACATTACGTGTACCAGAGTAATGTTCTGGTTCTTTCCCCCTCGTTCTAGTGTAACTAAATAAAGAATTAACTTTGTAAAACAAATTTAAAGTGTAAAATTTGTAAAAAATTAAAATTTACATTAAAATGTAAATTTGTAAAAATTTTAATTAAAATTAAAGTTAAAAAAATTTGTGAATAAGTCTAGCATTCTGGAGGAGGTGTGTGGAGAATTACAGTGACTTTCTCTTAATTTTCTGTGGACCTGTAACTACTCTGAAAAGTACAGTTTAAAAACGAACATCAGAGTCGGGCGGGAGCACGGGGTTAAATGCACGTGGAACTAAGCACAAGGACCGGTGTAAGGATCCCGGTTAGAGCCCCTGGCTCCCCACCTGAAGGGGAGTCACTTCACAGGTGGTGAAACAGGTCTGCAGGTGTCTGTCTTTCTCTCCCCTCTCTGTCTTCCCCTCTTCTCTCCATTTCTTTCTATCCTATCCAGCAACAGCGACATCAATAACAATAATAACAATAAAATAAGGGCAACAAGAGGGAAAAGTAAATAAAATAAATACTTCTTAAAAAAAAAAGAACATGAAAGAATAAGAGATGAAAGACAAGTACCAGATGTTTTGATTCATACGTGGAGTCTAGAGAACTAACCCACGTGAACTTGCAAAGACACCCCAACAACAGAAGACTTGCATCTAGCACTTGTCTAGAGGTTTTAGGGATAAGACGCAACTCCACACTTTAAATGATAGATGCTTTCTGTATATTAGCTAAATCGACTTCTCATTAAGTATTAAAAGTGATTTAAAAAAAGTACATTTGCAGGAGTTGGGCGGTGGCTCAGCGGGTTAAAAGCTCAAGGACCTGCATTAGGATCCCGGTTCGAGCCCCGCCTCCATGCCTGCAGGGGCAGGGGAGTCACTTCACAGGTGGTGAAGCAGGTCTGCAGGTGTGTGTCTTTCTCTCCCCTCTCTGTCTTCCCCTCCTCTCTCCATTTCTCTCTGTCCTATCCAACAAGGACATCAATAACTGCAACAATAAAGCAACAAGGGCAACAAAAGGGAAAATTAAAAAAAAAAAAAAACTACATTTGCTAAATACCATTGTTATACAAAAGGGTTTATTTGGAAACATGACTTCTTTTGATTAAGTGAAAATTAGAAAAGTTGTCAGGCAGAATGCAAATCTAAATCTTACCAAATCTTTTTTCTTTGCTTTAGTGTATTTTTTAATTCTGAAAATAGCCAGAAGTTATTATTTTGACACAACTGGTCAGGGAAAGGGGAAAGGAGACTAAGCATGAAGTATCAGTCTAGTGTTTAACCTAAACCAGTAAAAATGCCAAGATGATTGAAATATTTACACTGATCCCTGAGAAGTGTGGTTAAAAGGAAGGAACAGAATTAGAAAGCGTAGGTACCAGAATAAGAAAATGTACACTTGGGAACCTTTAGGAGTTGAGCTTGAACAATATTTAGCCAAAATTATAATAAATAATAAAAATAATAATAATGAACTGAGTGAAGTAAGTTCATCTTAGTAGGGAGGCAATGCTGTTGCCATGTAGCATTCTGTAGTCCCTTAATTCATTCTCAGGCCATGGACAAATTAATAATCTGAAAAGTGACATTCAAAATCAGATATTAAAAGATGAAGATATTTTATTTTACATCTCAAAGAGGGTTTTCTACTTTAGTGTGTAGTTTGTACATGTTGATAGAAAAATCTGTGCAAGTGAATCTGACATCTGAAATCTCAAATCAAAGAACACTAGGGAATACGTAAGTACAAAAAAGACGTAAGAGAAACATTGATCGTGTAAGGAAATGTGACAGGCAGAAACCTGAGTTTAGTGGTGAATTAGAGTTAATTACGGAATAAAAAAGTTCAGCTACATTTACAACATACTGGGCATTCTGTCCTAATAAATGACATTATTCTTTTTACCTCTACATTTTATCTATCATTGAGAGAAAAATCTACATATTACAAAATAAAGATCCAAACAATCTGATGGTTATGAAAATTGAAGCTTCTGAATTTCCTCATGAAATAGTATCAAGTCTAAATATACATATGCAACTATTTGATGCTTGTATGTCTATGGAGAGAATAATACAGTAATAATATTCCATTATACTTTCTTAATCACTATGCTCCTTTTTATAAAAAATAAAAAATTCCGACTTATCTTTCATCTGCTGTCCTGGGAGTTAATGTTTTACAGTACATTTGTTGACACACAAGTACAACTTTTTTTTTTCAAATATTTATTTATTTATTTATTCCCTTTTGTCACCCTTGTTGTTTTATTGTAGTTATTATTGTTGTTATTGATGTCGCTGTTGCTGGATAGGATAGAAAGAAATGGAGAGGAGAGGGGAAGACAGAGAGGGAGAGGAAAGACAGACACCTGCAGACCTGCTTCACAGCCTGTGAAGTGATTCCCTCCGCAGGTGGGGAGCCAGGGGCTCGAACCGGGATCCTTATGCCTGTCCTTGCGCTTTGTGCCACGTGCGCTTAACCCGCTATGGCACCGACTCCCGAAGTACAACTTTTCATGTTTTAATAATGAGTGTCTACAAGGCATTCTGTATCTCAACCTACTTCCTTTTCCACCATCACATTCCAAGATCCCAGAGACCCTCCATCCCACCCTCTCCCCTCCTTCCCTAGAAGAAGATAAGCCAAAAAGAGGACATAGACGGAATAATCTCACACATAGGTGGGATCTAACCTATCAGGACACTAAGGAAAAATATGAGGTGAAACTTGAACTGGGTGTAGTGCATTACTTTGAATTCTAACATGTATTCATTCATTCATTCATTCATTCATTCATTCATTCATTTATTGTCTACAGGGTTATCACTGGGGCTCGGTGCCAACACTACGAATCTCCTGCTCCTGGTGGCTATTTGTTCCATTTTATTAGGTAGGACAGAGAGAAATTGAGAGAGGAGAGGGAGATAGTGAGCAGATAGACAGACATCTGCAGATCTGCAGGTGGGGACCTGGGGGCTCAAACACGGATCCTTGCAATAGTCCTTATGCTTTGTAATATGAGTGCTAAATCAGGTATGCCACCTGGCCCCACTACATTCTAATATTTAAGAAGCTAATTTCTACTAAATTTATATTAGTCTATTTAACTTTCATCATTCAGGATGATTTCAAATTCTTTAAGAAGGACTATGTTCTATTGACTTGTGTTCCTTATTAGCTAGTAAAATAGAGAACACAAAATCATGTTAGATTGTTTTATGACTAAATAAAAGAACTAATGACATTTTGTTAACTGATAAACTTATAAACTGAACACAACTAAACTTGTACATTATTTTTCACACAAGCATGGTTATTTTAGATAATTTGAAACACATGAAAGTAAAAATGTTATGTCTAGAAATCTGTTTTTAAAATAATTATCCATGCGTCATATATCATTTTTAATTATGGGACTATATTATATTCACGTCAGTCGTGACGCTTTAAAAGAAAAGTAAAATCAATTCTGGGTTATCAACCAGCCATAATGAAACAAATGATCGGTGTTTAGCAAAATTTATATTAAACTTCCCAGAAAATAACTTTGGATGGAGAAATAGGAGAAATTAAGTTCATGTTAGGAGACTTGTGTGTGTGTACCACTAAGTTAATGAGGTTAATGAATAAAATAATCAGCTCAAGTTAATTTTTTTCCTCAGCAAGTGCTTCAAAAACTAACTCAGATACTGAACAGAAAAATGGGTTGAAGGTACATGCAAAAGAAACATAAAGCTTTAAGTCACATGCAGATATTAGATAGAATATCTGTAATAACTTACTGAGAGCTAGCCCTGAAAGTCTCTAAATTAAAATCCTGAATCCAAGAGGGGAGAGTTCT
The DNA here is from genome assembly GCF_950295315.1 of Erinaceus europaeus. Lineage (NCBI taxonomy): Eukaryota > Metazoa > Chordata > Mammalia > Eulipotyphla > Erinaceidae > Erinaceus > Erinaceus europaeus. The sequence continues at coordinate 95,317,551 of NC_080175.1, forward strand.
TTGTGCAATCTGCATAAATAGGCACTTTATAAACACTCGATTATGACATTAATCATACATCCAATAGAAAATAAGACATATTTTTCTATTTTCACTTCTTTTCTTGAAATCCAAAAAGTAGAGATGGAATCATAGGTAGAAAATTTTAATCAAAATGACATTTATATTTATTAACTGTGTTTAAATATAGTACACAGAAGGAAGCTCTTAATCAGACTAAAAATAAGCTTAGTATTGATTTGGGTTTCTAAGTTTCTTACACTTTGTAATTAAAGGTATAATGTAGCCTATTTTTAACAGCTCTTTGAGCTAGCATATCTAAAAAAAAACTTTCTGAAAATATTTTGTGCCTAGTCAGCAAAAATAATATCAATTAAGACTCAGTAATATTAAAAACCAAATGCAAAATGTAGTCTTGCAGATGACATATACTTCATTGATTTTGAATTTTTCTTCAGTGAAATTTTTTTCTCCAGATAACATAATAACAATATGATTTACTCAGACAAGTGATAAGGTACTAAAATTCTAGAAATTTGCTTTTGAAGTTTATAAATTAGCTTAAAGCAAATTTCTCATTTCAAAAGCATCAGTATCAACATGTAAGAAATCAGTCTGCATATAAACACAGAGTAGCCTGGTTTTACTGTTTTTAACTTGGATGTATTTATCAGGCCTGTATACAGGGAAATAGCTAAAGATCTTTGCTATTATAGTAGCACAGAAATAAATTATTCATTCTAGTAATTTGTGCGGCTCCTTGACACTCTATCTTGAATGATACTGAACTAAGCAAACAGTACCCCATAAATTCTAGTAACATAAATGTAGTTCCTGCCGACTTTTTTTTTTTTTTTTGGTCATCTCTGGATCTTTATGACTCTGACCACAGCATTGATACTTACTCCAGTGATATGACGCCTGGGATAGAACTTATGCCGTGAGCATGGAAAATTTAGGCAACTGCCTTTAAAAAAAATAAACTTATATTTACTTATTATTGGATAGAGACAGAAATTGAGAGGGGAAGGGAAATAGGGAAGGAAAGAGACAGAGACACACCTGCAGTCCCACTTCACCGCTTGTGAGGCTTCCCCCTACAGGCGGGGGGGACCAGGAGCTTGAACCTGGGTCTTTGCTCATTGTAACCTGTGTGCTTAACCACATGCACTGCCACCTGGGCCCTAATAGGTGAATTCCTAAGTAAGCTCTATCTCCAGTTCCTGAGAAACTTTTTTTTTTTTCATTTTTAACTACAATATGCCATCATGGTATTCATTTAACATGATTCATTAACCAAATATATATATATATATATATATATATATATATATATATATATATATATATATATATGACTGTGTAGGGTACATTCAGGGTACAAATAGTGCATTTGGTAGATTTAGTCTGGGTTCAAGCAGCTAGTTCCCAGCTGATGAGAGAGAGGACTTCACAGAGCAGTGAGAAGTGCTACAGGTATCCCTTTTCTCTCTCTCTCTCTCTTCCTCTCTCTCTCTCCATCTCTCTCTTTTTTCTCCCCTCCCTTTCTCTCTCCAGAAATATATATATATATTCCCTTCCCTCTCAATTTCTCCGTTAAAGAAAAAAGTATTGTATGGACCCTTTGGAATATAACTAAAATATGCCTTCTTTTTCTTCTTCTAGCATTTTCCCTATGAACTATCTACAAAACAGAGACCCCCAAATCTTCATCTGCACTATTCTAGCCTTTAGGGTCATGATTAGTCAACAATTTGTTTGGCTTTATATGTTAACTCTCTTTTCAGCCACCAGGTTCCGGATGCTACAACAACAATAATAACTACAACAACAATGAAAAACAACAAGGGCAACAAAAGGGAAAATAAATAAATATTAAAAAAAATAGATGGTGCAGTAAGGATCCTGGTTCGAGCCCCCAGCTCCCCACCTGCAGGGGGGGTCTCTTTACAGATGGTGAAGCAGGTCTGCAGGTGTCTATCTTTCTCTCCCCCTCTCTGTCTTCCCCTCCTCTCTCCATTTCTCTCTGTCCTATCCAACAACAACATCAATAACAATAATAATAATAACCACAAACATGTTAAACAACAAGGACAACAAAAGGGGAAAAAAGTAGACTCCAGGAGCAGTGGATTCATGGTGCAGTCATTGAGCCCCAGCAATAACCTTGGAGGCAAAAAGAAAGAAAGAAAGAAAGAAAGAAAGAAAGAAAGAAAGAAAGAAAGAAAAAAAGATAGAAGGAAGGAAGGAAGGAAGGAAGATAGAAAAAGAAAGAAAGAAGTCATTTTTAAAAGGAGAAAATCGGAGTCAGGTAGTGATGCACCCCGTTGAGTATACACAGTATCATGCACAGAGACCCAGGTTCAAGCCCCAGATCCCCATCTGCAGAAGGAATGCTTTACAAGCAGTGAAGCAGATCTGAAGTTGTCTCTCCCTTCTCATCTCAAAATGGTTCTGCATGGCATAGAAAATAATTTCTAAATCCTCTAGCTAACGATTTTAACAATCTGTCACTATATTGCCTTTGTCAGGGTCACAACTAACCAATCTCCTACGTGTCTGTTGGATAGTATGCCAGCTCCCCCTGGCTTCTGCTTAACCATATGCCTATATAGGGATAGATTTAATCCCATTCAAAGCTTTGGTCTATTTACATAAATCACTTTTACATTTACATAAAGCACCACATTCCCTCCAGGGCATTGGTGGTTTAGTGGTAGAATTCTCACCTGCTCCACCCCCTCTCCTTGTCACACCCTGATCCTCTCCTTGTCACACCCTGATCTTCCACCAGTCACTTTTCGCTCCACCCTCTCTATGTCACATCCTGTTTCCACCTTACTTGGAGAGTATAAAAACAGCTGCTCTTCTGATTAAAGACACTTGGAAATTGCTGTCCGGCTCCGAGAGTTCCAGAGTGTATCTCCTGCGAAGTTAGTACAGCACGAGTTCCTGATCCCTCTCCCACGCAGCAGCCTAGATCAGCTCCAGTTGAGTTCTCTCCAACCCAGAGAGCACTAGCTCGGGAAGAAGCACCCTCAGGCTATCCTGGCATGTAATTCAATCCCCAGCTGTCATGAATTAATTTCACAGCCAAACCACACCCTTTTCACATTATATATATATATATATAAATATAAATAAATTGTGTATATATATATACACACACACACTCACACACACACACACACACACACACAGTTGCTGGTTCATCTGCAGAATTTCTCAGTTTACTGTACAACACTTTCGACCCTGCAGAGGGGTTGTTCTCTTTTACCATCCTGCACCAGGATCTGAAACTCTCTCCTCCCTTCCACCCCAAATCCTTTACTTTTGGTGCAGTCTGAGTTCTTCATTGTGGTTCCCTTTTTGTTCTTCTTTCTAAACTTCTGTCTGTGAGTGAGATCATCTCCTATTCATCCTTCTCTTTCTGATTTTTTTCACATGTCTATGCTTATCATTTAACTGTACAAAAATAAATCCTATTTTTAAATTGATATCAGATGAAGAAAGTTTGCTTAAGTGGTAGTTACAGTTCATTCCCTATTCCAGTTCTGCACCTGATAGTTTGTGAGCTACCACTAGTTACGAGGGGTTAGTTATTAGGATGGGATGCATTGGATCGACCTTCTCGTGGTGCATCCCGTGAGTACCCATTTATTGGGGAAAGTGACGATCCTTCCTAGCCGACTGAATCCACATGGATCCCAGTCACTTTCAAAGCCAGCAACAAGCAGACATCAGGCTCAACCTGACGCTGTTGACTGGCTACAGAAGAAGGGCAAACGCTAGAAGAAGTTATTAGGATACATTATCTTGCATATTAATGACTCTAATTCTTATACACATATTTTGATTAAATGAAACTCACAGGAAAGAAAAGTGTTCTTCTAGTCATAAAGCCTCTGAGTCTGTACTAATTCTACATATTAGAAAATGTTTGACAGAGTTGACTTACATTGGGAAGATAGATATACAACTATAGACAAAAGTGTTTACACATAATGGGTTTAATGTGTGTTTGAGCAGGGATGGTGGACCCCCCGGAAGCTCCTCTATCAGACTCCCCTTGGCATGCCAGCCTCGTGGTCAAGAGAGATGTGGTCAGAGTATGTGGGAGAATTCCAACCTTCCTATCAGCCTCCTGCATGCCCCCAGCCCTCCTCCCTCTGCTGGGCTTTGCCTTCCTTATATTTCTATTTCCCTGTCCCTGCATCACCATCCACATCTTCTCATTGCCTTGCTCTTTTTCCCTTCTAAGGAAATATTGACCTCATTGGCCAGCTGGCTACTACCCCTGCACAGCTACCCCTCTATCAACTTGTAACTGTGTCAGTAAAGAGGTTCTGTTTCCCCCAATGTTACCCTAAAGAGGTTGTGTATCATACACCGCCACAGTACTCTAGAAGACCCCTTCAGCGAGCTCACTCCTGCCTCTGCTTGCCCTAGGTTCCCCACTCTCTGTCTGTCTCCTAGTGGTCAACAGGCCAGACATAGAAGTGGGGACCAGGCTGGCTTGTGCCCCCCAGGACCCCAACAACTTATCACCACGTTCTAGCCTGTTATGAGGATGTGGAGAGCCGTGTTGCAAAGTGAGCCATGTGTGCTCAGATGACACCTATTTTTTCTAAGAGGAAGCAGGATGCCCTACCAACTTAAAGCCCAAGACTGACTTGAAAATTCTCATTCAACTGTGTGTGTGTGAGTGTGTGAGGGGGAAGGTGATTAAAGTTTCTGACTCAAGGGAGTGCAAACAGGCATCTTAGAGGTCAGAGCACATCATGAAGAAACTCTACTGACTTTCAGGTTTGCATATTCAAATTTGAGACACAGTTTATGCTAATTACTACATTAATTAGAGATGGAACTTTTCCAATAAGCCATATAATGCAGCACAAAGTGGCACACTCTAAATAAAGCAGATAGGGATATTAATTAAAATTCAGAATAGATACCGTATGACATTAAATTATTCAGAGAGACTAGGTGGTTACACAGGACAGTTATTAGGCCAATATCGAAAGCAATGATTTAACCATTAAAACCTGCCCCTGTGTAGTTTGGGGGTAGGTAGTTAAGCCAAATGCAATTCTCCTGCTTTTGCCATTCCTATTCACAGATCTAGTATTGGACAGGCTGCGCTGAGAGGCTTAAGTTTGACTCTCAATCTGCAGCTAGAAGTTTGTTCATTTCAGTGCTAGTTTGATCACAGACTCTTGTGTCTGATCTTTTGGTGTTTCCTGTAACAAATAGGAAGCAGCCAGAAAAAAAAAAAAAAAAAAAAAAAACATGGCATCTTTAAAAGGTGTTGTTTAAGAGCTTTTAAGGCAGTATCCTTAGAGCTGTGTAATATCCCAAGCTTGAGAGAACAGCACTGGGCAGGCACAGCTGAATCTGGACAGAACATATACAAATCCAACCATGTTTAGTGATAAAAGTCAGTACACGGGAAAGACTCATCAGTGAAAGACATGGGATTTTATAGTAACTAACATAAACATGTAGGGGCAGTCTAGAGTGATCGTTCCTTATAATCAATCGCCTCTCAAGTACAGGAAGGAAAAAAGAATCTTTATCTAGAAGTTGTCTCTAGGCTTATTGGCTGGCACACTTGAAGTTTCTTTTTTGAAAATGTTTCGATAGCCTTTCTCCTGTTGCATCCTAGCCTTATTCTCAAAATCCGTCCCTCCTACTTGAAAGAGAAAAAAGCAGTACTACTGTTTAAAAAAAAAGAAAAAAGGTAGAAAATAACAGCTAAGTGTTTTATGGCAGTTTCTGCTCTACAAGCTGTGAAAGACTTTATCTTATTTAATTCTAGTATTTAATTCTAGGTATAACCGAGAAAAAGGATACTGAGGTTGTGTCTATTGCACTAGTGATCATGGAGTTTATTTTTTGTAGCAAGACTGTTTTTTTAATTAATATTATCTTTAATTGTTGCATAGAGATAGTCAGCAATCTAGACAGAAAGGGATATATAAATTCTATAAAGATCTGGAGTATTAGATTTGCTAACTTTATATTCATCATTTCACATTTCCAAATAAAAATTTAAAAAATTCTGGGTTGGGGGTTATAGTATAATGACTATGCAAAGAGACTTTCATGCCTGAGGCTCTCAAGTCCCAGGTTCAATCCCACTCACCACCATAAGCCAGAGCTGAGCAGTGCTCTGGTAAAAAATATATATATAATAATAAAATAACATATATATATTTAAAATTTCTGTCATATTTTGCAAAAAAAAAAAAAAGCTAAGGAACCCAATAAATCTTTTCTATTAAACTGACTTGAGATTGCTTGGTTCTCTGACTCCATCTTCACCAAAAAACTTAAAGGCCACAAACTCATGGTAATACACAGCTTATAAATATCATCTTTCAAGCTTTTAATGTGATTCCACTTACATGAAAATCTATGCAGGCAGCTGGAGATTCGTGAGGTGAATTCAGACTGTGATATGTGTCCAAAAAGGGAAAAATATATAGTTTATGGGACACATAAAAATATCATTTTCTTGACTCACTCACATGGAATTCACCTTGCAGCTAGCTTACTTAAACACCAGTAGAAGAGCAGACACCTTCCCTCTGGAATATCAAGGTGTTCTATTCTGGGAACAGCAGGATTAATGCAGGTGGCTATTGAATGAGCTATTTTCAGTTGATTAGGAAGATATATTTCATAATGTCCTATTTCTCTCCAGAACAAAGTAATGGTAAATTAAAAAAAAAAAAAGACTTCAGCTTCTAATATTAGGGCTGATTCCATCACAGCATTTTGTGAAATAGTACTATTATTCAAACCTGCAAGTTAATGGAGTTTGACAGGAAGGTACACATTACATTTTGCAAAAGAGCCTTGATTATTTTTGGTGCTTCCTCTTGGTAATAAAGCCTTGGCAGCTTCCATTTCTCAAAAGAACAGCTTTATGATTTTCTCCTCAAATCTAAGTAGTTAACTTTAAAACAGTTGCACTTTCATACTGTGATGTGTGTGTCTTTTAAGAACAAAAGTCAGGTGAGTCCGGCGGTAGTGCAGAGGGTTAAGTGCACATGGCGCAAAGCACAAGGACCAGTATAAGGCTCCTGGTTCGAAGCCCGGGTTCCCCACCTGTAGGGGAGTCGCTTCACAGGTGGTGAAGCAGGTCTGCAGGTGTCTATCTTTCTTTCCCCCCTCTATCTTCCCTGTCTCTCTCTATCTTATCCAACAACGACAACAACAACAATAATCATAACTTAAAAAACAAGGGCAATAACAGGGAAAATTTTTAAAAAAGAACAAAAGTCAGTAGGTCCTAGCGGTGGTACACTGTACCATGTACACTTAACCAGGTGTGCCACCCCCAGGACCTACTGACTTTCATTCTTAAAGGATAAACATTTGACTCCTATAGTTCCTAAGAGTCATTCTCCTGTTAAGTCATAATTCAGCAAGGGATGATTTGATCTAGTTTGTACTCATGAAAGCAAACACTGATACCAATGTTTGTTTATTTTAACAAATTAAGAGTGCTGAGAATGGTGCTGATTTGACTGCGTAAAGAATCCAGAGAAGACCAAAGAAGATAGCTATCGCACTAGGCCATTTTTAGACAACATCGAGGACCCAAGACATCAGCCAGGTCCAGAATGAATGAAAGCAATGAAAACATCCTGCCATGCCCAGAAGTTCTGGACTTTTTCACATGTTACACTTAAACCTAGATGTCACCTATATTTTATTTATTTTCTTGATCAAATGTGCTCCACAGAAATCCTAACACGTTTTTCCATCCTTGCAACAGGAAAAGACCTTTAGTTGTGTAGCAGCCTCAGTAATGACAGCAGATTTTCACCCCTAGCAACACAAAATAAGCATTTGGTTCACCGTCGTATGTTTGCACTTAGGATACATTTAATAATTCAACGGATATTTAGGGAGTGATTGCAGTGTGTCAGGAAGTGATTGACATGCCGGGGGCAAAAAAAAAGAAAGGAAGAAAACAAACACACACACACACACACACACACACAGACACAGAAGCAAAGTCCTCTCTGCAAAGGGCCATTGCTTTCTGGTCATAAAAATAAGAGGTAACAGTGCAGAGAACGTACAATTTAGTTGTAACATACTATTAAATATCTCGTGGGATAAGTTCAAATGAGTCCTTGTTCAGAGCTGTACATTTCACTTAGAAGGGAAATATGGCCTTTACTTTTTAAAGAACTTTTCTGTTTGTTTGTTTTTTGCAGAAAACCCATGCTAGCCTAAGCATGGTCTCTAACCTTGATAGACACTGTGGATTTATGAAACACAGACATTGCTCTGTTCATGTTAGGCCAGAAATTGCTGAATGCACCCCAGCATGATCTATGTATCAAGTACTGGAGTTGCTGTAAGGAACAGCAGTACAGATCTGTGTTTAGTTTTGACTTCAGGGGAATAGAGATTAACTGTGTTCTGCACACATCTGTTCACACAGTCACTGATGAAAGAATGCATGCTTACTTGCTCCACTTTCACTCACTGCACTAGGTGGATCATGTTCTTGTTTTGCAAGAATACAGTGCAGGTTACTTTAAGCCCCCTCCCCCACTTTTTTCTCTTTTTTTGACATTTCTCATTGTAGTGCACCGTGTCAAGTATGCACAAAACACTGTGCCCTGCATATTGAATTTTCTCCAGGTCGATCAAAGCAAATGAATTCTCTACCCACACATCATTTAAAGTACTGATTCCCCATGCAGCCCAGAAAACTTTAAGCTGTACCTGTTCAGCATTTCAAGTTAAGGCAGTGCGCCAGAAGCACCTGTTAAAGTTTATAGCCATCTGCTTCCTCAAGAAATCTAAATTCTAATAATATGAAATTAACAGATGGGAAAGAGCTGTAACCTCAGCTCTGAAGAGGATAACTACAACCTTTAAATTAGCATCGTGCCATTTTGCTGGTTATTGTCTGCAGTGGCCACAGGGACCCAGTTGGGCCACGACGGCCCATTAATGTCACGCTTTGGTTTTGGTTCAGAGATACTAAGGGTAGAGAGTTCTTCTCGCTGGTTTCTCAGACTCCACATGAAGATGATTTCCTCCTCTCCATGGAGGCGCAGAATAATTAAGACATAAGGAAATGTCCTTAGGGTAATGAAAAGATACCATTGAGACCAGAAATCACAATTTTTTAAATAAGAAATGTAAATTGAGGGTAATTCACTTGTATTAAATCAAGTTTAGACATTGAATGCTGAAAGGAGATTCACATCAAGACGGGTAGGCATTCGGGAATGAAGCCTCTTCATAGCCACAAATAATCAAGAAGCCGACTGTTGTATGAAGTTCATTCGGAAAACAACAATCACATTCACAGGCCTCTGGGTTTGATTTGTTTTGCCTTGAAAAATTAGCATGTCTTTGTGGTTTCCTTTTCTCATCATAAAAGGAATGTCTGCTCAACCTAAGTAATTTAAACTCTACAGAATGCCAAAAGTTAAAAGTGGAAAGGTAACCACGATTTCATGCTCTACCAACTGTTTGAGAGGATTAAACATCCATAAATCTCTTTTATTTTTCCAACTGATGACTTGAGAACTCACATGCTGGCTTCATAAGAAATCTAATGACGGGTGGTAGCGCAGTAGGTTAAACGCACATGGTGTAAAGCGCAAGGATTAGTGTGAAGATCGGGGGTCCAGCCCCAGGCTCCCCACCTGCAGGGCGGTCGCTTCACAAGTGGTGAGCAGGTCTGCAGGTGTCTATCTTTCTGTCCCCCTTTCTGTCTTCCCCTCCTCTGTTGACTTCATAGTGCAGGCACTGAGCCCCAGAAATAACCATGGAGGCAAAATAATAATAATAATAATAATAAAGAAACGTGATAACTATGTCATGGAACTGGCCACAAGGAGTCCACAATTCATATATGTTCTATACCTTAGTCATAACCAACCCATGATGTGAGGAGATTACCCTAAAATGAACCCTGCCTGGTACTGTGGCACACTGTACCACTCCACACTGCCACTGTGGGAGTCTGACCTTCTATATTGTAAAGATTCTTAGAGACGTATGTCCACTGTGAATTTTGTTAATAACCCCTAACCCTGTGCTAAGCACTGTGTTTGTCTTGTATGTCTAAAGCAAAGCTCAAAGACTAATGTAGGAATCCCGGTTCAACCCCTGGCTCCCCACCTGCAGGGGAGTCGCTTCACAAGCGGTGAAGCAGGTTGGCAGGCGTCTGTCTTTCTCTCCCCGTCTTTCCCTCTTCTTTCCATTTCTCTCTGTCCTATCCAACAACGAGGACATCAATAATAACTACAACAGCAAAAAACAACAAGGGCAACAAAAGGGAATAAATAAATATTAAAAAAAAAAAGAATCATCAACCTCTTGGAGTTCTTCAGGTAGCCAGCACTTTTTGTGTGTCTCTGAGTTTCAAGTATGCCTCTAGTAAATAGATCCTTTATTTTTATCCACTTACTGGACTCTGTTAGACTTGCTTTTAACCACCAATCCTTTTGGTGGTTTATTTTATTTTTAAGTCATACATTTGCCATTATACAGGTCTCATGACCCTCGTGACTCATTAAGAATCATTAATTCTTAATTCTTTTCTTTTAAACTTTTTATTTGTGATTTAATAGTGGTTTGCTTGAGTGTAAGATCATAGGGGTACAAATGAGCACAGTTGGCCGGGTGGTGGCGCACCTGGTTGAGCGCACATGTCACAAATGAGCACAGCCACGTTTCCCTTTAGTCACGTTCTGTATACTGCATCCATTTATGGACCCTTTCCTATGAAAACTGGCAATATTCCACCACTTTCAGCATGAAGGATTAGCGATGTTTTATATATGACCCTAATATAATTGCACTAATAGCCAGTTCTGAAAATGCAATGAGGCATATAATAGCAAATAAATAAAAATCATAGACCACTGAAGCAATCTAAAAAAATAATAATAATGTCTGTCAGGCATTAAGCCAGCCCCCCTGCCCTGCTCTGCTCCATCCTCCATTGCTGATACTATGACCTATTTACATAATCATTGTTTTGCCTGAAAGATTCCCCACCGTTCCTTTGATCTACCTTCTTTCTACCTTGAGACCCGCCCTACCTGCAGGGTAACATTACTCTTACTGGCTACAACCTCGCAACAGTTGCTAAGGAAGCTTCCACCTTCCCAGCATGCTTTTGTCTTTCTTCACCCCCTTTCCTAGCCATTTCCGTTTCTGACTTGCCACTTCAGGTTTTATCCTATAAAGCCACTTCTGTTTCTGGTTTCTCTCTCTTTCCATGTCCAGACCTGAAGGAGGATAGGCATGCAGACAGAACGCCAGACATTGTGGTTTGGCGCCACGTGGCTTAACCCATTGTGCTCACACCGGACTCTGGGGCTCCCTCATGAATAAAGATTTGTATTGCTTGGCTCCTGTGTCATCTCTCTCCCGTCCCTGCTGCATGCCTGGCAATTGTCAAGTGATTTCTCCGTTTCTTATGCATGCAAGCTAAATCTTATTGAGAAGATATCACTTTATTTTATAGTTGATAATATTAATGTTTGTAATCTTAGCTAATAGTTTTAGTTGTAAAGTAAGCTCCCTTTGTCTTAATTCTCTTATATAAAAAAGAAACAAATTATTCACATAATAATTTATAGATATTCAGTGAAATAGCCTGCTAATGTTGAATTTCATTATCAAAACTCATAAGTTTATCTCTTTTCAACTAAGCATATTGTTATTCAGTGAGATTAAGATAACCTACCTATATAATATTTGCATTTATAAATACAGCTCCTTCTTAAAGAAGAAAAACAAACACATCAATAATGGATTGAGCCTAATTATGAAAACTAGTTCTATTAGCTTTAATTAACCTGATGATTAAACATTCAACTCTAAAAATCCATGCTTAAGCATGTCTAAAAATTTCATTCTCTAGTGTTCATTCTCTCAGGGAAACAATTTCATGTCTACCCTGTCAGGGAATCCAAGGATTTCCCCGTAGAAGCAATGGGGCTAGAACTTTAATAGATTCCTCTCTCTACTACCATTGATCACTTCCATTAGGAACATAATCAAAAAAACCTTCTGAGGGCCTCTCCAGAACCTTGCCTTCACTGTAAAGTAGAAATGGTAGAGACTGCCTCACTCTCTGAAGGTTGGCTTGCTCACCCTATTCTACTACTGGGAGAAGACTGGTTCTGAAATGAATGCAGGCTGGAATGTTCCCAGCTTTGATGATGGATTGTGGGCTCAGACTGACACAGACTGAATTTATACAGTCTCCTTCCTATGATAAATATGAATAGATTGATGTGGTAAAGAATTCATTGGATTTATATAGTTTCCTTAAGTTTGGGAGTTTCTCTCTATCTACAATGATCCAGAATTTTTTAGTTCTATTCTTTTTAAAAAACTATTTTTATTTTTATTTTATGTTTATTATTGGATAGAGATAGAGATGATTCATGGGGGGATGGGAAAAGAAACAGAGAGATACCTGTAACACTGCTTCTCCACTCATGGAGCTCTCCCTCTGCAGGTGGGAACCAGGGACTTGAACCTGTGTCCTTGTGTGCTGCAATGTGTTTAACCAGATTGGCCACTGCCTGGCCCCTTTAGTTACAGTCTCAGCACGGACAACATCTTTCCATACAATTCTAGTCCACCTCTATGTTGCCCAACATGTTTAGCAACGATTACCAAATCATGGGATCCCAAGAACATGGCTAAAATGGACTTTCTAGATAATTTCTACCCTAAACTTCCTATTATCATCAGCTCTATTCCTACATTTTGGTTCCTGATTTTGTCCTGCTTTGTATCCTACCATTTTTCAGTCACTAAGGTGCAGGAACTACTATGATACCATTCTAAACTTTCTAGACAGAGCACCACATCTAAGTGTCCTAGAACCTCACCTCCCCAGAGCCCTAGCCCACTCGGGAAAGACAGAAACAGGCTGGGTGGTTGGATTGATCTGTAAAAACCCATGTCTAGCAGAGAAGCAATTACAGAAACCAGAACCCTCATTTTCTTCAACCCCATAAAATGTGTTGGTCCATACTCCCAGAGTGAAGAAATTGTTAGAGGAATATATCTATGGGCTCTGAAACCCAATTCCATTAGGACCTAGAGATAGAAAACAAAAATGAGAAAGACATTCACATGTAGTAATAAGTGCAAGTGTGGCTTAGAACAGGGAACCTCTAGTTTCCTGATCATTAAACAATTTCTTCTGCTTTAAATATTTTTTTAAAGATTTTATTTATTTTTATTAATGAGAAAGATAGGAGAGAGAGAGAGAGAGAGAGAAAGAATGAGACATTACTCTGGTATATGTGCTGCCAGGGATCAAACTCAGGACCTCATGCTTGAGAGTCCAGTGCCTTAGCCACTGTGCCACCTCCCGGACCACTCTGCTTTATATCTTAATGCTTTTCATCCACCAAGTTGCAGATGTTACCAAGAGGCCAAACAAACTTCCCTGGGTAGATAATCTCACCTATGTGTCCTGGAACCCCACCTCCCCAGAACCCTATCCCACTAGGGAAAGATAGAAACAGGCTGGGGGTGTGGATCAACCTGCCAACCCCCATGTCCAGCAGAGAAGCAATGACAGAAGCCAGAGCTCCCACCTTCCACACCCCATAAAGATCTTTGGTCTATATTCCCAGAAGAATGAAGAATAGGGAAACCATGGAGGGGAGATGATCTGGAATGCTGCCGGTGGGGATTGTATAGAATTGTACCCCTCTTATAAGACAGTCTTGCCAGTCATTATCAAATCACTAATAAAAAAAATAGCATTAGGGGGCCAGGCAGTGGTGCACCTGGTTAAGGGCACACACTACAGTGCACAAAGACCTAGGTTCAAGCCCCTGGTCCCCACCTGCAGGGGGGAAGCTTCCCAAGTTTTGAAGCAGGGCTGCAGGTGTCTCTCTGTCTCTCCTCTCCTCTCCTCTCCTCTCCTCTCCTCTCCTCTCCTCACTTCTCCTCTCCCCTCCTCTCCTCTCCTCTCCTCTCCTCAATTCTCCTCTCTCCTCTCCTCTCCTCTCCTCACTTCTCCTCTCTCCTCTCCTCTCCTCTCCTCTCCTCTCCTCTCCTCTCCTCACTTCTCCTCTCTCCTCTCTTCTCCTCACTTCTCCTCTCTCCTCTCCTCTCCTCACTTCTCCTCACCTCTCCTCTCCTCTCCTCACTTCTCCTCTCCTCTCCTCTCCTCACTTCTCCTCTCCTCTCCTCTCCTCACTTCTCCTCTCCTCTCCTCTCCTCTCCTCTCCTCTCCTCTCCTCTGCTCACTTCTCCTCTCCTCTCCTCTGCTCACTTCTCCTCTCCTCTCCTCTCCTTACTTCTCCTCTCCTCTCCTCTCCTCACTTCTCCTCTCCTCACTTCTCCTCACCTCTCCTCTCCTCTCCTCTCCTCTCCTCACTTCTCCTCTTCTCTCCTCACTTCTCCTCACCTCTCCTCTCCTCTCCTCTCCTCTCCTCTCCTCTCCTCTCCTCACTTCTCCTTACCTCTCCTCTCCTCTCCTCTCCTCTCCTCTCCTCTCCTCTCCTCTCCTCTCCTCTCCTCTCCTCTCCTCTCCTTACTTCTCCTCTCCTCTCCTCTCCTCACTTCTCCTCACTTCTCCTCTCCTCACTTCTCCTCACCTCTCTTCTCCTCTCCTCTCTCCTCACTTCTCCTCTACTCTCCTCTCCTCTCTCCTCACTTCTCCTCTCCTCACTTCTCCTCTCCTCTTCTCTCCTCTCCTCACTTCTCCTCTCCTCTTCTCTCCTCTCCTCACTTCTCCTCTCCTCTCCTCTTCTCTCCTCTCCTCTTCTCTCCTCACTTCTCCTCTCCTCTCCTCTTCTCTCCTCTCCTCTCCTCACTTCTCCTCTCCTCTCCTCTCCTCTCCTCTCCTCTCCTCTCCTCACTTCTCCTCTCCTCTCCTCTCCTCTCCTCTCCTCACTTCTCCTCTCCTCTCCTCTCCTCTCCTCTCCTCTCCTCTCCTCTCCTCACTTCTCCTCTCCTCTCCTCTCCTCTCCTCTCCTCTCCTCTCCTCTCCTCACTTCTCCTCTCCTCTCCTCTCCTCTCCTCACTTCTCCTCTCCTCTCCTCTCCTCTCCTCTCCTCTCCTCTCCTCTCCTCTCCTCACTTCTCCTCACCTCTCCTCTCCTCTCCTCTCTCCTCACTTCTCCTCTACTCTCCTCTCCTCTCTCCTCACTTCTCCTCTCCTCACTTCTCCTCTCCTCTTCTCTCCTCTCCTCACTTCTCCTCTCCTCTTCTCTCCTCTCCTCACTTCTCCTCTCCTCTCCTCTTCTCTCCTCTCCTCTTCTCTCCTCTCCTCACTTCTCCTCTCCTCTCCTCTTCTCTCCTCTCCTCTCCTCTCCTCACTTCTCCTCTCCTCTCCTCTCCTCTCCTCTCCTCACTTCTCCTCTCCTCTCCTCTCCTCTCCTCTCCTCTCCTCTCCTCTCCTCTCCTCTCCTCTCCTCTCCTCACTTCTCCTCTCCTCTCCTCTCCTCTCCTCACTTCTCCTCTCCTCTCCTCTCCTCTCCTCACTTCTCCTCTCCTCTCCTCTCCTCTCCTCTCCTCTCCTCTCCTCACTTCTCCTCTCCTCTCCTCTCCTCTCCTCTCCTCACTTCTCCTCTCCTCTCCTCTCCTCTCCTCTCAATTTCTCTCTGTCTCTATCCAATAATAAATAAATAAATAAATTTAAAATGTTTTTTAAAAATAGCATTAAAATACCTTAGAACTATCATAATTGTTTTCTATGTCTTCAGAGGTGAAAATAGAGATTTAGGGAGAAAACAAGTAAAGACCGAAGCCCAAGCCTCTACAAACGGAAAGCACAATGTGTGTAAGACGAAAGCACATTGGATGAGGACAGTGGCTAATTAACACCCCAGAACAAAAGACTGGGGTACCTGACAACATAAAGACCATAAGAAAAGAAAACAAAAGGAGAAACTAGGTCTGAATAATGGAATGCACATCAGTGAAGTGCAAAACTACATTTCTCCTGGCAAGATACTTGTTACTGTAGTCCCAGTGAGAAACTAGGGTGGGGGTCTGGTGGAGGACGAAGTGTATCTTAACATCCACTTTCGGGAGACTGGAAGCTGGAGTCCCAGGACAACAGTCCTGTTAATCAACATCTCCTCAGTAAAGGTTTTTTTTTTTTAAATGAAAGAGAGCAATGAGGGTAGGGGACAGAAAAAAAAATATTTGAAAAAAACATAAGTTAAAAAAATACTTTAAAAGCAATCCAGGAAGTGGTGCAGCTGATAAAACAGCAGAAAGAAAGGAAGAAAGAAAGAAAGAGAAAAGAAGGATCATAGAAAAAAATTACAAAAAAATATAGATAGATGATAGATAGATAGATAGATAGATAGATCTTTATAGAAATAATAGTCAAATAGTCAGATCTGTGGCCTTGAGAGAACCACTGCAGTTTCTCATGGAGGGAATGAAGACACAAATCTTTGGTGGGCAGAACAGTATGGAATTTCTGCCTCATATCTTGTGGAATTTCTGCCTCCTATCTTGTAACTTTGTAAATCAATACTAAAATACTAATAACAAATAACTAAATGAATAATAAAAATCAATTTGAAAAAGAAACAGGGGAGCAATATCTAGATCATAACTAATTCCCAAACATTAGTTTGAATCAGATTGCTGTTGGAATCCAATCAAAGGTTGGGAGTTGTATCGAACAAGTCTTAAGAAGGCAAAGAGGGATAAATACAGAGTTGGGGTTTTAAGCCATATACACACTGGGCAAGCAGAAATAGGAAGAAATCAAAATTACTTGAATTTTACAAGCTGGAATAGTGGACCATAATATCTAAATGCATTGCAAAGCAAATAAAGAGGAAAGTTTGACAAATATCAAAGCTTCCCTGAACATTGAGAAAGGCTATAGGAAGAACTATTTTCTGCAAAAGGAATATCACATATGCTTAGTTCCTAATTTAAAAAAAAAAAATCAAAAACCTAAATTAATTTTAGCAGACGCTGAATGTCCTTAGCAGATGTAAGAGAAGAAAAAGCACACTGAGGTAGTAAAAGGGGAGGAAAAACATGCAGGAGATACATTTTACTACATAAAATAGAACTAAAGAGTGAACGAATAAGAAGAGGAACATTATTAAATGCTATTCAGTGTTACATGTTTAAATAAAGAGAGCTAAGAAATATTCCTCCTGACAGGTTCTAATAAAACGTTATCCAAGTTATTCGGATGATTTAAGTATAGCTTCTGGAAAACAGAGAGGCGGGCAAGATAACCTCTCAGTGTCCTTCTCAGTGCAGACATGCTTTACAAAGCTATTTCCCCTCTGCAGGTCAGCTGTCATTGTAAAGAAACCTGGAACACTCCTCTTGATCGCAAAGGGAGTTTGCATATGGAAGCTATACAATGATGCGGACTTGATGTCTTTATGTCCCTCGTGCATATTAAGATTTCGGCGTAGAATTCCTAAACCTGGATTTATTTCCCAATTACCCGATTCATATTACTTAGTCATATGTAACAAGATTTGTATTTATGCTAATAGTTTCTCCTTGGCCCAGTAGTAGCACTTAGTGCTTGTTAAAGAGAGTAATCGCTTGTTGCTACCCACATACAAATGGAATCCCAATGTGTTTGCCTGTTCTCAATGACGGTTCCCAAAGAGTATTTCTTAAAAGGCGAATACATGTTTTACACTGTGTGAAAAGTCTTAGCGCACTTACAGGAAGTGTCAGGGGAAAAAAGTGATCTAATTTTTTGCATATATAAAATGAACAAGTGAATTAAGCAAATGTGCTGTCGTGTCTTTCTTTCAGTGATGTGTCATCAGGAAGGCAGAACAATCCCAGGGACTGCAGTGAGGTCAGAGATCTTCCTGTCCACATCAGTGCTTACTTTCCTGATAACTGCAGCAGTCATACATTGAATAATGCTATAGAAGCCTGTATATTTATTTTATTTTATTTTATTATTTTATTTTATATTTTTGCCACCTGGGTTATCACTGGGGTTTAGGGGCAGCATTACAATTCATAGCTCCAGGTGGCCATGTTTTCTTCCTTCGTGTTTTCTTTCTTTCTTTCTTTCTTTCTTTCTTTCCTTCTTCCTTTCTTCTTTTTCTCTTTCTTCTTTCCTTCCTTCTTTTTTCTTATTTATTTATTTATTTTCCCTTTCGTTGCCCTTGTTGTTTTATTGTTGTAGTTATTGATGTTGATGTCGTTGTTGTTGGATAGGACAGAGAGAAATGGAAAGAGGAAGGGGAAGAATGAGAGGGAGAGAGAAAGACAGACACCTGCAGACCTGCTTCACCACCTTCAGGGAGCCAGAGGCTCACACCCGGATCCCTCCCTGATCCTTATGCCAGTCAGTGCCTTTGCACCACTTGTGCTTAACCAGCTGTGCTACCACATGACTCCCCTTTTCTCTCTTTTTTTTTTCTTTTCTTCTATACTTGATAAAACAAAGAGAAATTGAGAGGGGAGGGGGAGATAAAGATGGAGAAAGAAAGACTCCTACAAGTCTACTTCACTACTCATGAAGCAAGCCCCTGCCGGTGGGGAGCGAGGTCTCAGCCCTGGTTTCTTGGCTGTGATAATATGTGTGCTTAACCAGTGTGCCATCTCCTGGCCCCTAGAAGGTTGTACTTAAACTTTCAAGTTGGCATGGCTAACAAGGTGTCCATATAGCCTAAATAGGATAGGCACATTAACACAGTGTCACATGACTTCTTGTGAACCATTCTAAAGTTGTATATCTTAGCTTTTACTACCTGAATATTGATTTTAGATAATTTAAAGTGCTAGATAATTGCACCTACCAGTGCCCATGATAACAATAATTGCTGAGTAATATAATTTAAAATGCTTATAAAATCTGACTCAGTCTCTGTGTCAGCTATTAAGGCCACCTTGAACAATACAGACTTCATTTTTATTGCTGCCAACTATGGAAGACATTAGGTTTTTATTAATTTCTAAATGGCTCTATCAATATTTATTTTAAAGCAATTCACTATTGCCAAGCATCTCTTTGGGAAGTAACACAAGAAACGAGGAAAGTGAATATTTTACTGCTTAGTACATCTTTTGCCAATCCTTTTGCTTTATTGATACTGCACTTCAGGTTCCTTATTTAAAAGGAATACCAAAAGGACAGAAAATAGTCAGCAATAGAGATAAGATATTGTGGTATAAATAACAAAGCCAATCATCTGTCTGGCTGAAATTCTGGGCACATGATTTATTGCTATCAAAGCGAACACTAGTTTGTAACAGATAATAAAGTTTGAAAATCAAGTTCAATTTGCAATGAGAGTTTTCTTGGGGGCAACTGTTCTGTACATATATATTTTTATAATAATGTAGACTTTATGTCAGTGACTCTGCAGAAAAGATTTCAGATATCTGCAACTCCTTTGGGTGACTTTAAACCAGTATTTACTCTATACTTTGGTGGGCTTGAAAGTCTTGTTATGACTTATGCATTTGGCCCAGCATGCAAAAAAGAAAAAGAAAAGAATATTATAGAATGAATATCAGTGTGGATATTAGTTTACTGAACTGTAAAGCATAAGCTCCCTAATGAAAAAAGACAGTAAGAAAATGTGTGAGAAAAACAAATATTTCACCCATTGCTAAGGATAATACAGGGACTGGGTTTAAAGTTAGGCATTAGGCTGAGAAGATGAACTTTAGTGAAAAACCATATACAAGGGGGTCGGGCGGTAATGCAGCAGGTTAAGTGCAGGTGACGCAAAGCACAAGGACCTGTGTAAGGATCCAGTTCGAGCCCCCCGGTTCCACACCTGCAGGGGGGTCACTTCACAGCTGGTGTAGCAGGTCTGCAGGTGTCTATCTTTCTCTCCCCCTGTCTTCCCTCCTCTCTCCATTTCTCTCTGTCCTATCCAACAATGACGACATCAATAACAACAATAACTACAACAATAAACAAAAAGGGCAAGAAAAAGGAATAAATATTTTTTAAAATCATAGACAACATAAGATAAAGTAATTTTATTCAGAGTGTCATTGTTACAATGATTTGTATGTATAGACACTGGCTTAGATCAGATAGCAGTTTTTGTCGAGCTAGGCAAATATGTTGAAACTGTTTAAAAAATAAAAGCCACTGAATAGCAGGTTTTCTAGAGTAGACTTTGTATCTTTTTTCTTTTACTACTGTCTGCTCATTTTTCATCCTTTATCATCACTATAGCTTCACCACTCTGGGTATACATCTTGCTTTTTGTTTTCAGGACAAGGTTCACACACACACACACACACACACACACACACACACACACACACACACTGAGCGATGAAGAGAGGCAGAGAAGGAAAGAGAGATTGAGAAAGAGAGAGAGAGAGATGGAGAGAGGAAGGGAGGGAGAAGAAAGGGAGGGAGGGAGGGAGGGAGGAAGGAAGGAAGAAGGAAGGAAGGAAGGAAGGAAGGAAGGAAGGAAGGGAGGGAGGGAGGGAGGGAGGGAGGGAGGGAGGGAGGAAGGAAGGAAGGAAGGAAGGAAGGAAGGAAGGAAGGAAAGGAGGGAAGGAGGGAGGGAGGGAGGGAGGGAGGGAGGAAGGAAGGAAGGAAGGAAAGAAGGAAGGAAGAGAGGAGACCTTCATGTAGGGGGAAGTTGTGCTCAAGCCTGTGCTGCACATTGACCAAACAGCACACAGTAGAAGTCAGCTACTTGTTTCAATCCTGCTTGAATGATTCTTTTTAAAAAATATTTATTTTATTTATTTATTCCCTTTTGTTGCCCTTGTTGTTTTTTATTGTTGTAGTTATTATTGTTGTTATTGATGTCATCATTGTTGGATAGGACAGAGAGGAATGGAGAGAGGAGGGGAAGACAGAGAGGGGGAAAGACAGACACCTGCAGACCTGCTTCATCACTTGTGAAGCGCCTGATCTCGAACTGAGATCCTTAAGCCGGTCCTTGCGCTTTGCGCCACCTGCTCTTAACCCACTGCGCTACCGCCCAACTCCCTGCTTGAATTATTCTTATCATGGAATCATAAATAATGCATATAGTTTTTAATCTAATTGTAGACTTTGGCCTCTCCTACATCATCCAGGGCCTCACTCTGTAACACTGCTTTCATGTCATTGACTCCTTTTTCCTCAAAGCTAAAATTCTGAAAGGCTCCTACTGTCATTAAGCATCAACAGATATAACTTCAGATTTAAATGTTCCTTGCAGTCTAAGATAGAGGCCAAAAGAAAATTCAAGCTTCTGCTTTGTACCTCTTCCTGTTATCACTGTCAAGTTTTTTTTTGAAAGGGCATCCTCCATCTCGGTCCAACAATATATCAGTGCCAGTGTGGTGGTGTTTATCTCTTACAATATGGTTTCTGTCATACCCACCTGAAGCTGCTTTCACAAAGGCCACCAACTGCTTCCATTAGATTACAAAATCCCAGGACCATTTTTGTTCCTGATTACATCCCAGCATTTGACATACATAATCGCCAGTTTCTACTTAGAGGTACCATTCCTCTAATAGTGCAGAGATTGTTCCTTGTGTATTGGGAAGAGTGTTGGAACATGGGATTAAATGTTATAGACAAGGTTTGCTATTGCGGAAGAGAGACATCCAAATACCGTAACAAATCAATGCGTGCAAAAATGTTTCCTATGTGAGTGTATGAAGAGTGAGTCAGATTTCCAGGTTAAGTCAGGCTCGTTAGTACAGAAATTTAACATTGCATATTAGTTTGCTAGGACAGTTGTAAAAATATCTATATGGATTCTCTCACAGTACTAGCGACTAGACAGCTGAAATCATGGTTTCTACCTGGCCGTACCCTTGTTGATATCAGATGGAAAAAACCTAAGCTTGTCTTTCTAACTTGTACTTGTAGTACTCCTATCATGGGCTTCACTTGTCTTCTGTGTGCATGCCTCTATAATATCTCTCCTAATCCCTCTGTTCAACTCTGTCCCTGTGTCCAAATTCCCCTTAAAATATGGCTAACAGGAGGGAGTCTGGCAGTAGTGCAGCACTGGTTAAGCGCACATGGTGCAAAGCACAAGGACCAGCTTAAAGATCCTGGTTTGAGTCCCTGGCTCCTTACCCGCAGGGTGGTGAAGCAGGTTTGTAGGTGTCTATCTATCTCTCCCCCTCTGTCTCACCTTCTTTCTAAATTTCTCTCTGTCCTATCTAACAATGAGGACATCAATAACAACAACAATAATAACTACAACAATAAAAGAGGGCAACAAAAGGGAATATATATATATATATATATATATATATATATATATATATATACACACACACATATCTGGATATCAGATACATAGAGTAAAATATTTCCAGAACTCTTTTTCATTTTAAAGACATCTTCAATGAAATTAATCTAATTACAAAGAAGACTAAGGCAAGCATAAACCTATGGGACTACATTAAATTAAAAAGCTTCTGCACAGCAAAAGAAACCACTACCCAAACAAAGAGACCCCTCACAGAATGGGAGGAGATCTTTACATGCCATACATCAGACAAGAGGCTAATAACCAACATATATAAAGAGCTTGGCAAACTCAAAAAGAAGAAAACAAATGACCCCATCCAAAAATAGGGAGAGGACATGGACAGAATATTCACCACAGAAGAGATCCAAAAGGCTGAGAAACACATGAAAAAATGCTCCAAGTCTTTTGTTGTCAGAAAAATGTAAATAAAGACAACAATGAGATACCACATCACTCCTGTGAGAATGTCATACATTGAAAAAGTTAACAGCAACAAATGTTGGAGAGGGTGTGGGGACAAAGGTACCCTCCTGCACTGTTGGTGGCAATGTAAATGGGTCCAACCTCTGAGGAGAATAGTCTGGAGAACTCTCAGAAGGCTAGAAGTGGACCTACCCTATGACCCTGCAACTTCTCTCCTGGGGATATATCCTAAGGAAACCAACACAGTCATTTAAAAGATTTGTGTATACCCGTGTCCATAGCAGCACTATTTGTAATAGCCCAAACCTGGAAGCAACCCAGGTGACCAACAACAGATGAGTGGCTGAGCAAGTTGTGGTCTAGATACACAATGGAATACTACTCTGTTGTTAAAAATGACTTCAGCGTTTTCAGCCCATCTAGGATGGAGCTTGAAGAAATCATGTGACGTGAAATCAGTCAGAAACAGAAGGATGAATATGGGATGATCTCACTCTCAGGGAGAAGCTGAAAACAAGATCAGAGGAGAAAACACTAAGCAGAACTTAGAATGGAGTTGGTATCGCACTAAAGTAAGAGACTTTGGGCTGGGTCTGGGGGAGGGTTCAAGTCCCGGAACATGATGGCAGAGGATCCAGTGGGGGTTGTACTGTTATATGGAAAACTGGGAAATGTTATGCAAGTACAAACTATTGTATTTATTGTCAAGTGTAAAACATTAATCCTCCAATAAATAATACATAAAATATATGGCAATCATATCTGATTAGGGATATCCCTAATAACCTCATCTGAATTTGATGACATCTAGAAATAATGTTTCCAAACATGTTCATATTTATTGATTTCAGGAGTTGGATATCAAGATTTTTTTTAGGAGGAAAGCAATTCAGCTTATGGCAGGACCTCTAAAGATAGAATATTTAAAATTTTAAAGTAAACAAAATTACTAGCTACAAAGGACACAAGAAAACTAATATGAAGGAATACATGCACCCCTATGTTCATAGCTGTATTAGTCACAATAGCCAAGGAATACATGCAACATACATATTCTTCCATAGCTGACTGGATAAAGAAGTTATGGGATATATATTCAGTGGAATATTACTCTACAATTAAAAAGAAATTATATTGTATCCTTCAGAGCAAAATAGATGGAACTGAAGGTGATTACCCTAAAGTAATCATGCATGTGAAAGTAACTATTGAATATTTTTTGTTTCTTAAGGGTTGAATGTACATAATTGAAATATATAAATTTGCAAGAAAGCAAGGAAGAAAGACACAAGAAAGAAAGAAAGAAAAAAGAAAGAAGAAAGAAAGGAAGAAAGAAAGAAAGAAAGAAAGAAAGAAAGAAAGAAAGAAAGAGAATAACAAGACTAGCCAAACTGTCTCTAAGACTCTGTGAGACCTATGGAAGTATCAGGGTGGAGTGTGGAATACAGAATTTTAGTGGTGGATGTGGTGTATAACTACATTCATGTAATCTTATAACCTTGAAAACTTTTATTAAAGCAAGAATAAAAAAAGATAAAGCCTCTATGTAGACAGCAAAGGGAATAAAAACACTCACTGGTGACAGAAGGAAGTCTATAAAAAACCTTCTAGAAAATCAGTTTCTAGTTTTGATGCCCAGATTGTCAGAAATGGGAAGATTTGCATTAGAAGGTGTTTAAAATTATGCATGACCTAGGTCTTCATGGCTTTGAAATATTAAAAGCTTGAATGCAATGAAATACCATTGATAGGCTTTGAAACAGCAGTAACATGAACTGATTCAGACACTGGAGTCTATTGTTCCTTTCTGGACATTTTGGCTCTAACAATAACAAGAAAATAAGTAGAGAATATAGACATACTGATGATACTGTTTAGACAGAATTAACAAGAATTGTTGATGATTGTATCAGATTAAGTGAGAGATATGATAAAACAGAATAAATTATAGGTTTCAATAAATTATTTTTATTTATTGAAAATTGATGGGAATGCAATAAGATAGGAGAACACAATAAAAATTGCATTTTCTTTTTTTCCCCCACCCCACTCAATAAATTGCATTTTCAACAAGTCTTATTTTAACATCTTTGTGAAACACCTAGATGATGATTTGCCAATATGCTTTTTCAGCTCAAAAAGTGGTCTCCTGTGTAGACATGAGAAACGTCCATTCAAATATTATTCCTTTGGAAACTTAGAAACTTACATAAAAAAT
Organism: Erinaceus europaeus; assembly: GCF_950295315.1. Lineage (NCBI taxonomy): Eukaryota > Metazoa > Chordata > Mammalia > Eulipotyphla > Erinaceidae > Erinaceus > Erinaceus europaeus. Next base: position 95,342,420 of record NC_080175.1, read on the forward strand.
AAGAAAAAAAACCCAAGGAATCCTAATATTTATGGTAATAGTAGAAAAAGCCCCCCCCCCCAAAAAAAAAAGAAAAGAAGAGAGAAAAGTCAGTGAAGCTGAAGAAAAACAGAAAGAGGATGATGAGGAAAGATGAGGTTCAACGTCAATGTAAGGTTTCTCTCTGTCAAAATGGAGTGAAGTGGTCTGTCCAGGAGGTGGCACAGTGGATAAAACATCAGACTCTCCAGCGTGAGGTCCTGAGTTCCGTTCCTGACAGCACATATTCCAGAGTGATGATGTCTGGTTCTTTGTCTCTCATCCTATCTTCTTCATAAATAAATAAAATCTTTAAAAAAAAATAGTAGTGAAAAGGCAAATGGAGTGGATTTATCTAAAAACCATTGTCTGAGTAGAATACCTGGGGTATGGGATGAACAGGAAATGAGTCAAAGAAGATAAGCATCTGAAAATAACCTATGACAAAGCACGCAACACCACAGTTGGAGAGTGATATGAGGGCAAGATTTTTTTTGTAATTTATTATCTCAGATTGGATACGCTAGCGATTATTAACTGACTGAGAGAGTGATTTAGAAAAGAGAAGTAAGTGATACTGAAGAAAGAGAAACCAGATGAAAAGTATGTTGTTGGGAAGGTAGAAAGGATGGGATCCACTACATAAATGAAATACTACTGAGATAATGCTGACTGAGATAACGCTGTCCTTTGAAAGGGTAAGTGCCACAAAATGTGAGTTTTAAGCTTTCCAGTGGGAGGAAAAGGAACTTGGATTCCATTTTTCATTACAACTTTCACTTAAAAAGATTAACCAATATATGATATATATGTGTGCATATAGATATTCATGTGTACATTTAACACATCTGTATACACTTCCAGTCTATAGTAGAACCTTACGTTTAGAGTAGTTTAAGTTCACAGAACAATTCAAGGGAAGACACAGAAATGTCCCATATGTTCATGATGCTACCACCCTTTCCCATTTTCAACATCCTTACCAGAATGGTAATATTATTTACAAATAATATAATCATGTTTGTATTATTCAGTGCCTTTCCACTCCCCTATAATCCCCTGGGGGGGGGGGGTTTGCTCATAACTATCAAGTATGAGAAATGGCCATAAATTGTGAGAAAGTGTAATAGGAGACTGAAGAGAGGGGATTAAAAAATAATTTGGAGACATGAGAAAGAACTTCCTCTCTGAGACTGCTTAATCCTTGGTTTCACGTTTGCTGACTCACTTCTTCTGTCTCTTTAATGTTCCAAGTAGTAAAAAGATCATCATGTTTCTTGTTTGAATCATAACATTCCTCTTCTTGGAAAGTCAAATATTTCCCTGCAATAAGTTTAACAAATTTCACTCTCTTTTTAAAAAATGGTATTGTCTTTATTTATTAGATAGAAACATCCAGAAATCAAGAGGGTGGGAGGATATATATATAAATATATATATATATATATTTCTCTCTCTCTCTCCATATATATATATGGAGAGAGAGAGAGAGAGAGAGAGAGAAAGAGATACCTGCAACTAGGGGTTTGAACCCGGCTCCTTGCACACTTTAACCTGTGCACTGAACCAGATGCACAACCACCCAACACCTACAAATTTCTCCACAGTATATAAATTGCCTACTAAGTAATTCATTTTATAGTTTGATTGTATCTTAGTATAAGAATATTTAAGAGCAAACTTTTTGATAAAATCTCTTTTTCCTCCATATTCTATAATTCCTGTTAATATCACCCTCATTTCTTTCAGTTTCAGCAATGTGTATTGTATGTTCACATTTTCTTCTCTTTATTTCATGGGGCCATGACACAAACATAATCTCTGCCTCTAGAGTGTACATCAGTGATACTCTGTTGCTTAGTTTCCTTTATTGTGAATGATTATAGAATTCTCCCAAGCATTGCTTTACAAAGCAGCCAATAATAATTTTAACCAGGCAATTTCTGAAAGCACATCATATATATATATATATATATATATATATATATATATATATATATATATATATATATATATATGAGAGATAGGTGGGGGGAGGGAAAGGTAGACACTGGCAGACCTGCTTCACTTGTGAAGTGACCCTCCTGGGCTAGAACCTGGTTCCTTGAGTGGGTCCTTGAGTTTCTTACTATGTGCACTTAACCCAGTGTACTACGGCCCCAGGCCCTGGACACTAACTTTGTAACTCCTGATTTGTAGTTGGCTAACTGCAGGCATACTGTGCCATTCAAAGGATATTGACTGGTCGTGGTGTAATAAGCAATGCTGATAAATGAGAAATCTTAAAAAAAAAATATCTGTATGGAAATATCAGCTCCCAGGGTATTCAGAAGGCTTACTGGAAGGACACAGGGGTCAGACAATATCTTACTGGGGGCTAGGAGTGATTATCAGTATTCAAGATAACAAAGTCTAATCCTGAATTGAGTCTATTTCCCATCTCTTTCCTGTTTTTCACTTTCCATATCCAAAAAATTGTCCTTGAACACCACAGAAACAAGTCCATCATTTTAATTTTTTTGTTTTGTTTTTTGTATTTGAGAAAAAGAATATGGAGAACACCATATTTCAGGTTTCTGGATCATGAATTAAAGATTTCAGGAAGATCATCACAAAGCATAAGGGACATGTTGTAATTGGCTAAATACTCAGACAATTGAAAATACAAATTGACTAGCAAAGACCAAAGGAAACCGGTTATAAGCTGCAGAGGTCTCACAGGAAAAGCTATTGGCTTTTTTTTTTCCTTGAAAATATTTTAATTCAGAGTTTAAGTTGCTGCTACTCAATTATCTAGCCATCAAATATTTCTGACCCTTCTTCACTTCAAACTGAGCCTGCCATACATGTCCTAGTTCTCATAAACTGAATTCAAAATCACACTTCTAATCTTCCCTCCTTATTAATGTCTCCAGTTAGAAAGAGATGTACAAATACAAAAAAAAAATCAAATCAAACATCTTTGTGACACAAATACACAAGAGAAAAATGGTCTGAGAACAAAGCTACATAATAAAAATGTGGCACACTGAGACGTTTTTATGAAGTTGGACAAATTCCCTTTACAGATGATATCATCTTTTTCTATATCCTTTTCTTTTAGGACATAAAAGGTCAACCATCTTATGATTTGGTGAAGGATATTTTTAATTTTATGTCAAAATGGCACTGAGGTTAAAAGCTAGCTAGAGAATGAGGAAATGACTATTTAAAGGAGAATGTAAGTTTTTAAACTTTCCTAATAGTGCAGTGGAACCTAGGAGACTATTTGAACAAAGATCAGTAGTTGGCTTGTTTTATTTGAAGCACAGGTAACATCCTAAACATAATTAGCACAGACTGAGTTATGCATCTTGAGAATTTCATACCATTTATTACTTTCCTAGGATGCCTGGGTGACATATTTAAAAAATATATCTTTCTTCACAAAGAGCAAGGACCAGTATGAGGATTCCAATTTGAGCCCCCGCTCCCCACCTGCAGGGGAGTCGCTTCACAGGCAGTGAAGCAGGTCTGCAGGTGTCTATCTTTCTCTCCTCCTCTCTGTCTTCCCCTCCTCTCTCCATCTCTCTGTTCTATCCAACAATGACAACATCAATAACAACAATAATAACTACAGCAACAATAAAAACAAGGGCAGTGAAAAGAAAATTAATTAATTAAACAAAGGAAAATATTTTTATTTATTTATTGGATAGAGACAGCAGACATTGAAAGGGGAGGGGAAGCTAGGGAGGGAGAGAGACAGAGAGACACTTGCAAAGCTTTTCCCTTCCAGGTGGGGATTAGGGACTCAATCCCAGGTCCCTGCACTGTAACATCTGTGCTCAACCAGGTGCCTCACCACCCAGTTCCTGCTTGAGTTACATTTTAAAGCACTGGAGCTGATAGAGACCTCTAAAATCTTAAGTTCCCATGACAGCAAAGGCCATATTTTGGAGATAAGTGCAGAATAAATATGAACCAACCCATTTAATTATTTTCTTTCATATTTCTTAAAAAGTAAGTATACTGTTAGGTATATGTTTATACAATTATAACAAGGAAATTAAAAAAAATAATATTGATCTATGATACTCCTAACACATATATGTACATATAGGTATGTTGGGGACTGGGTGGTGGCACACCTGGTTGAGCGCTTATGTTGCAGTGTGCAAGGACCAGGGTTCAAGCCCCCAGCCCCACCTGAAAGAGGAAAATTTCACGAGTGGTGAAGCAGGACTACAGGTGTCTGTCTCTCTCATTCTCTGTCTCTCCTTTCCTCCCTGGCTGTCTCTATTCAATAGCTAAATAAAGATTACAAGTTAAACAGCAGTGTACATTGGTACTGTCCATATATGTAGGTTGTAAAGTAGTATACATATAAAATATTTTTATTTTGAAAATAGCTTTATTTTCATAGACAAATTCAGAGGAAGACAAGGGACATTTCCTATATATTTACAAAATCTGAAATTCATTTTAATTTTCCTACAAGACACATAATTCATTGTGCGACGGACCGCTACAGCGGAAGAGCAGCAGGAAGGATCAAGAAACTCCGAAGGCGACCACCTGGTGGGTCAGGAGTGGCGCAGGGGAGAACAGAACACACCACACTCTGGTGGAGGGTGAATCTGAGCTCCATTTTTATTCAGCCAGTGAGAACTTATATATCTTTCAGCCTTACATAAACAATATCTGGAACAGAAAGTAAAGCTCATTTCTTGATGAGATGGCCTTGCGGTTTTACACAGAAATGTCGTACTTTATGGGGTGCTGCATTTCTGAGTAATAGGCTTAGCAGACAGTATTTTACGTGGAGTTTTAACATATTTCATAAAAGGAGGTGAGTAAGTATTATTAAGAATTTTTCCAAAAACTTTATGTATTTGATGACCCATAACTTTGTCTACCTCATTTCCTGTTCATCTGTATCTAATCTGGGAACAGGGGCTATTCGTCCCCGATTACACAGCATCATTACCAGGTACATAATGAAAACAATAATCAGAGTTTTCAATTTAGATCTGCTCAGGATGCCAAGACCCACTCCCAGAATTCTTCCTCCTTGAAGAGAGTTTTCCTGGGTGCTGACCCTGTCAGACCCATCATTCTGGAGTTGAGTGGGGCGTGGCAGTTTTCTTTTTACCTTACTTTTACTAACTTATTTTTCTTTTCACTTTACTGTAACATTCTTTTAGTTTTATCTACACACTCTCAAGGGTAATTATCTCTCTTAAAAACTTAACTCAATTTCACTTGATTAGAACTTTTGCTTTTATACAGTTTCGCAGTTACATAAACATTGGTACGAAACGAAAGCAAAAGATAAGTATCGGGGTTTGTAGTTTTGCCTAGAATCATATTTCCTGCTCTGCACTATTTGTTTTTAGTTAATTTGTTTTTCCCTTGACATTTGTATAATCAGCTGGCTATCAGTGACATTATTGTTTGTCCTGCAAGTTCTTTTGGCTCGGATTTTTGGAGCATGAGTCTTATGAGTGTACGCCTAGTATGTTTGTGTGGGGGGTGCCATCTTCTAGTCTTAGGGGATTTGTCATGCATAGGGGCTGCTTCTGGAAAGTTACCAGGTTCCTAAGCTACTACAGCTAGCTCAATCATCAGAATCATCAAAATATTCCAACATAGATTCCCTTTGCGGTGTCCTAGCCCATTCCTGGGGATGCAGCTTCCTTGAAGTCTGTCATCCTCATGGCCATGGCAGTTGACCTTGTCAAGCTCCATGGGGGGGTCAAGGCACAGGGCGCCACACAGTGTGTATCTTTTGGGGTCAAGCAGTAGCCACCTGGTTGAGCACACTTGTCACACTGTGTATCTTTTATATATATGATTCTTTATGTGAAATATACTCACCATATTTCACTACATATGATTTTTAGGGCAATGATGGGTAACAAACCTAGCATTTCATGCAGTCATAATCGTGCTGTCCTCCCAAACCTCTCCCTTTTTATTTTTATTCTACATTTCTATAGTCACGTGGAGAGAGGCCACAGCCTAGTTCTATAACCCATGGCTTTCTGAAGCTCTCTGGGTGTTGTCCATAGCACTCTCATGTGGTCACACTAGCAGAATTCAGGGTGCAGAGCTTTGTTTCTTTATTTGTTTGTTTTTTACCAGAGGGGTGAACCTCTGGGTTCTGGTGAAAATGGGATTTGAACCTGAAGCCCTTCTGCCTCAGAGGCTATGTGCAGAGCCACTACACTAGGTCAGCCCTCTGCTAGAGCATTTTAACATATACTCTCCTTGCACTGAGCCATGCCCAGCGCCCCTCCACTTTCTTATCAACATACTTTTATTGGTATAATTATTTTGCTTCCATCAGTAAGACAAAACATGGATATCTGACTATTATTGTAGTTGTTTACTACTCAAAATAGAAACATTATCTTTCTTATTGAGCTCCTATTATATACAATGTAGATCTTACTCCAAATTATTTTTATTATATACATACATATATACTATATAGAAGTCTTAACGTTTACATATATACTATATAGAAGTCTTAACGTTGATTTTAGGGCAAAGGTTAACTACTATTATTATTGTATCTGCCAACACTTGCCAAATCTCAAGGTTACCAATATCCTAAATCAGTGTTTAAACACGGGTCAAATTCCATATTAGACTTTCTTTTTTAGTTATGTTACAGGTAAGAATTTTAATTGTTTCAACTAAATTTATTGATTAATTCATCATTTATTATATAGTCAATAGAAATCTAATTCTTATAGGCACGGCAGGAATAACAGATATTGATCTAACACAGATATATCTCACATTCCACTAGAAATCTGGGTTAAAAATAAAACCCTTGGGAGTCGGGCTGTAGCGCAGCGTGTTAAGCGCAGGTGGCGCTAAGCGCAAGGACTGGCATCAGCATCCCGGTTCGAACCCCCGGCTCCCCACCTGCAGGCAGGTCCCTTCACAGGCGGTGAAGCAGGTCTGCAGGTGTCTGTCTTTCTCTCCCCCTCTCTGTCTTCCCTTTCTCTCTCCATTTCTCTCTGTCCTATCCAACAACAAAGACATCAATAATAACTACAACAATAAAACAACAAGGGCAACAAAAGGGAATAAATAAATAATTTTTTTAAAAAAATAAAAAATAAAAAAATAAATAAAATAAAACCCTGGGGGCTGGCAGTAGCGCAGCGGGTTAAGCACACATGGTGCAAAGCTCAATGACCAGTGTAAGGATCCCAGTTTGAGCCCCTGGCTCCCCACTTGCAGGGTGGTTGCTTCACGGGCGGTAAAGCAGGTCAGCAGGTATCTTTCTCTCCCCCTCTCTGTCTTCCCCTCCTCTTTTGATTTCTCTCTGTCCTAACCAATAATAATGACAGCAATAACAACAATAATAGTAACAACAACAATAAAAAACAAGGGCAACGAAAGGAAAAAATACCCTCCAGGAGCAGTGGATTCGTAGTGCAGGCAACAAGCCCCAGCAATAACCCTGGAGGCAAGTAAAATAATAAAATAAAATAAAATAAAACAAAATCCTGGCAAGCGGTAAATATAATTAATCGCAGGGCCAGAAATAGGTCACAAGGTTTGGTGTATGGCTCACCGAGTCCGGCTTCAAACCCTAGTGCCAAATGGGAGGTCTCATTAATGCCAGGTACAGTCTGGTGCTAAGGTATCTCTCTTTTTCTATGTGAGTAAAATGATGGCTCAGGAGTGGGGAAATTATATATCTTTTACATTTTTGATAGAAACAAAACACTCGATATTGAAAAGATAGTTTCTTGTTTCAGGTTACATTGTCAGAACATTGCAGGGAGATTGACATTCCAGCTGAACCCAGAAGAAAATGATTAGCTGCCCATGCACTATAAAATGCAGGAGAGGTGTACTCATTACAGACAGGAATCCCAGAAACACAGTCTGGAAGTGCTGGTCTGTTCTAGGAGCTAAAAGAAATTCAGTGACCATAGGGCTAGCTGACCATAGGGCTAGCTGAAGAGACCATAGGGCTAGCTGAAGAGACATTCATATGTTTCATAAACTATTATGCACTGCAAGAATTTGTAGCATGTTCTAATTCAAATGTTTCCTTTTTTTTTTTCCTTTATGACACAAGAAATCATGGAAACTTCAGGAACAAGTGAGTGATACAATTTCATTTATGTCTTTATGAAAAATATTGTCTTTATCTAGTAAGGAAACTTATGAGAGGCGAAAGCAGTCGTACAAACACCACTCAGAAAGATATTTTACCAAGACAAGGAAGAAAGAAGACTCCTTTGAGTTAGATGGTTGCCATGGATATATAGGAAGTTGAGTCAAACAAGGTCGGTGAGTGTCTTAATAGGATCTTCCCTTAGATATGACAGAGGTTGAGATGATGAGGAAAGTAAAAATCCAAATATAACAACTATGTTTTCTTGGATAGACTGAATGATGGAGCCACTTAATTAGAAAGGGAAGGAGCAGCAGGCACAGACTCGTAGTCATTAGAGAATTCTTGGGTCTAGGAGATAACTTAGCTTGTTAGAGCACCAATACGCATACCTGAGGCCACAGTAAGATAACAGACACAATCCTCAACACCAGCTTGTGCAGAAGCTGAACACTTCCCTGCTCTATCCTATCTCATAATGAATAATAGATTAGTAGCCACTTTAAAAGGAAATAGTAAATTTTACTTTTTATTATTTCAGAAGGAATCCTTTTTTGAGAATTTTAAGTGTGAGACTTGTAGTTGGTTATGTTAAATTTGAGAAGGATTTCTGTATTTGTAAGGAATGGAGAAAGATTTGCTTCTATATAAAAGAGTAACATCAGAATCAACAAATCACTCAACAGGCTCCTACAGAAAGTTATCTTTATACAAGATGCTCAGAAAGGTATTTTTTATTAAAGAAAATTACCCTATGTGCATTCATGAAGGGGATGAGATAATTCGATTAATACTAAACAGTGTAGAACAAGAATTCCGAAAGGTGAGGATCTGTTTGGAGAAAAAACATGAGGAAACTAAGGAGTGGGAATAATCCTCTTGTCTATGGTATTTATTTCTAAATATATACCATAAATCATTGTTGTTTTCGCCAGGCTAAGTTGTTTTTGCCGGGCTGGCTTCACAGGCGGGTAACAGACGACCAGGGACTCATGGTTGAGCCGTAGGCAGTATCTCTTTATTCATGCAGGACGCAGCACAATCTAAGCTGAGCTAAGCTAAACTAATGGTACTGTAAAACTCACAATGCTGTCTTTATATATACTTGCCAAGTAGGGTGGAAACAGGATGTGACATAGAGAGGGTGGAGAGAAAAGTGACTGGTGAAAATCAGAGTGTGACAAGCAGAGGATCAGGGTGTGACAAGGAGAGGGGGTGGAGCAGGTGAGAATCCTTCACTGAACCACCAATGCCCTGGAGGGAGGATGGTGCTTGTTAACAGTGGTTATGTAAATAGAATGAAGTGGTTATGTAAATAGAATAGTGTTAAGCAGGGGGGATTTAAACCAAATGAAACAGAAGGGGTCTCATGCATACCAACAAATCATATCTGCTAAATTAGTGGTATCTTGAGAAAAAAAAAAGTCCTTAATGGAGATTTGATTAACAAAATGTAAAAGAGCTATATAACTTTTATAGTACAAACACCTGTTTGACATTATTTTCTCTCTCGCTATATGATTAAACTTCATTTGTCACTTTAAGGTCTTTAATCTTTCCAACAGAATCATAGAAGCTTAAGAAACTTATCTGTAAAATTTCACATTTTATTCTCCAGCCTATAGAGTTCTGCATAGATATGACTCTAATCTAAGACTATCTTGGGGTAAAATATGCATTTAAAAGTTTTCATGTCTAAGTAATATCAATATCATCAACATATTCAAATTTCCAATATAAAAAACATCATTGATGATGATATTTTAAGACTTAAAAAAATAAAACTTTTCCTTCTTATTTATTAAATTAAATTATTTCTTCCTTTGAATCCTTTAAAAACATACCTTAACTTGGGAGTCGGGCAGTAGCGCAACGGGTTAAGCGCATGTGGTGCAAAGCACAAGGACCAGTGTAAGGATCCCAGTTCGAGCCCCAGGCTCCCCACCTGCAGGGGAGTCGCTTCATAGGCAGTGAAGCAGGTCTGCAGGTGACTATCTTTCTCTCCCCTTCTCTGTCTTCCCCACCTCTCTCCATTTTTCTCTGTCCTACCCAACAATGATGACGACATCAATAACAACAACAACAATAACTGCAACAACAATAAAAAAAGGGCAACAAAAGGGAAAAATATATATAAAAATTATAAAAAAATAACATACCTTAAATCTTCTTTGGAGGTAGCTAAATAAAGGTGTGTGTATTTCTCTGAATGTCATATCCTAAACATTGCTTGTTGTGGACAGATCTTTCACCATGGAAGGTTTTCAGGATTCAAAGTCATACCTTTAGATATAGCACAACAAAAAAGAAATGTGCCAAATTACCAAATTAACAACTTAGCTAGCTGGCAAACAGGACTGCCTGCTGGTTTGTGAACAGTGTGGGGAATCTGCCACTCAGCTCTCCTGTGTTTTCCTCAATAAATTGTAGGGTACTTAGAACCCTACTTCCTGTTATCCATTTTCTGTATTTCTCTGCTCTGTCAGTGCCCGGCGGTAAGAAAGGCTTCATTGTGTTTGCCTTTCTCTTGGACCTGGCAGGCAGATAAAGAAATAGGCAGACTTGGGGGGTGGGCAGGGGACTTAGGATTTGTGTGTAGAATGGAACATCTCCTTGTTCTACTAGGGGAAAAAGTTGATAGGCTAAAAACAAAAGTAGAAACAACAAGAAGAAACGTGAAATAAATTACTCAACTATCTCACCGGCAGACGCAGCAGGGTGAGACCAGGGCTTGTATTTTCTTATCAACATATTCATAAAGGAGATATTCAAAAATGTCATCAACTCTTTAAGCCAAACATGTCAGCACTCTATTTCAGACCTGTCTACATTTAACTAGAACTGCATTCTTCCAGTTGAGTATGCATTAGAACAGACAGAATTAAGTCTAATTGTTCTTGAAAAGACAGGTTAATGGTAATACCAAAATGTAACTCTGGTGAATAAACTACACAGTGAATAAACTACACAGTCAAATGGAGGTGTTTACCTTACCTTATTTAACATATTTCTTTCTATCGCCTTCCAAAAGAAAATAAGTTACCTATTATATAATAAAGATTCTTTCCTCTTTTTGTTAAGTATAGAGGCATTTGAAAAGTTTATCAGGGTCCAGTGGTACACAACTAGGTTAGCACAGGTGTTACAGTGAAGCAAGCAAGTCAAGTCCTTGGTCCTCGTTGGCAAGGGAACACTTCAGGGGCAGTAAACTAAGTCTGCAGGTCTCTCTGTCTCTGTCTGTCTGTCTGTGTCACACACACACACACACACACACACACACACGCACACACACACACACACACACACACACACATACACACACACACAGTCTTGTCTCCCTATGCCCCTTTCAATTTCTCTCTGTCTCTATTCAAAATAAATAAAATAAAAATATTTTTATAAAATGAAAACTTTATATCTTTAAGTCTGGGCATTAACAAAAAAAAGTATTAACTGGCATTAAAAGTTAATAACAGGGGCCAGGTGGTGGCACACCTGGTTGAGTGCACATCTTACAATGTGCAAGGACCCGGGTTCAAGCCACCTGTGGGGGGGTGAGGTGGGGGGAGTTACTAGTTATTAATTTTCTAGGGAAAGACAAAGAATTTTAGATAGGTAAGATTCTTGGAGTAACATGTTTTAAACACAGTTTAATAAATGTATGTTTTTTTATGTCAGAGACTAAAGAGGTAGCATTGTATATTTTGTCTATATTTTCATCACCAGTAATGATTATAGACCTGGTATAATAACATTGGTAAGTTTTAGGTGCTTCTTGAAACATCTAAGAATGTAATGTAGAATTTAGTCCACAATATAAAAAGTGTCCTGTTTTACCTGACAAAATAATACATACTATATTTATAGTGTTCTGAGACGTTAGCTTTATTGTGGAAAATTATTTGTTAGTACTTTACACTGAATTTAACTATTTAAAGGGAAGTTATCAGGTACAACCACTATTAGAAGAATGTGTTGGAGTCAGGTGGTAGCACAGTGGGTGAAGTGAAGGTGGTGCGAAGCGCAAGGACCGGTGTAAGGATCCCAGTTCGCGTCCCCATGGGGTCACCTTCAGGGGAGTCACTTCACAGGTGGTGAAGCAGGTCTGCAGGTGTCTGTCTTTCTCTGCCCCCCTCTGTCTTCCCCTCTTCTCCCCATTTCTCTCTGGACTATCTAACAATGATGACATCAATAACAACAACAATAACTACAACAATAAAAATAACAAGGGCAACCAAAGGGAAAATACATTTAAAAACATTGAAATTTAAAAAATGAAAATGAAAATTATTAAAAAAAAGAAGAATGTGTTGTGTAGCAAACAGACTTTGATGGAGAGTTGAAAAATATATAGTAATGGAAATTTCAGTGTGTTTCAGCCCAGTCTTCTATCAAATGCATGAATGTCGAAAGCCTGCATCTACACTAAATGAGAATTTATCTTAGAAATGGTCAGAGAAAATAGGATAAGCACCAGTGAGCAAATCATAAGACAATGCAACAATAATGAACCTATTTAGTTAGGTCAAAGGGCAGGATGTCATTAAGAGATCAGTAACCTAATCAAACAAACTCACTATCCACCAGAAAATGATCATCTATTCTGTGACTACGACTTCTTCCTATAATGCAGTAAGTTCGAATAATAATTTTATTTCCTGTTCCCTAACATCCCTCAATGGGACTTTTTCATGTTTTGAGAGTAGGCTTTCTTTTACCCTACTGATGTACTAAGAACATCATTAACACACTCATACTGCAAACACAGGTTTTCCTTTTTCTCAGAGTCCCATGCATAGAGCCATGTAATTATTTTTCTATCAAAACGAGACTTTGGGGAGGCTAGTACCTCTCATTGTTGCAGAAGACTAGCGACTGATCTGCTAGTTGCCACGGACTGTGCTTGAACAAGTTCTTTAGACAGATTTAGGAAACTGATTTGACTGTCCAGTTGTCTGACTCTACCTAATTCAACTAGTCCTCATCAGTCTCAGTTTTCTCTTCTATAAAGTGTATAAAAAAACGTTTTAAAATACATAGAATAATCCTGAAGAAGATGATTTCTAAGGTCTAAAGTTTTACATTCCTCTTTTTTTAATATTTATTTTCCCTTTTGCTATCATTGTTTTATTGTTGTAGTTATTATTGTTGTTGTTATTGATGTCATTGTTGTTGGATAGGACACAGAGAAATGGAAAGAGGAGGGGAAGACAGAGAGGGGGAGAGAAAGACAGACACCTGCAGACCTGCTTCACTGCTTGTGAAGCAACTCCCAGCTGGGGGCTTGAACTGGGATCCTTAGGCCAGTCCTTGCACTTCGTGCCATGTGCACTTAACCCACTGAGCTACTGCACAACTCCCAAGTTTTACATTTCTATGAAGGTCCTTTAGCAAATCCTCACAGATTATATGCATCAACTGATTTTTGAGTTCCAGTTTCCTATAGAATACAAATTTTTTGTAATAATATTTTACTTTTAAAACCAAATATGTGAGGAAAGGCATCATTTTCAATTTTTTATATTTTATTATTATTTTTTAAATATTTATTTATTCATTCCCTTTTGTTGCCCTTGTTGTAGCTATTATTGTTATTACTGATGTCATTGTTGGACAGGACAAAGAGAAATGGAGAGAGGACGGGAAGACAGAGAGAGGGAGAGAAAGACAGATACCTGCAGACCTGCTTCACCACCTGTGAAGCGACTCCCCTGCAGGTGGGGAGCCGGGGGCTCGAACCGGGATCCTTATGCTGGTCCTTGCACTTTGCATCACCTGCGCTTAATCCGCTGCACTATTGCCCGACTCCCCATTTTCAATTTTTTATGTAAAAAATAGAAATAGTCTTATAGAAAGAGGCAAGCACTTTGGTACAAGCCTAAAATACTAAAAGTACAAACGTAATGATCTAGTTTGTAATCCAAGTTACTATCACATATGAGTCCAGGGACTCAGAGAGTCAAGACAGTTTCTATCTTTGAGCTGCTTCTAAACCAAAGGAAGAGCGAAGCAGGGGGCAGGCATACACCGGATACGAGCTACGAGGAAGGCAGAAATGTTGCAGAAGGAGATGAACAGTATCTGCCGGGAGAATAAACTCAAAGCAGACAGCTCAAGGGAGGGGAGGGCGCAGACCCTGTGTTTTCCGTAATCCAAGTCTCAGCTAAATTGCAGTACCACTTCACTCTTTCACTAGACAGAAGCCATTTCTTAATGGTTGCAAATAGGTCAGTGGAGTTAAAAACATAAATGAGGGGGCCGGGTGGTGGCGCTCCGGGCTGAGCACAAGGATGGGGTTTGCAATGCACAAGGATGGGGTTTGAGCGTCCGGTACCCACCCACCTGCAGGAGGGAAGTTTCACCAGTGGTGAAGTAGGTCTGCAGGTGTTTCTCCGCCTCTCTCTCCCCCTCGCTCTCATTTCTGGATGTCTTTATGCAATACATACATACATACATACATGTGATAAAAATTAAAAAGAAACGAAACCATTTAATAATTTTAAAAAAACACACAAACAGGAAAGAAGGATTCCTGACTCATGACACACCTCCATTTCAGGGCAAAGATTAAAGTGTTGATTAGCATTTAGCATCTAAATTATTTTTGTTCCTACTTTTTATTTTAGTAACTCTTTTTTTAAACCTTGATAAACACTATTCATTTGAATAATTTTCTTTCTTTCTTTCTTTCTTTCTCTCTTTCTTTCTTTCGCCTCCAGGGTTATTGCTGGGGCTTGGTGCCTGCACCACAAATCCACTGCTCCTGGAGGCCGCTGTTTCCTCTTTTTATTGCCTTTGTTGTTTATCGTTGTTATTATTATTGTTGTCATTGCTGTTGTTGTTGTTGGATAGGACAGAGAGAAATGGAGAGAGGAGGGGAAGACACAGAGAGGAAGAGAAAGACAGACACCTGCAGACCTGCTTCACCGCTTGTGAAGTGACTCCCCTGCAACTGGGGAGCCGGGGGCTCGAACCAGGATCCTAGTGCTGGTTCTTGTTGTGTGCCATGTACTTAACCCACTGTGCTACCGCCCACCTTCCTAGTTTAGTAGCTCTCAAACAATATTGTGTATAAGAATTAGGTACAGACTATAGAACACGCTATATTAGTTATGGTAAACTCAGCAAGTGTTTATTATTATTATTTTTATAATTACCACCAGGGCTATCATGGAAGTTTGGTGCCTTGCATGAGAATCCACTACCCCAGTTATCTTTTTTTTTCCCTTTTTCCCCTCGTTCATTTATTTGATAGAACAGAGAGATATTGAGGGGAGGAGAGATAAAGTGAGAGAAATGGAGAGGCCTACAGCACTGCTTAACTATTTATGAAGTTTCCTCCTCTGCAGGTGGGGACGAGGAGCTTAAAACTGGGTCCTTGGGCAGAGTAATTGTGTGCAACCAGCCAGGCATGCCACCAGCCAGCCCCATGAGTATCCTCACTATATTCCAACTAGTTTTGAAATGCCTCACAAAACTTTGACTCAGGAAAGTAGCCTTGACAGCAAAAAAGGTTCTATAGTCTCCCAACAAGTCTTTCTGAGCAAAGTGTAAACTTCTAGAGATGGAGAAAGATAAAGCAGGAGTACCGTTTTCAATGCAGCTCAATTTAGAAATGTTCCCATATCTCATTAACCAAAGGAAAAGGAAACACACACACACACACACACACACACACACACACACACACACCTCTCCAAGCACTACTACACCTTTCTCTACTAATTGTTGATTGCATTTAGAAAGGGATTTTCCATACTTTCCCAGAATGTTTAAAGACTGATTAGATAACATAAGTGCAACTGTACTTGAGATTATTTTAAAAATTAATTATAGATAGTAAGGACAAGTTATATCAATTTGATCTTTTGAAGTATCTTGGAGGTCGGGTGTAGAGACTAAATTTTAAGAAGAGCACAAGTTAAAAGTTGAAATAAGGCCAAGGGATGTTTGAATTGAGTTTAGTTATAAGGTCAGAACAGAACAGAGATAGTGAGAGATGGTGGAGAGAAAAAGAAAACAGATTAAGAATGTAGAATATATGGTTTTGGAGAACAGTTTTGATAGAAAGCAGTAGAGAAAGTGATGGATTTTGAATTCCTGTGTGTCTGGGAATGATTCCATCACTATCTTAGAACGAAAATGTCTATAAAAAAAATCCCTAAATATAAAACGAAGCTCTGTCCTGGTAATTTTTTGACTTCTCTGTCCTGTACTGTGATAATATATATATATATATATGGTGAATTTCATTGAGGGAATGTAAATAAATGAAAGCTAAACATTTTAAGGCATTTTCCCATTTAGGGAAGTAGAGAGAGGAAAAAATTCATGTCAGATATGGTAGATTTGAGGTTCTCTCTGGTCACAGGATCTGGAAGGAGAGATAATATAAACATTCCAGTTTAACAAAAGAAAAGGAAGATTCTTCAGTGGGCAAGTTTCAGAAGCTTCAGAAGCAGTGAAGCAATGCTGAAGGTGTCTCCCTTTCTCCTTCTCCATCCCCCTGTCATTTTTAATTTCTCTCTGTTAAAATAAAAATTAATGTCTTTAAAAATGAGTCATAGGTAAGTCTACAGGAGTGGAAATGAGCTATTCCTAAAATTGATACTAACACTAGAAAACCCCCAGAGACACCCACAGCACTGCTTCACCATTAGTGAAGCTTTCCCCCCGCAAGTAGAAACTGGGGACTTGAACCCAGGTCCTTGTGCATTATAATGTGTGTGCTTAACTAGGTGTGCCACTACGTAGACTCGTGTAAATATTTTTTAAATTAACAGATTGCCTCAATACTCTATTTAGCCTGACTTTCCTCACTGGCTGAAATGACTCACAAGTTTCTGAGATGTTCCTGAAAAACCTCTAATTTGGACAATACTCCATTGCTGCAGAAAAAAAAAAAAATGAATGCAAAATGTTCGAAGATACATATAGGGCACCTGGCGGTGGTGCAGCGGGTTAAGCTCATGGAGCACCAAGTCCAGGGACCAGCGTAAGGATCCCGGTTCCAGCCCCCGGCTCCCCACCTGCAGGGGAGTCGCTTCACAGGCGGTGAAGCAGGTCTGCAGGTGTCTGTCTTTCCCTCCCCCTCTCCGTCTTCCCCTCCTCTCTCCATTTCTCTCTGTCCTATCCAACAGTGATGGCAACAATAATAACAACAACAACAACGACAAACAACAAGGGCAACAAAAAGGGGAAAAAAAAGATACATACAAATTTTAAAAAATCATTGGCAAGGCCTGAGGAGATATCCTAATGCCTGAGACTCTTAAGTCCCCAGGTTCAGTAACCAGCACCATCATAAGGGAGAGCTGAGTAGTCCTCACCTTTCTCTTCTCCTCTCTTCTCCTCCTCTTGACCTTCCCTCCCCTCCCCTCCTCTCTCCCTCTCCCTTTCCCCTCTTGCCCTCCTCCTCTTTCTTCCCCTCCCTTCCCCCTCCCCTCCCCTCCCCTCCCCTCCCCTATATTCCCTTCTACTCTCCCCTCCTTTCCTCTCTCCTTTCCTCCTCAGTCTAATCCCTATCCTTTTCTCCTTTACTTCTCCTCCTCCTCTTCCTCTTCCTCTTCCTCCATCTTCTCTCTGTTTCTTTCATTAAAATAAATAAAATATTTTCGAGGGACAAGTCTTAAAAATGGCCACAGGGAGCAGTTAGTACCAGCACCAAACCTCAGCAACCACATGGGTGGCAACAGAAATTAAAATCAGTCAATCAATAATTTGCTATAGAAATTCCCTCACCTAGAAGCAACTGGTGGCACCTCTATATACAAGATGCTGGGTATTATACAGCAAACCCTAAAAAAAGGGACTTTTCAAACTTAACACAATTACCAAATAATGTGATGATAACAATAACTATCTACTGTCTTCTTGAACCCTAAAATAGCAGGAACCTCACATTTCCACTATAGAGCCTATATTTCCCCCAGTCCTGGAACCTTAGGGTGGGGCCCACTTTCCTGCATGCTTCTCTCAATTCACATCAAATAACATTGCATCCGCCGATCGCAACCTAATCAACGCAAGGAGTGCCACCTCAGCATGATTCAGCTCAGACTGTGTCCAGAGACTTCAGGTGTGGAATGACAACCCTTCAGCTTCATTACTCGGGTGAGACCTTTCCTTTCATAATATTCTCTAATTCCATTCCAGGTGGTCCACTCCCCAATGACGTCCCCAAACCTAGACAATGACGTCCCCAAACCTAGATATGGTCCAGGTCCCCTGAGATAGAGCATCTGTTCACATGTGCCCATAAACCAGGGAAAAATATACACCTGAAAGCAGAAGTACACAACAGTCTGCAGTGAGTACCCCCACCACCACCACTTCATCTGCACTATTCCAGCCTTTAGGTCCATGATTGTTCAACAATTT
The DNA here is from genome assembly GCF_950295315.1 of Erinaceus europaeus. NCBI lineage: Eukaryota > Metazoa > Chordata > Mammalia > Eulipotyphla > Erinaceidae > Erinaceus > Erinaceus europaeus. Next base: position 95,360,946 of record NC_080175.1, read on the forward strand.
GTTTGGCTTTGTATGTTAACTCTCTTTTCAGCCAGCAGGCTCCTGATGCCAGCATGATGCCGACCAGACTTCCCTGGACAGACAACCAATGTGTCCTGTAGCTCTACTAGGGAAAGAGAGAGGCAGGCTGGGAGTATGGACCGACCAGTCAACACCCATGTTCAGCGGGGAAGCAATTCCAGAAGCCAGACCTTCCACCTTCTGCAACCCTCAATGACCCTGGGTCCATGCTCCCAGAGGGATAGAGAATGGGAAAGCTATCAGGGGAGGGGATGGGATATGGAGATTGGGTGGTGGGAATTGTGTGGAGTTGTACCCTTCCTATCCTATGGTTTTGTTAATGTCTTTTTTCATAAATAAATAAATAGAAGAAAAAGAAATTCCCTCACCACAAAAATAAATTTTCAAAAATGTAAATAAATTAACAAGTTCATTCAAAAAAAATCAGAGTGGGGTAGAAACTCCTGGGTAAGTTGACAAGATGTAAGGGAATCTACAGTGAGTGGACTCTGACACTCGGGCCCAGACAAACTTGCTCTTTCAGATCCGAGGACCTCAATTTCCTCTGCCCTTATGCAGATTCCATACATGAACACATGCACACACGCACATGAATGTGCATTTTCACTACCGTTCTTTCTTTCCTTGGTTAACCCCTGGTGGTGCAGTAGTGCCTGTCTAAGGTGATGAGATCAAGACTGAGACACAGTCAGATTTTCCATTGATTGACTCTTGTCACTCCCACTCCTCCTCCCCATATTTCACACAAGTGGGACGTCAAATGATGTTTATCCAGTTGTCCTTTCAGATGACAGAAAAAAAAAGAAAGAAAAATTATATTTACAAACCCCCATCCTGAGGTCTGTATAATGAGGAACGTACAATATATCTACAGAAAAAAGAATAGCTATAAATACACATTTTTCTTCCCTTCTGTACTTGAAGGACAGCTTTTGCAGTTTGATTAAGGACTTTACTGTGTAGTCAGGACAAATAACCTCAGAAATGCCTTTGATCCTGTCACTTTACATACATGATAATCCCCACCCAGCCAACCACCTCGGATTTCTTATTTCCTTTTATTTTTAGAGCATGGTTCCCTTATGAGAACATGACTGCTGACTTAAAAACCTCATTTCATTCTAAATTTAATACAATACTTACTGTGCTCTGGCTCATAAAAATAATCCTATAGGACATTCAAACTACCAGGGAGAATGGTAAATTAGAATATATATTAACAGACTGATAGATCAGAAATTTAGGACCTTGGAGTAAAAATAAGCTGGGTGAATCAAAATGGTAGAGTTTAGCTTTCAAGTAAAATCATTAAGTCATATATATACATATACACAAGTAGCTACATTTATGGCAAAAAAAGGATTGGAAGGAAATTTGTCAGTACTAGAAGCACCCAAGAAAGCACACTGGCCAAATTTACCAGTAGCTTTTCTTTGCCATAAATCCAAACGCCAGTTATGTCTGCTCATGTGTAACTTTCTGTAATGTTTCAGATATATTTCCATTGAATAACTATTAAGCTTTTTAAATTGCTAAAAGAAGAAGAAGAGGATTTCACCAAAGTAAAGGACTCTGGGGTGGGTGGACAGGAAAATACAGGTCCAAGAAGGATGGCAGAGGAGCCAGTGGGGGTTGTATTGTTAAATGGAAAACTGGGAATGTTATGCATGTACAAACTATTGTATTTACTGTCGAATGTAAAACATTAATTCCCCAGTAAAGAAATTATTTAAAAAAATACAAAGAAAAAGAAGAAGAGGAGGAGGAGGAGGAGGAGGTGGTGGTGGTGGAGGCGGGCGGTAGCCAGACAGTGGTATACCCTGTAGCCACTATGTGTAAGGACCTGGGTTTGAGCTCTCAGTCTCCATCTGTGGAGGGTGGTGGTGGGGAGGGCGGCTCAAGAGCAGTGAGGCAGCACTGCAAGTGTCTCTCTTCCTTTCTCCCTTTCTATATCCCCCTTTCTTCTCAGTTTTTCTCTGTTTCTATCAACAAAAATGAAAGAAAACAAATAGAAATGGTCATCTAGAGTCGTGGGTTTGCCATGCAGGCTCCAAGCAATAGAATAATTCTGATGGCAGGGAAAGAAGGAAGGAAGGAAGGAAGGAAGGAAGGAAGGAAGGAAGGAAGGAAGGAGGGAGAAAGAGGGAAAGGAAGGAGAGAGGGAGGGCTAATATCAAAATAGAACATCAAGATCATAACTTGTAAATTTCTTTAAATCCAGTTTCCTTTCATCATTTTTAAAAATGTTTTTAATATGGGGGAGTCGGGCTGTAGCGCAGCGGGTTAAGCGCAGGTGGCGCAAAGCACAATGATCCTGGTTCGAACCCCGGCTCCCCACCTGCAGGGGAGTCGCTTCACAGGTGGTGAAGCAGGTCTGCAGGTGTCTATCTTTCTCTCCTCCTCTCTGTCTTCCCCTCCTCTCTCCATTTCTCTCTGTCCTATCCAACAGCGACGACAACAACAATAATAACTACAACAATAAAAAAAAGAAGGGCAACAAAAGGGAATAAATAAATAAAATAAAATATTTAAAAAAAAAATGTTTTTAATATTTATTTATTCCCTTTTGCTACTTTGCGCCACCTGTGCTTAACCTGCTGTGCTACCACCCGCTCCCCCCTTTTTTAGTAGTGTTTTTCATAATCTGCATTTTGTTACCAGCAAACTCATGGAGCAATTCAATATGTTCCTCTGTTCTCTGCATAACGTAACCAATTGGAAGGTGGAATTATAAACTGGACCAAATTCAAGTTCTGTGCTCTTTGTGTGAAATTATGGGTGGTAGTATTCGCTTCCTTTATTTACTTATTTACTCCTTGTGTCTTTTTCTTTCTTTCTTTTTTTTTTCCTTTACTCATTCTACTTTCTTCTCCCTCCCTCCTTCTTTCTTTCTCCTAAGAGCCAAAGTCTCATGTATGTATGTCTGATTTCTCCACTCTGGACCACTTCCTTTTTCATTCAGAGAGACAGAGAGAGAAGTGGAGATGCCACAACATGAGAAATCCCTTTGGTGCCTCAGTACCTGGCCTTTGACATCATGACTAACTTGGACCACACTATGATGAGGTGTGTTCTCTACTTGGTGAGAGATGTCTTTCATCAAAAGGTATATTCTGTCTAGGTATTTATCTTTACATGATGCTAAAAGTAATATTTGGGTCTGTCTCTACTTATTCACTGAAAGATGGATGATTGATGATATTCTGATTTTGGCATTTCTTTATAATGGATTACCTGCGGTAGTTTAATAAAAAGACGTTCCTGAAGTACTCTCTGGCTGATGGTGCAGCTAATTTAGAGAAGACACAATAGCTCTTTCCCTTTACTTTCTAGATCTCAGTGATCTTTAATGTGGCATTTTTCATTTGTTCAATTCATATTGCCCCTGTGTTGTCAATCAAGCCCAACTTTTATTCAAGCTAGCAATCATGATACTGAGGTATTATAACCATACATTTCTCCAGAAAATACATTTCATCAAATCAACCCCAAAGTCAACAGTTGCTGAAAATCAAGTCATTTATTTGTCTCATTAATTTGTCTCTAAAATATGTTTATCAACCTGATAAAATAGTAGAGAGCTAAATCCCAAGTTCTTAGAATGTTTAGAGAGTGATAATTTAATAGTTTAATTCACTTATTTGTCATTGGTAACTTTATAACAACAGGCTGACTCACATTTTGTATTAAATAGAAAGCACTCTGAATACTTTGGGAAATGGAACCAAATATACACAGCTCTTAAATTCTTCACTGCTTTTCCATAATAACCCAATCTTGATATGGCTCAGTTGGCAAAAAAAATCTTAACAGCTGTCTTATCTTGGCAATGAGAATTTTCTTTTAAACTTCTGTTTATTCTTATCAGTTTTTCTATCGATTTCGACCATTTTATATTATATTGGTTACAGCCTTTGCACTTTTGTGAAAATTTTCTATCTAGTCTTTTAAAGTACTGCAATCATTGTACAAAACCACTGACATTTCTCTGCCTCATCCTACTAGTTCCTATATGATTGCACAGATACATTGGTTTTAGCTTGATTTTCAAACAAAAAATGCATTGAGCTACATTAAGCTGCCCAAGAATGAAGAATCAAATCCAAATTTATCTCTAAATCTTTCTCTAGGGAAGCTGCCACAGCTTTGGGGTAAGGTCTTTAAGGGCTCATTTTTATTCGGACATTCTTGTTCGTATCTCTCCAGTCTTCATCTTAGAAAAATTATTTTATTTTTTTTCCTTTCAACCAAGAACATAGTAGTGACACACATATTTCTAGTTGTCTGGGCAATCCCCTGCTAACTATTATCTGTGTCACTCAGTTATGAGTGCATTACAATGGCTTGGCTATGAGTTCTGTTCATGTAGGAGTGACTATTAGGTACCTAGCAAAGGAGGAATTGGTAAATTCTTGTTGGTGTGTGGCAGTGACTCAACATGCTGTCGAAATAGCTCTTTGTTCTGTACAAGTACCAACTTTCTCTGAAGGTAGGTTGCAGCTTTTTGATCAGGTCCCTGTCAACTGGGACGTGAATAAGAGTGATGTCAATAATTTTCAGCTCTCCTACTCTTATCCTAGCAACTGGCTCCAAATTCTTTGACGACTCAGTGGAATTTTGGAAGCCTGGGGGTTCCAAATCACATAGCTAAAAGATCAAAACTCAGTCACTGTTTGGAAGGAAAATGTATCGTCCAGATTGAACTCCATGGGATGCAAAAATATACGTATTTTGTGTTAAGACATGGGGATGGTGAGGCTTTCCCTCCTAGCACCGAGCATCATGCCTTCCAGCTGAAACAAAGTCTGGTTCAAAGTATGCTTCTTTGGATTGGAGCTGGTGTATTGCACCAAAGTAAAAGACTCTGGGGTTGGGTTGGAGGGTGAAGAGTTCAGGTCCTGGAACAGGATGGCAGAGGACCTAGTGGGGCTTGTATTGTTGTGTGGAAAACTGAGAAAGGTCATGCATGCACAAACTATTGTATCTACTGTAAAACATGAATAAAAAAATTAAAAAGTATGGTTTCCCGGGGCCCCGCCACACTAGGGAAAGAGAGAGGCAGACTGGGAGTATGGATCAACCTGCCAACACCCATGTTCAGCAGGGAAGCAACTACAGAAGCCAGACCTTCCACCTTCTGCATCCCACAGTGACTCTGGGTCCATATTTCCAGAGGGATAAAGAATAGGAAAGCTATCAGGGGAGGGGATGGGATACAGAGGTGTGGTGGTGGGAATTGTGTGGAGTTGTACTTCTCTTATCCTATGGTTTTGTTAATGTCTCCTTTTTTAAATAAATAAAAAAATTTAAAAAGAAGAAAAGAAAAACTAATAATTATTAATGAGTATCACAATTCATTAATATTTTCATCTAGGTTTCGAGACCAAGTTTTAGTTTTCAAAGAGATGAGTAAGAATTCTTTTGTTACAATTCTCAAATAAACATACCCTATTTCTTTCTCGAGAAGGTTTTGTATTATATAAGCCATCTACACCTCCCCTAATATTAACAATATAAAGAAGTAGTATGGGGCCAGGAGGTGGTGCGCCTGGTTGAGCGCACAGGTTATAATGAGCAAGAGCCCAAGTTCAAGCTCCCGGTCCCCACCTTCAGAGGGAAAGCTTCACAAGTGGTGAAGCAGTGTTGCAGGTGTCTCTCTCTCTCTCTCCCTCTCTATCACCTCCTTTCTTTTCAATTTCTAGCTGTCTCTAGCCAATAAATAAATAAAGATAATTAAAATTTTTAAAAAAAAATTATGGCTCAACATGGGCACATTTTATTAGAATGAAAAATTCTGGAGACATTTTATTTTAGGAAGATCTCCATCATTAGGCTTTCATTGTGTCTCCAAAAATTAAAAACAAAACAAAACATTAAAAGTTATCTTCCTTAGTGTTTAGTGACCACTGATTTGATTAAAGATGGAATTTGGAAGTCGGGTGGTAGGACTGGTGTAAGGATCCTGGTTCGAGCCCCTGGCTCCCCACCTGCAGGGGAGTCGCTTCACAGGCGGTGAAGCAGGTCTGCAGGTGTCTGTCTTTCTCTCCCCCTCTCTGTCTTCCCCTCCTCTCTCCATTTCTCTCTGTCCTATCCAACAATGACAACATCAATAACAACAACAATAACAACTACAACAACAACTACAACAAGGGCAACAAAAAGGAAAATAAATAAATATAAAAAAAAAACTTTTTTAAAAAAAGATGGGCTTTAAACCAAACATATGCCATTTCTTCTGGTATAAAAATAGTAAGACTGAGCAGTAGCCAAACATTTGTGATTTCAGCTCTGCGACTTCCCAGGAGTGTAGCTACAGCCAAGTTCGTTCATCTATTTGGGAGATAGCTTATTTCCTCCACATCAAAAATAAAATAGTTTCCTTAAGTATTGTCAACTTTCTCAAGAATATAACAGAGACATAATTTTGTTCCCTTGTCCATATTATTCATTCATCCCAGATCTTTCATGAAAGTAAAATCCACAACTGACTAATTCTTTCACTATGCATAGTATGTATTCATAGTCAACTAACAAAATATTCGAACAGCCACAGTTGAATTATAATGTTATGATATTTAATGTCCGATAGACAGACAGGCTGGCATTTTAAATTGATAGCAGCTATTCTATTTCTGGGATTTAGAAAAAGAGATGTGTAATGTTAAATGCCATTTTTCTCAGTTATATTGGAAATTGGCACAAATTTGTGAATTTCAATTCTCTCAAGTATGAAATAGGAATACTAAAATCATTACTTACATCAAGATTGAATTGAGAAAGTAAATGTGATTAAAAACATCTGGCAATTCCCTGATGTGAAATAAGAGTCACTTCTACTCCTAAAGCTTTCTAGATATTTAGGAATTTTAAAGGTATTCAAAACCACTCTTTAGTTAACATTTTAGGCAATACTAATTTGGAATAATTCATTGGGGAACTAGAGTGAAAAAATAATGTTAGACAAGAATCACAAAAGGAATCCTAACTAAATAAACTGTTTTAATTTATAAGAATGAATCAGATGATTCAACTAGATAATATCAAAATCCCTACATAGGACTGAAAAAAATTAAATAAGTATGTATCCACAAAACCTCCAAAGAACCCTCTGAAAGATTGAATGGTTCATATCAAATATTCCATTTAAGGTTACACTCCATACACTTCATCAATCTTTTAGTGGATTGACTTTGAAGCTCTATTAATACATCCCACACTCAAAGTTTTAATGGAGTTTAGAGGAACTCATCCAAATTTATAATAGTACATTCTCCCAAAATTAACTTAGAACCCACAAGCTAATGAAATGAATGCAGCTACCAGTTACCCAGAGGGAGTCAGCACCCATCAGAAGGGAGATATTCTGATGGATGAGCTCTCTCCCCCTGGTTTAGTCCTGGGAAACATGACCTTGCAGGCACATGACCTATGCAGTTAAAACCTCGTGTTTCCTTCCTCAAGAACACTGAATGCTAAAGAATTCAAATGGCATTGCAAAGCTCCAAAATGTATCAACCATATAACAAAAACCACAAGTTTCTAAGCGCAACAGCTCTGCCCAGTGCCTACTTTCATTTTAATACAGTGCTTCACAGTGTGCCACCTGAAGATATTTATTTACTAAAGCGGGCACAATTACTGCTTCAAGTAAACTACCATTACATAGTTAAGGTGCTAAAATGGGAACTGACAATCAACTATATTAAATAAAATTTCTTTCTTGAATTAAAAAGAAGGGAAAAAAATGAAATACCTGAGTTGCTCAACAAAGGATCTGTACACTTTTTGAACCTCAGCAAAATAAGTAATCAAGTGTTTGGTAAATGGGTCATTTGAGGGAAGACTACAGAGATGAATTTATTTACAACAGAGAACAGAAGGCTGACAAAGTGTGTGGTGGCAGTGCTGGAGACAGGGAGATTTACAATTTCCAACTATATTAAGCAATAGCATATGGGAGGTGTTATGCAGCTGTTCTATTTCTGCTCAAGAAATAGTTATGCTTAGGAGTTCCAGCAGCAGAAAGAAATAGGACCGATGGATCAAAGTTACAAATATCATCTCATCATTTAAAAAGAGCATTCTTAGAATTAGAACTGTTGGAAATTGAAATAGGCTCGTAGGAGGCAGCATGTCCTGGTGTGTATGGTGGTTCACTGAGCAGCCAGCCTTGGCCTGTCTCCGTTGTAATGGTATCCCATTTCAGAGTGAAAAGGAAAGACAGGAAAAAAAAAAAAAGGAAAAGAAAATAGAAATTGGGATTTCTACAACATCATTCTAGGAAACCTGCATCATATCTGCTAGAGATAGGAAAGATTTTGTTCACAAGGTTCCTTCATGGAATACTTTCCTTTATAAACAGAGGGCTTTGATAATACAAAGGGATGGTAAATAATTTTCTTACAAGTCATAGTAATTTCCTATTTTTTTTCTGTTGATAAGAAGAAAGAAGGAAGAAAACTAGAGAAGGATTCTAGTGATGATGAGAGACTTAGCAATAGTTTCAGATATCCCAGTAGAAATATCTTTGAGCTTTAAGAAGTAGTGTATAAAATCTTCAATTCAAAAACATTTTCCATTAGATATGTTAAGTTTTACTATCAATCCAACAAATATTAGCTAGTTACCAAGGAATAATTCATTATGAGTTCTCCTGATAAGATACCTCCCAAGTATGTATGTATATGTACTGATTGCCAAAGAGAGAAACAATGGAAGATTGTGAAATGCTGTTTCAACATTTATTGAACTCTACTTTGATTCTGTTTCTTTCATATGGTACCAGAGATTTAACCTAGGGCCTTACCCATGCAAGACATGCACATAACCACTTGGGCCTCTCCTTTACCCTCAGTTGATTATAATAATTTAGTCAGTTATTTACCAGAGATCATCTGGATAGAACTCTAATATGCTAATTGTATTCCCACTTAATATTTGCACTCCCTCTCCAACAAACACACACACACGCCTAGTGTAACTAACTGCCTTCTCTTGAATGGGAATAAGGACAGTGAATATGATGTGATAGTATTTCCATTAGGCTACATTACTAGGCGAGTTAGGGGGATTTTGCAGATATGCTGAAATATAGCAAATCGACTTTAATCCAAAAAGGATCACTTAAGTGGTACTGGTCTAATCCAGTGAATTCTGTAAAATATATCAGATATTTGAAGTAAAAGACATACTCTTGAGGTAAGTGGAGTGGGGGAAAGAATCTTTTAGAATAGGAAATAAGAGAATTGAATGGAAACCCAAGTGATTTTTGTTGATAAAAGACTGATTTCGAGAGGACATGGTATGAGAAAGGAAAAGAATACACAGAAATAAAAACTGGGGACAAGGGAGATGTGAGTCTGTAAAAGAAGTGCAATGCAACATTTGAGGACTGTGATCATGAATCTAAGTCAGTCTTGTTGACAACTGTCTTAAAGACTTCCTTTTCCTGTCAGGACATAGTTATAGAGACATTAGGAGTTTGAGTGGATGCATAATTGGAGTTTTTCTAATAATTATGATGTACAATAAAGAAGCAAATAAATAAGAAGTTACTACAAGGGACTGATTGCAGTTTATCATGAACACTAAATCAAGTTTAATTCAATATAGTCCTAAGGCTAATTAATAAGGAGAGAGGCATAACAGGATCAATAAAATTGATACCTCAGTCATTTTGCTTTTTCCAGTAAAAGTCCTTGAGGTGGGAGGCATAGAATCATCATATGTGGTAAGAAACTGGAATATTTGCAATTAAGGATCTGAGGGATATGGCAGTGACAGAGTACAGGTTAAGGCAGTGGGGCTACATGTGAAGATACTAAAAGGTGAGGGTTGGTGGAATCATTCACAAAAGAGTGAAGAAATGGCAGCAAGGTTTGGGACAAGATCCTGACACAGAAATATAGTGAGTGAGAAACTATAGCCAGAATATTAGAAAAGAGAGAGAGAGAGAGGAAAGGAGAAAAAGGAGGAGGAGGAGGAGGAGGAAGAGGAGGAGGAGGAGGAGGAGGAGGAGGAGGAGGAGGAGGAGGAGGAGGAGGAGGAGGAGAAGAAGAAGAAGAAGAAGAAGAAGAGAGAGGGAAGAGAGAGAGAAGAGAGGGGAGAGAGGGGGGAGAAAGGGGAGAGAGAAAGAGAAGAAAGGGAGAGAGAGGGGAGAGAGAGAAAGAGAGAGAGAGAAAAGAAGAAGGAGGAGGAGGAGAAGGAGGAGTATAAGAGAGAGCATACAAGGCAAAAGATGCCTTAGCAGACAGAGGACAATTGACGTTGAGCAAAGTAGGTTTGAAAGATGATGTTACACTTAAAAATGATTCAAAACAAAACAAAACAACTTCCCCTTCTCCCCAGCTTAATCAATATGAAGACATTCAGAATGAAGAGCTTTATAGAGATACATCTAAAACTGTCTTCTTTTTTTAATGCAATATTGGGAAAAAAAGGCAACATCTCACATTTCACAACATTTACTCCAGGGCTGGAGCCACCTCCCCTAGAAAATTTATATTTTATTGTTTGAGAGCAAGAGAGAAGAGAGAGGGAGAGAGGGAGAAAGAGGGAGAGAGAGGGAGAGAGGGAGAGAGGGAAAGAGAGAGAGAGAGAGAGAGAGAGACCCCAAAGCACTGCTCTACCATGAAGTTCCAATTATTTTGTCTACTGTCTTCTCACATATTAGGATACATCGGCCACCACTGAGACTCTTCCCAAGACTTACTACTTACACAGTTTTATCTTTACTACACCATGACCAAAGTGTCTATCCAACAATCATGATTCTCCTCTTTTTTAGAATGTATCTGTTTATTTGATAAGAAACAGAGAGGGTGTGAGGAAACAGAGAAGAAGAGAAACAGCTGCAGCACAGTTTCACCACTTGTCAAGTTTCTCCCACTTCCTGTAGGCGAGGACCAAGGACTGGAACCCAGGCCCTTGCAACGTGCACTCTGGTGTGGTACCAACTGATCCCAATCATTTTTTCTTAATACTATTTTTTTTTCCTAGCTTAGCTTATTCTGAGAATGTGATATGTAATGCAAATCACTCAAATATGTCAATCAACTGTCTATGGCATCAGTAAGATTTCTCGTCTTCTGGTTAACAACAGTACATCTCTTCATAACTGTGAAAATCTGGAGCTATCAAAAGTTAAACTCAGATTATCATCATCATCATCAATCATTGCCTCCAGGGTTATCGCTGGGGTTCGGTGCCTGCACTATGAATCCACTGCTCCTTCCTGGTGGCCCTTTTTCCCATTCTGTTGCTTTCCTTGTTTTTGTCACTGTAGTTTTTGCCATTGCTGTTTTTGGATAGGACAGAGAGAAATAGAGAGAGGAGGGGAAGACAGAGGGGGGGAAGAAAGATAAGACACCTGCAGACCTGCTTCACCGCCTGTGAAGCGACCACTCTTCAGGTGGGGAGCCCGGGGCTTGAACCAGGATCCTTGAGCTGGTCCTTGCACTTCAAGCCATGTGTACTTAACCTGCTGCTCTACCCTACCCCCCACTCCCGGCTGCCACTCAGATTATTTTTTAACTGCATGGCAGTTGATTTTTTTTTTGGGGGGGATGGGGGGGATCACCTGAGTGCTGCTCAACTCTGGTTTATGGCCGTGCTGAGGATTGAACCAGGAACCTCGAGCCTCAGGCTTGAAATTCCTTTTATATAACCATAATGCTATCTCCCCAGCCCAGGGAGATTAGTTACTTTATCCCTATTCACTTTAAAAATCATCTGTAGCAATTTATGTAACTCAAAGAGGAGTGTTAGCTATGGAAATCAGGCCCATGATAACTCCCAGTGTTAGCTCATCCAGAAAGGGGAGGGGAATAGTTTTCACCTGGCAAGGACTGATGTCAAGGTTGAGTTGATGCCTGATAATTTAATGTCAAGTTAGCCTTCAAATAATTTATGGAAACTATAAAGAAGAGATTGAGGATAAAAGAAGGGAGGGAAAGGCTTACTGGGGAGAAGCTTAAATCACGTCATTTTAGGTGTTGTCTTATTTCTGACCAATTTCTCTCTGGCTAATTCTCCCTGGTTTGTTCATTGTGTCAAAATCAGATGGTACCTTCCTCCTGCTGTTTCCTACAACAGCATCACTTCCAGTTTGTGTCTGCTACTAAAACTTGACTTCTGTGGTGGCATTGTCTTTTTAAATTCATCTTGGATAGTGTAGGTACTGTAACTTTGTTTTTGTTGAACTCCTGGCATGCTTATATATTTTGATGTATGAAATTAACCTGTGAGTTTTGTGCACTGTGGTCTTACACATACCACCACTGCTGGGCCAACTTTTGTCATTGTTTTCCAGAGAGAGACCACAGCACTGTTCCACAAGGTGGGGGACTTCAACCCAGTGTCCTAGTGACCCCATGAGGTGCTGGTGCTGAAAGCCAGGACCTGATTAATGCACAGTCAGCTCCTGCTTTGTGGCTTGCGTGAATTCCTGGGACCCAAGTTAGACTTCTGACTTCCTTCCTTACCTCAGGTATCTCACCTGATCTTGGACAGCCAGTCTCTGAACTATTCTGTAAGTGACTCCAGTCTGACTCAGAAGACACAAAGACAAATAAATATACTATGGAAATTTCTGGAGGAATCTTTTTTTTTTTTTTTTTCAGTAAAATGGGGCATATGAGACTGGAATGCTTATTTTATTTGTTTGTTTGTTTGTTTTTTTACCTCCTCTCTGTCTTCCTCCTCTCACCTGTTTCTTTCCTCCTCCTCTCCTTTCTCCTCTGGATTTTCTCCTCCCTCCTAACACTCTCTTCCCTCAAAGGGAGACAGCTGTCTTGCATTCCAGAGATAATAAGTAAATGCTGTCCAAACTCAGAAAATTCTGAGTTATCAGATACACTATTGTTTACATTACTAAGTCTGTATCAGTAATCAATCTCTGAATTTTTGTAAAATATAAAGCCTTTGTCTGGACTGCAAAATTAGCCAGAATAGTACCTAGTAGTTTCTCTTTATTGGAAGAAACGTTCAGGTATGCTCCTTTGAGGCTTAATCTGAGAATATTCAAATATTTCTCAGTATATCTTTTCACTGAAATAGTTCCCAGCTTTGAAAATGATAAGAGTTATGAGTGAATAAAGAATCAAGATGTGGCATAAGAAAGATATTGTCTATGTTTCTGGAGAAAAACACACTAACTGGTAGTTTGATTTTTTAAAAAATATTTATTTATTTTCCCTTTTGTTGTCCTGGTTTTTATTGTTGTTGTAGTTATTATTGTTCTTGTCCTTGTTGGATAGGATAGAGAGAAATAGAGAGAGGAGGGAAGACAGAGAGGGGGAAAGAAAGACACCTGCAGACCTGCTTTGCCTCCCCTGCAGGTGGGGAGCCACCAGGGGCTTGAACCAGGATCTTTAAGTTGGTCCTTGCGTTTTGTGCCATGTGCACTTAACCCACTGCACTATCGCACAAGTCCTGGTAGTTTGATTTTAAAAATCATGTTATTTATTTTTATTTTTTGATAAAGACAGAATTCGAGAAATGAGGGGGAGATAGATATGGGAGGAAAGAGGGGGGAGAGGGAGGGGAGGGGAGGGGAGGGGAGGGGGGAGGGGAGAGGGAGAGGGAGATCTAAAGTATCCACCAGGTATCCACTACTTATGAAGCTTTCCCCCTGCAGGTATGGACCAGAGTCCTTGTCACTGTATCACCTGCACTCAACCTGATACACCATCACCCAGGCCCCTGTAGTTTGATTTTTGTCTACATGAGAATGAAAAGGGGCTGATCTCAAATTAGTTTTAATCCTTAACTTTAAATAACAGCAGTAGTTAAGCATTACCTATCTTAGATACTTAATTATCCTTTGTATGTACATGTTATAAAGATTCTAAGGTAGTTCTGATATCTGCCTACCTAATGAAAATACAGTCATGAAGTTATGTTTCTTCCTGAGACTTTACCTAGACACATTTAAAAAAAATCAAGCTGTTTTCTTCTAACAAAGTCACAAGTCTATTTTGTATTGTACCTGACTTGCAATAATTGATGAATTTCTAGTGACACTATAAGTAATCTATGCTTCGAACGTGATGTCTTAAATGAACGCTGTTTTTTCTCCTTGGTATCTGTATATTGGAAATTTCTAAAATATTTAATATATATTTGGATATTTGCCAATATATAGTAGTTTTTTTTTTTCTTTTTGTCTAAATTCTGTTCTTCACAGCTCCTCAATCTCTTTATTCTGCGGCCACACCTCTGCTTCTTTCCTCTCCCATCATTTCCCCAAGTTAGTCTGTAATGATGGAGCATCTATCAGCAGTGACGGCCTGTCCACTCATTTACACTCCTGTAACTTCATAGCCCTGTTTCCACTGACTTCCTTTGTAGGAGCGAGGCAAGAATGCAGTGGTTTCACATGTAAATAAATAGTGTCTGTCATCTCATTCTCATATCAACATATTTTACAAAAGAATAAAGAGCTCTCAAAAAAAATTAAATTCCAGATTATTACCAAGATTGTGACAGATTGCGGTGATAAATAAAAGAATAGGCATGAGAAGGAAAATGACAACGTATGGAATAGTGACCGTCTTCTCCATGGTTACAAATATTCACAGGGGAAATTAATATAGTTTTCGAAATAGGGACAGAGGGTGACAAACCACTGTTATCTCATCATATTTAATACTTTCGCAATTCAGTACAGAAGGTAAAGTAGATGTTATTATCCTCAATTGAAAAATAGGTAAGTCGCAAAGATAATGACTAAAATATCGAGTTTAAAAGCTTATACACCCAGTAAATGAAAGGTAAATGTGCCTCTTCAACTCCAAAATTGCTATCCCTTGAATCACACTGTGTCTAAATTTCTCTCAGTATTACACTTAAAAAGAGATGAGAATAAAAAAATAAAAAAAAAACACAGAAGAGTAAAACCTGGACAGAAATATCCTCAAATAGTGTTTAGTTATGTTGATGAGAAAAAAGAACAAGCCTGACAGATACTGAAGAAAATCGTGTTATCTGAGGAGCTACTTTACTTATGTATTTATTCCTTAAACACAGCTTCTTGGAAGCCATTCAAAAGCAAACAGGATCTGAGCAGAGGCTCACCTGGCAGAGGGCATGAACGACCATGCATGAGGACCCAGGTGCATAGTCCAGGGCCCACCTTCAGGCAGGGCTTTAAAAGCCTCACCTGCAAGGTTTTCTCTCACTTCTTTGCCCTCCTCTCATCGTCTCTCTGTCTCAATGAGAAAAAAAAAAACAAGAAGAAAGGAACAGAATGGCCAGGAGCAGTAACATTGTGTAGGCACCAAGCCCCAGTCATAGCCCTGGTAGCAAAATAAAAAGTGAAAACTTAACACTACCTTTTCTTCTCACCTTTCTACCATCTTCAGCCACCATTGACAAGTCTTCAAAGCTCAGCATTGCAAAGATTTTTAGAAAGTGGAAGCAAACTATGGACAAGTAATATTTATTTTTTAAAGATATTTTATTTATTTATTATTGGGTAGAGAAATTGTGTGGAGGAGGTAGAGACAGAGAGGGAGAGGGAGAGGGAGAGAGAGAGAGAGAGAGAGAGAGAGAGAGGCAACCTGCAACACCATTCCACCACTCATGAGGCTTTCCCCCTGCAGGTGGGGACCAGGGGCTTGAACGTTGGTCCTTGCTCACTGGAACGTGTGCATTTAACCAGATGTGCCACTGTCTGGCCCTGATAAGTGATATTTCTGAGTTAATAGAGTAGTAACCTGGAGGATTGCCTCTTCAGCTAAGCACCACAACAGTATATGAGTGTTTAATTAGTTTGGGGAAAAGATTTTATTTGAATATAAGATTTAACTGCACTCAGAAGAGATATGGATTCCTACACAGTGAGATAAGTAGATATAAGAATTTACTGAATCATATTATTAATGAATCATATATAATGTTGTATAAAAGTCACAGTGTCATAAAATTCACCATTCTCTTACCTTATTGATTGCATGTTGTGGTAAAAAATAATAATAACTGATCACAAACATTAAGACAAAAAGCAAGTCAGTTCCCCTGGGGTTAGGATGAATGACTAACCACATGTTCCCCTATATCGTGTTCATCAACATCAACAACAACAACAATAAAACAAGGGCATCAAAAGGGAATAAATAAATATTTAAAAAATACTAATAAGAGAAAAGAAACCCCACCCAAATACCTGGTTGTGAGAAAAGTCATGACATATTTTTCTCTGCACAAAACCCATCTGGACCTTTCTGAAAGCCCAAGTTATAAGTCATGACTGAACAGAAAGGTTACTCAGAAGTCATATCATGTTTCCAAGTTAGCCACTGATGAAAGTTCATGTTACGGAGGTTTATCAGAGCCTAACAACTGCTCTTTCTATTGTGTGGACAGAAAAACCCAGTCAAATCCTCAGGTTTGAAGGCTGCTGTTCTCATTTACAGTAGGGAAAATTATTTTCCATCAGGTCTCCACAAAAAAAAAAAAAAAACACAAAAACATGATTTCAAAGTCATCTTTTTTTTTCACTCCTTCAGTTTGCCAAAGCACAGTGTCTACTGGTGGCCAACCACAGCAACTGCATGACTGTTTTTGTGTCTAAAAAACAAAGTTACCATGTAATGAAAGCACACTATGGAGAAGAAAAATCGTGTACAAATAAAAGGAACTGTGAAATAAAAACTTGCTGTAGAGAATTAAAAATAAGGGTTCGACATTTTATGTAAATATTTATATTGGAGAAGGTAATGTTGGTTTTAATGCAGGGTTAATGCTGGTTTTAATGCACGCACATCTGT
This sequence comes from Erinaceus europaeus, assembly GCF_950295315.1. Classification (NCBI taxonomy): domain Eukaryota; kingdom Metazoa; phylum Chordata; class Mammalia; order Eulipotyphla; family Erinaceidae; genus Erinaceus; species Erinaceus europaeus. Next base: position 95,377,736 of record NC_080175.1, read on the forward strand.
TCAAAATAGGTATGACCGTAACTAGCCTTATAGGTTAGTATTGATTAATTACTAACTTAACTAACTTTATATAAAGTTGGAATTTTGTACGTGTGTGAGTCAATTCTTCTGGTTGATATCAATGGACAACACACACACACATACGCACACACACAGAAAGAGAGAGAGAGAGAAATCATGCCACCAAAGACTCCCCACTGCCTTAATACTCCCATGTGAGAGGTGTGGGTTCACACTGGGGCCAGATGCCTAGCAAGGCATGCACCTTACCCGGTGACCTCTGTCTCTGGCCCTAGATAGTTTTGAAGCCAGCACTGTAGGACAAAATCAATTTGACCAAATCAGTGATGCTTCAAACAAAAACTATTACTTTTGGGGCCTTGGCTGTAACTACAGATAATGCTCATTTTCAACAGAAAACAATAAAAGAGCAACTAGAGATGCAGATGAAAACCGCAGAACTTTTCCCTGTAGACAAGGGCACACATTCAACATCACGCTGTGCCTTACTTCAAGAGACTTGGAAGACCCAGTGGATGCCCATCCACATTTCACAGGTCAACCTCCCTAAAAACGAAAACATGCCTGCTCTTTACTTTGAGAGGACTGACCTATGAAGTATATTAACTGCAAGTGGAACAATAAACAAGACCACCCAAGGAACTCATTTTCTTTCCCATAGTCTAAAAATCTCCGACACACACGTAAGTGTGACAAGTCCATGTAGGTTTAAAACCTATAGTTAATTCGCGTAGGGATATATATCTATAACAGCTTGTGTAAAGTGGTTCTGCCTTATTTCTTTGTAGCTATCTGAATGTAATGAGCGTAGAGATAAGAACAAATCTATTTTTTGTGTGTGTGCTTTTTCAGAGTCAGCTTCTTTTAAACTCTGATGAATTCTTCCTTCTTGCTGTAATCTATTCACAAATGAAGTTTCATCAAATTCATAAGTAGCTCAAGTACTTCAAATATGGAGGCCTATCCTTTTCTCCTTAAGATTTTTTAACACATCCCTCCCTCCACTTTCTATTTATAGGTAATTATAAATGTCCTTTTAAGTCTATATAAGCTGTGTGTGTGTGTGTGTGTTAATAACTGATGTTCCTTCCCCACTATTCCATGACTCCAACTTCTTGCATTCTAGTTGTTTTCTACCTCACTAGAAAGCACTCCAAGCCCCCACAATGATATCATTAGGGCCATGATTCCTATACGCAACTATTTATTCACAAGCTCCATTCTACTCACTATGGAATCATCATATACCCTTAAGAATTTGGAACCTGGTGCCAGGCGGTGGTGCACCTTGTTGAGCGCACATGTTACAGCGCACAAGGACCCAGGTTCAAACCCCTGCTCCCCACCTGCAGGGGGAAAGCTTCACAAGTGGTGAGGCAGGGCTGCACGTGTCTCTCTCTGTCTCTCTCTCTCTCTCTCTCTCCCCTCTCAATATTCTCTCTATCTCTATCCAATAACAAATAAATACATACATTTTTAAAAAATATTTTTTAAAAAGAATTTAGAACCTACTCACATAAAACAAGAGTTGGATCTGATGCAGGCTGGTGAAACAACTCACTTGGACAGTGTGGTCCTCTGCCACGTACACAATCCAGGTTCAAACCAGGATCCAGTGCGCTGAAGGGACCTGCAGTGCTCTGGCCACTTTCACTCTCTCTGCTTCTCTGTCTCTCTCTGGAAACAACTGTTAGCTTGAGCTTTCCTCTTGTGATCACGTGTAGCTGTGGTAATGCAGGGATCTCAGCTGAGCATACTGGAGAAAAAAAGTTAGCTCACCAGCAAGTCCTCTCTTCCCTTATTTACTGGACAGTATTGACATCTTCCTTATCTCCGTTTCACTTCTGACCTCTACTTTGCTCTCATCTGTATGTACAACTACAGCTCAGGTGTGTGAGCTCCCTTCCTCTCAATCAGTCACTCCTGTCCTTCTCTCTAGACAACCCCAGTAGACTCTTCCCAGCCCTTCCTGCCTGTGGTCTTTTCTGATATTTTCAATTAATCTCTTACTTCAGCCATATGAAGCTACTTTTTCCCCCCCTTGGATTAGTTCTAAGTCTTTGTTAACTCAGTCTGCTTTTGTTGAGTGCCTCTTTCTTTCAGGGGCGAAGGAAGAGACCTAGGAGGGGCCATCTCACAGCACTACTCCCCCATCCATCAGGGTGCTTTACCACTGCCATCCTAGGTGCTGCTGTAAGGGGAGACCCTGTGAGAGAGACCCTGTGGGTCTTGCTCTTCCTCCCAGCTCGGTTTGTTTTTCATTGTTATTTGAATATCCTTCCTTATCAGTTTAGCTATCAAGATTATGCTGTTTTGAGGCCCAAATTGTTGATCACATATTTAATATACTTTCTTTTTAAATTACTCCATGGTCAGAAAATAACCCAGAAGGAATGCCTCCTTTAATATCTTGGAAGAATATCATATGTGATCTGTGGTATCTGGCTTATTATCTCAGATAATTCCTTTCTAAGTTAAATTTGCAAAGCTGCCAGTTTGTAGCAGCCTTATTTCTCCTGTTAAAATAACATATTTCTTATTGGAATTATTCATTTTATAGTACAGAGAACACTTGTACAAAAACTATAATGAGAAGATAAAATCAATATATCAGTTGTTAAGAGTGTGATATCAAATTCAATAATATAATTATATAATTCAATAATAAAATATCAATTCACTGACCTTTCTCTTCTGATCCTAAAGGAAGTCCAGCATCTGAATGCATTAAAACATACTGGAACAATGAAATTGTGAAATAGGGGATAAATAAGTATTCTCCCTGGTACAGGAAATAATAGATTTTTCTCAAGTTTCAACTTAGGGAGGAAGAAATACTATCTACAGAAGAGATAAAATAAGGAGAGAGAGACAGAGAGAGAGAAAGAAAAGGAACATCTAGGTGACTATTGACGAGATGGATAAGATGTTGAAATTCAGAGGACAAACTATAAAGTGACAGAATTCGACTCTTGATTTTACTACTTACTTTTATTGTCACTTCAACAATTTTGAACTTACTTCCACACCAGTAAAATAAATATAATAGCATGATGATTTGAAGACAAAGTTAACTAACAAGAAAATAAAGCAAATGATAGGGTACCTAGAGAATAATAACCCAGTGATTGCTATGTTTAAACTTTATTTATTTTATTAATTTTAAACTTTATTGATTGTTATGTTTAAACTTTATTCATTCATTCATTCATTTTTTTTTACCCACAGAACTTATTTTGGTACGTACCTTCGATTTGAGCTACTTTAATGCAGTGATACAAATTTTTTCAAATATTTTATATTTAAGCTTGTCACAGATGCTCTATGCAAGTTCACTCTTGCTTCCAATTATGTTTTCCAAATTGACACTGTCTTTGAAACGCATTTGATTAATGAATGTTAACTCATGTAATCAGAAGCAGGCCAATCAGAACAATAAAATATAGCTCATATTCATTTTAATGGGGGTGGGGTGGGGGAGATTTAAAATGATGTAGTAAGCTGAATATGTCAGTTTTATTGATCAAACAAATTAAAATGGAATTTAACCAAGTAGACGCATGGCATTTTATCTTCAATGACCAGAAGGGGATACTTCTATGATACACTCTCAAAACTTAGCTATGTATTTCACTGATGATTGGGAAAACATTTTGGTCACTTCATTAGTACGAATTTTTTCTTTACCTGACATTTTTCTTGTGAAACTTAACAGAGGATTAAACACTATCGGCTCTCCGGTTCAGAATATACCTTGGAGAACCTTTATCTTTTACAACTATGTATTTCAAGAAGTGTGCGAAAGTTTTTATAGTTGCTTTTCTACTTCACAGGTGCTTAGGGCTGGAGGGACCCTAGCAGGTCATCACCCTGCCTGAAGGCAAAGGGAGCCCAGAGCCCAGTTCTCCTAGCGTGAAAAAACGAGGAAGTTAGGAGTCTAACTCGCCCTCTGAGATTCCAGTGGAGACCCTGACTTCAGCATGCACATGGGAATACACTAATCTACTTTGTTTGTTTGGTTTTTTTTTTTAATCAAGGCATAGCAAGCTTCAGATACAACTATCCAATACATAAAGCAATCCCTAGTATGAAATGTTTGTCTCAGAAATGCAATGTCTTTGATGATCAGCATAGGGGAGCACAGGCACTGAGCTTGCACTGTGGAACTGGGATACACAGCACTAGGGACAGATGAAGGGTGCCTGGCACTTCAAGGACTAAGTGGGAGGAGTTTCAATAAAGTCATCTCACCTGTTGGTTTCAGTAGGCCAATGGGAACTGGCCCAGCCGTGAGGTAAGAGGTGATATATAAGAAGGGATCTTGGGGTCCAGCAGTAGCGCAGTGGCTTAAGGATCTGGGTTAGAGCCCTTGGCTCCCCACGTGCAGGGAGGTCGCTTCACAGGTGAAGCAGGTCTGCAGGTGTCTATCTTTCTCTTCCCCTCTCTGTCTTCCCCTCCTCTCTCCATTTCTCTCTGTCCTATCCAACAATGACATCAATAACAACAATAATAATAACCACAACAATGATTTTTAAAAAAGGCAACAAAAGGAAAAAAAAGGGGGGATCTTACAGAATGGAAAGGCTCTTTTGGGGTTTATTCCAAAGACCCTGGGGAACCCCCCCAACAAGCTTTACTTCCCTAATTTCAAGTCACCACAAATCCCTCTTCAGAACCCAATAAAAGAAGAAATGAGAGACCGCTCATCTGTCTGGCGTGTTCTCTTGAAATTCTTCACCAGTGAAACCCGTGTCAGACCCTCAGAAAAGAACTCTCTCTCTTACACCCTTACTCAGTTTGAAACTCAATTTGTTACTTTGCAATTATAACTGTTAAAGTTTAAATATTTGTGCAGTTTACATTCGTAGGCATGCTCTAGTGTTGCCCACAACCTTTATCACTTCTACAAAACAATAAAAATAAAAATAAATACTGCTACTCACCGAGAAAAATAAAGAGGGGAAAAATGTATCTGAAAAGCATATAGTAGTCAACCAGAAGAAGTTGCAGTAAAGGATAATATCTACAGGAATGCTTGGATGTGGGAGAAGAAGAATTCAATGGGAAAAGAACTGTCCCCTATTAGCTTTACCAGCAGGGTTTGCTAACATTGAAATCCACCCTCTAATACACTTAGCGCTTCCTGCTACATTTAACAAGATGGAGGGAACACATACTGTTTGAGCGCGAATCTTTATCGGGAAATCAGAGGCAGGGCTCATTCCTAGCCAAAGCATTCTCTGGTGGCTCATTCTTTGAGAAAATTCCATATAAGTAAGTCTGTTTACCCAGGTGAACTATGGATCAATGAAAAGATTTTCCTTTCAGATAAACCCTTCTGATACTAAAATTAAAATAGGTGTATCTAAGAAGTATTCGTAATAAAATGACAATGGCCTTTGTAAACCATTTACAGAAAATAAAATAAAATAAAAGGATTAACCTTCAGAGTTCCTACATGATCACACTGTAGTTTGCCATTCATTAGATTCTGGTTGACACTACCTTCCTTAGCTATATAAAATAAAACAAAGCACTGTCTTCTTGTCCTACACCTAGACTTTACCATTTGATTTAAACAGCTTCAACTTCCTGCAATAAGCTTTCAAGACATTTACAAATGGATGCCTAGGAGTTAGGGAGCAAGTACAATTGTTATGCAAAATGATTTGCAGGCCTGAGGCTTCCAGGTCCAGGATTCAATCCCCAGCAATAACCTAAGTGAGGGCTAAGCAGTGCTCTGGTTAAAAACAGAAGAAGGGGGAGTCGGGCGGTAGCGCAGTGGGTTAAGCGCAGTAGGTTAAGCGTATGTGGCGCAAAGCGCAGGGACCGGCATAAGGATCCCGGTTCGAACCCCGGCTCCCCACCTGCAGGGGAGTCCCTTCACAGGCGGTGAAGCAGGTCTGCAGGTGTCTATCTTTCTCTCCCCCTCTTGTCTCCATTTCTCTCTGTCCTATCCAACAACGACGACATCAATAATAACTACGGCAATAAAACAAGGGCAACAAAAGGGAATAAATAAATAAAATAAATGTTTAAAAAAATTAAAAAAAAAAACAGAAGAAGGTGTGTGTAACTGTTTTGATGTGCTGCTGTGGTCAAGTTGCTAGGGTTTTGTTTAGGCTTTTAGCATCTATGTTCATCAGAAATACTAGTTTGTAGGTTTTGTTGTTGTTGGAACTCTGTCTCCTTTTGGTGTAAGGGTGACATTTGGTTGGCTTCATAGAAGATATATAGGAGGACAGTTTAGGGAAAACGGCACCTCCCCCTCTGGGCCCTGCAGGAAGCCCGGAGAAGGGACCAGAGGCAGGGCCTGCACAGACACAGAACACTGGCTCCCTACCAGAGGGCAAAGGCCATAAAATGCAAAGGGAGCAGCTGGAGACAGAGGTTGAAGCACATGCCCTGAGGGCCCCTGCCCTTTCTTTGAAAGGACTATACAACTGAGAAGACCAGGAACCCTGGGGCCTTCCTCACTCTTTTTCTTGGGGGTCCACATGCCTACAGGCTTGTACTTTCTTCTCCTTTATGGTCCTTACTTGCTCCTAATAAATACTTTCCCTGAAACATGACTGGTTCTTTTGTAATTTTTTTTTTTTTTCCCATGTAGGATTCAGTCTAGAACCCTATAGGAGGGAACTGGGAAATGGCCCCATGAGGGTTAAAATGGATACAGGTATAATCAAGGGAAAAATGAGTACAGATGTAACCAAGAAATTGCTAGCATAGTTCAGAGACCAAGCCAGATGATGGTCAGGCACCAGGACAATAAAACAGTTAAAAATTAGCCAGGCCCAGAGTAAGAATAATGCTGATTTTCTGCTTCTGTAAACTCTGCTGCTTTCAGTAAGGTAGGATGTTTGTTTCTGGGAAAACAAGATGTTTTTGTACTGAGATGTGGTGCAAGCCTAAAAGGCCCCCAGTCATTAGATTTCAGATAAAGGAGCCAGGTCCCAGAACCTGTGCAGACTGATTGTATGTAAGCAACAACGCTGCAACAATTTGTATGCTGCAACAAATATAAAAAGATGTTTGTAACTGTGCTTGGATGCTCAGTCCTTAGGTAGTTCCTGCCTGAGTTTTCCCTGGGCTGGACCCTTAGCTGAGTAGGCTTAAATAAAATTCATACTCACCCATCTTATTTGGTGTGGAATATTGTGATTTCTGTATGGAGAAATCTAACCCATTACAGGCCCCAGTTACTTCCCCCCTCTTCCCACTACAGATGGACGGTAGAAAGAAGTATTTCTGTATTTTTGATACTTTGGAAAAGCTTTTAAAGTAAGGTGCTAGCTCTTTCTTGAATAACTACCATAACAAAGAGACCCACCCACACACACACACACACACAAAAAAAAAAAATGGGAGAATTGTTTTGTGTGTCATATACTAGAGGATAGATAGCCAAAATACATCTCCAAAAAAGAGATCCAGAGGGTCAACAGATATGAAAAAATGCTCAAAGTCACAGATGATCAAGGAAATACAAATAAAAACAGCAATGTGACTCATTAGAACTCTAGAAATGGACCTATCTCATGATCCAGCAATCCCTCTCCTAGGGATTTATCCAGGACAAATAAAAACACCTAACTGAAACGATAATTGCACAACAATGTTCATAGCAGCACAGTTTGTAATAGCCCAAACTTAGAGTCAATCCAGATGCTCAAAGACAGACGGATGGCTAAGTACACACAATGGAGTACTAGGCAGCTGTTAAAAATTATGAAATTCATCTCTTTTATAATAGCATGGTCAAAACTTGAAGGCATCACGTTGAGTGAGACAAGACAGAAAGAAAAAAAAAATATGGTCTCACTCTAATGGAATGGAAGAACAAAGAACAGGAAGGGAAACGTAAGATGAGACTTGGACTGCATGTGGCTTATTGCACCAAAGCAACAGACTCTGGGAAAGGTGGATTAAGGGACAGGATGAAACGACATTATAATCTTGTGTCTCCTAGACACTAGTCAAGTGGAAATGAGAGTTTGTGCTATATACATACTGTATATATTATAAATTGTTAACCCACCAATAATTTAGAAAAATCAACACAAACACACATACACACACACACTATCAGTATACCACAAGCTCCCTAATAGTGAAACTTGGACTGGGTGTAGCATATTGCGCCGAAGCAAAGGATTCTGGGGAAGGAATGGAAGGAAGGTGGGAAAGAACCTTGAGGTCCTAAACCTTGTCGACGGAAGAGAATCTGTTTGTGAGTGAGAATGTTGTACAGAGAACCGATGTATGGTAGGGAATGGTCTTCTCCCACTCAGTGGGTAACTTTTTGTCTTAGTGATGGTTCCTTTTATGATACAGAAGCTTTTAAACTTGATGTAGTTTTATTGATTTATTTTTGTTTTCATTTTCCTTGCTGTTGAATTCAAGTCTTCAAACATATCTCCAATGAAAACACCGTGCAGTATTCTATCATTTCTTTTCTTTTTTTTTAAATATTTATTTATTTCCTTTTGTTGCCCTTGTTGTTTTATTGTTTTAGTTATTGATGTCATTGTTGTTGGATAGGGCAGAGAGAAATGGAGAGAAGAGGGGAAGACAGAGAGGGGGAGAGAAAGACAGACACCTGCAGACCTGCTTCACTGCCTGTAAAGTGACTCCCCGGCAGGTGGGGAACTGGGGGCTCAAACCAGAATCCTCTCGTGAGTCCTTGCGCCACCTGCTCTTAACCTTCTGCGCTACCACCCGACTCCCTCTACCAAATTTTTCTATTATGTATTTGATGGACAGACAGATCCTTCAACAAGGAAGGTAGCCAGATGGTCAATAGACATGTGAAAAAATGCTCAAAGTCACTGAGGATCAGAAAAAATGCAAATAAAGTCAGCAATGACATACTCGTGGGGCTACATGGAGACGCACTCGGCAGAGCGCACAGGTTCACCATGAGATTCAAGCTCCTGGCCTGCTGGTCCCCACCTACAGGGGGAAACCTTACAAGTGGTGGGATAGGATTACGGGTGCCTCTTTTTTCTCTCTTCCTCCCCTCTCTCTTTCTATCTCTATCAGAAAGGGTAAATAAGAAACAAAAGCAAACAAACAAAACGACAACAACAACAAAACTTTGTATCTGTGAGAATATTATATTTAGAAAGGACAGAAATAGCAAACGGTGAGAATGTGGAGGAAAAGGAACCCTTCTACACTGTTGACAGGAATTACTTCGTCATGTACAAAATAATCTAGCAATTGCATTGGACATGGACCTACTATTGAATATGAAATTTCCTTCCTAGAGATTTATCCAAAGAGAACAAGAATGTTTATCCAAAGAGATCTTTGGCTACCTATATTCATAGCAGCACAATGTCTGTCTAATAGTCCACAGTTGGAAGCAACCCAGATGACAAATGACTGCTTAAGGGGGCTGTGGTGCATATACACGATGGCATACTACTCAACTGTAAGAAATTACAAAAGTCTCCTTTGCCATATTTTGGATGTAGCTTGAAGGAATGATGGAACCTGAAGGGATGAAAGGTGAAACATGGATTCCGTGTGGCCTATCCTGGCCAGACGGATTTCAGGGGAGAGGCATGGTGGGAGGAAGCAGAGAGCACATTGGGATTCAGTGCATCGTTGTAGAGGAGGTCTTCCGTTGGTGGTGGGTGTGATGCACACATACATATCCCAAGGAGATAAGAAAATTGCATCCATGGGACAAAGATTATCATATAATGTCTATCTTCTTGAATTGCAAGTTGAATCAAAGCACACTTCCTTGGAACTCACATTAATGGAGATCTCTTATCTGAATTTTTGGTGACTTGCTCTAGCAATAATAGACAAGCCAGAATCTAAGGATTTCACATTTCTTCCAGTTGTTAAAGATATATATACTACTTTATGAGGAATAACTTGCAAGTTGTTTATTGTAGGTTTACACCTCCTTTTTGCACTCCTGTTATAGTTATTTTTTGCGTCTTTAACTTTTATCTCTGTCTATATATTTCACTTCTGTTTCCACACTTCCAAACTTGCTCCAAAGCAAGAAAGATCACAGGAAAAAAATAAAAATAAGTAGAGCTGGATTTGTCCTTTTCCAAATTAATATCATTTTCTCTATTATTTTTGATATTGCCGCAATGTGACAACATGTTGTTGGAACTATGAAACAGAAAGTTAAATTTCTACTTTGTAAGATTATGGGTATTATTATTAAATATATATATATATATATATATATATATATATATATATATGATGTATGTATAAAAAGCTTAAAATTAGGAGGGAATTTGAAGGAAATTCTCCTTAAAGACCAGACTGAAAAGGCTGTGATTTAATAACTGCCATATACTATTTGTTGCTTAAATCATCCCATTTTGCTCACAGAATACACATTTTGTTTAGGATGTGAATAAATCGTGATGAGTTTCAGGTGATGATGACACTCTTCTTCAGATAGCTGATTTTCCAGGCTCTTCTAAATAGTGGCAGTCATGTGACTTGTTTGTAGCCAACAAGACATAAGGAAATACCATGGAGAGTCAATGAAGATTTTTCTGAGCTCCTATTCATTTCCTTAATGCAAATATGAAGCCTGCAATACGTGTGTATGTGTGTTTGCATGCATGTATATATATGCAGGTAGGTATGTATATATACACACACAAATGATATACCTAAATATACATATCTGAGTGTATGAATACATTAGTCTGAAACTAACAAAGACAGACAGATACAGACATGCACATTCATCCTGTGCATGTGCTTGTGAAAACGTACATGCATATACATAGAGATCTTGGCCAAGCAGATTCTTCAAATTTACATAATATATCTTGTCACTTTCACTCAAAAATTACGTTTCGGATAGCTCTCATTTTAAACACATATATAGATGTTTAACATATAGATTGCCTTCCTTTCAGTTGTGAAACATGCCAACAACAAGATCATGGCAATTTAAACTTCAACGGTCTTACTATTACAAGCATACTGCAGTAGGCATCAAAATCCAAGTCTGTTTACTTATTTTTTTTTCAAATGCTGAGATCTCACTCTTTCCTTCTCTCACCCACTTCTGGGTTGGGCTTGCAGTTCAGCTAGCAAGACAAAGACAAATAAATCCAAGTCTTGTTCTCCTGTGTAAGTGCTTCTCACAAGGGGTTTCTTTTTTGTAGATAATGACAAATGGCTCTGTGGAGTGATCTACTCTGCTCACCCTTACAGGACATATGAAGATGCCCATTCTCTCCTTCCAAAACTGATACTATCAAACCTTAATTGATATTTTTTCACTCAGGAGGGCAAAGATGATATTTCACTATCGTATTAATATATTTCCCAAATGAAAAGCAGCTAAGAATTTTCTTACATGATTCTTTTCAAATTTATTTCAGTTCATAGTGTTTTGATACTTCCAGTAATCAGCTATTTCAAGATTAGAGTGCCTTATACTGAAAAGATACCAAAAGAAGGGGCCAGGAGATAGTGCCATGATAATGTGAAGAATTGGAATGTCTGTACTCCATGCTATAGATTCTAGAACTATAAAGTGCTTTCTCATAGGCTGTGGGTATAGACTGAACTGTCAACACCCATGTTCAGCGAAGAAGCAATTACAGAAACCAGATCTACCACCTTCTTCACCCCATAAAGATATTTGGTCCGTATTCCCAGAGGGATAAAGAATAGGGAGCCTGGGGCTGGTGGTGGTGCAGCTGGTTGAGCACACATGCTACAATGCACAAGGACCAGGTTCAGGCCCTTGGTCCCCAACTGCAGGGGGAAAAATTCTCAAGTGGTAAAGCAGGGCTGCAGGTGTCTCTCTGCCTCTTCCCCTCTCTACCACCCCCTTCCCTTCTGGCTGTCTCTATCAAATAAATAAAGATATTAATAATTAAAAAAAAGAATAGGGAACCTTCCAATGGAAGGGATGGGATACGGCTTGCTGGTGATGGGAATCATATAAATTATACTCCTTTAATCCCACAATCTTATAGATCATTATTAAAACACCAGTAATAGATTTTAAAAAGTGCTCTCTCTCTCTCTAATAAATGAGTCTTTTAAAGAAAAAAATTATTTTAACAAATCATAATATTGGAAATAATACATAAAATATAAAGATATTATGATGCTAGGAAATAATAAGAAAATAACAACTGATGTTCAGGAAAAACTAAATCATCATGGTAACCACCATTAGATAGATAGATATTTCAGACTTTACTATCCTCATCATAGAACCAAGTTTGTTTGTTTTAGCACATTAAACTTTACAACTATAGGATTCACTAGTCACTGGTCCTTTTCTATTTCCCTCCTCCCTGACATGTTAAATTAATAGTAATTTATGAGATTATAATTTAGTAGAATTAATATATTATACTTTTTCCATGACCTAAGGTCTAAATAAATCACTCCACCCCCCCCCCCCCCAAACCACCTAGATAACCAGTATAGTTTTCCACAGTCTTGGGTATGGGTTGACTTATTTGTGTGTTTGTTATTTGTTTTCATGTTCAGTTCTCTGAATTCCACATATGAGTTAGACCAACCTGTAGTTGTTCTCTTATTTCCTTACTTACTTCACTAAGCATAACCTCCAGTCCCATCAGGTTTATCCCCAAGGATACATCATATATTGTAATACTGAGTAGTACTCCATTAAATATATGTCCCATAACTTCTGTATCCAGCCATCTATTGAAGGGCATTTTGGTTGCTTCCATATTTTCGCTATTGTGACTAATGCAGCTGTAAATATGGGGACATATATAGCCTTTCAAATTAAGTGTCATTATCTCTTTTGAATAAATGCCTAGGAGTGGCATTGCTGAATCTTAAAGTGTTTCCATTCAGATTTGTTTAAGGATGCTCCCTACTGCTCTTCATAGTGGTTGTAGGAGCCTGCATTCCCACCAGCAGTGTAATAGAGTTCCTCTCTCTGCACATCCTTTCCAACACCTATCCTCTCCTATTTTGTTGATGAAGGCCATCCTCACATATGTGAGGCGGTATCTCAATGTGGTTTTAGTTCACATTTCTATGGTGACGAGTGAACTGAAACGTTTTTGCATTATGTCTGTTGACCTTGTGTATCTTCTCTTTAGAGAACTGTCTATTCATATCTTCTGCCCACTTTTTAATTGGGTTATTCTTTTTCTTTCTGTTCAGGTGTATGTGTTCTTTATAAATGCATGATATCAACTGCTTGTCTGAAGTATGATGTACAACTATATTCTCCCAGTTGCTAAGTTTCCTGCTTATTTTTATGGAATTCTTTTTTATGTGTAGAAGCTTTTTAATTTGTTATAGTTCCACTTGTTAAATCTTGCTTTTATTTCCCTTGTCCATGGGGAGGTGTGTGTCTCCAAATACATCTTTAATGTTATTGTCATGAAGTGTTTCACCACTATTTTCTTCTATGTATTGTATATTCAGTTCTAATATCCAGATTTTTGATCCATTTTGAGTTAATTTTGATATGTTGATGGTCTAGCTTCATTTTCCTACATGGGGCTATTTAGTTCTCCCAGAATCATTTGTTAAATAGACCTTGTTTTTGCCATTGGGCACTTTTAGACATTTTGTCATATATAAGATTTTTTTCTGCATCAATTGATAAAACTAGATTATATATATAGTTTGTTTATATAGTGGATTGCATTGATTGACTTGTGGATGTTGAATGATCCCTATGAAACAGGAATGAATCTCATTAGATCTTGGTGGATTTCAAAGTCATGGCACACTCCATAAGACTACTGTAACACTTGGTGCTGTGTTGTTTCAAATTGAACTGAGAAGTAAAACCACTTGTGTAGGACACTTTGAAAATATTGCTTAACTACATCATCTGTAACTTTGCTGATGATACGATTGGTGATGCTTCTAACTACTGATGTAAAGAATTTTAGTTGTTGTATATGACACATCTAAAGTTTAAAAATATTTTAATGCTTTGTATTAGGGAAGGAGGTAGCAACTACACTTTAAGGAAATTAAAACTTTCATTTTGATAGAGTGAATTCTGGCACATTTCTTTTCAAATTTAGCATTATTATTACACTTATTATTATCACAATTACTACTATGCATTACCAGGATTTCACAGCTCTGGGCAAACTTCCTGTATGTCTGTTTGTCTGTCTGTCTTTCCTTTTCTTTTCTTTCTTTCTTTTTTTTTTTCCCCTCGGGTGAAATGAGACATAGAAGGAAAGAGGGAAAGACACTATAGCCATGAAGCTTCCCCTGTGCAGTGAAGGCCAGGTTTAAACCTGGGTCACATGAATAACAGATCACATGCCTTTCTAGGGGAGCTCTCTAGTGGGTACTTTTGTTGCATTTTCATTCAGATCGCTATCAAACGGGCCATGGCCGGTGCGCCGCTATGTTCCATTGCTGGGGAGCCAGAGACAACCCGAACTGCCCCTGCGGCTCCAGACAGACTATGACCCACATAGTCAACGACTGCCACCTCTCCAGATTCAAAGGAGGTCTCGAAACTCTACATCAGGCTCAACCTGACGCTGTTGACTGGCTACGGAAGAAGGGTAAACACTAGAAGAAGAACTAGAATTTTCCCCAGGACCACATCACTCCTATGTGGTGTTGGTGTTAGAAGCTGGGTCACACACATAGCAAAGCACACACCTAACCTACTCACCCATTTCTCTGACCCTTTTATTTTACTCCATTATGACTTTTCAGAGAGCATGAGCTCACCATAATACATTTTTCACTGTACCTGATTCACTGAAGTTCTGATGGCTCGTAGCTGTAGCTATAGGATCTAAGTATTCACACGTTGTGTGCATGCAAACTTTTGTATCACAATTGCAATCATCACCCAAAAGAATGCTGATGATTTTGAAGGAGTCACATATATATTTGAGGTTGAAGTACTGAATATTTATATACTTTCATTTACTGTTAAACAAATTCACAAAGTAATAATGACAGGCAGTAGTTTACAATCCTTGATGAGAGCTCAGGGAATGAAATATTTGGGATGGGAGGGCCCCAATCCAGACGGGGTTGTACATAAAGTCTCCAGTGTGAGTCCTGTCCCAGCAGATTCAGACAAATACACACACACACACACACACACACACACACACACACACACACACTTGACACTCACCTTTCCTTCAGGGACAGAATGAACCTATAAATCAACTTTCTTTCCGCACAGTGGCTGATTATTAAAATCTCATCTTTTCATTTAGGCAAGATAATTTCTTAAAAGAATCCTGTGGTGAGCGGGAGGGTGGACATGTGGCTTCCTGGGCCGGGGGGTGGGTGGGATGGGACACAATCATTTGGTGGTGGGAATGGTGTCTATGTACACACCTATTAAATTGTAGTCATATAAATCACTATTTAATTAATATGAGAGGGGGGAAATTGATTGTATGTCTAACAAAAGGACTTTTCAAAGTTAACCCAATTACCAAATAATATGATGATAACAGTAACTATCCATTGTCTTCTTGAACCCTAAGACAGCAGGAACCTCACATTTCCACTATAGAGCCTAAACTTCCCCCAGTCCTGGGACCCTAGGATAGGGCCCACTTTCCCATATGCTTCTCCCAATTCTTAGCAAATAATATTGCATCTGCTGATTGCAACCTAATCAACGCAACGAGTGCCACCCCAGCATGCTTCACTTCAGACTTGTCCAGAGACTTCAGGCATGGAACGACAATCCTTCAGCTTCATCACTCGGGTGAGACCTTTCCTTTCATAGTATTCTCTAATTCCATCCCAGGTGGTTCACTTCCTAACAAAGAACCAAAACCTAGACCAGGTTCCTGGAGATAGAGCATATGTTCACAGGTATCCATAAACTAGGGAAAATAGATACCTGGAAGCAGAAGTACACTAGAATTTGCAAGGAGTACCCCCAATACTTCATCTCCACTATTCCAACCTTTGGGTCCACGATTGCTCAACAATTTGTTTGGCTTCGTATGTTAACTCTCTGTTCAGCCACCAGGTTCTGGATGCCATCAGGATGCTGGCCAGGCTTCCCTGGACTGAAGACCCCACCAATGTGTCCTGGAGCTCCTCTTCCCCAGAGATCCACCCTACTAGGGAAAGAGAGAGGCAGACTGGGAGTATGGACCGACCAGTCAACGCCCATGTTCAGCGGGGAAGCAATTACAGAAGCCAGACCTTCCACCTTCTGCATCCCTCAATGACCCTGGGTCCATGCTCCCAGAGGGATGGAGAATGGGAAAGCTATCATGGGAGGGGGTGGGATATGGAGATTGGGTGGCGGGAATAGTGTGGAGTTGTACCCCCCCATCTGATGATTTTGTTAATGTCTCCTTTCTTAAATAAATAAATAAATTTAAAAAAGAAGACGTTGAATCAGAAAACAGTCCGTGTGCATAATGCCACTAGTCTGCAAGGTAAGATTTATGTGCTTTTCTTCGAAAGGCTAGAAACTGAGCTGCTCTTTGTTTAAGATCACTTACTTCATGTCTCCTTTTGTGATATAAGAAAAATCTGGAGAACTCTCTGCTATGAAGGCCATGCTCTCTACTGAGGAAATACAATTTGTGACTCCTTTTATGTCACCCTATGCACTGTTTCTCCTTCACTCATTTTCCAGTTTAAAATGCTGTGAGAATATAGTTCTTATATAATCACCTTGCTATGTTTTTAAAAAAATATCCAAGTATTTCATTGCAGGAAAGTTTTATAAAATAACATCTCTATTGGGAGAACATTGAATGCTGCATTATAATCTGTAAAAAAAAAATTAAATCATTATTCTTAAAGCCGTATCAAATTTGTTCTCTCAAAAAGGACTATGTCATCTGATTAGCTTTTTGTCTTTTTGTAATTTATTGTCATGCTATTATGTAAATCTTTTGTGAGTTTTGCTTGTTTTTTTATATTTAATTATTTTTTCCTTCTTGTTGTCCTTGTTGTTGTTATTGATGTAGCTGCTGTTGTACAGGACAGAGAGAAATGGAGAGAGGAGGGGAAGGCAGAGAGGGGGAGAGAAAGACAGACACCTGCAGACCTGCTTCACCACTTGTGAAGAGACTTCCCTACAGGTGGGGAGCCTGTCTCTCAAACCTGGATCCTTAAGCCGTGCCTTGTGCTTTGTGCCACCTGCACTTAACCCGCTGCACTACCACCCAGCTCCCTGTTTTTATGTTTTATGAAAGCCTAAAGCTATTTGGCTAAGGTATACAAAATTAACATGATTACCATTTGAAATTGCACCACGTTATCATTAAAGTGAAATCATTTAAATATTTATATCTTAAAACCATACGTCTGGGTTCATTATTATACCCTGCCTTAGTCTGATTGTTTTAAGTGAAACAACTGACCAAGATAATTTTATTAGAGTAATAGAGTGCTATTAAACAAATATAAACCCTAAACACCTCTCAAGAAATAATCTTCCCACAAAGTGTGCTACAATTATTTATCTGATGGCTCTCAAGACTTCAAGTAGTCACAACCTGGTGAGAAGGTCAGCAAGCAGTGACCGCTTTTTAGAAGACCTTCAAATTCACAGCTGATAGAACCTGCTGGTCACATTGTAAGTAGGCCGATCTGATCTAAACACCTCCCAGTGGTTGATGAACTCTCCCACAAGTAGATCTGGAATCACGGTGACAAATTAACTTTAAGGAAAAACTTTGCTTCGAGAATTCATGCGTGGCTAAGAGCCTTCATTTTGACTAAAAAGATTTGATGATAGATTAAACCCCAGTAAAGTTGCTTCTTTATTCACTTTTCATGAGACATCAACCATTAACTGGAAACAAATAGGCAAAGGACAGAGGGTTATACATCTCACAATACAGTAAACAGATGGTTTCTCCCAAACCTTGCTTTTCCAAATTAAAAAAAAAAAGAAAGTTAGATATAGATGAATATGCTTCAACCATCATAAATATCAACCTTTTCTTTACTAGTTATAGATACAAGCAATAAAAACAATCAGTTGATGTGAAGTTATGAACAATTTGCTTCTGAGTTCAGATTCCTCATAATCTGAACAGCATATAACCTTGTAGAGTATTGAACATATATTTTCATTTTTATATTCCTCAATTTCATTTAGTTTGTAGGAACCATGCAGGAATTACCTTTTCGGTAACCTGTAGATGACAAACTTTAAATATTTCCCCATTTTGAAGCAAACATCTAGCAGTAGTTGTAAAGTAGCAGAATGGTCTATGTTGACAGTCCTTTAATTGGTGTTTGTTTGACAGATATTCACACTCTTTAAGCTTAAAAACAAAGAACTTGGTATATTTCACACTCTGTTCTTAGGTACTAAATGCTATTAATTCTACTTTCCCTTAATGGTTATATTGACATTCTAAGACTGTCCCTTGCAATAAACAAACAATACAATTTACAAGTTGAAGATCTAAGCTTATGAAGGGAAAAATCATGAAAATATTTGTAACAATATAGTATTAGGACAGGAATTATATACTATTACAATGTTTCTGTATCTAGGTTAAAATGTAATACATACTGCTTGACAGATTTTTTTGTAAATTAGAAAAGTGTATTTTCTTAGAAGCTAAATTTTAACTGCAAGATGTTTCTCTAGCTTTATTTGAGAAGAATTAACCTGCCTTACTTTATTGAATACTCTGATACGACTTATTACAACTGCACTGCCTAAGATGCTACCAAACACTTAAAAGCATTAATACTGCTCATCAAAGAATGTAGAGAAGGTTAAAAATGACCTGAAGAAAATGTTAAGCTTCTATGAACTCTAAAGCTTATGGCAAATACTGTTCTAAGTGTGAGAGAGGTTGTGAATCTGCTCAATGTTTTAAGCCACATATTTAGAATAAAAACAATTTCATAAGGTCAGAAAGATAGTTAAAAATTGTGATATATATATATATGAAATACTACTCAGCTGTTAAAAATGATGAGGTTGTCTCATTTGCATCTTCTTGGGTGAAACCCAAGGACATCTGTTGAAGGAAATAAGCCAAAACGAGAAGGACAAGTATCACAAGATGTCACTTATTAGCGGGGCATCATGAAGTAGGGATGGGGGCAGAACACGAAGTGAAACATGGACTGAACCTAGAGTATTGCACCAAAGCAAAGGACTCTGGGGAGGGCGGGAGAGGGAAGATAGAAAACTCTGAGATCCTAATGCATAATGAAATTGTCTGCATATGTCAATGATTGTACTATAAAGCATTAACCCCCTTAATAAAAAATAAAATTCTATGTAAACCCACCTGAGAAAGAGTTCAGTGTAACTAGCTCCTTACTAAAAGAGGCAACCAACTCATTGTTCTTTTTCCTGTTCTATCCTTCTAATAAATTCACTGTATGTTTTTTTTTAAAGTGTACCCATATGACAACAGTCTTATAAATAATTATTTCCCTAAGAAAACCAAAACCAAAAGTTTTCCTTTAGGCCAGAATTTGTGAGGTTTCTAAGACAGCAAAAGAAAAACTAATAATAATATTTAAACTGAAATAAAGAATAAACTCAGTTAATTGATTCCAAATTCAGGTGTTTTACAAAATCATCAGTGCCATCAATGCATCAAAACCCTTCTTCCTTCATCTGTAAAAGGAGGAAATTAAATTACAAAATAATCATGAGTTTTGGTCTTGCTTACAGCAAGGCATACAACACAGTAAGTTATTTGTTTGTCTATGAATGAATATTTAACCCCTGTCAGCTTTATGAGGTAAATAGCATCTCTATACCTAATGCAAAGAAAAATAAATTCAGGTACGGAGAGTTAAATAAACTTGCTTACCAGCTATTAAATTATTGAAGTCAGAATCTGAACCCGGAGAATCTAGCTGACTATAGACTTGGTCACACTTGAGAGAGAGTTTCTCTGTGCGTGCCTACTAGTGCTAGAGGAATTAGAGTTCTGTCAAGCACATGACTTAGTATTCATACCATGGCTGTTTTAAATGATTTATCGCAGGGTATTGCAAGGCTTTCCGTGAATTACATGTGAAGAACTATTCAGATGAGTTTTTCCCTAGAGGAAATGAAGAGGAAAGAAGTAGACTCCAGTCACAGGGAACAGCACCCCCTAATGGTGATGGGAAGCAAAGAATTGCTTCAGTAGTGCAGGCTGCACATGTCCCAACAAAGTTTTTTTTTTAACCAATGCAGATGGTGTAGGTTTGATCCAGAGTTGTTACATGAACACGCTGGTTTAGAAATGAAAGTATTCAACCTCGATAACAAATAGCTGTACATCTGCTTAATAATCACTCCACACCATTTTTAGAGCGGAGTACTGTAATTATTTTCCCGACTATAAAGAATTTGAGGATGAATCTCACAGATGCTTTGCTATTTATAGCTACACAGTCATTTCCCTCCTTCTTCCTTACTACCCCACAATATTTCCTTATTATGTTGAACCTAAAAGTTAAACTAAGAAAGGTAAATGTAAACCAACATACGAAACACAGTGATCACCCATAGTGCTGCAACTGAAGACATTCTCCTACCCCTGTCCCATTGACTGTGAAATTGCTGTCCTCACTAAGCAGTGTACGCTTCACCCTGAGTGATGAGACCACTATTTCCCTTTCTTAAAGGTGCAATAATTTCTTTTTTCTTTTCTTTTTTTTTTCTTTTTTTTTTTTTTTTTTAAACTAGAGCACTGCTCAGCTCTGGTTTATGGTAGTATGGGGGATTGAACCCGGGACATTGGAGCCTCAGACATGAGAGTCCCTTTGCATAACCATTATGCTATCTACCCCCATCCAAGGTGTAATAATTTCATTCCCTCCTTTTCATCTTTGGCAGATAAATCTTATCTAATAATAAAAATGTTCCATTTCTTTCCTACTGAGGTAACATTTCTTTACAGGACTATGCTTTAAGGGCACAGTTTCTTCTTAGCCTTCCTTGTCTCTCAGATCACTACTGTTCTCTAATTTGTCTTTTCAAAAAAGTTTAGGTGTGACTGCCTTGCAAAAACAAGAGGAGACAAAAAAGAAACACATAACACCAAAGGTTCATGTGATTATATTGCAGGTGAGTATTATGCTGTGTTGGAAGGTGAACAGAAAAAAGAAAGGGAGAAAGGAAGAAAGGAAGAAAGAAAGAAAGAGAATTAGGAGATATTATGTGAGAAAGAACTCTGAAACAGTAATTTACACGTCAGAAGAATGATTATCGAAGTTCCTAAGGGTTTCAGAGAAATGATATACTTTGCTTTGAACAGGTAGTGTCGTATGCTTTACATTGGTTTGTTCTAACCCTCCCCCGCCAAGAGAATTGGATCAGTCCAGTTAATTTCGTGGGCCCGCTTGGCCCCGCCCCAAGGAACCCCCAGAGAGGGTTCCTGAGTTCGAGAGTGCCAGAGTTGGAGGGTTCCTGAGTTCCTGAGGTCGAGAGTTTGAGAGTTCGAGAGTTCCACAGTGGAAGAGTTTCAGAGGGTTCCCCAATAGGAGAGTTCTAGAGTTCCAGAGTTGGAGAGTTCCCGAGTTACAGAGTAAGAGGGAGTGCTTGTGCCGCCGCAAAGAGACAGCAGAGTTCTGTTTGGTGATTAGTTTGTCTTAGTTTATGAATCGTTGTTCCTGAATAAAGAAATACAGCTTCCCTGCCCAGCCGTTGTCTCCATGTCTCTGTTACCCGCGGTGAAGCTAGACCTGCCCGGCAAGAGCCTCCGGAATTTTAACAACAGGTAGACTTAGTCACGCTGCAAATATATAAACAATGCTTCCTATACAACTATCCTGTGACAAAGTCCTTAAGGTAGAGTGTCCCCTGTCATACTGAAATGATAAGAGAGAAATGAAACATGAATAATTGGCCAATGAGCATATAATATTAAAGTTATGTGATTAATAATATCAAAGGCCTAGTATTAATTTAGCCCATAAGTGGTGCATTGGATCGACCTTCCCGTGGTGCATCCTGTGAGTACCCATTCATTGGGGAAACTGACGATCCTTCCTAGCCGACTGAATCCACATGGATCCCAGTCACTTTCAAAGCCAGCAACAAGCTCCTGACAGCTTTCAAGCTGTTGGTCTTGCTCTTCGAGTCCACCCTGTCCAACATTTGATGTCTCGTCACCCAATCTGGTCCCCTACGCCTACACTGAACTTCTCTGTTCCAGTCTCTTGGAAACAGAGCTGGCAGTCAGCTGAGGTAAAGAACAAACACCTCATCACAGACCCCTGCAAGCGTCAACCCGGCTTTGACCTGGCACGTTATGATCGGGCCCTCCTCAATCGCTATCGAACAGGCCATGGCCGGTGCGCCGCTATGTTCCATCGCTGGGGAGCCAGAGACGACCCGAACTGCCCCTGCGGCTCCAGACAGACTATGACCCACATAGTCAACAACTGCCACCTCTCCAGATTCAAAGGAGGTCTCGAAACTTGACATCAGGCTCAACCTGACGCTGTTGACTGGCTACGGAAGAAGGGCAAACGCTAGAAGAAGAAGAAGTGGCTAAATTTATTTATTTATTTATTTTTAATTTATTGAGGTGTGGAACAATGGTAAACGGTCTACAGGAAATACAACTGTTGGTACATGTATAAAATTTCTCAGTTTTCTGCATAAAACTCTTCACCGATGTCCTCTGCCACCATTGTGCACCAGGACCTGACAGTACCCACCCCTCCCTCCCCTCCCTGCACCCCCCCCCACACACACACACAGTCCTTTCTTTGGTGCAATAGACCAAACCCTGTCCAAGTTCTGCTCTGTGTTTCCCTCCTGTTCTTATTTTTCAACTTCTGATCATGAGTGAGATAATCCCAAATTCAGCCTTCTCTTTCTGGCTGATCTCATTTCACATGATTCCTTCAAGCTCCATCCAAGATGAGATGAAGAAGTTGAATTCAACATTTTTAATAGCTGAGTACTATTCTATTGTGTTTATATATCACGACGTTTTCTGTTGTTAAACACCTGGGTTGCTTCCAGGTTTTGGCTATTACAAATCATACCACTATGGCCCTAGGTGTTCCCGGACCTGTTTGGATGGGTGAGTTGGGTTCCTTAGGATCTATCCCCAGGAGAAGAACTGAAGAGTCATAGGGTGGGTCCATGTCCAGATGTCCAGGTGTCCAGATGTCTGCATTTTTACCATTTGTGAAATGTAATACTCTCGGGGGAGGGGGAGTAACTTTCCAAATGGAAGCTGTCCCACTGGTATACTACTCAGCTGGAAGAAATGGTGAAATACCCTCCTTTTTATTTCATGGATGGAACTTCAAGGAATCATGTTAAGTCAGATAAGTCAGGAGGAAAAGGCCAAATACTAGATGATCTCACTTTAAGACGTACTTAAGAAGCAATTCAGGGAGTTGGGCGGTAGCACAGCTGGTTGAGCTCATGTGGCACAAAGCGCAGGATCCTGGTTTGAGTCCCTGGCTCCCCACCTGCAGGGGAGTCGCTTCACAGGCAGTGAAGCAGGTCTGCAGGTGTCTGTCTTTCTCTCCCGCTCTCTGTCTCCCCACCTCTCTCTACTTCTCTCTGTCTCATCCAACAACAATGACATCAATAACAACAATAACTACAACAATAAAACAACAAGGGCAACAAAAGGGAATAAATAAGTAATAAAATATTTTTTTAAAAAAGCAAAACAAGGAAAGGGAGAGAGAGAGAGTGAGATGGTTACATTTGGACTGGGTTGGTGTAATCAAAGTAACAATGTTACTTTGATTACACCAACATTGTTAATCAAATTAACATTATTAATGTTAATTTGTTACATTGTTAATCAAAGTAACATTGGGAAATTATAATCTCCATTTTTAGCCATTTGAGTGTGCTGGTAAAAATACTTAAATTAAAATAAAACTACTTACACTGACAACTTGACAAGAAACATTTGCTGAGTTGTGAGCTAGAGTAAAAGCAGTATCGTGGAAGTTACTTACAGTGCAAAATAATGCTTTATCGAATTGCATCTCTTTGAAATGAAGAGAGGACGTGCCTCTACAATAGTGCAATATCTACTTCATTTGACTCACTCAGAATTGATTTGGGGCATAAGCCAACAGTGAATTCATTTATTATGACAGAAAAGGAATGTTACAAGTACTATTTATTCATGAAGGAAAACAGGCCTCCTACTTTACATAAGCAATGTAAACCAATTCACTTTGTTCAGGTCTACATGGTGAAAAAAATTTTATGTATGTTGTTTTTCTCTCTCTAGCCTCCAGATCCCAGTATCTCATTCATTTCCCAAGAGCAGTTGCTTTAAAAATGTATCTGAAAGAGATTTTCCCTATAGCTGAATGATTTTCCAGGCAAGAAAGTCTGCTGGCATAAGCAGCCTTTGCACTATGCTGGAATGACAAAGGACGTGGCATCCTCTGCATGGCACAGAAACTGGTATAGATTTTTCAGCTAAATAGCGCTCCTTATAATGATTTTATTGATGTACTATAACTACCCCTGGTACTAGTAGTGATACTTATGTTTTGACATATCTTTAAATAAGCAATACATTCCTCTTACTAAGATTAGAACAGTACTATGTTGTTCAGAAACACAGCTAATACGCAGAAAAAGTTAAGACAGACAGAACAGAAACCTCTTAAAGATGGATGAATGCAATATTTTCCCTCTTCTGCTATAAATATTTTGTCAGACATACAGCTTTCATAATAAAGTATGATTCAATAATGAAAGATATTCGACCACATTACCTGGACCTTTCCAGTTTTGTTATATCTTCATATTACAAATCTTTGATGGAAAAAAGTCTGAGGATCTCATTCTATGAGATTTTTTTTTTTTTGCATAGGTCTATATACCGGGGTCTCACTAATCAAGACTGACTTTTTCACACACCTAGAGAGAGACAAAGCAACACCTACACTTCCCTCAACGTGGTCGGGGTCTGGCTCAAAGGAGGATTACACAAAACTGCAAAACAGAGCAAAGCATCCAAGTAAGTTCTCTTGTCAGTAACAATCCATTTTGAATCAGTCTCCCTCACTAGTGGAAACACTGTATGATCTGCCCATAGCTAATAGCTGAAGGGGTCTTTCAAGATGCAGAATTCTCCCCTAAAATTAGCAAAGACTTTGAATCACATCTTAGAACTTCACGTTAAATAGAATTCCCAGTGAGTTGGGCTCATTCTTTACATAGAGGTCCATAACATGAAACAATCTGGAGTCACTGCTACAAACAATCCAACCTACTGTACTGTTTGTTCTCCGAGCAGTCTTCCACGGTCCCCGCAGGTGAAGACTCACTTTCTTCCTTCGTGTCTTCCTCTTCTCCTTTTTCTTCTCTCTCTCTCTCTTCCTCTCGCTCTCTCACCCTTATATAGTCAGTAGAGTGTCATTCATTATAGTATTTATTTATTTATTTATTTATTTGATAGGACAGAGAGAAAATGATTTTTTAAAAAAATACTCACTTAACTCACAAGTTATACAGAAGCCAAAGGGAGTAAAATAAATAAATAGGGAGTTGATCGGTAGCACACGTGGCACGAAGCACAAGGACCTGCTTAAGGATTATGGTTCAAGCCCCCGGCTCCCCACCTGCAGGGGAGTCGCTTCACAGGCAGTGAAGCGGCTGTGCAGGTGTCTGTCTTTCTCTCCCCCTCTGTCTTCCCCTCCTCTCTTCATTTTTCTCTGTTTTATCCAACGACAGCATCAATAAGAAGAAGAAGAATAACTATAACAATAAAACAAGGACAACAAACGGGAATAAATAAATAAATACTTAAAATGATAACGATACATAAATAAATGAGTGAAGGGTGAGAAAAGTGAGTATGGAACATGAGTGCCTGCAAACACACACAAAAAAGGAACTTAGTGATAACTTGAGGGTGGCTGCAGGGGAGGTAGCATTATAGTTATGCAAAGAGGCTCTCATGCCTGAGGCTTCAAAGTTGTGGGTTCAATCCCCCCACAACCATTAAGCCAGAGCTAAGCAGTGCTCTGGTAATAAACAAACAAACAAATACATACAAATAAGTAAAAAAATAAAATCTGCAGGTAGTAACAGCAGGACATCTGTAAAAAGTATTATGCAGAATCTGTAGATGAACACTGCTGAAATGTCTGTATTATCAAGGAAATGCAAAGTAAAATCAAAGCCAGTATGTTTAGTGACTGCTTAAGCCCAGTCAGTAGCAGCAGGATTAAGATCTAAGAAACTGAGACATTAATAAAAACAGTGGTCTCCAAGTATTCTGCAAGGCGAGACTCTGAGAAAGTCACAAGAATAAAGTAAATTTTAAAAATGCTAAGATCTCACTTTACTTCCTGACTCTAAACTCCCAAGTCTATACCCAGAAAAGGTGGACTTTGTATCCTTGAAATGGTTTGCTACCATTCAGTGGAATAGTAAATAGGAAAGGTGAAACAGGGAATGGAGCTTTTACATGTCAATTCATTTGCTCCTGTAAGAATTTAGGGGCTGGGCAATGTTGTACACGACCCGGTCGAGTGGACATATTACCAAGTGCAAGGACTCTGCTTCAAGCTTCCAGTCCTCATCTACAGGGGAGAAGCTTCACAAGCAGTAAATCAATGCTTCAAGTACTTCTGTTTTTCTCTCCCTAATTCCCCTTGCCCTCTTGATTCTTCTATGTTTCTATATAAATAAATACCAATGAGATATTCTTAAAAGTAATTTCACTAAGACTATTTCTAAGGAGGGGGTACTGGAAGTAATAGTGGGTTGTTGAAAAAGTTATGACTTGTTTTTAGCATAGAAAAACAGAATAATAATAGGAGCCAGGTGGTGGTGCATTGGGTTAAGTGCACAAAGTACAGTGCGCAAGGAACCAGGTTCAAGCCCTTGGCCCCCACCTGCAGGGCAAAAGTTTCACAAGTGGCTACAGGTATTTCTTTATCTCTTTCCCTTACAGTCTCTTCTTCCTTCTCAATTTCTCTTTGTCTCTATCCAGTAATAAGTGAATAATATTAATATATATATTATATTATATATAATATATTAATGATATTAATATATTATATTAATATAATATAATCTATAATATATTAATATATATTTCATATATATATACATATACATATATATATGAAAAAGACAGCATGACGTTCCCAACAGCCCACTTATTTAGTTACAGCACACAGGTGCTTTTTTGCACTTAACAATCTTCTTTTACATGCTTGCACAAAAGTTACTCATGTAACTAGGGGCATTACTGAGGGGTTGCATGAAGGAATGCTTTCATGGGCGTTTAAGAAACCAGTCCACAACCACAAGGTAACTAAGAGACCAGATGTCAGCACACCCTGCTTGTTCCAGATGAACACTATCTTTCAAAGTCTACCTTAGACTTTTGTGTTTTTCCAAGAAATTCGGAGACACTTGAGATGGCAAACTTTGAGGTGGACATGAACAGCATAATTGAAATCCTACGTAGTGTTCTGGGGGGCATGCAAAAGAGGTTGAACGGACCACCCAGAGCTGCTAAAAAGGACATACAAAGATGTTTCTGTGACTGGATGAAGAGACAAGAGTAGAAAGATAGAACTGTTCCAGGCACAAGCTGCAAATGACCATTATAGAAACAATATAGATTTATGCATTCATTTATTTACTTATTTATTTAAAAAAAATGTCTCGGCCAATGTGAGGTCAAGTAATGTAATTATAACAACAAGTATATTTGCTTTGCTAAATAGTTTACATAGGTGATTGCATTTACATAGCATAAAAATTGTATGGAGGGATTTATTTTTACTCCACGTTTTCATCTGAGACTGTGTCTCAGATCACACAGTCAGTCAGTCGAGAGTAGATCCTGAATTTGAACCCAAATGTGTACTTGTAAAATATATCAGAGACTTTTCCTATGATGTACTGAATAAAAAGTAATTTGATGATATATTTATTTGTTTTGAGAGAAAGAGATAAGGAGACAGAGGGAAAGAGAGGGAGAGAGAGGGATGGAGAGAAAGAGAGAGAGAGAAAGAGAAAGAGAAAGAGAAAGAGAAAGAGAAAGAGAAAGAGAAAGAGAAAGAGAAAGAGAAAGAGATAGATCCCAACCTGATTGCTCCAAGGTAGATTTGAATTGCCATTATTTGAGGTTGGATGTCGCTACACTCTTTTTTTTTTACCCTATGGTTTGTGTTTATAATTATGTGTAAGGTGATGGAAAGATAGCCCACCAGGTAGACAGCTCATACCTTGCTGTGCACAGAGTTCATTGTGAACCCCTGGAACATGGCATGAGAGCATAAAGACACTGGACTGAAACTTTGGTGATATGCTATTTCTGTGTGTCTGCCTGTCCCTCTGTCTGACAAATTTGGCTTTGAACAAGAAATCATGCAGGTGATTTAAAACTTAATTTTAAAGCAATGATCTTTTTTTTTTAATTTATAAAATAGAAACATTAACAAGACCATAGGATAAGAGGGGTACAACTGCACACAATTCCCACCACCAGAACTCCGTATCCCATCCCATCCCCTCCCGATAGCTTTCCTATTCTTTATCCCTCTGGGAGTATGGAACCAGGGTCATTGTGGGATGCAGAAGGTGGAAGGTCTGGCTTCTGTAATTGCTTCCCCGCTGAACATGGGCATTGACAGGTGGATCCATACTCCCAGCCTGCCTTTCTCTTTTCCTAGCGGGGAAGGGCTCTGGGGAAGTCAGGCTCCAGGACACATTGGTAGAGTCATCTGCCCAGGGAAGTTTGGTTGGCATCATATTAGAATGCTCTTATTCTTATACTTCCTATACAAAGTAATTAAAAGTTGAGACTTCTAGCCAAAATAATTCTTATTAAGAATTTGACTCAAATGACCCCATCCAAAAATGGGCAGAGGATATGAACAAAACATTCACTACAGAGGAGATCCAAAAGGCCAACAAACATATGAAAAACTGCTCTAGGTCACTGATTGTCAGAGAAATGCAAATTAAGACAACACTAAGATACCACCTCACTCCTGTAAGAATGGCATACATCAAAAAGGACAGCAGCAACAAATGCTGGAGAGGCTGTGGGGACAGAGGAACCCTTTTGCATTGCTGGTGGGAATGTAAATTGGTCCAGCCTCTGTGGAGAGCATTCTGGAAAACTCTCAGAAGGCTAGACATGGACCTTCCATATGATCCAGTAATTCCTCTCCTGGGGTTATACCCCAAGGACTCCATAACACCCAACCAAAAAGAGGTGTGTACTCTCCTATGTTCATAGCAGCACAATTCATAATAGCTAAAACCTGGAAGCAACCCAGGTGCCCAACAACAGATGAGTGGCTGAGAAAGCTGTGGTATATATACACAATGGAATACTATGCAGCTATCAAGAACAATGAACCCACCTTCTCTGACCCATCTTGGACAGAGCTAGAAGGAATTATGTTGTGAGCTAAGTCAGAAAGATAAAAATGAGTATGGGATGATCCCACTCATCAACAGAAGCTGAGTAAGAAGATCTGAAAGGGAAACTAAAAGCAGGACCTGATCAAATTGTAAGTAGGGCACCAAAGTAAAAACCCTGTGGTGAGGGGTGGACATGCAGCTTCCTGGGCCAGTTGGGGGTGGGAGTGGGTGGGAGTGATGGGTCACAGTCTTTTGGTGGTGGGAATGGTGTTTATGTACACTCCTAATAAAATGTAGTCATATAAATCACTAGTTAATTAATATGAGAGGGGGAAAATTAATTGTTTGTCTCGAAGTATTTTAAAACACAGACTGAGTCTTTTTAATATATAGGCTGTGTATTTGATATGCGGACTCTCTCAAAAGCCTAGACCAAGTAGATCAGAAGCAACCAATAGCACAGCTATATACAAGATACTGGGTACTGTACAGAAAACCCGAACAAAAGGACTTTCCAAAGTTAACACAATTACCAAATAATGTGATGATAACATTAACTATCCATTGTCTTTCTGAACCCTAAGACAGCAGGAACCTCACATCTCCACTATAGAGCCTATATTTCCTCCAGTCCTGGAACCTTAGGATAGGGCCCACTTTCCCGCATGCCTTTCCCAATCCATATAAAATAATATTGCATCTGCTGATTGCAACCTAATCAACGCAATGATTGCCACCTCAACATGCTTCAGCTCAGACTGTGTCCAGAGACTTCAGGTGTGGAATGACAACCCTTCAGCTTCATTACTTGGGTGAGACCTTTCCTTTCATAGTATTCTCCAATTCCATCCCAGGTGGTTCACTTTCTAACAAAGTCCCAAAACCTAGATATACACCAGTTTCTGTGAGAGAGAGCATATGTTCACACGTATCCATAAACTACTGCAAAATATATACCTGAAAGCAGAAGTACACTAGAGTTTGCAGTGAGTACCCCCCCTAACACTTCCTCTCCACTATTCCAACCTTTGGGTCCATGATTGCTCAACAATTTGTTTGGCTTTGTATGTTAACTCTCTTTTCAGCCACCAGGTTCCAGATGCCATCAGGATGCCGGCTAGGCTTCCCTGGACTGAAGACCCCACCAATATGTCCTGGAGCTCAGCTTCCCCAGAGACCCACCCTACTAGGGAAAGAGAGAGGCAGGCTGGGAGTATGGACCGACCAGTCAATGCCCACGTTCAGCGGGGAAGCAATTACAGAAGCCAGACCTTCCACCTTCTGCATCTCACAATGACCCTGGGTCCATGCTCCCAAAGGGATAGAGAATGGGAAAGCTATCAGGGGAGGGGGTGGGATATGGAGATTGGGTGGTGGGAATTGTGTGGAGTTGTACCCCTCCTACTCTATGGTTTTGTTAATTTATCCTTTCTTAAATAAATTAAAAAAAAAGAATTTGACTTATCATTATTGGAGGGAAATATTTTCAAATGGGAGTCTTAAAAACTTTTGAATGATTCTACTTTCAAATATTCTTCCTCACAAAAAAATTTAAAAAAATAGCATGTGGAGGTCACACTGAAAGCTCACAATCAATACTATTTGTATCCATCCCAAGTTTATCCAGCAGAACACTCCAATAACCAGCTTCTACTATAAAAACTGTTTGTGACATATGGGCAGAGTGTTAGTGATTGTGGATTATCTGGAAGACTTGCTTATGAATTTAGGAAAAGCAGGCTCTAAATATTAAAATGATTTTTTTTTTGGCTGGAGACTTGACATTTTCATGAGTCATAAAAGTGTGTGTCACCTTGAAGGAATAAGTCATTGAAAATTTATTTCTGATTTGTGAAACAGCTCACCTGGAAGATTTATCCCTGCTATACCATATGAGACTACTGCCACACTGGAGGTGTGCTTCTTGGGATTTCTGTGTCTACCTGGAAAAAGTTGACCCAGAATTGACTAAATAAATAATTAGTTAAAATAAAATGTATATGTATGCCATCTAGGAACTACAGCAAAATTTTTTTTTTTTTTAATATACAAAAGCACTGCTTAGTTTGGGCTTACGGTGGTGTTAGGAATTGAATCCGAGACCTCAATACCTTCAGCATAAATGTATATTGCTTATACCACTGTGATAACTTTCTCCTCTCTCTCTGTCTCTTTCTCTCTCTCTCTCTCTCCCTTCCTTCCTCCCTCCCTCTCTTTCACGGGTGTTCTCACTTTTCCTGAATAAACTTTAAAATTCTTAAAAAAAAAAAAAAAAAAAAGAAGAAGAAGAAATCGTAACCTCACTGAACAAAGACTCTTTGAGATTAGCCGTATGTCAGAAAAATTTGCTGAGGACCGTCATTCTCAGAGTGCCTCATAGTTTGCCCTTAGGTATTTCAGGACCTGTGACAGTACTCATAAAACTACCTGGGGCCCAGGAAGTGACGCACCTGGTTAAGTGCCCACTTTACCAGGCACATGGATCTGGGTCCAAGCACCTCCAGTGTTATAATAAACAGAAACAATATCACCAGGATAACAGACACTAAGAGTAACAAGAAAATAATAAAAATATATTTAATAAGAATAACAACTATTCTGAAATTTGGCTTTGATGATAGTAGTAATGCATTTCATCAAATTAAAAACAAAATCCTAAACAAAAAAGTTACTTAAGAGATCAAGATATTTTATAGTTAAGAATTATTTTCTTCCAGTCTAATTTCTGGGTAAGAAACTCCGGAGAGACAAAAGGATATCTGGAAATACGAAAACAAATTATTCAACGTAGTCCTTGGGCTTTGGGGAAAAAATAGAAACTAAAGGCAAAGAGAATAAAAGTCGCAGTTGGAGAAATGGATGGCCCATTATGGGTCTTTGTCTTTTTCTGGATGCTGTTGAAATGTACAATCCCAAATTGCCTCAGGATAGAAATATATTTGTGGTGGGTAATAAGACCACTCTCTGTGCCAGTTTTGAGCG
Source organism: Erinaceus europaeus (assembly GCF_950295315.1). Classification (NCBI taxonomy): domain Eukaryota; kingdom Metazoa; phylum Chordata; class Mammalia; order Eulipotyphla; family Erinaceidae; genus Erinaceus; species Erinaceus europaeus. Next base: position 95,410,032 of record NC_080175.1, read on the forward strand.
GTGTGAAGTTATCCGACTATTAGGAAGCTATATATTAAGTGAGGTCTTTCCTATTTTGAAAGATAATTTATTCATTCAAGTGTTAATCAGATCAGGTGGTGGGAGAGACAGAGTGGCCGACCTCATAGAATCTCAGGGCTCACTCTCACTTTCCAGTTGAAGTCGTTTCTATTTCTTTTGCCTTCTGGGTAGAGAAAGGAAGGGTAATTGCAAACTAGAGTCACGTTCAAGTTCTTTCCAGGACAGATGTGTTAGGAATTGCAGGAACAGAATCTGCCTTAAATCGTTTGTACACTTGTCTTCCTGTTCTGCATATAGCCATTCTGCGCAATGCCAGGCAATTTTAAGTGACAGTAAAGCAAAATGCCCATATATAGGGGAGATTCTATCACTGGATGACATGAGAGCATTTCTCTCCAGAAGTGTGAGGTGATGCCAGATGTATCAGCTTTTTAGGATTGTGAAAAAAGAGTGTTACAATCAGTCTCCCCCCCCCCCCAAATCTGTATATCTGTATACCTCCATCTCTAGATCTTTATTTGTTTTTTTTTTCCTGGTCAGCCAAAGCCTAGCATCCTAGATTCAACAAGGCTATGATTTTTCCCTCTGAGAATCCAAGTATGATTTTTCCTGGCCTCTTCTGAGCTTGTTTCTGGGCACCCATGCTTGGGGAGTCTTGGCTTGTGGTTGTATCCCTAGACCCTGCTCCTTCTGTCCTAGTGTTCTCCTATGTTTTTCTGTCTTCAAATAGCTTTCTGATTTGGTTTTCTTTCTTCATAATGACACAGCCATATTGGACTAAGTGTGCACTCGACCTCAACTCTTCTATCTGTAGTAACCCTATTTACTGATTGAACCCTATCACGATACTGTGGTGTTATGGGTTAGAAATTCTATATATCTCACAGAAACTGGTGTATATCTAGGTTTTCTATAAACTACTGCAAAATATATGCCTGAAAGCAGAAGCACACTAGAGTTTGCAGTGAGTACCCTTCTAACACTTCCTCTCCACTATTCCAAGCTTTGGGTCCATGATTGCTCAACAATTTGTTTGGCTTCGTATGTTAACTCTCTTTTCAGCCACCAGGTTCCAGATGTCATCAGGATGCCGGCCAGGCTTCCCTGGAATGAAGACCCCACCAATGTGTCCTGGAGCTCTACTTCCCCAGAGACCCACCCTACTAGGGAAAGAGAGAGGCAGACTGGGAGTATGGACCGACCAGTCAACGCCCATGTTCAGCGGGGAAGCAATTACAGAAGCCAGACCTTCCACCTTCTGCATCCCACAATGACCCTGGGTCCATGCTCCCAGAGGGACAGAGAATGGGAAAGCTATCAGGGGAGGGGGTGGGATATGGATTGGGTGGTGGGAATTGTGTGGAGTTATACCCCTCCTACCCTATAGTTTTGTTAATTAATCCTTTCTTAAAGTAAAAAAAATAGGGAGAAAAAAAATAAAATCTTTAAAAAAAAAAGAAATTCTATGTATCATTTTTAAAGATGCAGCTACACGAATAATATTAAGGATGACAAACTTTTGGCAAAACAAGTATTTTTTCACTTTAGCTAGTTAGCTTGTTTAAATGGATCACGTCTTAGTTCTGAATCTGCAACAAAAATACAGCAGACTGGGTGGCTTAAACAATAACATTTTCTCATAGTTTGGGAGGCTAAGACGACCAAGATGGAGGTTTCAGCTGATTTTCCCAGCGAGGTGGGGGAGGGGAGTCACTGGACTTAAAAAATTCAAGGAACCTGGGAGTCGGGTGGTAGCCTAGCGGGTTAAGTGCACGTGGCGCGAAGCGCAAGGACCGGCCAAGTTCGAGCCCCAGACTCCCCACCTGCAGCTGAATTCCCCAGCAGGTGTGTGTGTGGGGGGTGGGACTAAGGGCTGGAACCGGGATCCTTGTGCTTAGTACTATGTGTGCTTAATCACATACACGACCTCCCGGCCCCCGACTACTGTTACTACTTAGGTTTATGTTAATGTTGAAATTTGACAAGCTTCTTAATCTATCCAGTTTAAGACAGATAGATGTGAACCTGAAAATGAATCCAGTTTCTGACATTTGCTAGGTATGTGAACTTTTTAGCTATGAAAATCCTCCAACACCTATAATTGCATCCTGTGAATTTGAACTCATTCATCTCACAAGGGTAGAGCAGTATTTGGTGAATGACAGAATTTATATCATTAGATTTTGCTACCTTTCTTAACTATGATTTTAGGTTATGGAGAAAATTAATGGGAATGAAAGTCTACGTAGCTAGAGGACAATTAAAAAGGAACTACAATATAAACAGCAACTTCTGAAAATCAGATAAGGAACAAGTAGTGAAGAGAAAAGAAGCAGATAGAAAGTAGGAGACAAGGAGTTGGGCTGTAGCGCAGCGGGTTAAGCGCAGGTGGTGCAAAGCACAAGGACCAGCCTTAAGGATCCCAGTTCAAGCCCCGGCTCCCCACCTGCAGGGGAGTCGCTTCACAGGCGGTGAAGCAGGTCTGCAGGTGTCTGTCTTTCTCTCCCCCTTTCTGTCTTCCCCTCCTCTCTCCATTTCTCTCTGTCCTATCCACCAACAACGACAGCAATAATAAATACAACAATAAAGCAACAAGGGCAACGAAAGGGAATAAATAAATAAATAAATAAATATTTAAAAAAAGAAAGTAGAAGACATAAATTCTTGGTAAATGATTGCAGTGAGACTACTGGGAAATGGGGAATGGTCTCCACAAAAAGGCCATCTTTATGGTGAGACTGCTTCACTGGGCAATGCCACATATTAGAAGAATATAAGTACTTGAAATAATGCATTAATCTTCGTTTATATCACAAAAACACACCACTATAGTGCTGAAGCTCTAAAAATCTCTTTTAGTATTCCCAACTTGCTATTACTAAACAATCATGGTTTTTCCTAGAACTTGAGAGAGGCAGTCTAATAGAGTTGTAAAAGAAAGAAAGAAAGAAAGCATTTTCATCTCAGAAGAAAATATAATAAAACTCATTAGCAAAGCACTTCTCTGTAGCTTAGTCCATCATACTGGAGGCTCTGCTGGGCTTATGAGGTTGACTATGAGTAGCAGCAAAGAGCCTCCGGCAGTAATTTCAGTACTACTGATGACTTAAAAGCCAGTACAAGTTGTGAGAGTGATTTTGAAGAGAATTTCTCAATGCTTGTTATTATTTCAACAGATAATACAAGGGAGTGCTTTGAAAAAAAAAATACATTGAGTAGTGCCTATCATGGTATTATTTAACAAAGCTAAAATTAAAATTGTGAATAGGATAACTTGATAACACCTAATCAGAATTTTTCTTTGGATATAAAAAAATGTAAATCACAACAAAATTAGAATCCTAAAATTAGTTTAATTCTATCGGTAGAATTTGGCTACACATGATAATCATATGTTGATTATTTCAGCAAAAGCACATTTTTTTCAATTTTAAAAGTAGCCAAATTCTATCAGGACAACAGAATTGGACTGGCAAAACAGATTTATTTTGAACTCTGGGTAAAAGAAATTATATAATTTCATCAGTAAGTATAAAGAATTGGGATGTGGGCAACTGTCTCTATCACTTTAAACAGAGCAGGTAACACCAATATAACTAATCCAAAATATAGAAGAATATAAAAAAAACGACAAACATCATTGCAGAGTAAATTTTATGGTCTATATAAAACAAGGAAATGTTAATACAAGAATCAGACTGATGGTATTCAGGGTAATTCATCAGCGAGATTTGAATTCCAATTTTCCTGTGAGGAAAAATGATAAATTAACTAAAAACAATTAAACAAGCCTTCCATCAGATTCTCTAGGATCATAATATGAAGGGAGAAGTCAATAATCACTAGCGATAAACAGATGCTTTAAGATAAAGTTTTTAGGTTGGAAGGTAACACAAACTCAGAGTTCTAAGATGCTAATTAGCATGACAGCTCTGAGCAGAACCAGTAGATGGCGGTAGACTGTCACAAAGCCATCAGAGACTAAGAACGGACACACTCCCAACAACACTTAATGAATGAATTATCCCTTGCAATGTTAACTGGATAGCCTGTCCCTAAATTCATTACAGAAAATTCTGGTTTTATAGCTGTAATTCGAACATTCCTGAATACTGTAACCATGTAGTAGACAAATAAAATAGGAACTATTTTTATTTTATTTTATTATATATATATATATATATTTTTTTTTTTTTTCTTTTCTTTTTTTTTCTTTACCAGAACACTGCTCAGCTCTGGCTGATAGTAATTCAGGGAGGGGATTGAGCCTGGGACTTTGGAGCCTCAGGCATGAGAATCTCTTTGTATAACATTATGCTATCGACCTCTGCCCCAGCAACAATTCTTCGAAACCCAGCCTCAGCAAGATCCAAAAATTATTAACAATTTTACAGACAGTTCTGTATTAGTCAAGTAAATATTACCTTGAATTGTATCTGAGTCATTCATCTAAAGAAATGTAGGGAAAAAGAGCATTTTATAATAGAAACTGTTTGGGGAGTCAGGCGGTAGTGCGGTGGGTTAAGTGCATGCAAAGCGCAAGGACCCACATAAGGATCCCGGTTCAAGGCCCCGGCTCCACACCTGCAGGGGAGTCACTTCACAGGCGGTGAAGCAGGTCTGCAGGTGTCTATCTCCCCCCCCCCCCCCCCCCCCGTCTTCCCCTCTTCTCTCCATCTCTAAGAATGTCGACATCAATAACAACAATAACTACAACAACAATAAAAAACAATAAGGACAACAAAAGGGAAAAAATACATAAATAAATATTTTAAAAAAAGAAGAAACTGATCAGGTGTCAGAAGGTATGTTTCTTCTACTTACAACTTTCTAAAGTGTAAGCTAGCAATGAACTATTTTTGGCAATGAATGTCTTCATCTGTATAATCATAATTACAACAATTCCTCAACAAAGTTTCAGCACCATGCATAAAATAAAACTTTGTACATTTGAGTAACTGCAAAACTCCCTTCAGACAGAAGCTAATTTTCTTCAACATAGATGGGACTTTGCCGAGGATTTATATCCCTCCCGATACTAACACTTTTAATGGAACCAAGTAAAATGAGTCCTATGCAACAAACCACTGTATTTATTCCTGCTTTCATTGTTTGAGTCTGTGTCTTGAATTAAATGGTAAATCTATATTGACCTAGATGAAGTTTGCATTCCCATACCCCTCATATATGCAGTAGTAGCACTAAAGTAAAATTCCAGTATCAGCACACCTGGTTTCATAGTGCATTTGCCAGCTGTGAGGGTTGGGGTAAGTTATTTAAGCATCTGTGTATTATCATCTGTGTCCACCTGTCTATGTTTCTACGTATCCATTGTTTTCTTACTTAGAATAAACAAGTATATCATTTCATGTGCCCGATATGATTTCAACTAGATAAATTCATGTTATTCTTTTTCTAGGTTTGTGGAATTACTTTTGTTATAAAGAAAAAAAAACTTAACCTTGTTATCCAACTAGAATATGTGGCACAGAAAGGCAAAAAAAAAAAAAAGTAGATTTTTTTCATCAATCTTCACTTTTTATCTTTTCCTTTTTTTTAATGTTTTCATTATCTTTCTTTATGGGATAGAGACAGCCAGATATTGAGAGGAGGGGAGACAGAGAGACACCAAGACACCCGCAGCCCTGTTTCACCACTCGCAAAATTTTCCCGCTGCAGGTGGGGACCCGGGGCTTGAACCCAGGTCCTTGTGCACTGGAACATGTGTACTCAATCAGGTGCACCACCACCCAGCCCCATCTTTTCAATTTTTTTAACAGTGATAAAAGATATAAAGATAAGAGAACCTTGACTTGCCAGTCAATCAAGTCCACTCAATTCACTAATAAAAGTATTTCAAGAAAGATTCCACTTTAGCTTCTTATTTTATTTTTCCAGATAGGAACCGAGGATTAATGAGATACAGAGTGAAAGAAACTACAACACCAAAGTTTCTGTCAGAGCTGTGGAGGTCAGGCTCGCACTTGAATAGCAGACATGGCAAAACAGCAGACTATCCAAAAGAGCCATTGTGATGGCCTCGTAGTTAGTTAATTTCTGAATCCAGAGAAAATAACAATTAGCCCGGTAGCTGGAAAAAGAATTTTGTACTTTACAAAAAATTGTTAGATATAAAGTTAATGAAATAAAAAAATTATTATACGGTGGTAAGACTACAAATCAGCTTTGTCCTCTTCACTGGCAGTTGATGGTAATAATTCTAGTTAACTAGGATAAAAGGATTCCCTGGCAAATTTTGTAAGCTATATAAAATCATGATAAAAACTAAAAATAATATGTTAATATATAAGTCTGTAGAATCAATATAGAGATATGCCTGATAACAATATACACTGAGAACTGAATTTTATTCACAAAGTTCCATTTTCGATTTCCTAAGATGGATAGTAGGTGGACGATTATTTAAGCCATTCCTTAAATCACTTTTGATATTTTCTCTGTCTTCACCTTATTTATTTTCTCTGCTCTTAGTAGTTTTCTGACAATCTTATTTAAAAAAAAAACAGCTTTACCCAAAACAAACTGGATAACAGAATAGTTTTGTTTTTTCCCTAGACTGAAAAATGTTTTTTCATATTTGTGCACCACAAAATTCGTCTACTAACGTGGTCACCAGATTATTAACTGTGGAACCCTTTAATGACTGACACTGGAGCTTCTGATAAGCCTAAAAGCTATCTCTTCGCTTTTCCCTTTAACCTTACACAAATATCAATCTGTCATACAGGATCGTGGTCATCCCTGTTTCGAGAAGTTGGGAGGGTATTCTAGGGTAATGTATCAGCACTTACATGGTTCCTGAACAAGATTAATCTCTTTAAATCACCCTCATAGCACAGACTCAAACAGCAGCCCAATGTAATAAGGTAAAATTATTGGTAAGATTCAAGGGTCATTCCTCATTAAATCAATGTTCTAAAAACCCTTTGTAAGTTTTCTAATCAGTAGACATGAACAGTTAACATCTAATTAGCCATCCATCATCCCTGCTTAAAATGCTTTCAAAAGAAAATTAGAGATTTTTGTCTTAAAAATTCACTGAAAATATGATAGTACCTTTTCCATTTACATATTTATCACTGACTATCCCACTGAAGAGCAACTATTTTCTTCTTTTTTAAAATCAATTTGCTTTTCTTTTAATTATTGGATAGAGATAGAGAGAAATCGAGAGTGAAGGGGGAGATAGAAATAGAGAGAGACATAGAGACACCTGCCACTCATGAAGCTTTCCCCCTGCAGGAGGGGACCAGGGGCTTGAACCTGGCCAGGTCCTTGTGCACTGTAATGCATGTGCTCAACCAGGTAGGCCACCGCCTAGCACCAATAGCAACTACTTTTTAAAATGATTGTAAGATGTATTTCTTCAAAGATTTATTTATTTAGAGAGAGGCCTCTAAAGAAATCAGCATGCATGCAGCCAGGGAGAAAACTCAGGACATCAAGCATGTAGAGTGTTAGGCTCTAATCACTGAACACCCCCACCCGCACCCCACCAATTCCTCTTATTTATTTACTTATTTTTGCCTCCAGGGTTATTGCTGGGGCTTGGTGCCTGCACCATGAATCCACTGCTCCCGGAGGCCATTTTTTCCCTTTTGTTACCCTTGTTCCATTATTGTTGTGGCTATTATTATTATTATTGCTGGTGCTGCTGTCCTTGGATAGGACAGAGAGAAATGGAGAGGGGACGGGAAGACAGAGAGGGGGAGAGAAAGACAGACACCTGTAGACCTGCTTCACCACTTGTGAAGCGACTTCCCTGCAGGTGGGGAGCCAGGGGGCTCCAACCCGGATCCTTAAGCAGGTCCTTACGCTTCACGCCAAGTGCGCTTAGCCCACTGCGCCACCGCCTGACTCCCCACCAATTGGTTTTAACAACAACAACAACACCAATCTACTCATTGAAATGTTTAGTACCACTTTAAAAATGCCATTATTGTATTCTTTCAGCTTACTTTATTTACAGTCCATGTAGTCAACGAGGGAACAACGAGTACACTGACATATAACAAGGAAAACCAATTTAGACAATGTAATTCCTGGACTTTGGATGAGTCCACTGCATTTGGATGCAAACGATCCGAGAACATATTACCATAAAAGGTAGAACATGCACTAAGTAAAGGGAAACGTGAGGAAAGGTATTCTCAAACTTTAGGCTGTTTTCATATCCGTTCACGTTTCTAGGTGTCTTGATTCTGGTAAGCAAGTCACATAGGCACGGCTACTCCCACCTGTTACTCTCACAATATATTGAGTACTTCTTTTTATTTATTTATTTTTTTACTTTATTTTAGTAATTGATAGAACAGATATAAAGTCAGGGGAAAGAGGAAAATAGAGGGAGAGAGACAGGGAGACACCTGCAGATCTGCTCTACCACTTGTGAAGGTTTCCTCTTGTAAGTGGGGACCAGGGGCTTGAACCCAGGCCCTTGTGTACAGTAATATGCGTTACTAGCAAGCTACGCCACCACCTGGCCCCTATTGAATACTTCTTTCCCTATGATTTTGCAGATATATTTAATGCCAATCATCCTTGACCTTAAAGTGATAATTCTAGATTACCCAGCTGTGCTCATTGTAAAGCAGTGTAAGTCCTCAAAAGCTGAACTTTCTCTTGCCTTGAGAGCAGGTCAGAATTATCTAAAGCATGACAATGACTTGCCATAATATGGACGTTTTACTGTTAAAAATGGCTATATGGGGGAGTCGGGCGGTTGCGCAGCAGGTTAAGTACAGGTGGCGCAAAGCGCAAAGTTCCCCACCTGCAGGGGAGTCGCTTCCCAGGTGGTGAAGCAGGTCTGCAGGTTTCTGTCTTTCGCTCCCCCTCTCTGTCTTACCTTCCCCTCTCCACTTCTCTCTGTCCTATCTAACAACGATGATATCAAAACAACAACAAAAACTACAACAACAATAAAGAACAAGGGCAACAAAAGGGGGAAAAAATATATATATATAAAAGAAATGGCTCACTTCTAGTGGCTGAGAGTATCCATTAGGCAACATGAATAAAAATCTACAACGCAAGTAACTGGGCTCTTCTAACAACCTAACAATATGTTAGCCAAGAAGCATACCCTTCATCCAAGTCTACATGGAAGACTTAAGTCTAGAAAAAGGACCAGAAAGCTGGATCAGGGACATCATCTCCCCAGACAATAACTTGGGTCCACCTGCATATCCAATGTTAAGCTGAGAAAAACAAACAAACAACCCACTTATATAGTCATGGGCCCTTGGGAATATAACTGAAACAGGTCTACTAACTATCTACAAAACGGAGACCCCCAAATCTTTGTCTGCACTATTCCAGCCTTTAGGTTCATAATTAGTCAACAACTTGTTTGGCTTTGTATGTTAACTCTTCTTTCAGCCACTAGGTTCCAGAGGTTAGCATGATGCCAACCAGACTTTCTGGGCAGATGACCCCACCAATGTGTCCTGGAGCTCTGATTTCCCAGAACGTCGCCCCACTAGGGAAAGAGAGGGGCAGGCTGGGAGTGTGGATCAACCTGTCAATGCCCATGTTCATTGGGGATGCAATTACAGAAGCCAGACCTTCCACCTTCTGCACCCCATAATGACCGTGGGTCCATGCTCCCAGAGAGATAAATAGGAAAGCTGGGAGTCCGGCAGTAGTGCAGCAGGTTAAGCACACTTGGCGTAAAGCGCAAGGACCTGCGCAAGGATCCTGGTTCCATCCACTGCTCCCCACGTGCAGGGGAATCGCTTCACAGGAGGTAAAGCAGGTCTGCAGGTGTCTGTCTTTCTCTCCCCCTCTTGGTCTTCCCCTCCTCTCTCCATTTCTCTCTGTCCTATCCAACAATGACGACATCAACAACAACAACAATAAAAACAACAAGGGCAACAAAAAGGAAAATAAATAAATAATAAAAAATTTAAAATAAAAAAAGAACAGGAAGGTTATCAGGGGAGGGGATAGGATACGAAGTTCTGATGGTGGGAATTATATGGAGTTGTACCCCTCTTATCCTGTGATTTTTGTCAGTGTTTCCTTTTTATAAATAAAAATTATATTAAAAATTTAAAAGAAGTTAAGTCTGACCAACATTTCCATTTTATACATCTGAGATCCAAAACAGAAAACCAAGCAGAACTATGCCAGAACTCAGACTTCCATAATTGCAAGATAATACATGTTTTTAGCCACTCTTTGATTAAGCTGAAATAGAAAAATCATGCAACATAATTTTCAATGAATAATACTACCTGTTAATGCAATATGAAGGTATGCAAATGCACACAAATAGGATTGGAAAGCATGACACAATATTGAACCTACATTTAACTCTGGAAAGTCTAAAGTTTGTCGGGAAGCAACTGCTGGGTCATTTCTTTCACACTAGTGTTCTAACATCAGCCAAGCTATACAATATCATCAGGATGCGTAGTCACTAAAACCAATCAAACTGAGAATTGTCCAGAGACTCACGGGTTCCAAATAACCGAATGATAAAATATTAAAAGTTATCAGTTGAGGGATGCGGGTGGTAGCACAGCGGGTTAAGTACACTTGGCGCAAAGCACAAGGACAGGCGTAAGGATCCCAGTTCGAGCCCCCGGCTCCCCACCTGCAGGGGAGTCGCTTCACAGGCGGTGAAGTAGGTCTGCAGGTGTCTGTCTTTCTCTCCCCCTCTCTGTCTTCTCTCCATTTCTCTCTGTCCTATCCAACAATGACATCAACAACAACAATCATAACAATAAAAACAAGGGCAACAAGAGGGAAAATAAATATAAAAGTTATCAGCTGATCTGTTCATTCCTTTTTTAAAAATTTTATTTATTTTATTTTTTTGAGAGAGATGCAGAGAAAGAAAGACACAGAGAGAAACACCAGAGCACTGCTCAGCTCTGGCTTATGGTGGTGCGGGGGGGATTGAACCTGGGACCTCTGAGCCTCAGGCATGAGAGTCTCTTTGCATAACCATTATGCTATCTACCCCGGCCCATGATCTGTTCATTCTTAATGGTTAAAAGATACATATGATCTGATGAGCTCAGAGTTTGCTCGTGAATATACAGTCTGGACAGTTATGAAACAAAAATCAGAAACATCATCATCAATCTTCTCTCTCGCCTATAATAGATAACTACCTTGACAAATTTGCTGGAAAGTTAGTCAATATACCGGTGAGACAGTCCAGGGCAACGTGAATAAGAGGCCTGTGGATGAAAGAAAGCCGTGTCTACACTTGGAATTAACCTCTAGAATTCCTTTCCTGTCCCCTTCTTACTTTCCTTCTTTGCATCTAGATCTCTCTTTTCTTTCCATTCACTCCTTCTGTTTAAGGGGAACTATTTCTGTAACCATGTGAGCAAGATCTATTTATTGAAAGATACTCACAGTGTTGAGGATATGAATCAGTAAGATCTACCTTTTCGATCTGAGTATGAAATTCACAGGATCCTGTAATGCAGAGTTTATAAAGACTTAAAATTTCCATTGTTATTGAAATGCTCAAGCATTCTAATACTTCAAGTTGCTACTGCTTTTCGGTCTGTCAGCTAACTGCAATTTGAGACATTTTCTATAATTTTAGCTTATTCATATTTTAGAAGAATAGAACAAGTAGGGAATAGATGACTAAAAAAAAAAAAAAAAAAAGACCAGCAAGTGATTTGGTGATTACATTTTTTTTTTTCCCCCGAGCACAAAATATAGATCTGTTCTCCTCACTTAAAACATAATGGGTATTTAGAAGTCAAGGAGTCTACAAGCCTACATATATTATCCTTAAAATCTAATTCTGTCATTTATGATTCATTGCCAGCTCCTTAACTAAAGTTACAGATTTTCAAATTATCCCATGGAGAGAGATAGAAGAGGAGAAAATAACAGGCCAGACTCACATCTGTCTCTGCAGTCAAGGAGATGCAGCTATAACCAAGATTCTCTGTGACTTGCTAGAAAGGCTATTTTCGTCTGTTTCCTAAAAGCACCTCTTTTGAAGAAAATCCCCATATCATTTTATTTTACTGGATGCTGGAATGAAAAAATAGATACCCACTGTCAGCTAGCTATATTGATCACGGGAGAAAATGGGGTCATTTTGCATTGACTTGCCCCACAGCACTATGCTCAGTCAAGGCGGCAGAAGGAAATTAATGCTTTCATATCATGCCTAAGAAAAATCTGAGATGCTGTTCACTTTGCCCTCTAGACAAAGAGGTATATGCAATAGCTGAAAGGTAATAGCTTTCAGAACATGAGCTAGGTTTCTTTAATATTATTAAAAACATTATTTAATGCACAAAAAAATAATGAAGCCACTGACACGCCGTGGCATTTAAAGAAGTCATCTGTAGTCGTTATCTCTTAGACTGTAAGGTTTTCTTCTATTAAGAGCCGGTATTTCTCAAAGTAAAACCATACCCCCGCTGTACCCTGCTCAAATGCCTTCAATGGTACCTTCTTGTGCATGCACGTTAATCAAACACAGTAAAAAAACTTTGAATTGGCCACAACAGATTTGTATTTGATTTGACTTTCACTTCACAGAAGGTCTAGTGATTTTACTAGTCTCCACTGGGCATCTCTATTGAACGTAACGCTGATTTTTGCATCTATATGGACCAAGATGAATTGACTTGAGTGGTTTCACTTAAAATATCCTCAGTGACCAATATAACTTAGGCTTTCAATTTAAAATGCTGATAAAGAATTATAAAATTAGAAACTGCAAATTCTAATACCAAATACCAAATTTACATCATCTAAAAGTCTAGACATAGTATAGGGATTATATATTCTGGTGAGCTTATATTTTTAAAAAATGTACCTAGCTTACAAATAATATCCCCTAGAGAAGAAGTATTTTATTTCTGAGGGCAGAATTTGAAATTCATGTGAATTTATTGTAGCAGGAACTAAATTTCACGTTGTCAAAACAAGGGTGCGAAAGGTGGCTCATTGGAACAAGACAAAACTTTTAAGTCTGAGGCCCCGTGTTTGAGCAGTGTATATGCCAGAGCACAGCAGTGCACTGCTCTGTCTACATTGCTCTTACTTCCGGTCTTTTCATCATAAAAACAAACAAATGATCTTTAAAAAATCACTTTAAACTTGGTAGCAAAACAATTGATCTAAAATTAGAGAATAGTCTGTTCTAACTCTGAAAAAAAAATAAATAACCGGTTTAACGTTGGTTTAAAACAGATCTCAGTAGTATAGTTTCACACCTGTGCATGTGTTTATGATTCAACATGATCAGCATCAAAATCCCAGTCACCTCACCAGACTCTGTAATCGCTCCATTTCACATCCGGATTTCTCCAACAGCACCACATTTTGCACAGTGTAAGAAAGTTTTTTTTTTTTTTTTAGTTGTGCATGTGCATAGGCCACATATGTCCGAAACCATTCAGTAGCTGTCTCTAACTTCCTTATTTTATTCACTTAAATAATCACCTCTAGTGGCATCTATTTTACCTTGGAAAACACAGTAGCTCTCTTTAAGTGGCAAGTGGCAATTTGTTGAGTATAATTTCCTCCCTCCCTCCCTCCCTCCCTCCCTCGCTTCCTTTCCATTCCTCCCTTTCCCTTCTTTTCTTTATCTTATTTTAGGGAGAGAGAGAGAGGAGAAACCTCAAGTTTGCAGGTGTCTTTCTCTCCCTCTCTGTCTTCCCCTCCTCTCTCATTTTTTTCTCTGTTCTATCCAACAACAATAACAACAGCAATAACACCAACAACAATGGGAAAAAAGTGGCCACCAGGAGCAATTAATTCGTAGTGTAGGTACTGAGCCACCACAATCACCCTGGAGGCCAATATATATATATAGTTAAAGCAAATAAATAAAAGAATATCATTAGTTTTTAATGCTTATCAAGCACTAGACTATGCTCCAGAGAAAAATTAGAGAGACAGAGCATAGTTGCAGCTGTATGCATAGTTTTGGGGATTTTATTGTTGATGTTGTTTTTGATTTGCATTTCTCAGTCATCTCCAGGTCTTCATTCTGAGCTGATTTTTCTAGATAAAAAGAGCAAGGCAGAGAGGCAGAGGGAGAGAAGAAAAGAAATCAAACAAGAAAAGAAAACCTTCAGTGAGGTGGGACCCAGGCTGGGATCAGGGCTGCAACTTGGCAGAGCAGTATGATATTCAAGTGGGCTATTTTGCCAAACTAGACTTGTAGATATTTTATATGTATCACTTCTCACGTCGTGCATGGGATCCATTTCTTTTCTTGGGTATTATATAAAAGTCACTTCCTTCACGAGAGACTCTATCAAGTCCTTTCTGTGTGTATTGGTTTCTAATTACCACAACTATCCTCTATTCTGATCTTTCTTTTTTTGTTGTTTCTTTAATTTAGTTAATTAATGTATTTATTCCATATGGAAACACTGACAAGACCATAGGATAAGAGGGGTACAATTCCCACCACCAGAACTCTGTATCCCATCCCCTCCTGTTAGCTTTCCTATTTTTTATCCCTCTGGGAGGATAGACTCCATATGGGATGCAGAAGGTGGAAGGTCTGGCTTCTGTAATTGCTTCCCCGCTGAACATGGGTGTTGACAGGCTGATCCATACTCCCAGCCTGTCTCTCTCTTTATGCTGACATTTCTATCCTAACTTCCCAATCAGAATACATTGGTAAAATGCATAACTTGCCTATTATAACATGTAGTCGAGGTTATCTTAAGGACTTCTAAAAAGTAATTTATTTGTTTATTTAGGATAGAGAGAAATTGAGAAGGAAGGGGAGATGGAGAGAGGGGAGGGGAGAGAGCCCTTCAGTACTGTCTTATCACTTGTGAAACTTCTCTTGCAGGTGGGGGTTGAAAACTTGGACTTGGGTTCTTGTGCACTGTAACGTGTGTATTTTACCAGGCACACCACCAACGGCCCTTCTACTTAGGTTTTACAATATTAAGGGTGTTATGTGATATATATACATATATATATATATATATATATGGAAATGTATGCAGTAGGTTCTGGAAGAATCTTAGCAGGGAAAAAAGAAAACATCTTTATCAGGAGTCCATACAGATCTCCCTAGGATGGAGATCATTCAAATATACTGAGATGATTCAGTTCTTAGCTATATGGGCTTCCTGGAAGAGAAACGCATATTCCAAATTAGCCAATATAATTTTAAACTGATCAGCGACCACTACAAGTCACACATCCCATTACAAGAGTCAACTCACTAAGGAGTCTCCTAAAAGATACCATCCCTTGATGTCTTTGCAGCCCCTCTATTTTTTTATACCATTACAGAAATCACTGCCCAAACTAAGTAATTTTTTTTATCTTACGAAATATTGCTGAGTTAAATAATTGATCATCTGTTTTTTATCAGTTTTCCAAGGAGAAAGAACTAGAATGGGAACCCAAATTAAGATTCTCATATGAAAGAGAAGCAACATGCTATTGTCCGCCAACTATTTTTCCTAGCAGGTTTCTCACTAGACTGTTAAGTATCAGAGATGCAGGGGCATTCATCTGTCTAGTTTATATTGAATGCCGACCAGTATCTATACTACTGCCTCGCACATAATTAAACTGTCACAGAGATGAGTAAGTCTTAGCTGTCTTTTCTGTCAAATGAGAATAACATATCTGCTGGGGTTATTAACTAAGGATTGAATAACACAATACTTACAAGTTAGTTAACATTATTCCATATAATCAGTACCTAACTAGAATGAAATGTTATTTTTCACTGTTGTTGTTGTTGGTGATCTATAGAAATACTAATAACAAAACATTTGAAACAAATATGAAATTAATAAATGAAGCCCAATATGCTATTTTTATCGAATCATGCTAACTTTTAATGTGAGTCATCTGTCTTCTGTTTCAGGCAATTCAAATAAAAGAAATAATCTCGCTCTAAAGTAACAATAATTTTTCTTATAAATATATAAATTTGTGCATTTTTTTAAAATTCCAAACATGTTTTTCTGATAGATGGTCTTCTTGTCCAATTTATATTGGCTGATGTATGAACACAACTGTATTCATGAATCATTCAGTCTGAAAATGTGAGTCAGGAAGAAATGCCTTAAAAAATAATTGATCATAAAGGTGCCCTAAATAAACCTGAATCCCCACTGAAGATGACTTAGAATCAAACATTCTCAGGATCAGGGCTTCCCATGAATATTCTGTCAGGTATGTTGCCCTGCAGAGGAAACAACTGCTGTGAAAACCTGTCTATAAGGATTCCTTTTTCGCTCCACTGAGATAAAGTATTTATTTTGTACTATAGCAAATTGAGAATTACTTTAACACTTTCTAAAAATGTTAGCCATATTGTATGACTGATATTGCTCAACTCAATCATCAGTAAACTATTTTCTAGAAAAGCATTAATGTCATATCAAGTGTACCAGTCCAGGGACGTCAGGTGGGCAATGTCAACCCTTCAGCCTCATTACTCAGCCACCAGGACCCAGATGCTACCATGATGCCAACCGGACTTCCCTGGGCAGATGACCCCAACAGGGTGTCCTGGAGCTCTGCTTCCCCAGAGCCCCACCCCACTAGGGAAAGAGGGAGACAGGCTGGGAGTATGGAACATCTGTCAAAGCCCATGTTCAGCAGAGAAGCAATTCCAGAAGCCAGACCTTCCACCTTCTACACCGCATAATGATCCTGGGTCCATGCTCCCAGAGGGATAAAGAATAGGAAAGCTATTCTAAGGTGAAGTCTAGATATTTCGGACACTCCTGTCCACAGGCAGTGGAGGGTTGAAAAAAAAAAAAAAGAATAAGGAAGCTTGCAGGGTATGGATGGAATATGGAGTTCTGGTGGTGGGCATTGTTTGGTGCTACACCACTCTTATCCTATGGTCCAGTCACTGTTTGCATTTTATAAATAAAAAATACACACACACACACACACACACACACACACACACACACACACACACATACACACACGAATTTACCAGCTTAATAGTCTATAAGGAACTCTTGATTTTTAAAAATATATTTCTTTCTAGCTTTTCTTTTATATTTTATTATTATTATTATTTATTATTATTATTTTGCCTCCAGGGTTATCACTGGGCTTAATGTAGACACTACAAATGCATTGCTCCTGGAGGCCTTTTTTTTTTTTTTCGATTTTATTTACTAGGTCAGAGAATAACTGAGAAGAGAGGAGGAAAGAGAGAGAGAAAGAGAGAGAGAGAGAGAGAAAGAAACATCTGCAGACCTGCTTCATCACTTGTGAAGTGTGCCTGCTGCAGGTGGGGAGCCGGGGGCTAGACCTCTGATCCTTGCACTTAGTACTATGAGCACTGTGCAGGGTGCTCCACTACCCACCCAGTCCCCTCAGACTTTCTTTTGTGTGTCTGCCCTAATTTAAATTATCAGGTGTGTGTGTAAGCTTACTATATCTTGAACCTCATTTATAGTGTATGTGGCATATCTTTATCTATCTATAAACATAAACTACAGGGTAGATAACATACATTGTATTCTGGTTTCTATTTTTGCTCTTTAATTTTTTTTTTGATATTTTGTAAGCTCATTATCTGTAATCCTACTTACATGAAAAAGAAAAAAGCCTTCATACATAAGATTGCTTGATATGGGGCTGGATGGAGGTGTACCTGGCTGAGTGCAGGTTATATATAAGCATAAGGAACTGGGTTCGAGCACCCCAGTCTCCACCTGCTGGGAGAAAGCTCTGCGAGTAGTAGATGTCTCTCCATCTCTTTCCCTCTCTATTGTCCTGTTCCTCTTGATTTCTGGCATTCTCTATCAAATTAATAAAGATAAATTTTTTTAAAAATCATTGTTCTATACATAAGTAACCACTGAGTTTATTTTATTTTATTATTTGTTTAGCATGCCAGTTATCATATAGGCCAAAATGTTAAATGATCACCTCTTTCTTTAACACAGAGACAAAGAATATAGGGTGAAAGGCTACAGATACAAAGCTCCTTTCTTTTTTGGCTTCCAGGGTTATCGCTGGGGTTCGGTGGTGTCTGCAGTAAGAATCCACTGCTCCTGAAGGCCATTTTTCCCATTTTGTTGTCCTAGTTATTCTATTATTATTGTTGCTACTGCTGTTGTTCTTATTGGACAGGACAGAGAGAAACAGAGAGGAGGAGAAGACAGAGAGGGGAGAGAAAGACACCTGCAGACCTGCTTCACCACCTGTGAAGCACCCCCCCACACACAGGTGGGGAGCCAGGGGCTCAAACCCTGGTCTTTACACTGGTTCTTGTGCTGTGTGTGTGTGTTAATATTTATTTATTCCCTTTTGTTGTTCTTGTTGTTTTGTTGTTGTTGTTATTGATATCATCACTGTTGGATAGGACAGAGAGAAATGGAGAGAGGAGGGGGAAGACAGAGAGGGTCAGAGAGAAAGACAGACACCTGCAGACCTGCTTCACTGCCTATGAAGTGACTCCCCTGCAGGTGGGGAACTGGGGGCTCGAACCGGGATTCTTGGCAGATCCTTGTGCTTTATGCTACTTGCGCTTAACCCACTGCACTATCACCAGTTTCCCCCAAAGCTCCTTTCAATGTGATGCTTTGTTGTACACAAGGCAAAGAAGCACTTTATTGGATGTATTTCACAGAACATTTAACTTTTAATATTCAGAAATGCTCACAAAAGTTGAATTTTTCTTTCATTGTTCTTCCATTTTTTTCTTCATGTGTGGCAATTTTTTTCCTTATTATTGGGAATAAAACCCTACCCCCAATACTTTGTTCACTATTTTTGCTGTCTTGCACAGTGTTTCCCCCCCCTCAATTTGCAACTCAGTTTGCCTAACTTCATTAAATTGTATCCTGTTACATACTTACACATTGTTAATGTCTCTTGTGTTCTAAAATTAACTGCAGAAGCAGAGTTAACATGTCTTAGTTTTTCTTCCCTGCCTAGCATAATATTTCCTCCCTATATATAAATATCTTAGATTTTATACTCTTCCCCACTTTGCTAACATTACAAGAGGATTTATTTAGTGTGTGTTTGATATCACTTAGTAACATTTATTTCTACTTCTTATTGCTTCATGCTGGTAGCAGTCCCTTGATAATCTTAATGATCTTTTTTAAAAATATTTATTTATTCCCTTTTGTTGCCTTGTTTTATTGTTGTAGTGGCAAACGCTAGAAGAAGATTGTTGTAGTTATTATTTTTGTTGTTATTGATGTCGTCATTATTGGATAGGACAGAGAGAAATGGAGAGAGGAGGGGGAGACAGAAAGGGGGAGAGAAAGACACCTGCAGACCTGATTCACTGCCTGTGAAGTGACTCCCATGCACGGTGGGGAGCCAGGGCCTTGAACCTGGATCCTTACGCGTGTCCTTGCGCTTCGCGCCACCTGTGCTTAACCTGCTGCACTACTGCCTGACTCCCAATCTTAATAATCTTTGCCACCAGACTCAAAGGATCACTTTTGTTAAGTATCCAATCTCATTTATCTATTTCATGCATTTCCATTTGAGCTAAATTTATCAACATTACAAAGCATTTATAATTTTTTATTTTCAGAGAAAAAAAAGGATTCCATTTAGCATCCTGATCCTGAAAATATCTTAACTTTGATGTATGTTAGTTGATTTTATAGTTTCCCTTCCTCCCTAATTGTGTTACCTAAAATTAATAGCGTATAGAGTATCTTCTTGCTGGATGATGGAGGAGAAATGGAATCTTCTTTTTAACATTGTTTATTTGTTGAATAGAAAGCAAGAAATCAAGAAGGAAGGGGGGAAGCATGGAGGGGGGAAAAGAGAGAGAGAGAGACCTGCAGCACTGCTCCACCATTCATGAAGCTTTCCTCCCTGCCGTTGGGGACCAGGGCTTTAAATCCAGGTCCTTGTACACTGTAATGTGTGAACTCAACTGAGTATACCACCACTTGTACACTGTAATGTGTGAACTCAACTGACTATACCACCACTTGGTCCCCTTTATGGAGTTTCATAGGCCACATTTTGGTGTGAATAGGCTAGTTTGAGAGATCAAACTGGTATATTTCACCGAGTAGGTAGATGGATCAAAAAACACAACCCAACCATAAGTTGTCTACAGGAAGCCCACGTAATTAAAGCAAACAAGAGAATCTAAGTGCAAAGGTAGAAAACCAACATATGATCTAAGGGGCCACAAAAAAAGACAGAGATCTGCTATGCTCGTATCTGACACAACGGACTTCAGAATTAATGGGAGGTATATTTTGTTTTTGCATGGTCTAGTGAGGTCTTCATTCTTTTGCTAGGTGGAACTTCTTGACCTCGCCCCCACCACACACACACATACACACCACCACCTTCTTCCTCATATCTTTAAGCCATGTTCTTTATCAATATTGACTTTGCATCTTTGGAAATGAAGGCGAATACCCAAAACCTTCCTAAGTCTGTGGCACTGTATTGTTGGGGAGTTGTTTCAGAGAGTTATTAATAGAGATTGATTTAAAGATTATTCAAGTTTTACCACACCCATCTATTCACTGAAAATTTCATATTTTCTGGGCTGTGCTTTTCTTTTTTTCAGTTTGTCAGGTGGAGGGAGTATTTTACATTTCCCTGCTCTTCTACCATTCTTTCTCCTGCGTTCACATATCTGTAGTTATTTTTTTTTCTTTTGAGATATGGCATATACTTGATAAGTAACAGATATTTTTACAAATCTGAGACATGACATCAGAGATTTCTGATTTCTGATACCTTAACCAAAAAGTCCAACCCATGCTTCTAAAGATGTTATTGTTGCAGATTCTTACATGTAATGCAACGGACCAAGTTAGTCTGTGAAAGATACATCGTAAAATTGATAGAAGAAGAAAAGCATGAAATACCATCAATTTTTCTCCAAAGTTATATAACTACTTCTAAATTACTTTTCTCCTATGTGGCCAATTATATCTCTCCACACACACACACATACACACACACATACCACACACACACACACACACACATACACACCACCACCTTCTTCCTCATATCTTTAAGCCATGTTCTTTATCAATATTGACTTTGCATCTAAACAGCTCAACAAAATTTCAGAGTATGACCTTCCTCTCTTTAACTGAAATAACCATGAGGTAAAGTTCCAATGTAACTGCTGAAGAGACGTAACTGCTAAAAAAAATTGCTATCTCCTGAATTGTTGAGAGCAATGCATTTGAAGGACATCTGCCCTTAAAAATAGTTTCAGTTTTATACACACGCACACACACACATACACAATTATGATAAATTAGAATATATTTAAAAATTGTTTACACTGATACATATTGTAAGACATTGCTTTTAATAGATGGCATTATTTTCAAACAGATCTATGTAAGTTGAGTGCAATAAATATTTGCCACATATATGTCTAGAAAAAGAAAGTTTTATGAATAACCAATATCAAAATATCTTCTTGAAGGACAAATAATCTATATGAAGATGCAATGTTAATATCTCCTTGTTGTAGAGTGCTCCAGCCGGGATACAGAGCAGATTGGTCACATATAAGAGCAAATGAGAAAGCAATTGATGGTATCAGGGACTCTCTTATGTACAAACTGTTGCCATGGACAGAATCTATATCATTTACATAAAGGCAACAGAAACGCAGCGATGGATGATTACACAAGGAGACAGATATAAAGACTAGAAAATTCAAATCAACCCCTTTTGTTCACATCCAATTTACATCTCAAACATATCCCAAAACAGACATAAGCAGGCCTGGTTTACTCAACAGAAAATGAGGGACATCTCCATTTGAGCTGGAATGCAAAATACCTTTCTAAGTAGCATGCAAAGTAAAAAGTGATTTGAGAAGATGCTTTTATAAATTCAGAGATGGAAGTCTTCAGTGATTTCTATCAAGAAAATACTTTAAATTGCGTTGTTTTTTTTTGTCAAATTTGTCTGAGTCATTAAATATGTTTCCTTATTTATTTATTTATTTTTTAAATAATTTTCAAAATGGGAAAAAAGCAACCCTGTTAATTCTTTAGGGATTTGCTGTTTCAGATAGGGAAACTTTTGCTAGAATTCATAATTACTGGAAATTTAGAATAAATAACAAATGCCTATTATTTAGCTCAAGCTTATGGTGGTACCAGGGATTGAACCTGGGACCTCAGAATTCAGGTACAAATGTCTCTTGCTTAACTATGATGCTATTTCTCTGCCCTTGGCTTCCTAGTTGAGAGCACATGTTATTATGCACAGGGACCTGAATTCAAGTCTACTGTCCCCTTTTGCAGGGGGGAAATCTTTCCAAGCAGTGAGCAGTGGTGCAGGTGTCTCTCTGTCTTTCTCCCTCTCTATTTATCCCTTACTCTCTATTTTTCTCTCTCTTGTCAAATAAAAAATAAAGGAAAAAATGGTTTCTGGGCTGCGGATTCATAGGGCAGAAAGAGACAATTGTAGAGGTTAAAGAAAAGCCCCGAATATTGAGAACAGCCATTAACCCGAAACCAACTGTTCCTTGTTCTGCATAAATATTTCTACCTGTACCCACCCTGTGATAACGATAAAAAGGTGGGAGGAAAAATGATCTGGGTCACAGATTCTCCCTTGTGTGGAAGGGTGTCGGCGGCCTAAGTCTAAGCTTGCTAATAAAGGCTCTTGCTATTGCATGTGATTCTGGTCTTCTTTGTGTGAGATCAGGGACTCGAACCTCTGGGCATAACAATAATACTGGTGGTACAATAATAATAATAATGTAAACAAAAAAATGTTAAATAAGAATTATCATATGTCCCCTATGCCCCCCCCCCACAAACTCCCTGAACTTCAACAGCCCCAAGAGAGCTACATTTGTTACAGTGACACAAAGGGATATATCATCACCAGCACCCCCAGCTCACATTACTTGATCTGGTTCATTCCGTGTGTCTTAGCACATGTATAAGGCTACACATACACACAGTAATGTACAGACTAAATTAACTGCCAGAGAAAAACCCTCCATCCTCTGCTTACTTATCTCTTTCTCCGATCCCATCCACTCCTGGAAATCACTGGTCTTTAAACTTGGACACATTCTGAATTCATAACTATTCCATTGTATTGTGCAGTGTAATCAAACTCATTTTCCATATGTTCCACAGAATAAGATATGGACTTGGAATTGAATGAATCCATGGGGAATAGTTTAATTGCCATTTGAGCAGCGAGGACAATTACTAATGAGATTCTTTTTTTCTGTGAGATGGTAATCTTTCAATTACCTTCCTTAGACATAGAAATATAAACCTTTTATTTTTTAACTATGTGGCTTTGAACTATGTTGTGGAGATAGTCCCTTTCTTATAATTCAAATTCTCTTGCTTAGAAAGAACTTGACCTTGACCTCCGAATCAGTAATGCAAACTGAATATAACACAACTAATATTTTACCATAATACCTCATGGATTCATTTTACTGAAAATTATTTCCAAAATGAAAATTCTAATCACAACAGAACTTCATTAAATAATGATCTTCAGCAGAAACTTTCACTTTTAAGACAAAATTATTTTAAATATAATAAATAAATCTCCAATTTGAATGTAAAATATAAAGATAAAAGTATATACTTATTTTTAAAACAACAACTAAAAGGTGTCTCAAAATATATATTCAGGGAGTTGGACTGTAGCACAGCAGGTTAAGCGCAGGTAGTGCAAAGCACAAGGACCAGCATAAGATTCCCTGTTCCAGCCCTGGCTCCCCACCTGCAGGGGAGTCGCTTCACAAGTGGTGAAGCAGGTCTGCAGGCGTCTCTCTTTCTCTCCCCCTCTTTGTCTCCCCTCCTCTCTCTATTTCTCTCTATCCTATCCAACAACGACAACAACAATAATAACTACAACAATAAAACAACAAGGGCAACAAAAGGGAATAAATAAATAAAATAAATATTTAAAATATATATATATATTCAGTTTAAGTTCCTACTCTAAGATCTTTGTTTTTCTAAACTTTTATCAATAATACTGCATTACACCAATTAAAACATAAATCAATCCAGTAATATTACCAGAAAAATCAAACAACACAATTTTATAGTGAAAAAAAATCAAATTCTCCAAATACATCCTATTTTATTTCTTTTAGATAACTTTAGTAAGTACTCCCTCTCCGTTTCTCTCTCTCTCTCTCTCTATGTATATATATATATATATATATGTTTGTGTGTGTGTGTGTGCGTTTCTCTCTCTCTCTATATATATATATATGTATATATATTCTCTCTCTGTGTGTATATATATATATATATGAATATAGATAGATAGATATATAGAGAGGGAGAGAAATTGAGAGGGGAGTGGGAAATACAGAGGGAGAGAGACAAAAAGACAACAGCACACCTTCTTCACTGCTTGTGAAGCAACCCCCCTGCAGGTGGAGGAACCAGGGGCTAGAAGCGGGATCCCTGCTATCATACTGTGTTAGCTTAACCCACCCAGCAACACCACCCAGCCCCCTCTGTGAGATAACTTTATAGCTTAAGTAAAGAAACAATTTAAAAATACCCACTCAGATTTATTTAAAAATTACATAGCCCAACACAACCAGAAATAAAAATATGGGTTCTTTGATACCACATCAATTATAAGAATGTTTTACTGATTTTTGGATGCTTTATAATAACTGCTCAGATCATTCTTAGTACTTCATGTTTGAAAACTTAAGTCATGCTGCAAGAAATGAGAGTGAGTATATGAGGACATGTAACCCAGCCCATCAGCATTAAATCTGCATTGGCAGCTACTTTTCAGAAGGAGAAAATCTTATGACCCTCTGTCTCACTTGGGTGAAAAAGGAGAATAGCTATTTGTGGCAACTATTACCTTACTTTAGTCTTTCATTTCAAATAAAATCTAACTGTAAACTGATTTTTTTTGTCCCTGTCTCTCTTCTCTCTTGGTTATTTCTCAATTATCCCTACCATATTTTCACAAGTCTTAAGTTTTCAACCATAATTTTTCCATTTTTGCCTAATATCTCAAATGTTTCATTCAAAATTTTTCATAACCCTAGGTTTTGAATTCAAGCACTTCACTTTACTTCTGTTTTCTGGTAACAACAACTGAGAAAAAAATATTCCCCAATACACACAAAGTGATTCAATTTAGTCTTGCAAGAATGATCCCAATATGAAGTTTTAAAATATATCATTAAATGCATTAACTTAAATGTCTCCTAATCCCAGGAATCATGCTTTGACTTTACATACTTATCAACAGAGGTTTAACATTTAATCACTGCATTCACATACTGAGTCATTTAAGTTGCCATTCACACTATATCATATGTACACCATCCCTTGGGTAATCAACAATAGCTAAAAATAAAACAAAATTTATTTGTACTGCCAGCAAATAAAACATCACTGTATACCTAGTTGGCTCTACAATTAAACTGAGAAATACTGACTAGAGAAAATGTAGTCAATATTCCAATTTCAGAGAAATTCGACCCAGACATCAAAAACTTACATAAAAAACCAAAAAAAAACAGTTGTAATTTACCAAGCCTGGTTTGACAGTTCAACACTTAAAGTCACCCAAGTTGTGAAAAAGACAATGTATGGCATCTCTTTAATTAGCGCTCAGATCTGCTCATCTTGAGGCAGCAATAAACTGAGAGTTGCCTGGGTATATGCTCTTCTTGGAGACAGTCACTGTGCATAATACATGGGGTACTTTCCAATTCAAGGCGTGAATCTTGGCTTCTAGAAGCTTCTGAAACACAGTGCTTCATTTCAATGAAAAATACCTGGCTGCAGTTAGATAAGGTCATCAGCTGTTAAGTGTAATGCAATTTCTGTAATAAAACTAATTTTATAGCTTACATAAAAGATTTTATGTGGGCTAAATGCTTTTAATTATGCGTGAGATTTTGACCCTTAGAATGCATACATGAAGCATCTCCACCCTCCATAAAACATCACATCCACTGTAAAATCTCAGTAGAAGTCTTTAGGATGCAGCTATAAACTGTGGACTAACACAGCTCTTTTTGAGCTACAAAGTGTAGGGAACTGTGAGGGGAGGATAGAGCTTGGTGGGACTCCCCACCCATTGAAAAATGACGGCCTGAGGGGCACAGCTAATCTTATCAGTCTCTCTCTGCTAAGAGGTCGAGCAAGGAAGAACACAGCCTCCAGGGTCTTCCCCACCTATCAGCCTCCCAGTCTCACAATAGCCCACTCCCTTACTATCTGCATAATCATTGTTTTGTCTGAAAGTCCCCTCCCTACTTCCCCACCCCTTCTATTCCTTTGATCCTATCTTCTCTCTGCCCTCAGGACCCCGCTCTGGCTGCTGGTTATGATAACCATGCTTCCTCATTCCTTTAACCATCAAACCTCTTGCTCAACAATTACTGGAAAAGACCTGACCCTCCCCAGACCCTTTGTCTCCCTACCATATATGGTGTACACATGTCACTTCCTCCTGAGACCCCTTCCTCCCTACCATACATGGTATACACGTCACTTCCTCCTGAGACCCCTTCCTCCCTACCATATATGGTGTACACATGTCACTTCCTCCTGCGACCCCCTCCTCCCTACCATATATGGTGTACACATGTCACTTCCTCCTGAGACCCCTTCCTCCCTACCATACATGGTGTACACATGTCACTTCCTCCTGAGACCCCTTCCTCCCTACCATATATGGTGTACACATGTCACTTCCTCCTGAGACCCCTTCCTCCCTACCATACATGGTGTACACATGTCACTTCCTCCTGAGACCCCTTCCTCCCTACCATACATGGTATACACGTCACTTCCTCCTGTAACCACTTCCTCCCTACCATATATGGTATATGCATGTCACTTTCTCCTGCAACCCCTTATAAGCCCTGCTCTGCCAACCCCTTATAAGCCCTTATAAATCAATACATGGATTTTTGTACACAACACATCCCCTGGTGATCCCTGGTATATCTCTTGCAACTTACATAGGGAAACACCCAGTCGCTCACCCCTGCTGCCCCAGGACAATCCTTCTAGGCCCCCCGCACCTGAGGCACAACAAAGCAGGCAACCTCTAAAGTTTTTGCCCAGGAAAAGGCCTCCCCACCAACGAGTCTGACAACAAAGCCAGAGGATGTATTTAGTGGTAAGACAAGATGAAAACAGCTGTGCCAGAGACTGTGTTGTGCGATTCCTTGGCTAGACAGTTATTTTTAAATAGTGATCCAGACTAAAAAAACTAATGACATATAAGCATCAGTCTGTGAGCCCCAAATTAATCATTCAACAAATGGATGGATTTGACCTCAACTGGGAGTTGCACTAGAGAAAAAGAAATGCAAGCCACACCCCTAAGTCAGTTGGAAACACAGCTCAATGTTGGTAAAAGCAAAATAACATTAGAAGGGCGAAATTATTAGGATAACATATACGTAAGCATTAACACCAAGACTGCTTTATAAAATTTGGCCTACTGTGATAGTTCTTTTTAAAACAATTTTTTATTACCTTTATTTGTTTATTGGATAGAGAAAGTCAGAAATCGAGAGGAAGGGGAAGACAGAGGGAAGGAGACAGACAGACGCCTGCTACCCCGCTTCACCACTCAC
This sequence comes from Erinaceus europaeus, assembly GCF_950295315.1. NCBI lineage: Eukaryota > Metazoa > Chordata > Mammalia > Eulipotyphla > Erinaceidae > Erinaceus > Erinaceus europaeus. The sequence goes on from NC_080175.1 coordinate 95,437,615, forward strand.
AAAGCTTTCCCCCTGCAGGTGGGAACCAGGGGGCTCGAACCTGGGTCTTTGCACATTGCAACATGTGGCTTAACCAGGCGTACCACCACCTGGCCCCTGTGATAGTTCTTAAAGTGGCTTCCTAAATGCTAAAGGCTTTAGAATGAACACAGAATTTGGAATTAACCAGGTTTTTGTTTATTGTTTTGTTGGGAAGTTAATGGTGCAGTTGTTGGACACATGGTACAATTTTCATCTTACCATCATAGGTGCCTGCAACACACTGTCATCCACAACTTAGGGGTTTTTTTCCACCATCAGGTGCCAGAATCCCAACACCCCCCACTCCCCCCCCACCCTCTCTCCAGTGCCTTTCTACCCTGTCAATCACTCCCAGTCCTGGGTCTCTAGAGTCTTTTGCTTTGATGCAATACACAAAACACAGGGCAAAATTTCCTTTGTATTTTTCCTTTCTGCCCTGGTTTCTTAATTTTTTTAAATATTTATTTTCCCTCGGTTTTTTATTGTTGTTGTTATTGATGGCATTGTTGTTAGACAGGACTGAGAGAAATAGAGAGAGGAGGGGAAGACAGAGGGGGAGAGAAAGACAGACACCTGCAGACCTGCTTCACTGCCTGTGAAGCGACTCCCCTGCAGGTGGGGAGCCGGGGGCTCGAACCAGGATCCTTATGCAGGTCCTTGTGCTTTGCGCCACGAGCACTTAGCCCGCTGCGCTACAGCCCGACTCCTCTGTCCTGGTTTCTTAAGTTCACCTTTGAGCAAGATCATTCGAGACTCATCTTTCTCCTTTTGGTCTAAATTCCATCTCTCCCAACAACTAGTTATGTGACATCAGTCCCCACACGCTTTTCTTTTTCCAGATCCTATGTTATCATCTGATCTTTAAGTAAAGATTAAAATAGTTACTTCGATCTGATCTGGGGCCCATATTCAGCTTGGGAGCCTATGTGACTCTGCATCCATGTAGATGTGAGCTCACATTCTGTGGTCATGAGTAGGAATGTCCCAAGATGCCCCAGTTTCAGAACTATCTTCCTCAGGTGGAAGATAGAGTATGCTGTCCAGCCTCCCTTCAGAGGATGGAACATTTCCTACTGTTGGTGATCCATGTTGAGAGCTAAGGTCCTATGCCCCTGCTTCCCCAGAGCCCTGCCCCACTACAGAAAGAGAGAGAGAGGCTGGGAGTATGGATCAACTTGTCAACCCCCATGTTCAGTGGGGAAGCAATTATAGAAGCCAGTCCTTCCACCTTCTGCATCCCACAATGTCCCTTGGTCCATTGCTCCCAGAGGGTTAATAATAGGAAAGCTGTGAGTCAGGCGGTAGTGCAGTGGGTTAAGCGCAAAGACCAGTGTAAGGATCCCTGTTCAAGCCCCCCGGCTCCCCATCTGCAGGGGAGTTGCTTCACAGGCGGTGAAGCAGGTCTGCAGGTGTCTATCTTTCTCTCCTCCTCTCTGTCTTCCCCTCCTCTCTCCATTTCTTTCTGTCCTATTCAACTATGACAACATCAGGAACAACAACAATAATAACTACAACAATAAGGCAACAAAATTAAATAAATATTTGAAAAAAAAAAAGAATAGGAAAGCTATCAGGGGAGGGGATGGGATATGGAGTTATAGTGGTGGGAATTGTGTGGAGTTGTATCTCTCTTATCCTACAATTTTGTCAGTGTTTCTTTTTTTATAAATAAAAAATTTTAAAAAAGAGTTGCTTCATAGTGTTATTATCAAATTCAAGCACAACTGCATGTTTCTTCTGGAATAAAGCCTGGTCTTTGTAGGTATGAAATATTATCTTTTCTTCTAATGTTACTCCCTTTCCACAGATTCATGGGGAATTTGAAGGTAGATAGTCTCAGAGTGTCAACACTCTTTTCTCATTATTGGGCTACTACCACTGAGATGAGGGGAATGGTAGCTGCTTTAAAACTCATGTCACATTCCTTTTCCACCACCAGGTTCCAGATGTTACCATGATGCCAACTGGACTTCCCTGGGTAGACAACCCCCCACCAATGTGTCCTGGAGCCCAGCTTCCCCAGAGCCCTGCCCCACCAGGGAAAGAGAGAGACAGGCTGGGAGTATGGATCCACCTGGCAACGCCTATGTTCAGCAGGGAAGCAATGACAGAAGCCAGACCTTCCACCTTCTGCATCCCACAATGACCCTGGGTCCATACTCCCAGAGGGATAGAGAATGGGAAAGCTATCAGGGGAGGGGATGGGATACAGAGTTCTGGTGGTGGGAACTGTGCCCCTCTTATCCTATGGTCTTGTCAGTGTTTCCATTTTATAAATAAAACTTATAAAAAATAAAAAACTGTCACATTATTTTAAATAGTATAACTATATCATAGTAAGAACTTATCTTTTGGTTTTGTTCTTGATTTGTCTTTATAAGAACTTATTTGACTTACAAGTAATGCTTCTAGACTCTTTCATGTTTGCTATAGCCAAGGTGGCAAGCCCCACAGAAGAAAATAGGAAATATCCTCAAGAGATCACTTTTACAGCTTTTGATCTGAACTCTAAAAGTAGTTAGAAGCAGAAATGTAATGCTGAGAAACATCTACTTGGGCAAATGAGGTTTGATTCTAAATATGTGCTTAATCTGCAAGTCTCACCGTTATATGTCAGTATTACTTATAGAACATTTCCAGTACTTCATTGAGCATAGCTGTGTTATCTAAGGAATCTTAGAGAGGACACTTTGCCACTTTGATGATCTCTTCAATATATTTTCAAGGTTCCTGCATGAAACAGAACATTGTAGTTAACTTATTTTTTAAAACTGTCCTTTTTGCCATCATATACTATTTATTTTGATTACTTGATTATGAAAAGACTAATCTTTATAGAAATACTTCTAGGTGGATGACAAGTATGGTACTTAATATTAACATATCTCAAATAATTAGCTGTTAACTCAAGTTTATGTTTTCATCTTTCTATATAACTATGTATGTACAATTTTCCCTGATAACTAATGGAACAGATACAGTCTTATGCATTTGTCCATCTTAACCACATTTCTTCCATTACTATAAAGAGATGAAATACTAGTTTAATTGGTAAATGCATGTCCAATTATGAATAACTAGGCTCCGTTCACTGATCACAGGCTCACAGCACATTTTTAAAACATAATAGGTAGCCATGGGGTTGCTTTCTCCCCTGCTCGTGGTGACTTTGGTATAGGGAAGCTTCTTTGGCTTATCTTCTTTTTTTTGCCTTCATCCAGGGTTATTGCTGGGGCTTGGTGCCTGCACTATGAAACTACTGCTCCTGGAGGCTATTTTTTCTCTTTTTTGATGCCATTGTTTATTGTTGCTATTGTTATTATTATTGTTAATATTATTGTTGTTACTGCTATTGTTGTTGGATAGGACAGACAGAAATCGAGAGAGGAGGGAAAGACAGAGGGGGAGAGACAGATAGACACTTGTAGCCCTGCTTCACCGCCTGTGAAGCGACCCAGCTGCAGGTGGGGAGACAGCCACTCAAACAGGGATCCTTGCACTTTGCACCATGTGTGCTTAACCTGCTGCGCTACCATCCAGCACCCCTTATTTTCATTTTTAATGCAGTAGAATTGAAGTGCTGAGCAAGACAAGACTTCTCCCAACAATCTATACAGTATTGCTTGATGATTGAGAAGTGCAAGTAATGTCTTCTTACTCATGGGCCTTGAGACAATGTCACTTTGTTCAGTCAACTTCAAAAGAGATCATTTGTAGGCTAAGTTCAAGTCAATTAGAATTGCTTGTTAAAAGGCCAGATTCATTCACAGCTATTCAGATACTGCTTATCTCTGTAAGTGAACATGTTAAGTAGATGTTAAAACACTAGCATCCAAAGACTCCTAAATTGTGCTCTAAGCAGAGTCTTTTCATTGCCATTAGACCTCCGGGGCGGGACCAGGGCTCAGACCTGTGCTATAGATGGCAAGATATGAACCTTACCTGATAAGCTATTTTTTCTGGCTCTTTGCTGGTTGTGGTTTTTTTTTTGTTTGTTTGTTTGTTTGGTTTCCTCTACACTTCCCTCCAGTAAATCATATCTATCTTTCTACAGGTGTTCTGTCTATCTCACTCATTCTAAGTTCAGTTTTCATACTACCTCCCCTCCCCTCCCCTCCCCTCCTCTTTCTCTCCTCTCCTCTCCTCTTTCTCTCCTCTCCTCTCCTCTCCTCTCCTCTCCTCTCCTCTCCTCTCTCTCCTCTCCTCTCCTCTCCTCTCCTCTCCTCTCCTCTCTCTCTCTCCCTCTCCCTCTCTCTCTCTCTCTGTCTCTTTCTCTCTCTCCTCTCCTCTCCTCTCATCTCCTCTCCTCTCCTCTCCTCTCTCTCTCTCTCTTTCTCTCCTCTCCTCTCCTCTCTCTCTCTCTCTGTCTCTCTCTCTCTCTCTCCTCTCCTCTCCCTCTCTCCCTCCCTCCCTCTCTTTCTCTTTCATTGTTATTATGACTCATCTCACATTTTTCTGACTTTGTTGAAATTCTTTAATGACCTTTCAGTTTCAATGAGCATACTTAGCACCATGGCTTTAATTATCTCCTTTGGGAATCAACACAGTTCTGGGTTCTGTGAATTGGAAGATTCCTTTAAGTTGCTGTCTTGGATCATCCGTGTGTGATGATTTCCTCTCTCATTATGCTTGATGCTCTGTGAGGTTTAGAGCCAGACATCTGTGTCTGAGTTGGCCTGAGCAGTGACCGGATACTTGCAGTCACACATGCCTGGGTAAGGCTACACCAACCTGGCCAGATGAATAGGATTTTTAGCTTACAGGTGCCCACACAGCAGGCTGGCTGGGAACAGAACTGCAGAGTCTGTTATTGTGGAGAGTGCATTTCGAATCTAGCTGCTTTCAAGTTGCAAATGTTTGGAGGCTGCAAGAACAACTTCCACACAGTTTGTAACTACTATTGTATTTGCTCCTCTGCTGTAGAGTTGAAGGCACACAACTATAATAGGATTTGGATGCCAGGATTCCAGTTTAGCCTGCCCTAGGTTCATTTAATTGAAGTGCTGTATCATACGGGTCCTTTCTCAACTGGGAATTATTTTCACACAAAACACCTTTTATACTTTTGGGGAATGAGTCTCTCTGTGTCTTTGTTACCTGGATGTCTGAGATTCAAACTCAACTTACATGAGGAGTTTGCTATATTTTTAGTAGCCTTGTTATTGCAGAGGGGGGAAGGGAAAAAACTTTGCTACTGGACTGTCTTGGCTCTATCCCTCTTATATTGTTCTACTTTTAAGAAGAGTGCAGGATATTAAAGTCTACTCTTTTGAAATCACACTTTAAGCCATAATATGGAGTTTTCTGATCCCAGAGGGCTTGGCAAGATAAGTGTTCAAAGAAAAAAATGATATTTTACTGATTGATTTATTAAACACTGATGTATAATAGTATTTAAGGGGGGAAGTACAGTTTCACACCTATATGCTTATATGATAGCAAACCCACCACCAAGATCCTAGAAGCATTCCATCAATAAAACCTCTCTTCCTGCTCTCCTGACCCCTTTCTCTACTCTCTCGTGTAACCACCGCAGTTTCTACAATCTGAAGCAGTTTTGTTGTCCATTTTCTTGTCCTATTTAAAAATGAAACTTTCTTTTAGCGTAAAATCACATGCACATATTTTAAGGATTCTCTGGAATCCTAAATTGAAATCCATCTTTCTAATCCATCTTTCTTGTTATTATCATTAATAACAAAAACAGTCTAGGGTTATAAATAAAGAAAACATCTTGCTGAATGTTATTGGTTCATGTATCTCTAAGCATTTGTTTTCTGTTCACCCTAACACGAAGAAAATTCAACTAAGAAATGCAGTGCTAACCACCTTTTGAAACACTGCTACGTGAAGCAAAGGGAAAAGATGAAAACATTTCTACCCTGTGTTTTGAATCCTTTTATTTTTACCCTAAAGGAACTAAGAACTTTATGTACCCCAAGGGGAAAATTCCCAAAAAAAAAAGACTGGTCAAAAAAAAAAGAAAAAAGACTATTATCCTGCCTCTGAGACTAGATTTAAAAGCCAAGAAAAACTTCTTAGAATGTAGTGTTACAGAGCAAACCAATCTTTAAATCCATGAAAATACCCCTAGAATGTTAAATACAGTGTGTGAGCAAATCACGAGTGATTTGAGAAACATCAATTTTGGTTTTTACCCTTTTTTTATGTCCTAAACCACAGCTTACAAAGTACTAAAGGAAATGATATAACATGGATTTGAGAATATATACTGTTGAGATGACTATTACCAGGCTTTCTTTGACATTGGAGTATGTTCCCCAAAATAGTTTTCCTTTTTCTTTTTGGATTTGTGAAAAAAAATGCACAAAGACAAACTCCATCTCAGAAAAAGTCACCATGAAGGATCTTGAAACAAAATGTTTGTTTCCATTTGAAAATTACCTATTCACTAACGACAAATATCATTTCAATTATTTCCTATTTTACTATAACATTTTGGTTTTCTTCCTAAACTTATAATTACTAATTCATTCATGGTGAACTCCAACTCTCTTCCCCCTCTTCCCCTTCTTCCGCCTCAGAAAGTAACTCATAGGATTGATATAAACCACGTAAATAGGGCTCAGTCCTAGCACTCGCCTGTGCCAAAGCTGTGCAGTGCTATGGTTTCTCTCTGTCTCCCTATCTCTTTATCTCTGTATTTATATCATTAAATAAAATATGCTTTAAAATACTGGCATAAATAAAAACCAAATAAAAACTTGTACCTGAAGAATATCAATTTTGAGTAAAATAAGAAATGCTAAAATTTAATATATTCTGTATTAACAAAACACATGAGCCCAGGTGAAATATAAGCTTCACAGGGCACTCTGGAGCATGAAGCCATATGGCCTGTATACTTCTTAATATTTTGTCTCGAGTACATTATAAAGGAAAGTCTTGCTCATAAGATAAAGATTGTATAGGAAACTTAGTAGTAATTCAGTATGAAGTAAAATCAATGTCTAAGTTCTTCCTTCACCTTTCAAGGTGGTTTGGATATGCCCACAACCAAAAATGTTTTACAAGAGTCTAACAAGTAATTTTTGGCAAACATGAGTTCTTAAGGGACTGTTCATGTGGAAAAGACTTGAGACAAACAACAGCAAGACTTTAAAACCAGTTGATATTCACCTTCATACTTAAAATGCATTAAAATAGAACCTCAGGTCAACTACAAGTCATAAAATGCAATTGCGAATGAAGGAAATCATAATTAACTCAAACACCTACCTACTGAAATAGAAATCCATGGCATAAAATTATACCTTTGACCCCTGTAATGCAGTGCTTAATTAGCTGCCATAAACTCTCGGTAGCTAATGAAACACTTGGAGGGTTTCCTTTATGAATGTAGATCCGTATGTTCTAGTGATATTAAGATTCTAAGAATGCCAAGTTTCACTAAATAGTTGTCTTCCCTCTGACTTTAGTTAACAAGTTAACTTCCGTTAACAAGGCTGAGTGTGGCTTTAATTCTTGAGAAAAAAATCTCACCATAGAAAAGCATACAAAGTCCCAAGAACAAAAGTGCTGGACCAGATGGCTTCACAAACGAATTCTACAAAACTTTCAGGAAACAGTTAGTACTCATACTTCTTAAGCTTTTCCATAAGATTGAAGAAACAGGAATACTCCCTTCCACCTTCTATGAAGCCAACATCACCCTGATACCAAAAGCTGATAGGGACAGAACAAAAAAGGAAAACTACAGACCAATATCTCTGATGAACATAGATGCCAAAATATTAAACAAGATCTTGGCCAACCGGATACAGCAACATATTAAAAAGACTGTTCATCATGACCAAGTGGGATTCATCCCAGGAATGCAAGGTTGGTTCAACATCCATAAGTCAATCAATGTCATTCACCACATCAATAAAAGCAAAGCCAAAAACCACATGATTATCTCAATAGATGCAGAGAAAGCCTTTGACAAGATCCAACACCCATTCATGCTCAAAACTCTACAAAAAATGGGAATAGATGGGAAATTCCCCAAGACAGTGGAGTCTATATATAGCAAACCTACAGCCAACATCATACTCAATGGACAGTAGTTGAAAGCATTCCCCCTCAGATCGGGGACTAGACAGGGCTGAACACTTTCACCGTTACTCTTCAACATAGTATTGGAAGTTCTTGCCATAGCAATCAGGCAAGAGAAAGAAATCAAAGGAATACAGATTGGAAGGGAGGAAGTCAAGCTCTCACTATTTGCAGATGATATGATAGTATACATAGAAAGACCTAAAGAATCCAGCAGAAAATTACTGGAAGTTATTAGGCAATATAGCAAGGTACAAAATAAATGTACAAAAATCAGTGGCATTTCTTTATGCAAACACTAAATCTGAAGAAGAAGAGGACATCCAGAAATCACTCCCATTTACTGTCTCAGCAAAATTAATCAAATACCTAGGAATAAAGTTGACCAAAGAAGTGAAAGACTTGTATGCTGAAAACTATGAGTCGTTACTCAAGGAAATAGAAACTGATACCAAGAAATGGAAAGATATCCCATGCTCATGGATTGGAAGAATAAATATCATCAAAATGAATATTCTCCCCAGACCCATATACAAATTTAATGCAATACCCATCAAAGTTCCACCAAGATTCTTTAAGAGAATAGAACAAACACTACAATCATTTATCTGGAACCTGAAAACACCTAGAATTGCCAAAACCATCTTAAGGAAAAGAAACAGAAATGGAGGCATCACACTCTCAGACCTTAAACTATATTATAAAGCCATCATCATCAAAACAGCATAGTACTGGAACAAAAATAGGCACACAGACCAGTGGAACAGAATTGAAAGCCCAGAAATAAATCCCCACACCTATGGACATCTAATCTTTGATAAGGGGGTCCAAAGGATTAAATGGAAAAAGGAGGCTCTCTTCAATAAATGGTGCTGGGAAAACTGGGTTGTAACATGCAGAAGAATGAAATTGAACCACTTTATCTCACCAGAAACAAAAATCAACTCCAAATGGATCAAAGACCTAGATGTCAAACCAGAAACAATCAAATACTTAGAGGAAAACATTGGTAAAACACTTTCCCACCTACACCTCAAGGACATCTTTGATGAATCAAACCCAATTGCAAGGAAGACTAAAGCAGAAACAAACCAATGGGACTACATCAAATTAAAAAGCTTCTGCACATCCAAAGAAACTATTAAACAAACAAAGAGACCCCTCACAGAATGGGAGAAGATCTTCACATGCCATACATCAGACAAGAAACTAATCACCAAAATATATAAAGAGCTCAGCAAACTTAGCACCAAAAAAGCAAATGACCCATCCAAAAATGGGCAGAGGATATCAACAAAACATTCACTACAGAGGAGATCCAAAAGGCTAACAAACATATGAAAAACTGCTCTAGGTCACTGATTGTCAGAGAAATGCAAATTAAGACAACACTAAGATACCACCTCACTCCTGTAAGAATGGCATACATCAAAAAGGACAGCAGCAACAAATGCTGGAGAGGATGTGGGGACAGAGGAACCCTTTTACATTGCTGGTGGGAATGTAAATTGGTCCAGCCTCTGTGGAGAGCAGTCTGGAAAACTCTCAGAAGGCTAGACATGGACCTTCCATATGATCCAGTAATTCCTCTCCTGGGGTTATACCCCAAGGACTCCATAACACTCAACCAAAAAGAGGTATGTACTCCTATGTTCATAGCAGCACAATTCATAATAGCTAAAACCTGGAAGCAACCCAGGTGCCCAACAACAGATGAGTGGCTGAGAAAGCTGTGGTATATATACACAATGGAATACTATGCAGCTATCAAGAACAATGAACCCACCTTCTCTGCCCCATCTTGGACAGAGGTAGAAGGAATTATGTTAAGTGAGCTAAGTCAGAAAGATAAAGATGAGTATGGGATGATCCCACTCATCAACAGAAGTTGAGTAAGAAGATCTGAAAGGGAAACTAAAAGCAGGACCTGATCAAATTGTAAGTAGGGCACCAAAGTAAAAACCCTGTGGTGAGGGGTAGACATGCAGCTTCCTGGGCCAGTGGGGGGTGGGAGTGGGTGGGAGGGATGGGTCACAGTCTTTTGGTGGTGGCAATGGTGTTTATGTACACTCCTAGCAAAATGTAGACATATAAATCAGTAGTTGATTAATATGAGAGGGGGAAAATCAATTGTATGTCTCAAAGTTTTTCAAAACACAAACTGAATCTTTTTAATATATAGGCTGTGTATTTGATATGCGGGCTGTCTCAAAAGCCTAGACCAAGTAGATTAGAAGCATCCAATAGCACAGCTATATACAAGATACTAGGTACTGTACAGCAAATCCTAACAAAAGGACTTTTCAAAGTTAACCCAATTACCAAATAATGTGATGATAACATTAACTATAGATTGTCTTTTTGAACCCTAAGACAGCAGGAACCTCACATCTCCACTATAGAGCCCCTACTTCCCCCAGTCCTGGAACCCTTGGATAGGGCCCACTTTCCCGTATGCATCTCCCAATCCATACCAAATAATATTGCATCTGCCGATCACAACCTAACCAACGCAACAATTGCCACCTCAACATGCTTCACCTCAGACTGTATCCAGAGACTTCACATGTGGAATGACAACCCTTCAACTTCATTACTCGGGTGAGACCTTTCCTTTTATAGTACACTCTAATTTCATCTCATGTGGTTCATTTTCTAACAAAGTCCCATAACCTAGATATGCACCAGTTTCTGTGAGAGAGAGCGTATGTTCACATGTATCCATAAACTACTGCAAAATATATACCTGAAAGCAGAAGTACACTAGAGTTTGCAGTGAGTACCTCCCTAACACTTCCTCTCCACTATTCCAAGCTTGGGATCCATGATTGCTCAACAATTTGTTTGGCTTTGTATGTTAACTCTCTTTTCAGTCACTAGGTTCCAGATGCCACCAGGATGCTGGCCAGGCTTCCCTGGACTGAAGACCCCACCAATGTGTCCTGGAGCTCAGCTTCCTCAGAGACCCACCCTGCTAGGGAAAGAGAGAGGCAGGCTGGGAGTATGGACCGACCAGTCAACGTCCATGTTCAGCGGGGAAGCAATGACAGAAGCCAGACCTTCCACCTTCTGCAACCCTCAATGACCCTGGGTCCATGCTCCCAGAGGGATAGAGAATGGGAAAGCTATCAGGGGAGGGGGTGGGATATGGAGATTGGGTGGTGGGAATTGTGTGGAGTTGTACCCCTCCTACCCTATGGTTTTGTTAATTAATCCTTTCTTAAATAAAAAAAAAGAAAGAAAAGCATACAAAGGAAGAAAGTTCTCTGAAGTTTGTATCTTGTGATGAAGAGCAGGCAGGATGTTTTAGAGACAGTAAGATAGTACAGTACAAGTAAAAGTAGTACCGCTAGGGAGTCAGGCTGTAGCGCAGCGGGTTAAGCGCCTGTGGCGCAAAGTGCAAGAACTGGCATGAGGATCCCAGTTCGAGCCCCCAGCTCCCCACCTGCAGGGGCGTTGCATCACAAGTGGTGAAGCAGGTCTGCAGGTGTCTGTCTTTCTCTCCCCCTCTCTGTCTCCCTCTCCTCTCTCCATTTCTCTCTGTCCTATCCAATGACAACAATAATAAACTACAACAGTAAAACAAGGGCAACAAAAGGGAATGAATAAATAAATAAATATTTAAAACGTAGTACAGCTACTTTTAATGATGTAGCTTATATGCTAATTATAAAAATGTCTGCCGTATTGTAATACCTGTTATTTCAGAAAGACAGATCTAGCAATAAGCTTGCTATCTAGTTTCACATGCTCTTGATTAAGAGATTCAGATGCTAAGAGATTGTGGGGGAAATTCTATTGATGGAGGACCACCAAGCATAGTTAATTTTATATTAATATAAAATATCTGAATTTCTTCGGTGGGGGAAACAGCATAATGGTTAATGCAGAAGACTTTCATGTCTGAGGCTCCGTAGTCCCGGGATCAATCCCTGTACCACCACAAGCCAGAGCTACACAATGCTTTGAGTTTTCTCTCTGCGTCTTTGTCTCACATTACAATAAAGTAAAATATCTCAAAACCTACCTGAATTCTATATCCAATTTAAAATTAGACCGACGAAACTTCCCTGATTATTTACAGATAGGACAAAATGAAAACAGAAATTAAGGATGACTCTATAGATTTTTGTTTAAGTAACTAAAGAATGAAATCCATTTACTAAGATGAGAAAAACCATGGAGGTATAGGATTAGCGAGGAAACCACAGGGCACATTTGAAAATAATAATATTGAGTTAATGACTAGATTTCAATGAAAATATCAACTAGTCAAGCGAATTTTCCAGTACTAAAAATAAAATATAGGAAGAACAAAGAAACCTATGAGAAAAACTAGGACACATTATTTTATGCTATTGTCATGTTTTCCTTCAAATAATATCATTGTTAGTATTTCAATATTAGAATAATCTAATTTTATGTCTTAAGATGCTTAAGACTGGAATATTATTCACCAAATGTCATCTAGTTTAATATGCACAGATTTTCTTTTTTCTTTTAAAAAATATATTGTTTATTTATTATTGGATAGAGATAGAGAGTAGCTGAGAAAAGAGGGTGAGACAGTAAAGAGACAGAGAGGCACCTGCAGCCCTACTTTACCACTCGTGAAGCTTTCCCCCTGCTGGTGGGGACCAGGGCGTTAGAACCTGGGTCCTTGGACACTGTAATGTGTGAGCTCAACCAGGTATGCCACTAACTGGGCCCCCGGCACACATTTTCTACTAGAAAGAGTAAGAAGTTCTATCAGCAATCAGTGATCACTCATAAAAGCCTTATTTCCATCACATAGGCTCCTAAGTTGAACATGGGCCCCAGACCACATCAAATCGATGGGGTTTACAGTCAACAATATTTATACCCCTTTCCCATAGTAGGGAGCTAGTCTTTTCAATGATCCAGCTTTCTGGTCCTTTTCCGGACATGACACCATCTCCCCAGACAATAACTTGGATCCACCTGCATATTAGATTTCAGGCTCAGGGAAACAACAACAACAACAAAAAAAAACTAGTATAGCCACAGGCCCTTTGGAATATAACTAAAATATGCCTACTAGCTATCTACAAAATGGAGGACCCCCCCAATTCATCTGCACTATTACAGCCTTTAGGTCCATGATTGGTCAACAATTTGTTTGACTTTGTATGTTAATTCTCTTTTCAACCACCAGTTTCCAGATGCTAGCAGGGTACCAACCAGACTTCCCTGGACAGACAAGCCCACCAGTGTGTCCTGGAGCCCTGCTTCCCCAGAGCTCCACCCCACTAGGGAAAGAGAGAGGCAGTCTGGGAGTATGGATTTACCTGCCAACATCCATGTTCAGCGGGGAAGCGATTACAGAAGCCAGACCTTCCACCTTCTGCATCCCACAATGACCCTGGGTCCATGCTCCCAGAGGGATAAAGAATAGGAAAGCTGTCAGGGGAGGGGATGGGATACGGAGTTCTGGTGGTGGGAACTGTGTGGAGTTGTACCCCTCCTATCCTATGGTTTTATCAATTTTTCTTTTTTTTAATAAAAAAAAGCCTTATTTCTAGGCTTCTTAAATCTATCAGTAAACTTGCTGAAGTGCTGAAACAACATCACACTAGTGCTTTCCTCAGCAGCCAGTCATACGGAGAGAGGGTGCTATTATGAGTGGTTTACTTTCAGCTTCTAAAGAAAATTATGTGCAAATTCAACCGATTGTAACCATGTCATTTAGCACTTGCTTTTGACTATTTCCTTTCCTGGGAATGCCTTGTTTTTCCAGACACTTTTAAAAAGTTTCCTCTGAATGCACATTTAAACTTCTGAATTAAAATATTACTATAAGAGGATTTAAAGTAAAAAAAAAAAAAAAGAACTTTCAACATATGAATGGGAGGCATAAATAATCAGGAAGTATCTTCTTTTTTCCGAAATGAAAAAAGAAAGTCACCTGAAGGATCTATTTTAAAGAAAACTGTGATTGGGAACAAGTGGTAGCACACCCGGTTGAACTCATATGTTATAGTGTACAAGGACCCAGGTTCGAGCCCCCAGTCCCCACCTGCAGGGGAAAAGCTTTGCGAGTGGTGAAGCAGGGCCGCAAGTGTCTCTCTGTCTGTCCTTCTCTCTATCTCCCCCTTTTCTCTTGATTTCTGGCTGTCTCTATCCAATAAACAAAGATAATAAAAAAAAATTTAAAAAGAAGACCATGATCCAAAATACTGACCTCATATATATCGCAACTGAACACCAGAGTGTTTTACTACAGTCTTGACTGACTATACTGATATAAGTTACATACTGTCATTGGTATTTATATAAAACTCCAGATTCTTCAAAATCAATACGAATTCTCTTCTAAAGAGAACAGGATACAATTTAATATTAAGTAACATCGAAAGAAGCACCTGAAAGAACAACTTTCATGGTCCTTTCTGGTCTGACTATATTCTGTAATATATGTAAGAATTGTTTCTTGCCCATCAAACTGCTGAGTTAAATCACATTTCTAACTTCTTTTCTATTGACTCCGTGTGAAACAGATTTTTTTTTCCCTTCCAATCCATTCTTGCTAGTAGGAAATAAAGTTCAGCAGACATCTCAGTTTTCACCGTGCTTTTCTTTTTAGTTCCTTTGCTTTTTAAGACACTAGCTAAGCTGAGAGAAATAAATGTTTGATGTTGTAATTTAATATATTGTACACAAAGATAAATTTACTTTGGTAAAATGTATTAGTTAATTAAACACTTTGAATTTATATCTGCATTAGCATTATAATGTAAAGATTTGTACAAAAATGTAGTTTGAGGGAGCTGGGCAATAGCACAGCAAGTTAAGTGCACATGGCGCAAAGCACAAGAACTGACATAAGGATCCGGGTTCGAGCCCTGGCTCTTCACCTGCAGGGGAGTCACTTCACAGGCAGTGAAGCAGGTCTGCAGGTGTCTGTCTTTCTCTCCCCCTCTCTGGCTTCCCATCCTCTCTTGATTTCTCTGTCCTATCCAACAATTCCAACAACAACAACAGCAATAACAACAATGATAATAATAATAACAACAACAATAAACAACAAGGGCAACAAAAGGAAAAAAATAGCCTCCTGGAGCAGCGGATTCATAGTGCAGGCGCCGAGCCCCAGCAATAACCCTGGAGGTTAAAAAAATATATAGGGTAATGTAGTTTGAACCTGTATGTTAACTCACCACTTTTTTAACCTTCAAATAAGTGGGTCTTTTTATTAAATATTTGGTCCAGGAGAGAAACTGGCCGGCCTCACAGGTCTCTCATCCCGCGCCACCAGCATTACAAGGACATTCAAGTTCTAGGAAGGCCTGTGGAAGAAGCCTGCTTCGTGGGGAAACGTTTTCAAATGACTGAGTCAATGGTGTTGCTTCACAGGCGAGAACACTGAGACCAGAGTAAGTCCCTGGGTCTCCCTGCTCAGGTCTGTCCTGCCTACTGCCCTGCAAAGTAGAGCGTTTTGGTTTTCCAAGGGCAGACTCGCTATGGTCTTTCGTATCACACTGACAAAAACCTGTTCTCCCTGACTCTGACTTCATAGCAATTCAGAAATGGAAAAATAAAATAAAATAAGATCTTCAAAGAAATGACGTAGGCAGTACTTAGCAAGGCCTATCCCCCCTCCCCCCCAAAAAATTGCTTGTTAACATCTGATTGACAGTTTGCTGGTCTGGTAAGACTGTCTACAAACTATGTTAAAGAAAATGCTCTGGGGATCTGTGCATGTAGAGTACATGGTTACAAATTGACAGCTGACACTGCAAGTATACCTACGTGAATCCTGCGTTGATTCTCACCGCCAAAGGACAAGGTTAAGGTTTAAATCATGATTGCTAGATTAATCGACAAGACAAAAACGGATAAAAATGAAGGAATAGGACCTGCAGATGAATTTCTGTGGTAGAACACTGAACTCACCATTTCTTTAAATTTGTAAAACTGAAATAGTGACAAGAACATAAGATACAAGGGATACAATTCCACGCAATTCCCCCCACCAGAACTCTGTATCCCACCCCGTCCCTTGAAAGCTTTCCTATTCTTTATCCCTTGAACTCACCATTTTAATGCAAGTTTATAAGAGAATTATTTTGACAATCTCTAAAACAGAGCGATTTATTGTTATGTTACATTATTTATTGAGTAGTATGATAAATAGAATCTGATTTATCATGTCCTTTTATAAATATTGCAATGAATTAGTAAAGTGATAAAATCCAGAGGCTGATATGTAATGAGATCATGTGACACGTAAATAAAAGGTAAATTATAAATTGTACTTTCCGGGACCAGGTGGTGGCACACCTGGTTGAGCGCACGTATTACAGTGCGCAAAGACCTGGGTTCGAGCCTCCGGTCCCCACCTGCAGGGGGAAAGCTTTGCCGAGTGGAGTGGTGAAGCAGTGCTGCAGGTGTCTCTCTTTCTCTCTTTATCACCCCCTTCCTTCTTGATTTCTAGCTGTCTCTATCCAATAAATAAAGATAAATTAAAAATAAAAAATAAACAAATAAAAATAATTAAAAAATTGTACTTTCCATAGAAACTACTATAACCATAGTAAGACCTAAAGTAAGGATTCGTGGAACACAAAACAATAAAAAGCAACTGTAAATCCAATATAGAGTTCAACTGATAATGTTGATTAAGATTTCTTACACTAAAATAAAATGTGCTTCAAATTAAAAGGCCAGGGGCCAGGAGGTGGCGCAGCTGATTAAATGCACACATTACAGTGCTCAAGGACCCAGGTTCAAGCTCATGGTCCCCCCCTGCAGGAGGAAAGCTTCTCACGAGTGGTGAAGCAGGGCTGCAAGCTTCTCTCTGTCTTTTCCCTCTATATCCCCCCCTCAATTTCTCTCTGTCTCTATCCAATAATAAATAACTAAAATAAAGAAATTTATAAAAATTTAAAAGACCGTATTCAGATGCACCTGTTATTTTTCATTATCACTTGTTTACAATAATATGGAATTTCAAGGTGTATGAATTTACACTCTTTATATGTAAGTCTCAATACATATGCCATTCGAGACTTAGCTTCATTATTTTTTATTTGATCAGACAGAGAGAAGTTCAGAGAATGGGATAGGGTTGGAGGGCGAGAATGAGAGACATCCGCAGCACTGCTTCAACACCTGTAAAACTTACCCCTGCAGGTGTTGATGGCAGGACTCGAACCTGGGTCCTGTGATTGGTAATGCGTGTGCTTAAGGAGGTTGTGCCACCACTTGGCTCTTATCCACCACTCTGCCCCACTATCACTTTTTTTTTAATCAAAGAGACTGCTAGTTTCATTCCTCCTGCATCTCTTTCTCCTTCCCTCTGATAACCACCAAATTTTTTATCACCCCAAGAGTTAGTCTTGTTATTTCTTTTTGGTTTTACGCATTTTATTTTATTTATAAAAAGGAAACACTGACAAAACTATAGGATAAGAGGGTTACAACTCCACACAATTTCGACTACCAGAACTCCATATCCCATCCCCTCCCGATAGCTTTCCTATTCTTTATCCCTCTGGGAGTATGAACCAAGGTCATTATGGGGTGCAGAACATGGAAGGTCTGGCTTCTGTAATTGCTTCCCCGCTGAATGTGGGCATTGACAAGTCGATCCATACTCCCAGCCTTAATTAATTTTCTTTTGCTATATTCCTTGAGTAAAGCCACCTCGTAAATTTATTTTGCTTTCTTACTTAATTCACATAGCAAACTTTTCTGCTAATGCCATTATTTTGTCTCAAAAAAGCACCATTTTATCTTTTGAATAACTCAACTGTATGCCACTGAGTATAAATTCCACAGCTTCTTTATTTATTCATCTGGCAAGAGACTTTTAGGTTGACTTCACGTTCCATCTATCGTGAATAATAGGACTTTAAGAACAAATGTTGGCAAGGAGGTGAAGAAAACCATTGTGGTAGATGGTTGTTGAGGGCATGAATTGATATAGTTTCTATGGATAATTCTAGGATTATTCTATGAAAAAAATGGAATTATCATATAATCTTTTATTCTATTGCCACTTAGGGCATGCATTAAAAAGTATAAGTAAAGACTGAATAGAAAGGGTGAAGTCTCCATAGTTAGAGACCATTCTTGGGCCCTAGCCTGAGGATGCTAAGTAAATAAATTTTGCTTTGTGAATATTTATTTTTATGTTAACTAAGTAAATATGCTAAAATGCTTGTATCTCTCAAACCAGCAGGAAAAATCCTGAGACTACTGCAGAGGAATCTTAAGTGACACAGCTGTCACAGGAATGACCTTCCTTAACTTTACCATTTTCACATTCACCTCACTACATGAATAGTAGGAAATTATATAAAACATTAATCAAGGGCCAGGTGGTGGCGCACCTGCTTGAGTGCATGTGTTACAGTGCACAAGGACCCAGGTTCGAGCCCCCAGTCCCCACCCGCAGGGGGAAAGCTTCATGAGTGGTGAAGCAGGGCTGCAGGTGTCTCTCTGTCTTTCTCCCTCTCTATCATTCCCGTCCCTCTGGACATCTGACTGTCTCTATCCAATAAATAAATAAAGATAATAAAAAGTGAAAATAAAAACATTAATCAAGAGGCAAGATTGTACTTGCAGACTTTTTCTCCCCCTCTTTCATCTGGGTTATTGCCTTGATGACTCCACTACTCTCTGTGGTCATTTTTTTATTTCCTTTTTTTTCTTTATGATCAAGACAGAAACAGTGAAGGATGAGAGGAGAAAAAGAGGAGAGACACCTGCAGTCCTGTTCTATTGCTCACGGAATACTTGGGGCCGGGGGGATTGAACTGGGTCCTCACTCATGATGACATGTGCACTTTACCCGATGTTCTATACTGCCTTGTCTTTGCAGAATTCTTTCCTACCTGACTGCCAAGTTAAACCTCAGCCTCTCCATCATAAAATGCTTAGAGAAATAACTAGGCTGATTGCTCAGTGAAGGGTAGGTAATTTTAGTTTCTCTAGGTAACTTAAAACGCTCCCATGTCCTGGGTAACATTCCTTCACATTTATGACTGACAACCTGAAATTCTGACAGTTACCAATGTATGTAACTCAATTTATCTTTCAAGAATACGGTTAGCATTATCTTGCACAAACATAGTGAGAAATTGGGCTGATGATACGTGAGAAAGTGTGACTGTGCTCCGTAAATGGCTGAGTGCAATATTAATCAAAAACTGATAGCAACTTCTTTCTTTTTTTTTTTTTATTCGCCGCCAGGTTTATCACTGTGGTTCAGTACCTCCACAATTTCAATTTCAAGCAGCCATTTATTTTTATATTGATGGTGAGCCAGTGATATAGCTGGTTGAGCACACACATTACAGTGCTCAAGGACCCAGGTTCAAGTCCCTGGTCCCCACCTGCAGAGGGAAAGTTTTACAAGTTGTCAAGTGGGGCTGCAGATGTCTCTCTGTTTCTTTCCCTGTCTATCTCCTCTTTCCCTCTATGTTTCTCTGTCTCTATCCAATAAGAAATAAATAAAATAAAATCTTTAAAAAATTTTATGGTGAGCAAGGGAGATAGAGAAGGATGCAGAGGAGGAGAAAAAAGACACTTAGAAGCATCTGGAGTTGGGCGGTAATACAGCGGTTTAAGCACAAAGACCAGCATAAGGATCCTGGTTGGAGCCCCCAGCTCCCCACCTGCAGAGGAGTCACTTCACAGGCGGTGAAGCAGGTCTGCAGGTGTCTGTCCTTCTCTCTGCCTCTCTGTCTTCCCCTCCTCTCTCCATTTCTCTCTGTCCTGTCCAACAACGATGACATCAACAACAGCAACAGTAAAAACTACAACAGCAAAGAAAAACAACAAGGCAACAAAAGGGGAAATAAATAAATGAAAAGTAGAAGCATCAGCAGCACTGCTCCACTTCCTGTGAAGCTTCCCGCTTGTAGTTGAGGACAGGAAGCTTAAACCCAGGTTCTCACACACAGTAATGTGCATACCTTACTGGGGGAGCCTCTACATAGTCCCTAGCAACTGGCCTCTAACCGAAGAATACCATATATATTACTGAATTCTGATTTTTAAAAAATCCATAGAGTACCTAGGGAAGTAAACAGCAGAAGGTAAACCCTGGTGTGGTAGTCTCCTTTTACTTTCTCTCCATCACAAAATAACTAAATTCTTTTTAAAAGCAATAAAAAATGTAGACAAACATTAGCATTAGCTGGTGGTATCAGTTTGTTCAGCCACATCTCCAATGTGTATCATGCTTACAATGGTTCATCTCCACTGTCGATTTCCTGCTCTTTCATAAATAAAGTTAAATTAACCTGTGGGCAAGAAGTGTTATGGGATGGTGGTGCTGGTGTGTGTGTCTGGGGGGGAGGAGTCGGGGTGGAATCTATGATTGTCCATGTCTAACAGTGATAGTCGGATGAGCTAATCACAAAATTGCTCATGCTTATCGACCTGTAAATTCTGAACACTGTGTCTGTTGTCTAGGGAAAATTTACCCTTTTGGATTTTTCTCTCTAAGTTTAAAGGATAAATCGATCCCATTCAGATCTATAAGATAGATAAACCTCTTCAAGATTTACATTTTAAGAAGACATTCCTGAGGAAGGTGGGCATATCAAGAAGCCATTTTGACGAGTGCACCAGGACGTGATTGAGAGTCAGCCAGGTCTGAGAAACCTTGGTGGTAGAAAGCTCAGTAACATGTGGCCTCTGCCCCTTGGTGGTAGAAAGCTCAGTAACAACTGCCCTCTGACCCAAGGTTACTTTTGCATTGCTGAAAAAGTTGTGACGTTATTTCTTCTATGTTTCCTATGCAAAGATGTGGCATGACTTTTTCCAACAGCCTGATACTATTCTAAGTGGTACCTGAGGCCACAGAGAAACACAGTCGCTTCTTTAAGTCACTTGGTGAGACTAGGCACTATTTCTATGTAAACAACATTGGGGCCTACTTTTTGTCCTCATTAAAATTTTGCTGAGTTCTTAGTATTATTTTTCCTTTTAAATTTAGTTTTTCTTTTAATTTTCTGATTTATAGGAGAGGAGCAGGGAGGAGCATTTGCCTAGGTTATTGGCAGGAGTTGTGTCATCTCAGTCTTACAAGTTTGTGATCTAACACTGAGATAGTTCTTTGCCTCTTCACATCCTATTTCTCCCCAAACTAACAACAACAAAAAAAAAAACTGGGAGGATAAGTCAGGTAACCAGGAACCCCAACTGATATACTCTGACGATGTGACAATCAAAAGAGTTCAAAGTCAAGAGGAGCTTCAAGTTCTAGCTGATCCTGGTTCCATTGTGGCCTCTCTGTATGTAAGCCAAAAGCACTTTGAAGGATCTAAGAATGAATGCTAGTTCCCAGGCTTCATTTTATCATTTCTAGACAACAAAGTGGTCATCCATCCAGTTGCACAAATCTGCGAGTCTTACAAAAAATGTAACCTAATATATCTCTGATTTTTTTTTTTAGCTACCCAGCCACTGGCTCTAATTTGTTAGAGTAACCACCAGCCTCTAATGCAACTCTTTTTAGTGTGAGTTTACTTAGTCTAAGAGAAAAACTTCTGGCCTATCAGATTGTATATTAAACATTAGTGTGCCTATATAGATCACTAACTATGCTTATTATGAACACATGATGTTTAAAAAATAATTTAGTTAAATATGGAAAAGACAGGCAAGTATCAGCTCATTATTATTTGTACACAATTACACTGGTAACAACTCTACACTCTAGTTTAAAGCAAATAAATACAACTCGTAAGAAATTTAAACCTGAAATCAGAGGGCTACCTGTTAAGCAATAGAAAAAAAAAAATCAAGCCACTGAGTTGAAAGGGTATACATTCCTAGTGATTAACTTGGTTGCTGATCCGATGAGTGAGAAGATGTATTAAAAGAAAGTACTCATGGTGCGACAGTGGGTTCAGTAAAATGATTCCAGTGTTTGAAACTAGTTTAGCAGAGATCAGGAAAATTAAGTCCGCTGTTAAATGAGCTTGTGGCTGATGATTTTTTTTTTTTTTACTATCACCGAAAAAGAAATAAGTAGTTGTGATGTTTTTTTTTTTCTAGGCAGTTCTAATCATAAGAAGGGAAAAATATCAAATATAGTGAAGCTTTGCAATAATTCTGTCCTTCGGGTGAAACTGTAGCAAGAACATTCTTCTACAACTTCTAATATTGAAACATTGAATGATGGCCAAGCTAGTACTGCATTAAATCAAATTCCATGATGGTGGGGAGAATGATCATGAGACAGCTTAGTTCAAGATTTCTTATTCTCTGTTACATCTCCATCCACAATAAATCACTTTCCCAAGTAAAGAGTCAAAGACACAATCTGTTAATTATCTTCCCTGAAACAACAAAAAAGATACCTCTTCCTGACTTAAAAAAAAAAAAAAAATTGAAAGTCATACCAATGGTGTTAACACTTCGGGCAAAAGGGTTGCAGTTATGTAAGTGATAAAGGGATTTAAACTAGCAAATAGCCCTCTGAATTGATTGGTATTTTTTTGTTACTGGAGATGAAAGTCCTCAGTGGCAGCTGACAGCCAGAAATAGTCCCAAATCTTCTTAAGTGACCATTTCCAGAGGAAACCAATTTTTGGTTTCCAGAAAACAGACAAGAAAAAAATAATACCAAAATGTCCAGCACTGGTTAAAATAATTCAGGTATAACTTTAGAATTCTTAAAGTTGTGCAACAGAAATTTTTTCATCTTAAACTTCCAAGCAGGTTTGCTTTAAGTTATGCTTATTTGTTAGACATACTCTTACTGGTTACTTTATTGTGTATATATATTAAAGTAATACCTGTAACACTTTCTCTGTTTCTGATATATACATAATATATAGATGTGACTGCAAAAAACAAAAAAAAAAAGAAAATAAATACCCTGGTCTGAGAGGTAGCACAGTGTATAAAGCATTGGATTCTCAACCATGAGGTCCCAAGTTCAATCCCCGGCAGCATATGTATCAGAGTGATGCCTGGTTCATATATATATGTATTCCTTTTTGTTGCCCTTGTTGTTTTTTACTGTTGTAGTTATTATTGTTGTTATTGATGTTGTTGTTGGATAGGTCAGAGATAAATTGAGAAGAGGGGAAGACAGAAAGGGGGAGAGAAAGATAGACACCTTGGAGGTCTGCTTCACCGCTTGTGAAGCGACTCCCCTGTAGGTGGGGAGCCAGGGGCTCAAACCGGGATCCTTATGCCTGTCCTTGTGCTTTGCGCCACATGTGCTTAACCGGCTGTGCTACCACACGACTCCCTGATGTCTGGTTCTTTCTCTCCTCCTGTCTTACTCATGAATAAATAAATTCTTAAAAAAAAAAGAAATGTCATTTACATATCAGTGTTCAATATGGATGTGATTAATATACACATCCACAAATAGTTTTCAGATTCTAAGCACATGAGAATGATTTAAAGTTAAAATCAGAAATAATATTCATCAATTCAAATTTTATTATCTTACAAAAAAAAGTTTTCAAGCTTCTTCTCTTGTAAAACATACCAAAGTACTTTGGGCAATATTTGAATTCCATTCAATATTATATACAATATATTGAAAAAAGAGTTTCTGCGTTTGAATCTACTATATTTAATATGAAATGGTCTCCAACAAGTAAGAATAAATGCCATAGTTATAAGATAGATGACTTATAACAAAAATGACCATACTTGTATTAGAAATTTTACACTAAGTAACAATAGCTACAGCATTGATTTTTTCAGTTGCATGTAATGATTATAATTCTGAGCCATGTAATGCTCTCAGCCCAAGATAACTTTATTAAATTTATTTCTCTACCTCACACATGTTCCCCATTTAATTATATTACTTCACAAGCACAGGGTAAATGTAGTGATTTCTTGTGGTGAATTCTTAACTACCTGTCTACATTTATACTTGACTGCTGAATTTTATCCCGAACAAATGTAGCTAAATGATAACATTTGTTTGGGCCGTTAAGATCAGGAACAAAAATCGAGAAAGATGATGTGTCATAAGGAACAGCCTGGAGTTTCAGACAAAAATTAAATTGTATTGTTACTTCAATAAAGGGAGACAAGACAGGAGATGTGTTGGTGAATGTTTGAAACAAACAAACAAAAAAGTAATAATCTAGTCTCATTGGTCAACAACAGTGATCTACAGCTCTGCCAAATCCATTTCCAGCTCTATAAATCTGTTCCACAGCAAATTCCTGAGAAAGTGATATATTCCTCAAAAGTTCCACATAACTGTGACCCTGAAGGCATAATAATTTGAGGACCATTCTGAATATACAACCTTTCCCAGTGACTCCCCCACAAATGAATTTAAATATTAAGCTAGAACATTGTTTATAATAGGCTGATGTTTATAATAGGCTGTTTATAATAGAACATGTTTATAATAGGCTGGGGGAGTATGGTTCCACCTGCTAATGGCCATGTCCAGCAGAGAAGCAATTATAGGAGCCAGACCTTCCATCTTCTGCACCCCATAAAGAATTTGGTCCATACTCCCAGAGGAGTAAATATTAGGGGAAGATGACCAGAGGGCTCTGAACTCCAATTCCATCAATTTCATCAAGATCCTGAGAGAGAAGAGGAAATAAAAGAAAAAGAAAAAAAAAAGAGGGGAGGAACACTTAGAAGTAGTAGGAGAAAAAAAGGAGATAAGGAAGGACCATAGGAAAACGG
Organism: Erinaceus europaeus; assembly: GCF_950295315.1. Classification (NCBI taxonomy): domain Eukaryota; kingdom Metazoa; phylum Chordata; class Mammalia; order Eulipotyphla; family Erinaceidae; genus Erinaceus; species Erinaceus europaeus. The sequence goes on from NC_080175.1 coordinate 95,462,353, forward strand.
ATATACATATATTTAAAGAAATAATAGTCAACCCATATCAGTGATCCTGTGAGAGCTAATAAGCTGTTTCCAGTGGAGGGAATGGGGACACACAGAACTCTGGTGGTGGAGAAGGTGTGTGATTATGACCCTGTTATTTTAAGATTTTATACATCAATATTAAATTTCTAAATAAAAAAAATTTAAAAGGACATGTCTATAAAATGAGTATGAGAAATATTTCCGTATTTTAAGATGGAATAGCTATCCCTGAAAAGAACATTTCATTTTAGATGACTTAAATGCTAACATTTCTCAGAAGAATTCTTTGTTCCTCCCAAGCAATGAAGGAATATACACTAACCCGACAAGGAAAGTTATTAACATGTAGTATAAAACTAGTGGTAAGAGTCTCCGAGCATGTATGGGACGCCCACTAAGTCCCAGCTACATCAGAGTTGGAACACAAATGAATAAGTCTGCACAGACTCATCATCACTTGGAAGAGAATATGACGGAGAGTAGAGAATGGATGAGGAATCTTTACATGCGACAAAAAGGAGCACAGATGCTCATCACAGGATATTTTTAAATTTCATCATAATACTTATTGTTCTGTCAAAAATTAAAGCAGACCCAAAGATGACTAGGGAAAAAAAAAAAAAACAGATCACTTACATGGAGTCAACAGACACAGACGATACTCAATGGAGTACTACTTGGCAATTTAAAAAGATGATATTGTGTCATTTGACACAAAATGGATGGAACTAGAGAGGATTATGCTTAGTGAAGTAATGAAGTGAAAGCCAGTTCTTGACTGGTTTCAATTATATAGGGAATATAGAAAACTGAAGCACACAGACAGGGGCCAGGTGGTGGCACACCTGGTTGAACGTACATGTTACAGGGCACAAGGGCCCAGACTCAAACCCCTGGTCCCCACCTGCAGAGGGAAAGCCTCACAAGTGATGAAGCAGGGCTGCAGGTGTCTCTCTGTCTTTCTCCCTCTTGCTCTTGATTTCTGACTGCCTCTATCCAACAAATAAATCAAGAAAATAAAAAAGTTAAATAAAAAAGAAACACATAAAAACTTAATAACCAACTCATCTCTAAGACCTGGGGTAGTTATCAGTAGAGATTAGGGGTGGGAGGTGGAGACATATGATTTTGGTGGTGTGAATGGTATGGTACTATAACCATTTATTTAATCTTAATGTCAATGTTTTTTCTTTTCCTGGAGCACTGCACAGCTCTGCTTTAGGATGGTGATTCTGGGGTGTGTATGAGTGGTAACTGAGTCTGGGACCTTGGAGTCTCAGGAATAAAAATATTTTGCTTAACCAATATGTTATCTCCCCCAATTATCTTATAATCTTATAAATTATAATTCAATCTCTAATGAAAATATTTTTAAAAGAACATTTCCTCTTTTTTTCTTTATTTTAACCGTGCTGATGAACAGACAGCAATGTATTGGTATTTTTAAAGTATTTGTGTTTTCCATTTATTTTAATTTAGATATCCTTTTAGGAAATGGAATTAGAGGTTGGTAGGGGCTATAAGTCACAAAACCTACATGTCAGTAACATACATAAGGATGAGGTTCAAGCATCAAATTCATAGGTTTATCAGCATTATATTTTTAAAATGGAATAAAATGGATTATATGCTTTGCAAAGTTTAAAAAGAATTATACTTAAATTGGGCAGATTGTGCTAATGTCATAAATTTCTCCAATAAAAAAAAAAGGGCCAAATAACTAAACAGACAGTTTTCTAAAGAAGAGATACACATGGCCCACCAACACATATTGCAGTTAAAAAATAACAACTTCTTGGAGAAACATCTTGGCAGGGGCTTAAAACAACCAAATCCTATTCACAGGCCGTACCATAAGAGACACATGAGGAAATGCTCCACTTCATTTATTATCAGAGAAATGCAAATTAAAACTACACTGAGAGGCCATCAGCACCTGACAGAATGACTTCACATCAACAAGCCAGGAAATAACAGGTGTTGGAGAGGTTGTGGAGAAAAAGGAACTTGGCTACATTGCTGGTGGGCTGCAAACTGTCATGGCCCTTTTGGAAGACTGTATGGACAGTCTTTAAACAAATAAAAATGGAATTACCTTATGATCCAGCAATACTACTCTTAGGCATTTATCCAGTGGACACTCAAACACTAATTGAGACATGTCCACCTCTATGCTCATAGCTGAATCATTCACAACAGCCAAAGAGTGGAAACAGCCTAAAGGCCCATCAACAGGTGACTAATTAAAGAAGTGATGAGATAAATACTCCATGGAATACTACTGTGCACACAAAAATATGATATTGTGTCCTTTGGGACAAAATAGATGGGACTGGAGGTGATTGTGCTTAGCCAAATAAGAGATGAAAGACAACAATCAGATGGTTTCAGTCATACAATAAATTTAGAGAATTTATACACACGAGCTTGCAAAAAAAGGGGGGGCAGAAGGAAGGAAGTTGGAAAGAAAGAACCAAGAAAGAGGTATCATAATAGTTATGTAAAGAGACTTTCAAGCCTGAGGCTTCAAGATCTCAGGTTCAACCCCACACACCAGGACATGTCACAGTTGAGCAGCTTGCGGGAGGGGGTGAGAGGGGTAGATTAAAAAAAAAAAAAAGAAAAGGCAGAAGCAAGTAAACCAATTATTTCTTAGATTTTATAAAAACTATAAGGGGGTCAGTTGGTGGTGCACCTAGTTGATCACACATGTTACAATGTTCAGGGACCTGGGTTTGAGATGCCAGTCCCCACCTTGGGGGAGAAGCTTCGCAAGTGGTGAAGCAGGGCTGCAGGGGTCTCTCTGTCTCTCTCCCTCTCTATCACTCCGTTCCCTCTCAACTTCTAAATGTCTCTAACTGGTAAATAAAGACAATTAAAAAAAATAACTATGGTGGTTATATTAGTGAGGTAGGATGGACTTTGGAGGTGGGTGCAGTGTGCAATTATAACCTGTAATATTACATTCCTATAATTCACAGTTAATCACAAATACAAATGGAAAAAAATTACCATTGGAGGAAACTGAGTAAAGGATGCATACTATTTCTCTGTGCTATTTGTTAAAATTACATATATGTATGTATATATATATATATATATATATATCCTCAAATTAAAATTTAGATAAAAGTGAGTTTCTTTAAAATACATATAAATAGAGGTTCTATATATTGATGAAGATTCTATACATTAATATCGCAATCAATTCATCAATATCAAATATGGTCATTAAGTGTTTTAAAGGCTGTTTTTGGCCAAATTATCTTCATGAGCTGAACAAACATTTCTTATACTACTGGAACAGGGGCCATCCAGTTTCTCATATCAAGCTAGAAAACACAATAGTCTGATTATGCAAGAGGGAATTTCACGTTTACAAAGCACAAGCCATAACAACAGAAAATTATTGATGAAGTCAAGATTATTTTTAAAATGTATTTTTGGATCATATCAATAGATTTTGTTCTAAAGTGAAGCTTACTTATTTTATAGTAATTACTGTACCCCTGAAAAAAATGTACTTCAATTATAAAATATCCTAAATCTTGAAAATATTTAGTGAAAAATACGTATCATGCTAATATTCAACTCAAAAATCTCCAGAACAGAAGCATGAAATAATTTAGGTATGGAATAGCAGGAACAAACATTATTAACCTAAATGTATTTAATATTTTCTACTCACTAAGAGATTAAACTGTGGACTTGCCATTATTTTGTTTAATATGTTAACTTCATTATGAAATAAAAAATCATCTTCGATTATAAGATCATGAATCAGTCTTGGAATATATATTTGGGAGGTGGCTACTTAAAAACTGTTACAATTTAAAGCATTATCTTTGGATTTAAATTCTTTCACTACCTCCTTGCTAATTTCAAACACAGTCATCAACCCTCCCTAGACTGCCTCCTGACTTTACTCCCCATTACAAGGGTTCTAAGTTTCCACTGACAATTATAGCTGTACCGTATCAAATGAGATGTTTGTCTATTTAAAGGTTTAAAAAAAAAATAGAGACTGGCTGGAAGTGTGGATTGACCTGTCAATGCCCATGTTCAAGTGGGGAAGCAATTACAGAAGCCAGACCTTCTACCTTCTGCATCCTACAATGACCTTGAATCCATACTTCTGAAATAGGAAAGCTATCAGGGGAGGGGAGGGGATGGGATACAGAGTTGTGGTGGTGGGAAGCGTACCCCTATTATCCTATGGTTTTTTGTCAATGTTTCCTTTTTATAAATAAAAAAACTTAAAGTAGAGAGATAAGAGCACTGCTCAGCTCTGATAGAAGGTGGTGCCTGAAATTAAACCAGTGACCTCTGGGGCCTCAGGCATGCAAATCAGAGCTCTTAACAGGCTGAGGTTATCTTCAGGTGGACACAGATCCTTCTGAGTGAGTGATTTTTATGTTCTTCTCTTAGAAACATGGGAGTAAAATTGCAAGATCACACAGATGACATTGTTTTGAGAAACCTCCATTTCTGTTTTCCAGAGCGGTTAGGTTAGTTTGCATGCCCATCATTAGCATACTGGGTTTCCTTTCTCTCTACACCATGGCCTTACATGTGGTGGATCTGGAAAACAGCTGGCAGATTACATAGGGGTGGAGAAACAGGAGATAAAGACCTAGAAAAAGATTTCCCCTGGGAAGCCGGGCAGTGGCGCAGCAGGTTAAGGGCACATGGCAGAAAGTGCACAGACTGGCATCAGGATCCCCATTGGAGTCCCCGGCTCCCCCACTGCAGGGGGATCGCTTCACAGGCAGTGAAGCAGGTCTGCAGATGTCTATTTTCCTCCCCCTCTCTCTGTCTTCCCCTCCTCTCTCCATTTCTCTCTGTCCTATTTAAGGACAATAACAACTATGATAAACAACAAGGGAAACAAAAGAGGGGAAAAGTTAATAAATTAAATTAAATAAAAAAAAAAAAAAGACCTCCAACTCTGCCGCTTTCGCATGGAAATAAGGCACACTTGGGACTTGGCGGGTTAACCACAGACTGGCAGGAAAGATCCCCCCCTCCCCCCAGACAGTGGGGACACTGTTCCATCTAATACAACTTGGGAGGATTGCAAGGTGTTTATTAGTTGTAAGGGTGTGGCTTGTGTGAGGAGGCAGGTGGGAACTAGCAGCGACCTGGTCTATATGTCAGCCAGGAGTCTATCCTGTCTATAGTTATCTCCAGCTACCAGCTAGCTTAGCTAGTTCTCAAGTGAGGGTGGAGCTTTCATCGTGGAATGATCCTCTGGAATTAGTAATGCAGAGGACGCTTTCCAATACGGCATTTGCTCATTGTACCAGGAATGTTACAAGTGATCAGGCATAGAGCACTGCCAGGGATTTTGATCTAGGTTACTACCTTGGGTTTCTTGCTGTCTAGGATTTCGGGGGAGGGGAGGACTCCTAGCTATGGTCATTAGTTTATTAGAGTAGGTTTCTGTGACTTCCTTTCACCTGTTGAACTCTGTTGGAAGAAGTCAGCAATTGAGAAGAAATTGTGAAAGTGAAGAAAATTAGGAGACAACTTGAACCATTAATGGGTATCTGAGAACAGAGAGAGAGCACAGCATGAATGCAGACTTTGCAGGACCCCGTAGAGAAATAACCACCGAAGACCTGCAGTAGCAACAAAAACGAGTCTGTGGGTGTTTATATATGTATAGCCTTGACTATCTCTTCTACCTAGGGAAAGGGCAAGCTGTCAGGATGTCACTCTGTGCTCACTTCATCAGCGATCTAGTATGCTCAGGTAGTATCAGAGAATTCCAGAAAAGAAGCACATCTTTGTATTAGTTTTTAGTACACTGAAACTGAAAACAAAAGGAAAGAACATTGTTAGCCTATTTTCTAGAGATGGAAGTTATATTGCCGGGAATAAAATGTTTGTCACCTTCTAGAAGGGAGCACACGCGCGCGCGCACACACACACACACACACACACACACACACATCTTGTGTGAGTAAAATATAAAAAAGAAACATCAGAGGAACTGACAAACATTAGAGGACATTGACAATAACCCCTAGAAATTGGGTTCAGAGAAGAAAATGTAGGGAAGTAACTCAGGAATAAGTGCTAGATATTTAAGGTCAAAATACTTTCCCACTATTCTTTGTTGTTATTATTTTTTTTAGTTTCCCATTTTTCTCTTAGGCATATAAAATATGCATATAAGAATTATGTGTAGCTTTAGATTAAAATGAAAAAGTGCCCTTCCATATAAAGCATTTAACTCAAGGTAAGAATTTACCAAAATACACAAAGAACCCAATGGAACGAATGCTGCCCCCCCCCAAAGCTCACATCATACTTCTTCATGAGGGCTCAAAGTATTTTGCATTCATTCATGCATGTATGTATTGTCTCTAGTCTCAAAATTGAGTTCAAGGCTAGACTGGTAGGCCACTATAAGCATTCGACAATTACGTTCCATAGAGTGAAAGAATCTATATTTAATTGTAATTGTACCATCACTCAGAACTGCAGAATGAATGTCAGATGATGAGTCAGATGCAGAGTAGCGAGATTCATGCTCACTTTCACACAGAAGCAGGTAGAGAGGGTCCCTGGTGAAATGCTTTCTGTGTCAAATATGTATTGGTGTCGCAAAGAAATAGTAACTGTACTTGATATTCTCTCATTGTGGATGTGAAAGGGAAGGAAGGGTCATGGACTTTAACTAATCAATGTACTGGCTACAATGTTATCTGAAGAATAATATTTGGGACCCTTTACAATTTACTAAGTATCTCCTCTTTTTAGTGACATTTCTTCGTGGGGGGAATCAGTGTAACAGTAGCACATAAGTCACAAGTTTACCCTTTGTACACAGGAAAATAAGATCTGCAAGCTTTCCGAAACACCTGTTCTTTCCAAGGAAGCTTCTGTCTCTGTACATTCACACTATATTTTGATTGCAATTCTTTCCTAAGTAAGACTATTCATCTAGGCAATAATTCAAATACACATACACATGTATATTTAGATATACACACAGTTATTCAGACTTCACTTTGAGCCCAAATGTTATAAAGTTGATTATAGGTACATAAAATCTAGCAAAACAAAATATTTAAACTCTTGGAACCAGAGAGACAGTGCACTGGTAGGGTATCTATTTTGTCACCTTCAACACCAGGCTACCCACCGCACCACACAGGAGAAGTAAGGACACTGGAGAAAATTCTAGTTCTGGGGGTTTTCCTCTCTCCGTGTCTCCCAGATCTGCCAGATCAGGCATGCATAAGACCCCAGATCTACAACAACAAAATTAACCTCATTAAATAAACTCTTTGGAGAGGCCAAGTGGTGGCTGACTAAGTGCACACATTATAGTTAGTGTGCAAGGACCCAGGTTCAAGTCCCTGGTCCCCACCTATAAGGGAAAATTTCAGGAGTGATCAAGCAGGGCTGTAGGTGTCTCTCTCCCTCTCTGTTGTCTCCCTCTCCTCCTAATTTCTTTCTGTCTCACTCCAATAATAAATTTAAAAATATATATTTAAAATAAATTCTTAGGAAAATAAAAGTAGAAAAACGTGTTGGGTTGCAATAAATAAATCTTGCAGACTTCAACAATCTAACATTCAGTACCAACATACAAGTTTGATGAGTTTGGTTAAAGCTATGTACTGATAGAAGGCAGAAAATAAAACCAGTAGCAAAAAAAAAAAAAAATGCACACACACAAATCAATACAGTTGCTTAGTATTAGTATACCAATGTGCAATAAGATAATATCTTCTTAAGAGTGAGAATATGGGTGGGGTAGATAGAAAAATTATTATGCAAAAAGACTCTCATGCCTGAGGATCCAAAGCCCCAGGTTCAATTCCCTGCACTTCCATAAGCCAGAGCTGAGAAGTGCTCTGGTATTAAAATAAAAATAACAATAATAAAAAGTGTGAATATTTTATCAGAAGAAAAAAGCAAAACCCAGAGGGAAGCAATTATCCTGGGTCCAGTGTGTAGATTCAGGTATACAGATGTTTGACGGCACCCCTTAATTTTAAAATAGGTATTAGCTTCTATGGAAAAAATGGATGCCTACATTCCTTTTTTTTTTTTTTTTGAAAGAGATTCTAGATCTCTTTTAAAGTATTTATTTATTTTATTTTTATTACTGGATAGAGACAGAGAGAAGTTGAGAAAGGGGGGAGACAGAGAGAAAGAGAGAAATACCTACAGCCCTGCTTCACCACTTGTGAAGTTTCCCACCTGCTTGTGGGGACTGGGGGCTTGAACCTCGATCCTTGGTCTGATGACTACATTCCTTACCAGTCATCTTCCATAAACACTATCTTGCTTAGCCAAGTGTCAGAAAGATATTGAACTGCAGTGAATTTGAGATTATGGTCCTTAAAACAAGTATCAGAAAAACTATAATTCTGTTTTTTTTTTTCCTCTTATAAAAAGAACCATGCATTCTACAAGCTAACTAAATTGTGTGGTATACAATCTTATTACATGGATAAGGAAGGACCTCAATTGAAATCCACTCAATTTCTGACTAAAGAAATCATGAACAGGCAACACTGACAGTCCAAACACAGAGAGTCCTCAGAACAAACTTTGAGCAAACTCCAACACAGGCATGGGAGATAGAGTCTGACAGCTGCACGCCATAAAGCACGGATGGGACCAGTCAGTCATTGGCTGAAATGCACACGTGGTGAAATGGCTGTCTGAGTGATAATGGGGAGAGAGGAGTTAAAGAAGAGACGAGATCATCTATCTATAAAATGCCAAAGTACAGGCAACAAGATGCAGTATTTTTCTAAAAAAGCTTCTAGTAGCTTGGAAACTGAATAAGGTGAATCAACTGGATAAAGTGCTCACTTATAAGATATTCAGGAGA